>NC_069688.1:29762372-30962372 GCF_023699985.2 Odocoileus virginianus
GAACTTCCCCACCCAGGGGTGAAACCTGCATCTCCTGCACTGGATTCTTTTTCACTGAGCCACCTAGGAAGAACTTTGTGAAATGGTCTAAGCGCAAATGCAAGAGAAGAGGAAGAAAAAAAGTGTAAGAATAGGACATTCTTTGCAAAGAAAAAACCTTACTCACCTCTAATCTGTTCTATGTACTATAGTCAAGGTGGAAATTCATAAAATTGATATTTGATTGGGTCACTTCTCCACTTAAAATATTTTGATGGCCTCTCATTGCCTTTAAGTTATTCCAAATGCCCTAGTATAATTTACAAACCTTTGGCCTCACTGCTTTCATCGCTTATCATTACAACCCTATAATCTATGTGACAATCTTAGTTTCTTTATTTTCTGGAAAATACCATAACTCTCTCTCCCCAACATTTAATAGAGTGCCTGGTTTATAACAGAAGCCCCCAAACATTTGTGGAGTGAGAAAAAAATGAAAGAAAATGGATGAAACAAAGGGAATGATTTGATTCATTTCCTCTTTTCACAGTTCAGTGCAGAAACCTGACTAATGACATTTTAAATTCTGGAGGGTAAAAAAACAAAACAAAACTCAGAAGCAAAGGTAATCTCAAGGGATTAACAAACTGATTTTTCAGACATTGGACAGGTCTGCACATAATGTATCAGAACAGATTGTTGTGTTATGAATCTAGGGTAACACTTTGAATAGACATATTTCAAAAATTATTTCTTAATTACAATTCTAAAAGCAAAGGGTGGTTTCCTCTAATTGGAGCAACAGCACAAATGGTTTAAAGAACAATTATTTTTAAGAAAACATAGTTAAGAAGTCAGCAGTTAGAGAAAGATGGAGTAATGGATGCACTCATTTCTCATTGTTTTTGCCCAAAATTTGTGAAATGGCATAAAAGGTAATTAAGATAAAGTAATTCCATTGCAATAATGGAAAATAGAAGTGCTAAAAATGGATCAGAAATTTTCAGCAATCTTTGAAAAACAGAGACGAGTTGGACTCAGATCTGTAGAGAAATTCAGCTAGAGGAAGGCATGTATTTCAAAGATAGGTACAGCTGAGGGGAGCATCAAGTCCAGAGTCAAGAGGTAACAGGTGCCAGGCAACCAGGCATCAGGGTGTTTAGTTCAGAGTGTATGGAGAAGCTTCCTAGGTGGCTCAGATGGTAAAGAATCTGCCTGCAATGCAAGAGACCCATGTCCAGTCTTTAGGTTGGGAAGATCCTGTGGAGAATGAATGACTACCCACTCAGTATTCTTGCCTGGAGAATTCCATGGACAGAGGAGCCTGGCAGGCTACAGTTGCAAAGAGTTGGACATGATTGAGTGACTAACACTTTCACTTTCTCTTTCACCTTGAGCATCTAGACCAGCTGACTTCTTTCCCTTTTCCAGGCTTTAGTAAGCTTTAGGCAGCAAGTCATCTACGTATTCAAATGAAAGCAATGAGTGTAAGCCCTAAGGATATAGAGGCAAAAAACATTTTTTTAATAGAAGAAAGTGGAAATACAGCATACCAAAACTTATCAGATGAACCAAAAGCATTTCTAAGAAATTTACAAAATTGACAAAACTTTACCTAAACTTACCAAGAAAAAATGGAAGAGGAGTCAACTAAATAAAATTATAAACAAAAGAGGAACCATTACAACTGATACACAATAAATATGACAGATCGTAAGAGACTACTATGAATAATTTATATCCTAACAAATTGGACAAGCTAGAAAAAAATGGATAAATTTTGAGAAACATATGACCTATCAAGTCTGAATCATGAGGAAAAGAAAATCTGAGCCGATCAATAACAAATAAGGATTGACTCAGTAATCTAAACCTTCCAACAAAGAAAAGCTTGGGACCAGATGGCTTCACTGGCAAATTCTACTAAACATCTAAAGAAGAATTAATAAAAATTCTACTCAAGCTCTTCCCCCAAAAAAATTAAAGAGGAAGAAACACACTCATTTTACTATCTAAAGCAATCTACCAATTTAATACAGTTCCAATGACATTTTCAATATTCCAATGACATTTTCCCAGAAACAGAACAAATAGCCCTAAAATTTGTATGGAACCACACAAGACCCTGAATAGCCAGGGTAATTATGGAAAAAATAACAAAGCTGAAGGCATCATATCTCCTGATTTCAAGTTATATCACAAAGCTGTTATAATCAAAACAATATGCTACTGGCATAAAAACAAACCAATGGAACAGGAAAACAGTCCAGAAACAACCCCATGTACATATGGTCAGTTAATTTATGACAAAGGAGTCAATAACATAAAATGAGGAAAGCATAGTATTTTCAATAATAGATATTGGGGAAACTGGACAACCACATGCAAAAGGGTGAAAATGGATCTTAACTTACACCAAAAGTCAACTCAAAATAGATTAAAAACTTGAACATAAAACTGCTAGAAGAAAATATCAAAGGTAAGCTCATTGGCATCAGCCTTGGCAATGATTTTTTTATTTGACAACAAAAGAAAGGACAGAAGGAAGATGGATTGAAGACTCCAAAATTCATCTCAGAGCTCTTCTGGATTACTTGGGTGAGTGGGAGCAATTTGTATAGGAAATAAGGAAAAAAATAATAATAGAAGAAAATTTCCTAGCACTACAGGGCTTCCCACATGGCAATAGTGGTAAAGAATCTGCCTGCCAATGCAGGAGACGCAAGAGACACAGGTTCTGTCTCTAGGTCAGGAAGATCCCCTCGGGGAGGAAATGGCAACCCACTCCAGTATCCTCACCTGGAAGATTCCATGGGCGGAGGAGCCTGGCGGCTACAGTCCGTAGGGTTACAAAGGAGTTGGACACGACCGAACAGCTGAGCACAAAGCAGCTTGAGTCAAAAGACGGAAGGAACCAAGTGCTAAAGGCTAAATACAAAAAGACTGCGCCCACACAAATGCTGAAACCGTAAACATCCATCCCTTCAAATTGCCAACAGAGTCACAAATAACTTACCTACAGAGGAGTGAAAATCCAACTGCCTCTGGCCCCCTGTTGGCAACCCTGAATGCTAAAAGACAAAGGAGAAATATCTATAAAGTCTTGAGGAAATAATGTCAGGTTCTATATCTATCAAATGACCAACCAAATGCAAAGGCAAACTCAAGATATTTTCATTCATGTAAGAACCCATAAAAGGTATTGCCCTATTTCTGAGAAAATCACTCAAGGATATACTCTGTCAACATAAGGAGCCAGTAAGATTTAGCTCTTCTAAATTATTGTTGACGAATATGTTTGGTATTGTCTAACATCATTTAGTGTCGTCCTCACCCCTCTGTGCTTTCCCCAGGAACTACAAGCCTGTGAACTATACTACTATCTTCTTTGCCAGCAGAATCCTGGTACTCTATAGATTCTGTCAATAAGTCCTTGCATTCGATTTGGAAGGTGGAAGGGAAGTTGAAGTCATTCTTTCCCCCTGGAATTGGCAGTGGATGTGTGGGCTTTCCTGGTGGCTCGGTGCTAAAGAACTTGCCTGCCAATGTGGGAGACTTAAGAGACATGGGTTTGATCCCTGGGTCAGGAAGATCCCTTGGAGGAGGAAATGGCAACCCACTCCAGTATTCTTGCCTGGGGAACCCCATGGACAGAGGGGACTGGCAGGTTACAGTTCATGGGGTTCCAGACTTGGACATGACTGAAGTGACTTAGCAATCACACACACGTGGGCTTAAGCAAATGTGCAGTAATCGTGTTTTTGTAGCAGTCACACTTGTGACTTCTGTAGTAGTCACATTTCTCTGACAATACCTTACTTCAGAACAACTGTAACCATGGACACTGGCCTTTCCGGTCATCTCCCACCTCCTGGGTAATGACAAAGATTTCTTAATTTTCTCTTCCACACAGCTAAAGTGCCTCTGACTTTCACTCTTACAGCCCTTCCAAAGCTCTGGGGAACACCAAATTCCCTTCAATCTCTTTCTGTTTGACATAATTAAAATGGTTTCTGATTGAATTTTTACCAATAATGCCCATTTCAAAACCATTTGGAACTTTTCAGAAAATGCTATCCAAAAAAAGTATTATTTAAAAAAAGAAACTCTCTGGAGTTCAAATCAAGCTTCTTTCCAAGCCTCTTATCAGACTCCTACACTATCTTATCATTAAAGAATTCACTAAATTTGAGAATACAGGAAACCTCAGTAAGAACAGATGATTCTTTAAACTTTTACAAAATCTAAAACTCTTGTAAATTGTTGCACTTGACTCTTAAATTTTCAGATCTTCCAGAAACTGCAATAAATTCTAGAAAGTTCTTTCCATGCAATGGAACTTACTCTCAAGTAATATATTTATTAGAAGACCCATGAATTTCAGTTAGTTTCTGCAAAGGGAAAAACATTGAGAGAAAACTTCTACAAAATGGATTTTATTCTGTCTATAAGTTTAAGGCAATATCCTACACTATGAATAAGCCAAAACACCATGTTCCATGGTGGCACATCCAGAAGAAAGCTTCAAAACTTTAAAGTAGGGGTCAACTTCTAGAAGTCAAACCCAGATTTCAGGGGGTTCTCCTCATTCATCTCACAGTTGAAACATTACGAAATGTAGGTTGGTGGTGGTTTAGTCGCTAAGTCATGTCCTACTCTTGCAACCCCATGGACTGTAGCCTGCCAGGCTCTTCTGTCCATGGGATTTCCCAGGCAAGAATATTGGAGTGGATTGCCATAAGCAAATCAATGGTCTCCATCTTTAAATGGCATATACAACAAAGGCACTACAGAATGTGCAGAACACCACCAAACTGAGAACTAGGGTAGAACGTGATTAATTCAACTGGCCCGGTGCCTGGAGCATGATAAACGTGGAATGAAACTTTGCACAGTCTGTAGTTGCAACGGATTCTGCTCGCTATTTCTCTGGTAACGAGCCCTACAGTTCACTGATTCACTCAGCAAACGTTCGCTGAAGATCTGGCATGGAGTTTACACAATCTGAGAAAACTGTCGCATGACTTCCCCGCTTTTGCTCCTTCTTCTACACGCAGACCTGTGCCCATTCTCTCCGGTTATTTTCTACTTGCATTAATCATCCTCATGATTGTCCTTCTCTTACTCCTTGTTCTTACTGATTCGTGTTTGCATTCAATATTTAGAGAGTGATTCCTGCACATCAAGCCCTGTGTATACAAATGAATAGAACCTGGTCCTCAGCTGTAAGGCCATCCAGATGATAATCTGCCTAAAAAACAAATGTAGAAACTTCCCTAGTGGTCCAGTGGTTAAGACTCTACACTTTCACTGCAGGGGATGTAGATTTGATCCCTGTAGGGAATGAAAATCGGCATGCCTTGTGATCTGGCAAATAATAATAATAATAATAAAAGTTATTTTAAAAAGTAAAAACAGATGTAGCTATCTCATGATCTGACAATGGCTGTCAGTGGCCCCCCGGCCCCTGATGGTGCTACCCGTGGTGCCTCTGAAATGACTGAACTGAAAACCACAACTCACAGAGCTGTGGTTCTTCTTCAGCCTCGTGCTTTCGCTCAGGTGGATCTCTCTGCTTGCTTAACTGCCTCCCCCTGCAGCTCACATGTCCACTGTTTTCTTAGGAACCTATCTGGAACACATCCTCCCCATGTTGGCTGGCTCTCCTCTCAGCTTCTATAACTCTGTTTGCTTCTATCAACAATTATCAGGACTTCCCTGACAGTCCAGTGGTTAAAACTCTGCACTTCCACTGCAGGGGACCTGGTTCGGTCCTTGGTAGGGGAACTAAGATCCTATGTTCTGCACCATGTAGCCAGAAAGACAAACAAACAAAAACAATCAACACATTGCAATTAAAATGATTTCTTCCAGTTTTATCCATTCACTCCATTACTGATGGACTATTAAGTTCCAGATACTTGGCTAGCTGCTAACTGCACAATACTGAGTAAAACAGATGGGATTCTTGTTTCCATGGATCTCCATGATTGTGAGGGGATATTGACAACAAATAAGTAAAAACATACATATATACAATCATACAACTTGGGGAAATGGCCATGAAAACGATGAGGTTCATATTCTGTAAGAATAAAAGGATACATAAGATAAAGTTGTCCAAATATTCTTATCAGAGGCGGTAACAATTGCCCGACACATAGTAGATGCTCAATAAATGTTCCTTAACCTTCAAAACTGTGTTTGGCAAAGTTACATTGGAATTAGAAAAGTTATAAATGTTTATATATAAAAATAAAAACTACAACAAGTTATGATGGTGTAAATAACATGGTGTAGTAGCGAGAACAATAGAGAAAGAAGTTGCAAGTGTGTGAGAGGGAGGAGAGACAGAGAGGAGTCCTCAGATCCCTCAGGCTAGGATGTATTATGTTTCCCTTTTGGGGTGTATTTTTGTTTCTGGAGAAAATGTGAGATCATTTTAGACCACCAGAGGGCAGTATCTGACCACGTGTGACAACTCTTCTGACCCAGACACTCATTTTGTATGGGACCTGCTGGGTCTGTCTCATTTATTAAAATATAAAGGGAGTGGACATAAAATGCTATTCATCCCTTTCACATTACTAATAAAATATATAATCATCAAGGATGACAAATATTGTAATTGGATTAAAATGTATTAAAACGGAAGAAAAAAGAGGCATTTCATATTCATAATTCTATAATTACCCTTATCTAATGGAACAAATCTCTACTTCCTAATCATTTATAATTTTCATCACTCCACACTAGGTCACAGCAGGTATTAATATCAGGTGAGAAGGAATGTTCCGGTGTCTATTCCGCGTTGATGTTGTTCAAGCACTTCCAAGGCATGCTTCCTTCATGCCGAATAGTCTGGTTTAGCCTCATCATGACTCATTGAGGTAGATGAGAAGCAATTATCATTTTTGCTTGGCAGATAAGGAAGCGCAGAGGAGGGCTCTGCTGGTTGAGGCAGAATAGAAAAGGGCGACCCAAGTCCGACAGGCTGCCCAGAATTCACTCCACTCACTGCCAGCCAGGATGAACAGGCCCTGGAGCGCCGCCATCTCCTGGCAGAAGTCAATGGCCAGGTGCTTTCAAGAGTGTTGTCTGAGACACCAAGAGATGTTATTCCTGTCAGGGCACATCAGAGCCCTTGTAAAGAGCTCAGAGCCCCTGCTTGGCCCAGTGAAGGTTGTCCCAGAAGTCTCAGCAACCTCTTCACTAGGCAGCATTCATGGGAAAGACCACATACTGTTTCAGGAAATAAAAAGCCACAGAGTTGGCAAGCAATAATGCAGGCTTTGCTACCTGCTTATTCAATTAATAGGCACACATTAAACATCAGGGCTTCCCTGGTGGCTCAGCAGTAAAGAATCCCCCTGCAATGTAGGAGACCCTGGTTCGATCCCTAGGTTGGGAAGATCCCCTGGAGAAGGAAATGGCAACCCACTCCAGTATTCTTGCCTGGAGGATCCCATGGACAGAGGAGCCTGGTGGGCCACAGTCCATAGGGTCACAAACAGTTGGACACAACTTGGCTACTGAGCATGTTTGCATGTATGCATATTTAACAGCACTGCATGAATCACTGTGGGGATAGCAAGGTGTAAAATATTGTCCTTACCCTGAAGGAACTTAGATCTAATTATAAGAGCATGGCATGTATGCACAAAAACATTTGTTAATAACAATATAAAGATTCTATTTCTGTATGGTGAAGTTCAATGGAGATTGTCAATACATATTTGTTGGTCATCAACTAAGATCCAAACACGTATGAGGTACAGGAGTATATATAAAAGGCACTGTGCTTGCCCTTGCAGATTTTTCACTCTAGGTGTAAAGAGTATGATTCGTTCTATTTATTAATTTAAAAAATATTTATTTGGCTGTGCCAGCTCTTCAATCTTTGTTGCAGCATGTGGGATCTTTAGTTATGGCATGCAAATTCTTAAAAAGTGGGAGTGAGGGGTCCCATTCACCATTCTTTTTAAAAATATTTTTATTTATTTATCTGGTGGTGCCAGGTCTTAGTTGTGGCTTGAGAGATCTAGCTCCCTGACCAGTGGCTGAACTCAGACCCCCTGCATTGGAAGCATAGAGTCTTAGCCACTGGACTACCATGGAAGTCCCTCTGTTTATTAATTTATTTAATGAACGTTAATGGACCACCTATAACATATGAAACATTGTGTTAAACAAGAAGAATATGAATAACCCACAGTCCCACTCATGAGGAACTCAGGCTGGTAGGGGATGTAGACCTGTAAACACACAGTTTACTTTCAGTGTAGTGTATGTATCTGTGTAGTAATAGATGTACTTGTTATTACTTTGAAGATTGAACTATTTGTAGATAGATAAGTATCTACACATACCTATAATTATTGATAAATAAACAGATAAATAGTAGATAGATTAGACAAATATATAATGCTTAAGATGAGTGTGAGAACATCACCAAAATGGTGGCATTTAAGGAGAGTCTTGGAAGTGTTTTCCAAATAGACTCATGAATGAAGGGTCTTCCAGGTAGAAGGAAATAAGTGTACAAAGGCACAGACTTAGGAAATGGCATGGTGGCTCTTTAATGAGCAGAAGTCAAGGTAAAACTGAACTATGATGGGAGGTGAGAATGGTAGTGGGGGCAGAAGGGAAGGAGAGTTCAGTTTCACACAATAGAAATCCTGGCTTGCAGCCATAAAAGAAAAACCACAAGAAAATGAATGGGAGGAATAGAGGATAAAGATTTCAGGTTAAGTATGTTGAGTTCAAGGTGTATGTGAACCAGCTAGTGGAGATGACCCATAAATAGTTGAAAGCTAAGGTGGCCATAGGATACTTCTTGGGAAAGGTACTAGATTAATTTAGATCCAAAAGAATCAGTAGAGTTTGTGGAAGAGGGGTAGGGAAGAGGGAAAGAGCTGGGGAATGAAAGACCTTCCAAGTAAAGAAATATTCTTAATGAATATTAAAAGGTAGGAGCAAGATAGTATATGAGACCACCCTGAACAAAGCAAAGGGGAAGAAAAAAGCTGGTGTTTCACTGACAGAAAGAATCCATCTGTCTGTGAATCCAATCACAGACAGAAAGGTCATGCTAAAATTGGGCCCTGAGGAAGAGTATCCTGATGATAAGGTGAAATACATGGTTTAGAGAATCTGGATCAAAGTGGCAAATGGCAGGTTAGGAAATTTTTCAATGCATGAAGAATATGAGAGTATGTCATTTAACTTAAGAAAGTAAAATGAAAAAAAAAAAGAAAGTAAAATGCAGAACCTCCAAACTTTAATACCCAAAGTAGAGATTCCTGGTGGAAAAGAGAGGTTGATATAATACTATATGCTAGGTACTGTTCTAAGCACATTACGTATATCAATATATTTCATCTTCCCAGCAACCAAATTGGGTGTTTATTGTTATTGTCATGTTATGGATGAGGAAACAGACATAGAAACTTCTAGTAACTTGATAAAGTTCATACAGCCAGCTGGTGATGGGGCAGGGGTCTCGCTACACAGCTATTTCACTACCTCGCCTCCCAAGTACTGTAGGTGATCTGACTTGGTCCCTTGCCTTGAGCCCACCCACTATGACTGGCATGCTGATTCCAGGGGAGCTGGGCTCTATCCCTTTGCTGTGCTGATGCAAGCCAACCCCTATAAAAGTCTTTACTAAATCAGAAGGGAGAATAGAGTGAAAATGCAGAACAAGTGCTCAGAAAAGTAATCTCACTTGTGAAACACAAGTTTCCAATCCTTTTCTAACTAGCTTGCCCTCATCCTCATGATTTTCTCTGACCACCACACTCACTCCAAGAGCTGATAGCTCTGTGTACCACTCGCCTGAGATCCGCACCTTTTAATTTGCTCTACCTGGTAAAAGCGTCTTTAAAACAACATGATACAGAGCAATTACCAAGACATTAACTTAGAGTTCTCTGTTAGAGGAGCTCCTTCCCCATTTCCACAGATTGATGTGGTCCACCTGTTCCCCAGGTAACTGACATCACATGAGACTTCATTCTACCAGTGAGATTTCTTGTCCAGAACCCCTGTGCCTGCAACCTTCACCCTGAAGTGTGTCTTCACTCTTCCAAGATCATTTTCTGATACATGACACCAAATATTGCGTCCAGATGGGAAGAATAACCTGCCTGTAAAAAAGTACTTCCTCACAAAGTGACAGGTGTTAGATGGAGGGAGGGGGGAATTTGGGCATACAGAGGGAAAGATTGGCTTTGACAGAGCTAAGATCAGTGCTTTTCTATAAGACTTGAAGCTGAACCCCAAGGTTCAAGTCCAGATGACAGAGAACTAATTATACTGAGACATTCAGGAAAGTTGGTGTGAAGAACTGGTTTGGAGAGTTAAAACAAAGAATGTGTTCTTACCCAAGTTGTCTGGGAGGTGAGGGAGAGCAATCCAAGTAGAGATGTTTATTGGGCAACTGAATGCCTAAGGCTAGAGATAGAGACAAGAATGTCATCAGTGGGAAGGTGAGAAATGACAAAGAATTAATAGGTGTTCCAAATTCTGAAGGAGAGACCTTCAGAATCTCCTGATCTGAGATTCTACCTAAGGGGGCAGAATTCATAGCTAGGGGCAAAATGAAGAAGGATTAGGGAGAGAGAGGATGGAGGAGGAAGAAAAAAGAAGGAAATAAGTGAAAAAGGAATCATCAGAAGAATGGAAAAAAAAACAGAGATACTGCAGGATCATAGAACCACAATAGATAAGAGAAAGTGAAAGTGTTAGTGACTGTCATGTCATGTCCAACTCTTTAAGACTCCATGGACTGTAGCCTGCCAGGCTCCTCTGTCCATGGGATTCTCCAGGCAAGAATACTGGAGTGGGTTGTCATTTCCTCCTCTAGGGGGCCTTCCTGACCCAGGAATCGAACCAGGGTCTCCTGCACTGCAGGCAAATTCTTTACCATCTGAGCCACCAGGGTGATTCTTTACCATCTGAGTCCCAGGGAAGTAGAGTGATTACTTTAAAAACCTCTGTGGCAAGAGACACCATAATAAGAGCAGAAGGAAAACAACGACTATGAGAAAACATCTGAACTACATATGGCAGATGAATTAACTTCAATACAAAAGGAATCTTCCATAGAAAAAGTGCAAATGCGTGAATGGTAATTTCACAGAAATGGAACTGAAAGTGTATTTATCAAAAATATATATTTATATTTATCAAAAGTATATTTATCAATATACTGGATGGGTGAAGTATATATTCAGCCCAGACAGGGAAGCATGGCATGCTGCAGTCCATGGGATCGAAAAGAGTCGGACACAACTGAGCGACTGAACTGATTCATCCATAACCAAGAAAATGCACATGAAAGCCCATCAGAAATGTGATTATAGAAATTCCCTGATGGTCCAGTGGTTGGGACTCCATGCTTTCACCACTGAGGGTGCAGGTTCAATTGCTGGTCAATGAACTAAGGGCCCACAAGCCGCGACTGTGAACAACAACAAAATTTAAAAAAAAGAAATGCTGATGGCATCCATACTGGCCAGGAGTTCACCATGGAGTCACGTTTTATCACTTATTTTAGGTAGAGGTGTGAACTGAAACAATCTTTTTGACAAACATCTGACACCATTCATAAATTTCCAAAGGCATTTGAAAATTTGTCATTTATCATTTTGGCCCCATGACACCCCTTTTGAAAACCTATCACATAAAAGTGAAAGCATTGATATATTTAAAGATCCTTGAATTTGATTGTGTGTTTTTTTGCATCATTTTTGATGAGAGGAGAGACTTGAAAAATTGAATCTAGGTAAATAGGAAAATAACTGAATAAATGATGCCATATTCAGACCATGAAATATTGTATATCCCATATTCCATTAAAAAGAATATAAACATTTAAATGAATACGCTATGTATTAAAGCAAAATGCAAGTTGCGGAGCAATATTTATTGTGTGACCCCCTTCCTGTATAAAGGCGGTAAACCTCTATTCACGCACATACAGTTGAACGCATTTGCTCAAGTTCAATGATTGCAAGGGAAGCATAAACAATAACTTGCTAATTTTGGTTACTGGAATGGGATGAGAGCAGAGGGAATGGAAATTAATTAACTTTTTCTTTATATGATTTCTGGGTAGAGTTTGATCTGTTACAATGTACATGTGTCTTAAGGGTTTGGGGGAGTGGGGTTGTTCTTTTTGTAAAATACAAATGAATAATTGTAAGCATGAAGAACTGAAAAGTAACAGAAGCCGCATTCTTCTAGAAGACTGAACGTGGAGACAAAGCCCTAGACAAGTTCTTTGCGAAAACACTTCACTCAGGAAAGCGAAGGTCAGCGGGTGACTAAGAAGAATCTGGAAGAATCCTGATTACCAAGAAATGCAAAGGAAGTGAGTAGTAAATAAATAAATTCCTACAGAATGTTCATGCTCCCAAGTGGGTTACTATTTAATAAGTATATGTTTCTGTTTGTATGATGTTTTCCATTTTAAAAATAAACACAAGCAATCTTTTTTTTTTTTTAATGAAAGCTCTTTCTGGTGTATTATTCCATTTGGCATTCACAGAAACCCTGTTCTGTCATAAATATTGCATCTCCATTTGACACAGAGAGCTGAATCTCAGAGGGCCAAGTGACTTTTCCAGGATCACACAGCTATTAAGATGCCCCACTAGCTGGGCAATCAGATCTCCTGGATCAAATCTTTTTATTTTATTCAGCAAAAGCCCCAAACTGTAAAGGTTCTTCCTGGATTCCAAGGGAAGTAAGCTGGCTAAAGAGAGCTTACTCTCATTGCCAGATGGAAAATATGAGGGAAACCCACTCCACATCAAAATCTGTCTTGCTGGACCCAAGCTGGAGACAAAAGGCTGGAACCAAGAAAGCAGCCTGTTGGAAGTATGTATTCTTGTCACAAGCTCTCCACGACCTTGAGAAAGTAACTTCACCCCTGTGTCTCAGTTTCTCTCCTTTTAAATAGGATATCCCACCTTCCTCCCAAGAAAAGGCAAGCTGAGATCAATGAGGCTTTGTCTGCAATTGCTTTGAACTTGTTGGTAGAAATTACTGCACGCGTTACCACTTCCTTAGAAGTGGTTCCCAGAGAACTCGCTCAGGAAGGAGATTTATAGTACGGCCTTCCACCCTCACTCACCTCAAGGTGAGAAAGAGCCTGCTAAGTGTATCTAAGGGACTAAATATAAATTGAAACCACACCTGCTGAAAGCTGCAGGGCTGCCAGGAGCTGTGAGGAAAACCCGATATCTTTAGTAGTCACTGTTTGTATGAAAGAATGTGACAAACCTCAGGCAAGGCCAAAGGGGACCCACCCTAACCCAAGAAAACCATGAGTGTGTGTGCACGTGTAAAATCCAGCCACACAGATAGGAATCCAGTTCCACTTGGAAAAACTGAGTTTGCCTTTCACTGCTTCTAGAAAACACATTCTAACACCCTCAACACAGTTTCTTGGGGTTATTGACAAGCTAAGAATGAGTCAATAGCCATATATGCATGGGCAGGTGGTGAGCAGGGATGCATTTGCGTGCCAGGACAAGAATCACAAGCTCTTTCCTCAGTTCAGAGGAGCCCCAGGTGTCAGACTCACAATTATTCTTCTCAACCTCTGAATTCTCCACAGAAGTTGCTTCCCACTCCTACCCATTGCCTCTCAGTTACCAGTATCATTGGCTTTCTGTGGTAGCTTAGTGGTAAAGAATCTGCCTGCAATGCAAGAGACCCAAGTTCGATCCCTGGGTCAGGAAGAGTCCCTCTAGAAGGGAATGGCAACCCACTCCAGTATCCTTGCCTGGAGAATTCCAAGGACAGAGGAACCTGGTGGGCTACAGTTCAGAGGGTCCCAAAGAGTTGGACACGACTGAGGACTGAGCAACTAACATTTTCACTTTAACTACCTGTATCATAGAATCAGTGTCAGGTTTCAACTTGGAAACCTGGCTAAAGTTAGAGACTGTAACAGTCATTAATCCAGTTTGAAACTTACCCAGTTAATTAAAAATAGGAAACTATATCAGGGGAAAGCAGGGAGACATTGGTAAAAGGTTACAGATTTTCATCTCTAAGGTGAATAAAGTTTGAGGCATGCTGACTATAGGAAAGAAAGAGAGAAAGAGAGAGAAGGAAGGAAGGAGGGAAGGATAAGAGGAAAAGAGGGGACAGAGAAGGAAGAGGGGGGAAGAAAAAGAGTCAATGAATCTAGATTCTTGGTGGAATGGAGGCCATGGGGCCTTCCTAGTGCCAAAGACAAAACACAGCCTGGGGAAAATGAGGAGCTGCCCTGGCACGTTGCATTTAAAATCTGAAGAACCTTGTTGGTGTGGTTGTTGTTCAGTTGCTAAGTCGAGTCTGACTCTTTGCGACCCCATGGACTGTAGCCCACCAGGCTCCTCTGTTCATGGATTCTCCAGGCAAGAATACTGGGGTGGGTTGCCATTTCCTTCTTCAGGGGAATCTTCTCAATCCAGAGATCAAACCTGAGTCTCCTGCATTGGCAGATAGAATCTTTACCACTGAACCACCAGGGGAGCCCTGAAAAACCAGAGCTGGGCCTAAAGAACAATCTGGAAATGAGCATAGCAAGCTCTTCAAACAACTTTTGTGAAAATTCAACTGTCCCTGGGCCAGTCCTGGCACAGGCCACAGATGGGCCATCAATCAGCACTTCACTCTGCCCCCCAGGACCCCTGACAACGTGCATATCCCCTGGTTGACACAGGCTCTGTTTTCCTAAAATGAAAATGTCCAAGCCACATTAATCCTGCAGATAAAGAAAGGAAAAAAGCCAAAGGACTCAGGCATAGGACTGAGATCACTGGGGGAAACACTGTAGATTTCAAGAAGATCTGATTTTATTGCCAGTGTTCAAATCCTTAGAGCGCTCCTGAAATGTACAAGATCTCCAGAGGAAAACCTGCAGGAATGAAAGCACTTTTATTGCCAAAATTGAATCCCCTAGCTATTCTGACTCTTCTTACAGAAAGCTCTCATGCAGAGCACCAAACTTTGCAGTTGCCACCTGAGCATATGAGAAGACATCAAAGCCTTGCTAAATAGCCCAAGGTCACCCCTTCCTCTCTCCTCTAGGGGTCAGAGAGTCAGAGTCCTAAAAGTCAGTCAACATTTTAAAACTTTCTTTGGAGATACTGATCTCAAATGATTAGAGGTCCAAACAGCAGAAGCGAAGAGATCCTAATACGTGCTTGGCTGCTGGTAAGCTGTTTCCAAAATAATTTCAGTAGCCCATTGTCTTCATACTGAATTCCTGATTTCACGTCACTTGGCAGGAGGCAAGTCTCTGCTTCCACAACCGTCCCTTCTGTGTTACTCAGTTCCTGTTAGTATCAAATCTATCCCCTTAGTCATTTAAGAATCTCATACATTTGTTCAAATCACTCTTTCATTTTATAGAAATTTTAGTTCAAAGGCCTGTGAACCTGTGGTACCAATACCACCTTATGTTAGTTTCTCTATATGTTCACCAGAGAACATCGAGAGTTCTAATCATGAGAAGGAACCCCAGCCCTTATTTGTCAGTTAATTAGCAGATGCTGGGACAGTGGAGAGGAACTGTTCAAGGGTAAGAGCAAGATTTAAACTCAGCCTGCATTCTACCTTCTAGGGGTTAAGTGACTTCCTCTGCTCCTGATCATGTGTGCCTTCTTTTTTCCTTCGCTGACTCTCCTCCACAATCTAACATCTCATGGACCGCAGCGACTTAGACATTCTCCAAGGACTTTCAGACACTGGCCTGGAGTAACCCAGAGCTCCCTCGAGGCAGGGGAACTGGGCTGCAAGGACCGTCCTGGCCTTGCCTTTAATCAAACCAGATGACACAAATTCCACCGGTCTTGCCCTCATCCTTGTAATCATCTTGGGAGTTTTCCCAGACTGTTGGGCAGAAGTATTCCATCACAGAGTTCAGTGTCGGAGATTTGTTTAAAATACCGTCTGGGTTCCTCCTGAAGTTTCTAGGCAGAAGGAGAATTAGGCACGTGGGAATGTAGTCTGATGGAAGAGCTGCTCGTAGCGAGAGGGTTTATAGGAGACTTTCTGTTACTTGCTGCCTCCTCTTTATCACCATCACTAAGATAATTCTGTCAACTTTTCTGTAACATTCTGTCTCTTTCCAGTAACTCATGGATACAAAAATCATAAAGATGGGAGAGATGGCAAGAGTGCATTTGTCTAATATGCTCCCAGCTCTCTTCTCAGCACTGTAACCTATTTCTTTTTAAGGAAGAAAGCATAGAAGGAAAGGAGAGAAAGAGGAAGAAATGGAAATGCTTAAATAAAATGTACATAGTTGGAGATATTCTAATGTATAACTTCTAAGAGTTAGGAAGGTCATAAAATATCACCTCAAAGAAATATCTCTTGTACCTATGTCTCCTCTACCGTTTTTCTGGCAGAGGGCTGGAGGGGTGGGGGGCATAGCCTATGTGTGATGCTGTGCTGCGTGCTAAGGCATTTCAGTTGTGTCTGACTCTTTGTGATCCCATGGACCGTAGCTCACCAGGCTCCTCTGTCCATGGGATTATCCAGGCAAGAATAGTGGAGTGGGTTGTCATGCCTTTCTCCATGGAATTTTCCAACCCAGGGATCGAACCCATCTCTTGTCTCCTGCATTTGCAGGCAGATTCTTTACAACTAGCACCATCTGGGAAGCCCCTGTGTGATGCCACTGAAGGGAAAAAACACCTTCAGACACTGCCCATTCCATCCATGCTAACACAGTCCAGCATTTCACAAGGGCAAGACTCTGAGGACCAGTTTGGACTATCCCACTCCAGGTATAATACCATCTTCAGGCTGCAACCTGACTTCCCCATATTCTAAGGCAAGTACAAGTGACCCTGCTCTGTCTTAAATAATTGCAGTGTATTTCTGAATCAGCAACTCTGACTTCTTCCTTGATATTTCTCAACTGAGCTATGCATGATGCTCTATATTTCTACTCAAAACACATTCCCTAGTTTCTTAAAGTAGTAGTAGCCACCTCATGGACTTTTCATAAGAACTAAATCAAAGGACTTCCCTGGCGGTCCAGTGGTTAAGACTTTGCTTCCCAGTGTAGGAGGTACGGCCTAAGAGCTAAGAACCCACATGCCTCATAACCAAAACACAAACAAACAAACATAAAGCAGAAGCAATGCTGCAACAAATTCAATAAAGATTTTTAAATGGTCCACATAAAAAAAAAAACTAAATTAAACATAAGCATAATATCACTAGAGTATTGCCCAGTACATAGAAAGACCTTGATCAGTATCAGCTATTACGAACATTATTATTCATGGACATTTCCCTCTTTATTCCACTCACACGAGTCTCTTTTGAAGATGGGAAATATGGATGTAAACTGTGACCCTGAAATTGTAGGTGCACTGGTACCTAAATGATGCTGAGAGGAGGACTGGCCCTTTCTCCTCCTTGAGGCACTGCATTCAAAAGAACCCTGCTCCTTCCCACAGGAAGGTCAAGTGACACACGTGGGTCTCACTGACTTCGTTGTTGTTGTTGTTGTTGTTGTTGTTGTTGTTGTTGTTGTGCTGAGTCTTTGTTGCTGTGCTCAGGTTTTTCTAGTTGCAGCGAGCAGGGGCTACTCTCTAGTTGCAATGCACAGGCTTGTAATTGTGATCATTTTCTTGCTGATGACACAGGCTCTAGGCACACCGGCTTCAGTAGCTGTGGCTCTCGGGCTCTAGAGCAAAGCTCAGTAGTTGTGGCGGAGGGCTTAGTTGCACCATGGCATGTGAAATCTTCCTGGATCAAGCATTGAACTCACATGCCCTGCATTGGCAGGTGGATTCTTAACCACTGGACCACCAGGGAAGTCCCTCATTGGCTTCTTCTTATCATGGTGACTACTTTGACATTTGTGACCTTGTCCTTGTTCCTAGAACTTGATATATTTACTTCGAATTATTTTCCTTGAAAATAAACAAAAACCATCTTCACATAGCTTTTATTTATTGGCTTAAGTCCTTCACTAGTATTTGTTACTCGTTCAATTTAGCATAACCTCAAAGTTGTGAGGTACTGGCTATATCCTTTTTTAAGTTCAAAAGATGCTCGTTGGGGTAAATATGCATGAAGGCATATGTAGAAATATTGAATTCGAATGTATGCATCAGTGGCAGGTGATTGATTGCATGCTGAGTGCACGGCACTGTTGTGGGAAAACACGACTGATACTTAACAAATATTGATTGATTCCTGACATGGGCAAGTTATTTGGGGGAGGTTTTTTTTGTGGAAAAAAATGTAATTGTATAGGGAAAGATGATTTTTTATTGAAAATAAATATATTTAAGATGCATAATAACAGATATTTGCTATAAAGAATCATCTGAGGTATGTCTCCATCAATCACCAACAACGGCAAATATCCTCATCATAAGCTCACAGCAGATATCGATAATTGATCATGGCTCAGCCAAGATGAGGGGCTTCCCTGGTGGCTCAGACTGTAAAGAACCTGCCTGCAATGCAGGAGACACAGGAGACTCAGGTTCGATCCCTGGGTTGGGAAGATCCCTTGGAGAAGGGAAAGGCAACCCACTCCAGTATCCTTGCCTGGAGAATTCCATGGACAAAGGAGCCTGATAGACTACAGTCCGTGGGGTCACAAAGTCAGACATGACTGAGCGACTAAAACTTTCATTTTCACTTTCAGCCAAGATGAAGCCCTGGAATCCTCTTCAACATAGCCAATTTATATCAATCTATCAGAACTCAACAAGTCATTCATGTATTCAACAAATATTTGTCAAGTATCTCCTAGATGCCAGACATTGTAATGGGTGCTAGGCTATGACAGTGAATAATACAGGATATGGTCCCTTCCCTCCTACAAGGTTAGTGTGATGAGGCTGGCATTTAATACAAAAGATTGTTCTATTCTTGACTTAGCCTACCCACATGCTGTTATACCTTCTCCCTTGAAAAGATAAGACGATTTCCCTGGTGGTCCAGAGGCTAAGACTCTGTGGTCACAATGCAGGGGGCCCAGGTTCAATCCCTGGTCAGGGAACGAGATCCTGCATCCCACAAGTAACAGTTGGATGCTGCAACTAAAAGAACCTATATGCCACAACAAAGACCCAGTGCAGCCAAATAAATAAATAGTCTTTTTTTTTTTTAAGATACAAGATAAGTGAAGGGAAACAGACACAAATATTCTTTGTTGATTCAAGGTCCCCAGGACTTGAACTTCAGGGTAAAACAGACTGATGAAAAAAGCATATTCTAGATTATATTGATATACTAGAAAGAGGATGTATTAGTCAAGATCTCTTTGGCTACGAGTTAACAGAACATCTGATACAAACTCATTTTAAATAGTAAAGAAGTTCATTGCCTCACTATGTCAGAGACTGAACTGTCTCCCAATATCCCATAACCATATAATCCCATGATTGCTTGAGCATCTGGCCACCCAGAATAAAAACTACTTTCCCAGATTCCCACACACTAAGTTTTAGCCAGCAAGATATAAGCCAAAGTGTTTTTGGCAGCCTCTAAGAATCTTCCCCAAGAGACAGATACTTGGCCTTCTTAAGCCTTCCTCCTTCTAGCCTCCTGGAAAATGGATGCCTCTATCTTAGACCTTAAGGGTAAGGCTCATATCCTAGAGATAGAGGACTGATGATCTGGAAGGACCTGAGCCACTGAGGACTTCATAGAATGGAGGTTTCCACATTAGCCCTGACCTGCTTTCCTACACTTTTCTGTGACAAAGAAATATCTGTCCTGTTTAAGTTATTGTTACTTTAGATCTGCATGACTCACCATAAAACTTGACCCTAATGATTCATTCCTATAATGGGAAGTCTTGCAGTAGGGTAGGCTTCAGGAATGGTGTGATCTAGTGGTTCTAGCTCCGTTCTTCTGTGATACCCTTGGCCTCCGCTCTCTTCCATGATGGAGATTCGTCTCAAGCTGGTAATGATATATATAGGTGCACTGGTTCTGGACCTCACATAGGCACATGATGAAAATCTAGGGAGGGAGAAAGTCGTTTCTAGAAGTTTTCCCAAAAGAGAGATAAAGAATATACCAAGAAGTCCCTAACAGACCTCTCCTCTTGTGAAAGCTAAAGTGTTAGTCACTCAGTCATGTCTGACTCCGTGCTACCCATGGACTGTAGCCCACCAGGCTCCCCTGTTCATGGATTCTCCAGGCAAGAATACTGGAGTGGGTTGTCATGCCTTCCTCCAAGGGATCTTCCCCACCCAGGGATCGAATTTGGGTCTTCTGCACTGCAGACAGATTCTTCACCATCTGAGCCACCAGGGAAGGCCCCTCTTGTACTTTGGCCTGAATTGAATCCTGAAACAATCCCTGGAAATTGGACAAAGGTTCCTACACACTTAGACCAAATAGAGCCACCTGCCCCCAGAACTGGGGGTATGCCAAGCTTCCTCCAGGCTGGGTGCATGAACAGGTAAGAGAGTCGAACAAAACTGAAACTGGGTTAGGAAGGAGGAAAAGCAATGTTCTGGCTACTTATGGCTCTTAGCAAACCACCCAAAACTATGCCTTGTTTACGATCTTGATAGCAATCACATTTAGCTTACAAGTCTGCAATTTGAGCAGGACTTAGGGCCAGGGAGGACATTTCTCTGCTCCCTGTGGCATCATCTAGGGGAGGGGACTGCTTACAGGTCACTACAGGGTCCTCAGCACCTCTCTCTGTCTCCATGTAGTCGCTGCGTGGTCTCCCTGGCAGGGCAGCTTCCAAGTCACTGGATCTCTTCAGAGCAGCTCCAGGCTCTGAAGGCACGTGTCCCAAGAAAGGAGATGCTGTGTCGCCTTTTCTAACTTAACCTCACTTCTGTCTCATTCTATTTGTACAAGAAGTCACAAAGGCCCACTCAGGTTCAAGAGGAAGGAACATAAATTCCACCTCTCGATAGTTCCATGGCTAGACTCTGGAAGACTATACGAGATTGGGATGATTGTTGTGACTTATTTTGGAGAATGCAGTCTGCTACAAAGTGAATGGGAATTAAGCTACCAATTACAGCCACCACCAGGAGATCTGTCCTACCCTCAGACATTCACTTCCTTGCTGTGCAAAGGCATCGTGATTTCAGACAAAGTGGGCGAGTGCTACAGCAGTTCAAATGCAGAAGATTACATTTTTGATGGCAGGATATGCCAAATAAGCATCACTAGTAGTGGACCATGAAGAATGGGGATGGTAGGTAAAGAGAAAAATGTGGGCCAGGGGGTTCCAGTGAAAGAACAGTCAGTCAGTCCTGAGACACAGGAAAGTACAAAAGCCAACATGGACAAAAAGCACAGGGACCTATACTCAGTATTTTGTAATAACCTATGAGAGAAAAGAATCTGAAAAAAAAATCTATATCTATCTATTTATCTATCTATATATGTGTATGTGTATGTGTGTAAATATGGGCTTCTCAGGAGGCTCAGTGGTAAAGAATCCACCTCCCAACAAGCTGGAGACACAGGTTTGATCCTTGGGTCAGGAAGATCCCATGTAGAAGGAAATGTCAACCTACTCCAGTATTCTTGCCTGGGAAATCCCATGGACAGAGGAATCTAGCCAGCTATGGTCCATGTGGTCAAAAAAGAGTCACACATGATTTAGTGACTAAACAACAGCAACAAATATGTGTGTGTGTGTGTATATATATATATATATATATATATAGAACCAATTCACTTTGTTGGGCACCTGAAACTAACACAATATTGTAAATCAACTTTATTATTATTATTAAAGTGCACAAGTAAGGACATTCCAGAATAAGGGATCAGGTAAGTAAACCCAGAGGAACAGGAACCTAAGCAGTCTATCCTTCATGTCTTCTATTCACCAAGATGTATGATAATACTTTCTTAGGGCGCCCCTTTAAAACTGTTGGGCAAATAATTTAAACAAGCAAGTTGAATGACAGGCGGGCAGGCAGACAGAGACACAGCCAGTTGGGTGAAAGAGACAGAGAGCACAGACATGGCAGGTGCCCTGTTGGAAGCTGCCAGTTTGCAGGGTTGACCCAAATGGCTGACGACACTCACTGCTGCGGCCTGATGACCTTCATGCCGACTTCCTGTAAATGAAAGGACGGATTTTTAAACCACCAGGTGCTCTCAACCTGTTTCACACAGAAAATGATTCTATTTCTCAGCAACCTAGCTGTGGGGGGTTTAAGGCCAGAGGTGGCCTGCTCGGTCCAGGAGCCCTGGTCACGCTAAGAACCGAGAAGAGCAATAACCCATACTACCAACAAGGTGGTTTAGATTTAGAAGGTGGCCTGGCCTGAGCGTGATCTCTGCTCAGCAGTGGGTGTCGGCCCTGGCTGCATATTTGGATCCGCTAGAGAAGTTTCACAAAATTACAGAGGCAAAAGTCTCCCCCCAGACTCCATTTAATCGATCTTGGGTTCCAGGCTTCCCAGGTGGTGCTGGTGGTAAAGAATCCACCAATGCAAGAGACATAAGAGATGCAGGTTCGATCCCTGGGTAGGGAAGATCCCCTGGAGAAGGGTATGGCAGCCCACTCCAGTATTCTTGACTGGAGAATCCTATGGACAGAGGAGCCTGGTGAGCTACAGTCCATAGGGTCACAAAGACTCGGACATGGCTGAAGCGACTTAGCATGCACACCACCTGAACAACGGGACCTTTCTTATTCTCCCCATGTGATTAAAAATCCTTGTTTTACCACTCAAACTCCCCAGCACTGACCCTGAGAAAATAAGAGTCTGAAAGGCTTAGGTGCTCAGAGTTCATCTTGACCAGTGGCGTCTCTCCCTTGTAGAGCTCACGTTCAGCCACTCAGTCATGTCCAGCTCTTTGCGATCCCATGGACTGTAACCCTCGGTACTCCTCTGCCCGTGGGATTGTCCAGGCAAGAATACTGGAGTGGGTTGCCATTTCCTCCTCCAGGGAATCTTCCCCACCCAGGGGCTGAATCCACATCTTCTGCATTGGCAGGTGGATTCTTTACCTCTGAGTCACGTGGGAAGCCCCTTGTAGTAGTGTTTAAAAATTTTTCTACAGGTGAATCAGGAGGAGGAATGGTGGTACTTATATATGTATTGTGTGAACCCTCCAACTATGTAGAAGCAATTGATGATTTTATTTCCAATCCAGATGTGTGAGATTCCCAGGCACAACTCCTTGTGGTCTGGCATTTCTAATGGGAAGAGATATCTTTGTTATTAAATACTGAGGAATTTGACCCTAAAAATCCAGACTTTTCTACAAATTGGTCTCTGCCTGTGACAAAACAGCAAAAATATACTGGCCTTTGACCTATGATTTCCACTGAGTCTGCAGTATACTTTTTATTGTTAATTGAAGGGTTGGCAGGATTTAAGCAGTCTTAGTAGCAGAAGCACATGGGAATATTCCTACCATGGATTAGACTCTAGTTCACCAGTTCAATCATATCATGAGTTAAGAAATGCTGTCTAGGGCCACATCAGCCACCAATCAATCATGAATTCTCCATAGTTACTTCAGGGATGTCCAAATCAATGCCGAGGGACTCAGAGACAATGTCTCAGAGCTGTGGGGTCAGAGCTACTACCTGGGTGGCTTGGAGACTAAATGGAAGCAGGGTATGTAAGAGCATGAGTCTAAATCTCAGCTGAGGAATGAGGCAGGAATCAGGAAGTACATTCAGGAAACTGTGATGACCATGATCCTTGAGCCTGGCTGGACATACTTTCTAAGTGGATGTTGCCAATTCTTGACTCACCTGGGCCAGCACCAGCCAGCCAGCACCAGACATTTTCCACTGCAGACTGTCATCCCTGCAGTCCTGGGGCAACAAGCTAATGGCAAACCAGATTCAAACATCACCCAGTGGGTGCCCATCTCTTGCAGACATTGATTCTGACTGTCTGATCCCATGGTTTCACCTTCCCCCTCACAGTCAGGAGTTGGACTCCATGGACATTTCTGCCTGGAGACCCCTTCCACTCTCAGGCAGCCATCCTGCCCTCTTCTCCAGCTCAGAATTACCCGTGTCTAGAAAGTGCTGTTCCGCGTGGCTCTTGCTAGGGCTATCCTCTGCTACATCCACCTGTCCCGGTTCACCCCTCTGGATGTGTTGAGAAAAGTGAAGGTGTTAGCCGCTCAGTCACATCTGACTCCTTGAGACCCCATGGACTGTAGCCCGCCAGGCTCCTCTGTCCATGGAATTCTCCAATCAACAATACTGGAGTGAGTAGCCATTTCCTTCTCCAGGGCATCTTCCAGACCCAAGGATTAAACCTGAATGTCCTTCACTGCAGGCAGATAATCTTTAGGGTCCAGGCCCTGACCATCCCTCACCTGAGCTGCAGGTCTTGCATTTTTTGTTTGTGGTTTGCTTACGTTTTTGGTTTGGGGCAGTTGTCCTGATTGCCTTTCCAGCTTTTCTTTGTTTCAAATCATGTTGTGCCTGGATCACATGAGCTATCAAAACTTGGGGAACTTTCACTCTCTGCAGCATCCATGCCTCAGGCAGGAACTGCCCCCAAGCCCACTTGTCCCAGTGAGGAGGCTGTGAACCTCACTGCAAGAGCCAGACATTCAGACTCGCTGAAGCAAAGCTGACACTCAGCAAAGTGGAGGGATGTGGAGCCAGGCCAGGTCAGTAGATTTCAAGTGAAAAGCTCCCTCTGGGGGGAAATGGACTAACCCCTGAATCATACCCCCTCCTGGCTGAACATCCTGCACAAAGCCCACTTCATTACTCAAACCCACCATGAACACTTGATTGCGATCACACCTGTCAGCCCCACACCTGTCCCCTGGTCCCCAGCATTGCTGCAGAAGAGTCCCTTCAAACCTCACGCAATGGCTAGATTATAGATGAGGCCTGGCAGAGTGGGTGATCTCTCCACAACTAGCTCACGAGTCATGACTACATGTTTTACATAAAATTAGATTGACAAAACAACAGATTCTCAATATTGTAAGTCACTTATAAGCCAATAAATTTTTTAAATTTTTTTAAAATAAAAAAAAATTTTTAAAGACCTGACATCTAAATGTACGCTGTGATTCTAAGCTGAGGACAGTGGCTGAAGTTTAAATGGGGTCTGAAGATTCAATGTTGGTGATGCTTTGGTGATAATTTCTTGATTTCAATGGTTGCATTATAGTTGTATAATAAAAGGTCCTTCTTTGTAAGGAAGATACATCACAGTATTCCTGGGTAATAGGATGTCAGGTTGGGAACTTGTCCTAAAAGATTCAGGACAACAAAAAGATTCTTGTATTGTTACCTCCAAAAAACAAACAAAAACATCAGATTCAAAAAGCCATCAAATTTGACTCAGATATTAATCTTAAGCCAGACTAAAGGCAACATGACACAGAGTAAAGGGTATGGCCTTCAGAGCCCCAAGACCAGGAATCAAATTCTGGCCTTAAAATGTGAATTTGCCACTGAATCCCTCGAACCTCAATTCTCTACTCTGTAAAATGGAGGATTCAAATGATGCCTAGTTAGAAAGTGAGGTGGGTATTGGGATGTGGAGAAAATAACTGGGGCTTTACAGTCAAGTGACCTTGGATTCAAAAGCTGTATCTTCCTTGACTCCAGATTGGCAATCTATATCTAACTGATACAAGCCCCTTCAAAACATAACCACGTATAAAATAGGGAGCCAATGGGAAGCTGCCATGTAGCCCAAGGGACTCAGGTCGGTGCTCTGTGGCGACCGAGAGGGATGGGATGGAGGAGGGTGGGAGAGAGGCTCAGGAGGGGGGGATGTGTGTATTCTTATACAGCAGAAACAAACACGACATTGTAAAGCAATAACATTCCAATAAAAATCAAGCAATTTTTAAAAGCCACAAATATAAACTCCTAATTGACCAAAATTATTTTAAAAGAAAAATGTTAGTTCATCTCCAGTGTTCCACATAGGCGTCTCTGAAAAAGAGTCCTCAAGTCTCTGGGTTTAACCAGCCCCTTGGCAAGTAACAGGCAACCTGGTGATTGAGGAGTGCCCACGGGCACATAGCATCTCCGCTACACCTCTCAAAGCAGCACTCACATGCTGTTGTTCAGTCACTAAGCTGTGTCTGACTCTTCGCAGCCCCTGGACTGTAGACTGCCAGGCTCCTCTGTCCTTGGAATGCTCCAGGCAAGAATATTGGAGTGGGTTGCCATTTCCTTCTCCAGGGGATCTTCCTGGACCAGGGGTTGAACCCGCGTCTCCTGCATTGGCAGGCGGATTCTTCATCAGGCAGTTCTTCATTGCCACCAGGGTAGCAAGCTGAAGACAACTTCAGAGCGAGTGCAAATGCATCAGCCTCCAACCAGAACCTATAAGCACAGACGGCCCATGGCTTCTCCTCCTCCCTGGGTGCCGGGCAGCTCAGTCACGTGTGACTCTGATCCCCCACCCGACTCCCCAGAAAGCTCCACATTTCCCAGGTGAAGCTCAGCTGGGTGTTGCTGGCATCTAGTCAGAGCCAAGTTTATCTCTGCTTTTGTCCCCAGAAGTTCAAAGGGGTCATGGTCACTGAGGGCGGTAATGAAGGTGGCTGCCTGTTGGAGATAGCGGCTCTGAGGGGACACCTTTGCAAGGCTCAGGGAAACAGGACCTTCTGCACTAGTAATTAACAGTCATTATTAATGGCATAGTTCAGAACTTGAACTGCAAGCTCTTGATGATGCCTTTAAAGTCAGAATCCATGGGTCAAGTTTCTAACTTAGCCATTCACTAGTCATTGACACTCTCAGCTCTAGTTTCCTCATCTGCACGGTGCAGTTTTAGCATCATTAAGTTTTGTTACATTAAAATGACAACAGTTGGAGCATTCTCATTCCAATATTAAATTAATCTAAGGGCCAATATGCTGTAGACCAAAGAGTCGGAGCTTTGAAACTACAGGATAAGAATAAAGCTCTTAGCCATTCTGAGTATCTGTTTCCGCCTCATTAAAATGGGAGATGGCCAGTCCAGGGGTGCTGAGTCAGCAGTCCTGGGCTCAGAACCCAGGACTTGTACTGAGAGAGGTGTTTGCGAACAAATCAGGCAGTCTCACTGAACCTCAGTCTTCTTCACTCTTTAGTGAAACTAATATTGCCTATTTTGCCTGTAATTGTAATTTCTAAATGCAATAATGAATGCATGCAAGGAATCTTCTAGGGAATTCCCTGATAGTCCAGTGATCAGGACTTTTCACATTCACTGCCGAGAGTGCAGGTTCAATCCCTATTCAGGGAACTAAGATCCCCATAGGCCAAGGGGCACAGCCAAAAAGAAAAGAATCTTCTAGAGGGATGCCTAGCATATAAGAGACACTTAAAAAAAGAATGAGCTTCCAAGGTTGCTCAGTGGTAAAGAATCCACCTGCCAATGTAGGAGATGCAGATTCGATCTCTGGGTCAAGAAGATCCCTTAGAGAAGGCAACCCACTCCAGTGTTCTTGCCTGGGAAATACCATGAACAGAGGAGCCTGGTGGGCTACAATCCATGGGGTCACAAAGAGTCAGACATGACTTAGCGACTAAACAACAACAACAATAAAAAGAATAAAATGGAAACTATTATTATCATAATATGTCAATGCCTTATAATTGTGTGAAAAGTTATGCATATATCAGTTATTTTTAATTTAATCTCTTTTCCTAACAATGTCTAAGGATACTGAGAAGTGTCTAAATTATTACCTTAAAAAAGTAAATAAATTTAGCTATGGTCAGAACACTATAATTCAAATAAAATATTTGGGTAATCAGGAGCTTGGGCTTGAAATCAGGTTGCTTGAGCTATATCCCAGCTGTGTGACCTAGACAGGTCACTTAACCTCCCTGTGCTTCTCTAAAATGAGATGACAATTGCAGCTGTCTCCTGCAATTAATTGTGAGAATTAAATAACTTTAATAAGTTGAAATACGAGAAGTCTTTAGAAATTTTCTAACTCATTAGTAAATGTTCAGTAGATGCCGACTATTTAATTGCTATGTGCCAATGGCTATGTTAATGGTTTGGTAAAATCACAGATCACTATGCCTATATAATTCTTCTCATGAATGATTCATAATCTACAGAGAAAATCAGGCATTATAAACTAGCCTTTGGGTTTCCCCAGTGACACATGCAACTTTGAAAAAGCTCTTTCTTGACACTTTCTTGTCATCTGCTAGAAATTTTTCAAAATAAATATGCAGTAATTATTCATGGAAAGAATAACCCCAGGTTTGTGCAGTATACAGCCTCAACAACTGTACATGGGGATCCTATTGTTCTGGACATAAAAAAAAATGTGTGAGTATATATATGCAATGTGTGTGTGCACAAACACACATTTTATTAGTAACAGAATAAAAAACCAGGTGAAAGAGGATGGGCTGGAGAGAGTAAAGGAAGGCTATATGAACAGAAGAGAGTGAGAAGTTGGGCCAGGAAAGAAATGGTGTGAAAGCAGTAAGAAATGTGTGATTATCTCTCAAACTATGGGTGCCTTTCCCAATAAAGTCACCTGAAGTGTGTTGAAATCAGGTTATTGGGCCTTATCCCAGAATTCCTGAAGCAGGCTCTCTGGGGGTAAATTCTGGGACTCTATTTTTTTTTTTTTTCCTTGCACCTCGAACAATCTTTATATTCAATAAAAGTTTGAAAACCACTACTGCAGATAGGAGGAAGCTATCCTAAATTCTGAACTGGAGGAAGACCCGTGAATAAGTTCATTTTAGCTGACACTTCCCTCCCAGTGGATGGAAGGGAAATTTTACATGACAGAAAGTGAACCAGTGGGTTCAGGGGGCCCTTCTCTGTGTCATGGAAACAATGTGCAGACCCCAGGAGCCAAGAGTTAGAAAAAACTGGCCAACTCCAGGGGATAGGAAAGTAAAAGGAAACTGGAAATGACATACCTGTGCATCAAAGACAAGAGGGCTGAGTCAACTTTTGTTTGCCACACCAAAGAATGTACACAGCAGTTAAAAAGAACAGGCCATATATAAAAGATCTCCAGGAAGTGAATTGAAAATTGCAAGTCACCAAACAAAACCTATAGTCTGATCTTCGTTTTTGTAAAGCAAACAAAAATACTTACACACAAAGCAATGTCCCCATAACCCATATATGTGTGCATTGTTGTTTAGTTGCTCAGTTGTGTCTGACTTTTGTGACCCCATGGTCTGTAGCCCACCAGTCTCCTCTGTCCATGAGATTTCCCAGGCAAGAATACTGGAGGAGGTTGCCACCTCCTTCTCCAAGGGATCTTCCCAACCTATGGATCAAGACCTCATCTCCTGCATTGGCAGGTGGGTTTTTTACCACTGAGCCTCCAGGGAAGCAGACATGCATATAAATGTACATAAACATGTAGCCAAGGTTCTTGAATGGATCCTCAATGCACTGATAATAGCAGTGATCTTGGAACAGGTTAGGCTTGAGAAAAGTAGTCAAGGGAGACAGGCTCATGGTGTCATTTTATTTTTATAAGGAGAATGTATTCATGTATTACCAAGCAATTAATTTTGTGAAGAGATTACAAACTAAAACAGAGTTGACTTTGAAAACAACACTGCTCCTCTTCCCAATTTTGCTTCCAAGGCAACATCAACCAAGCACCCCTATGTGTGTCTCCACCCAACCAGACCCAAGATGGAGACCTGGTAGGACTAAGCTCAGGCCTTCTGCCTCTCAATAAACCAGGGAAGGCTGAAGCTACTAATCTGAATAACACATGACATAGAGAATTCCGAACCATTCCATCTGATTCTACACAAGATTGTCCCCATAAGCAGCCTGAAATCATCCTCATTTACCAAGGTTCAGTTGTTGCTGGGCAACTTGGCACAAAGGATTTCCTTGCATCAAAAGCTTTCTGGTTTAAAAAAAAAAAAAAGAGTGTATGACCATTCTACCAAGGTAATAAAGAATGAAAAGTCCAAGTGTGCATTTTTCCCCTCATATGTTTTATATTCTCTCTCTAGTATGTTGGAACTGGAAGCCTGTTCTGCCAGGAATTGTTTGTGAAGTAGGTCTTCCGTTGGGATTTTCACTGAGGGATATAGCAGCTAAATAGCAAGGCAACACTTAATTTTCCATTCACAGCCATCATTAATTAATGGGCTACTTCTTACAAATGCCTGGAATCCACCCAGGAAAACCTGTTGAAGTCACACACAAGAAACTGCCTACAAGCCAAACCTTATTGCTAAATTGAATTAAGGATTTTATGTGTCATTTTTTGAAAAATAAGCTGCATGACACATTTATCAAACCAGAAACTGCAGAAATACTTAAGGTTTGGATCTTCAGCTATTGAGACTAGTATACATCTTGATTCTATAGGGGTAGGTTTTCCACTGAGAGATTGCAGAATGCAATATTTAAGGTAATTCTGTGTGCTGCAGTCCATGGGGTCGCAAAGAGTTGGACGTGACTGAGTGACTGAACTGGACTGGGTTATTATAAAATGGGTCAGCGAATGGTCTATAGCCAGTTTTTCTGTGATACCCAAGGCACAGTTGTTATGTCCAACAAGCTCCCAGAGGTGACTCTGAACTCAGCATGTCACTCATTACTCTTAGAACTGCCAGCATTGTTGTGTCCTCTTCTTTTGCCTCTGCACTAGATTACTTACAACAAAACAGAACAAAATAACCCTTTAAACAAGAAGGCATCTGTGTTTTCCATTTTAAGTGCCCTCAGTCCATAGTTATTATGGGTTTTATACATGAATATCAATCAGCCCAATACCCATGAAATACAATCCAATGCATTTAAATACGCAAAAGCGTATTACAGATGGTACACTACTAATCAAAAAAGGAACAGTGGAAATTGAATTATCCAGGGTTTGGGTTCAGATGCAGCAGAGCTGAGTTCTTTAAAAGCAAGATCCACTTAGTTGAAAAGACTGTGGACTTAACACTCAATAAAAGTTTTGAATCAACTGCTAAATAATATATGAAAAAAAACTCCAGAACGGTTTAAGTAACTGGGTACAAAAAGATGTTTGAAAATAGGGCCACTGAGAGATAAAGTGGGCTTCTCCATTCAAGAACTCATGAGAATTGTGATCCTCCTTACAAAAGGCATTTCTTTAGTAAATTAGCCATAAGGCCAGAGAGTATGGTTACAGAGATGGGAGACAGAGAGATATCCTCTATTCTTATTTTAAAGCCCTTTTTCCAGAAAATATGTTGCTAAGCAACAGTTATTAATTTGTATAATATCTATCTGAAGATGGAAACGGCAACCCACTCCAGTATTCTTACTTGGGAAATCCCATGCCCAGAGGAACCTAGCAGGCTACAGTCCATGGGGTCAAAAAAGAGTCAGACATGACAGCAACTAAACCACCAGCACCATCATAATAACTATCATAAAGCATCTACTTTGTACATGCTGAAGACACAACTGTATATCAAATGTGACTCCTACCATCAAGGATTTTATTGTCTAGTAAGACAAAAAGAGATAAGTGGAGTGCTGAGGCAGGAGGATCACAATAAACTGTGGAAAATTCCGAAAGAGATGGGAATACCAGACCACCTGACCTACCTCTTAAGAAACCTGTATGCAGGTCAGGAAGCAACAGTTAGAACTGGACATGGAACAACAGACTGGTTCCAAATAGGAAAAGGAGTACATCAAGGCTGTATATTGTCACCCTGCTTATTTAACTTATAAGCAGAGTACATCATGAGAAATGCTGGGCTGGAGGAAGCACAACCTGGAATCAAGATTGCCAGGAGAAATATCAATAACCTCAGATATGCAGATGACACCACCCTTATGGCAGAGAGTGAAAAAGAACTAAAGAGCCTCTTGATGAAAGTGAAAGAGGAGAGTGAAAAAGTTGGCTTAAAGTGCAACATTCAGATCACTAAGATCATGGCATCCAGTCCCATCACTTCATGGCAAATAGATGGGGAAACAGTGGACACAGTGGCCGACTTTATTTTTCTGGGCTCCAAAATTACTGCAGATGGTGATTGCAGCCATGAAATTAAAAAATGCTTACTCCTTGGAAGGAAAGTTATGACCAACCTAGACAGCATATTAAAAAGCAGAGACATTACTTTGCCCACAAAGGTCCGTCTAGTCAAGGCGATGATTTTCCCAGTGGTCATATTTGGATGTGAGAGTTGGACTATAAAGAAGGCTGAGTGCAGAAGAATTGATGCTTTTGAATTGTGGTGTTGGGGAAGACTCCTGAGAGTCGCTTGGACTGCAAGGAGATCCAACCAGTCCATCCTAAAGGAGATCAGTCCTGGGTGTTCATTGGAAGGACTGATGTTGAAGTTGAAACTCCAGTACTTTGGCCACCTCATGCGAAGAGCTGACTCATTTGGAAAGACCCTGATGCTGGGAAATATTGAGGGCAGGAGGAGAAGGGGATGACGGAGGATGAGATGGTTGGATGGCATCAACGACTCAATGGACATGGGTTTGGGCGGACTCCAGGAGTTGGTGATGGAAAGGGAGGCCTGGTGTGCTGAGGCTCATGGGGTCGCAAAGAGTCGGACATGATTGAGCGATTGAACTGAACTGAAGGCAGGAGGAGCACTGCTTACTATAATAGGGTCCTATGAGCAGACAACTGAAGAGCAGCCCATCAGTTAGTAAGTATCAACATCAACTACAAGTATCAGAAAAACCAAGCTTATGGTGATTTAACACATAGCAAGAAGACTGGAGGTAAGCAGTGCCTTGTAGCTCTACCTCAAGCCTTGCTTTTCACTAAATGACCACACCTGACTGCAGCTTGAAGAGCCAACCGGCAGCCTATTAAGTGGCCTGGTGTAGAACTCTGCCCACAGAGGCACATCTATGGGATCAGAGCTGGTCAACCCAACGAGTCTCACCCCACTGGAGATTTTTAATGTGATCCATGCAAAGAAGGCTTCCCAGGTGGCTCAGTGGGTGAAGAATCTGCCTGCAATGCAGGAGACACAGGAGTTGTGAATTTGATCCCTGGGTCGAGAAGATCTCCTGGAGGAGGACATGGCAACACACTCAAGTATTCTTGCCTGGAGAATCCCATGGACAAAGGAGCCTGACATGGGGTCACAAAGAGTCAGACATGGCTGAAGTGACTGGGCACGCACACATGTTTGTAAAGGGAACCAGCAGACCATAGTGTGGTAAAGTTCTAGGAGGAAAGTAGCAGTATAAAATTTTTGATTGGTATAGAAGAACCTGTTCTAGCATTCTTTTCTTAAGTGGGTCATGATGCCATTTATGTATTCCAACAAATGATGAACAAATTTTATTTTTGTGTCAATATATAAGTCTTGGAACTAAATCCTTGTCTTGGAACTAAATCCTTGCCAACCATTAGGTGAAATGATGATGATGAAAAACAATTAGATGCCTATTTTTAAATGTTCCACATTCAGTTAGGGAATATGGAAGCAAAATCTTGAAGACTGGTGTTCAAATTGAAAAGCTATGACCCAAGAAACAATGTAGGGAAGCTGATAAGCAGAACACTCATCAACAGCACACAACAATAGAAACCAAAGCAAGCTTTATTCAGTGTGAGAAGGTCACATGTGGCAAAGTTTCAAGTGGTGAAGAAGGGCAGAAAGGCATCAGGACTCTCCAATGCATAACAATCTCAGTTTCTGCAGGATTTCCAGGTGTCTACCAGCTGCCATCCTACTTCCCATATTTTTCCATGAGTGATTGTCCTCATTCAAGGTTTTCAAGACTTTAGTTATAACTGTATCACCTTAATAACTGTTTCCCTGTGAGCTGCCACCAGGATAATTACTTACTATTGCTTCCAATATCAACTCATTTTTAAAATTTTAGATTTATACTAAGGAATCACACCCCTAAAGTATGTGATATGATGTGTTAATTCTTTTTTTCCTAGTATATAACAAAACTTTTAAAAGTCCCCTATTGTGCCAATTAAGCACATTCAAATCCCAGCTCAACCAGCTTCATGGCTTTTAATCCAAGTCATTGAAACTTCTAAGCTTGTTTCCTCCTCTAGAAATATGAGAGTGATGATCCCAATTCTTAGAGTTCTGAGCTACACAAGTCAGGTATCTAATAGAATGCCCAGTATTCAGCAAATATTTAATATAAACGATCATTTACACAACTCATACTATCCATAGGATAAAAAATAAAACAACTTGCTGCGGACCAAACACTGAAGAGCAAATAGCTAACCTAGTAAAATCAGCAGAACGTGAATGAAACTTAAGCAAAGACAGGATGGAGATCCTACCCAATTTCTTTAGGAACATGTGAGTTTTGAATCAGTCATGGTGAAAAGTAAAATAACTGACACAGGGCCAGAAGTTTGGCAGTGATTTCAGCCTTCAACACAGGCATCTGCATGTATGTATTTCCGTGTGTGTGCACGTGTGTGTGTTGTTAATTTAGTAATCCCTTGGCTGAAAGTAATCCATCCCTTCACAGATTTGCACAGGTGGCTTCAACACCGACCTTCCTTTCTCTGTTTTCCTCAGAAATAACCTGGACTTCCTGGCTCTGCTCTCCTCTCCCTACATCACCAGAGCCTGGACAAGCTTCCTCTGACTGAGAAGGTAGGAGAATCCACTGAACCAGACTAATACCATTTTAATGGATCCACCAGAGCCGAGAGCTAGACTCACTAACTAACGAAATGGTGGACAACCGTGCCCCCTCTCCCAGGTTGGGGGTGGCGGTGGTTAGACTCCACACACAGCCAGCTCTCTTTAGCTCACCACATCTTTCAGCTCCAGACCTCCTGAGATCCCAGTCAGCAGACTCCTGTGTCTCATTCTACCCATGAAACCCCCAACAGCTGAGCCATGATGAATTTTCCATGCCTCACCCTGGGGTGTGTGAGCACATAATGCCAAAGTATCTGAAATCTTCTGGATTCATTAAAATAGTTGTGTTACTGGGATCTCCTCACTCTGCTCCCCAGTGTCCAGTACTCTGGTTCCCCACACCCCACTGTCCCCAAAATTCACAACCGGGATAGACCCCATTAATAAAGTCATGCCTAGCTGTCTGCTGGTGGTCTGGAAACAATAAGATTGTATTTAATTCCCACTTGTGCCTGGTTTTATCTTCAGTAGAACCATAGCCTTGCTACCTCCCACATTAGCATCCCTCTGAGGCCATAAAAGATGTGATAGAGGCCAAAGTTATGCTTTCCCACAGGGTCTGAAATTGCCATATTTCTCAGAAAGCTGTATATTTTTATCCAGAACTGATTTAAAACACTCCGAAAGAGAACTTTTTTTTAAAAAAAAGTATGATCAGAAAAGTAGAAGTCAGAACAACTAAATGTCCTTTACTTGGTAACTTGGTACTTCTTGGGAAAGAGATATTGGGTGGGAAAAGAAAAAAAATCCCTGGGCCTCAGAAGATAGCAGCATGAAAGGAATACATTTTTATTATCAGAGATGTTAGAAGACAGTGGGCAAAAGTCTTCTAGCTGATCTTCTGACAAAGAAGCTCAGCACATCAGTCAGCCACTTAAGACTTCAAGGCCTGCCAAGCACGGCTTGTGATCAGACAAGGAAAACAGCATCACGCTTAAGAGCTTCAGTTCTGGAATCAAGTAGATTCAGAGATCATTTTTCTGGGCTCTATGGTGAGTGGTCCACCTGGCTCTCCCACGTACTAACTGTATGACTTGGGATAAATAATATCTTAAATCTCAGTGTCTATCTCTGTAAAACAAGGCTAATTACATCTCTTTGATAGGCCTGCAGTGAATTTAAACAAGATAATATTGTATGAATAATAGGGTAGGACAACAAACATTTATAAGGGCCCATGAAGAGCACTTGAGCTTCCCAGGGGGTTCAGTGGTAAAGAATCTGCCTGCCAATGCCAAAGACATAGATTTGACCTCTGGGTGGGAGACCCCCTGAAGAAGGAACTCGTAACCCACTCTAGTATTCCTGCCTGGGAAATCCCATGGACAGAGAAACCTGGCAGGTTACAGTCCACGGGATCGTGAAAGAGTTGGACAGGACTGAGCCACAAACAGCAAGAAGAAGCAGCACTTAAAAACGGATGGATGGTTGAAAAGGAAATGGGCACTGCCTTCAAACAGCACACAGCCTAATGAAGAAGAAAAAGGGCAAACTGATTGCAATAGAACACAGCACCTGCCCTAACTGAGGTTGGATAGACTGTTCCAGGGTCGGAGAACAGGGACATTGTCCTGGTGGAGCCGGAACACAGACACTGCCAGTCTGATCCCTGGCCTTCTGCTCTTCATCATCACATCCAATGGTGGCAAAATGCCATGATCATCATTCTAGCTCCCAGCCTTATGACATGACAAGATTCAGCATTCAGTTGGCCACTTTCTGTAAGCCTGGTGGACCCACTGAAACCAGTAAACCTCACCCCCCCGCCATGCCTATCAGAAAATAGCTTCTCCCTCAAAGGACTTTGGTCACTTCATTTATTTTCTCTAGGACCTTTGAGTCCACCCTACATCACTCATTCAGCTGTGCACAAAGTCTTCCATCAGAATCTTTTCATAAGGATGGAAATGTCAAAATCAATTTCCTGGAGAAGAAACAAAAATGGATTTTTTTTCCCTTAAATGGTCTTGATAGCAAAATTTATGAGAGAAATACATCCTGAGGGATTGGATGGAAGGCTCATTGAAAGAGCCATTTTCATCTGGACCAGGGAAAGCCCTAGAGAGGAAACTGTACTGAGACCCAGAGGGCAGACTATATGTTGGAATTTTTCTTTGTTTCCAACAGCTACAGTTGGCTTTTTTGTTTATTTGCAAAGTGCTGGTTGTGTCTCAGGGGTAGTGAGTTGGCAAAGCGTTTTACGTGGGAAAACCAAAAAAGTCAGTGTCACAGGAAGAGGTTGGCATGTCCCACTGCAGATAGCTCAGTGAAAAGCGAGGGGTGTCCAGGGGCCAAGGACATTTGGAGAGACCCAGCGCCCTGCTAAGCTGTCTAGAGCTTCCATCTACAAGGGCTGCTAAAATCTTATGGGAATATATCTGAAGGCATGGCCCACTGTACCCCAGATCATCACCCAGACTCACTGCAGAATGGTCAAAAAGTAAGCTGGTTCCTCTGCCCCAGAAGAGATAAGGCTCTGAAGTAAACATTAGAAATAGTTCTCTCCTATCCTGTCCCTGCACCCACAAATAAGTTTTGAAGAGAATTTAAAGATGGTCAGCCTGAAGGATGCCAAGTCTCTATCCTGCCCTGCCCCCATCCAGTTGGTCCAGAAACACAGACAATTCTCCCCCAAGTATCCGGATAAAGTGACTGAGCCTACCGTGGGGACAGTTCAGGTGATCCCTCGGGTCTTTAAACTGGAGTGATAACCACAGTGTTCGGGGCACCAGGGCCCACTGACCACCGGAACCCAGCAGCTCGGCGGGCTGTGTGTGGGAGGCCGGTCAGGGCTCCAGCTGAGTGACAGCTCCAAGGACGCCGCAAGGCAAGCCCCAGTCAGAAGCGGGTGATGACAGTGGCGGCTCCGGATTTCACTTGAGGAAGGGCTCCAGGGCAGCCATTTGGTTGGAAGAGGACTAGAAAAGCTGAGCGCGTAAGCACTTGACCCAAGACTGAGAAAACAGCAGTCATCCACATCCAAAAGTATAAGGGCTGTGGAGATTTGGGAGGATAGCTAGAGCCTCTCGAATCACACATTGCAAGCCACTCGGACACGCAGAATGGAGAAATTTCCTGGAACAGAACTCCCAAAGGTCACTGCACTAAGGTCCCAAGGAGAATTAGAAACCGGGATTCACAGTGGGGGGATAGGATCAGGCTGCCAAAGTCAGCTGCAAGATGTCCTGTCCAACAGGCCAGAGGCAGAGGAATGGGAGTGAGCTAGGCCTGGGGTCTAGGGCCCTTTGTTGCCATGCTGCAATGCTTGCTCAAGCAACAAAATGCAAAAAAACTATATAGGACTAAAAATCATTGCATGCCTGTGCAGTTAGAGGCTTCCCTGACGGCTCAGTGGGTAAAGAATCCGCCTGCAATGCAGGAGACAGAGAAGATGCAGGTTCAACTCCTGGGTCGGGAAGATCCCCTGGAGGAGGGCATGGCAACCCACTCTAGTATTCTTGCCTGGAGAATCCCATGAGCAGAGGAGCCTGGCGGGCTACAGCCCAAAGGATCACAAAGAGTCGGACATGATTGAGTGTCTAAGCACCCATGGACGCACACATGTGCAGTTGGAGCAAATTCTGGACAAAAGATACAAAGAGATCAAAAACCCAACTGCCACTTCTGAGGAGCCTGGAGTAAAAACAGGGTGTGGGAAGTAAAAACAGCGTACTTGGGCATGCCCACGGCACATCACACCACCAAAGGGGTAGGCAAATCACCTAAGCCACCCAGTAGCCTGGACAGACCCCTACCCTCACCCCATATAAGGACAAGTTTGCTCCCCCTTGGAGAGCAAGCAAGCAAGAGAAGGTGGTGCTTTTTTTTCTCGTTCCTCCTGCTGCAGCAGGAGCCCCAGTAAAGCCTTGCCTGAATTTCTTGTCTGGCATCTGATCAATTTCTACTGATTAAGGAAGCCAGGAACCCTGGTCTGTAACAGGACGGCCTGCGGTAACACCCCCACCCAGACAATTCAGGAACCCAGTGGTCAGCAGATGGACAAGCATCCTGGGTGAGCGGGCAGTGAGGATGTCTGGATGGGGTGTGGAGGGGAGTTGGGGGCGGCCTGACCCTGTGGAGAGGCAGTGCTGGGCTGTGCTTAATTGTTTCCTGCCTCCAGCCCACACTGGTCTGGGAAGGAGGCAGGGCCCGGCTGCAGGTGGGAGAGCTGCGCATGTGGCCAGCTGTGCTGTGACAGAGCTGGAGGAGGCTGAGTCAGGGGAAACGCCAGGGAAGGTTGGGGAGGGCGGTTGGGAACCTGCTGAGAAGAATCTGTGAATGTTCTGGGGAAGGAGACAGATCTCACTCCATGTGCGGCAGAAACTTCCTTCCTTCTTTCTTTCTATTCCTTCCTCTCTCTTCCCTTGAAGGCAAGCAGCCAGAGGCAGGATGAGCTGTCTCAAGGAAGAAGAAATAAAAGCAGCTTTTAAATGACTGGAGGTCACATCCTGTGCGAAACAACAACAAGAAGAAAGAACACAACATTACCTCTCCTGCAGAGACCGGGCTGCCGTCATCTCTGGCCAAAGGAGTAGCCGGAAGACTTGAGGACGTCTTTATAGCCTTGGGCTGAATTGTGGCACCACAAATCTCCCTTCCTCACTTCTTTTTTTCTTTTTAATTAAAAACAATTTTTTTTAATTGGAGGATAATTGCTTTACAGTGTTGTGTGTGCTATACAATGATGTGACTCAGCCACAGGTATACATATATCCCCTCCGTCTTGAGCCTCCCTCCCACCCCACCCCCAATATCCCACCCTTCCAAGTCATCACAGAGCACCAGGCTAAGCCACTTCCCATTAGCTAGCTATTTTACACATGTGTGTGCTTAGTCGCTCAGTCGTGTGACCCCATGGACTGTATCCCACCAGGCTCCTCTGTTCATGGGGATTTTCCAGGCAAGAACACTGGAGTGGGTTGCCATGCCCTCGATCTTCCCAACCCAGGGATCGAACCCAGATCTCCTGCATTGCAGGCGGATTGTTTACCATCTGAGCCACCACGGAAGTCCATTTCACACGTGGTGTTATATATATTTCAACGCTACTTTCTCAATTTGTCCCACCCTCCCCTTCCCCCACTGTGTCCACAAGTCCATTCTCTCCGTCTGAGTCTCTATTCCTACCCTGCATCACTACCATCTTTCTAGATTCCATATATATGAGTTAATATATAATATTCTGACTTACTTCACTCTGTATGTCTAGGTTCATCCACCTTACTGGAACTGACTCAGTTTTGCTCCTTTTTGTGGCTGCTTTCTTCACTTCTTTAGAGAAGCTGCTAACCATGTCCACGTCAGCCCCATGATCCTTTCACTTTGGACATTTCTACAAGGTCTTCCTCCCCCATGAGTTGAGTATGGTAGCCATAACCCAATAGACCATGTCTGGGGCTCTGTTATCCTTGATTTATGCTCCTGCACATTTGGCCTAGAGCATAAGGAGGAGACCACCCCCCACCACAGTCACAATCATACAGGTCCTGAGCAAAGCTATCGGAGCTCCCCTTTTCCAGCACAGCTAAGAATTGACTAATAACCTCAGAAATGGGCATCGCTTTTTTATTTCCAGATGAAAGGTCTTCAAGGTGTAAATCTTCTGAAGCCTGCCCTTTTCCATCCAGTCTTCAATCTGATGGTAACTATTTGTTAACCAGAGGGAGGCAGGAGGCCGAGAAGGCAGAGCACACAACTGTCAGTGTCCCGATGCAGGAGTAAGCCTCCCCCAAGAATCTTAGAAACAAAGAGATAAGGTAGGCCTCCGAGAGATGAAATATAAAATCAGCACCTGGAAAAATAGGCCCAGTCAGCTTAAAGCATCAGAATGGCTCCTTGATTATGTCAGACATTTGCAGTGTTGAGTGGGAAAAAAGCAGGGCTGGTCCAGCATCCACAGGACCGTGGCAAGGCCCAGCCAGCACATCCAGGGAGCCAGGGACCTGAGTTACTATGTGCTGGCTCATGTGGGCCAATGAATAGCAGAGAGAGCCGCATGAACACAGAGGAGCATCAGGCTAGCTGGAGCTCATGGAGTGAAGCAGGAGTTCTTTGACTCACCATGCAATCTCTGAGGAAAATCAGGATCCTCCTATAGGCCCAGAGAGGCAGAGCTCACCAACTGAGGGTCAAGAGTACATTTGAGCACCCTCGGCACTACTGGTTCTTATAAATTGCCTTAATTACTTAATTCCCAAGTAATTTTGGTTACTGCATGTCTGCCCTTGAGGGATTGGGTCAGTTGGAAATCTCAGTGCTATAGTAAATTCAATCAACATTTACCGAGTGAACAAATGAGTAAAATTAGACTTCTGTGACTGCAAGATTAAAGATTTCAGTCTGAGCCATAGGCAATCCCTAGAGGCAACACCTCCTTGTGAGCAATTTGGGAAAAACCCTGCTGGTCTTTCATGGGCTATGAACCACCTGCCATTGCTCCTTGGTCAAACCCGCAACTAACATGTTACCAACACAGACAGAAACAAATAAGACCAGCTCTTTGACCAGGAATAAAAACACTGATACATCAGAGAAAGCAACAAATGACTACTAGATCATGTAATTCATGTGCAGGAAGGTAGGAATGACTAACAAGCGACTTATGGAAGAGATGTGTGTGAGTTGGCTCTGTAAGGGGACAGAGGGATTGGCCATGTTGCCATAGATAGGGATGGAAATATGTGGGACCTGCAAAGAAGGTGGGAACATTTAGAGCAGAAAGTTTTGGTGTTGAAGTCTTGGATGTGATGTCAGAGACTTCAGAATCCTGGCCAAATCCTTCAGTGTCAAATGCCAGGCTGCTGCAGGTTCATGCAGGGAAGCAGGCCTAAGAAGACTGAGCTGGTAAGAGTACATAGGCTGAGTCACAGAGGAGAAATACTGAAAGTAAGGGAAGAGTTAACACATGAATGCAAGAATACATGGAAAAGGCTTATGGAGTCTATTTTTTTAGAATTTTGTCCCTTCTTTTAACTCCCTACATTTTTCCTCCCATGTTCTATTATGTCAACTCAGCCCACTTTATTTTGCTGACTTCTGCTTCATCTACATTATCTCATTTAACTCTCCCAACAAAGGTAAGGTATATATTCTTTTCCCCAGTGTGTATATAAAGAGCAAAGAGGCTGCTTGCAAGTTGAGTAACTTGCCTAAGGTCACACAGCTGACTAGCAAATAGTAGGTCAGAGGCAGAGCCCTGAATCCAAGCTCAGGTCTACTTGAGCTGAAGGCCAAACATCCTTTGTGTGTTTGAACAGTTTTCCAGCTATTTAGAGACATTAGATAATATAATTTCTTAGCAGAGGCTTTAAAAGTCAAGTTCTATATTTGGCATCTAGCTTTTTTTGTATGCTTTTATAACTACATCACATTTAGTCCAAGAAGACTTGGCTCTCAACAAGCATTAGTTAAACATTAGGTAAGTGAAATTCTCAGATATATTCAATTCTCATTAATATCAACAGGATCAGCATTAATTAACCCAGTAAATCACATAAGATCTGTGGCTGAAGCCAGATAAAAGTTTATTACTTCCTCACAGTAATGAAGGCCAAGAATAAGCAGTTCTACCCTGGTGATTCAGTGGTAAAAGAATCTACCTGCCAATGCAGGAGACACAGGAGACTCAGGTTCGATCCCTGGGTCAGGAAGATTCCCTGGAGGATGGCAGAGGAGCCTGGTGGACTACAGTCCATGGGGTCACGAAGAGTCGGACGTAACTTTGCAACATAACAACAGTGGCAACCGGGGCACCATAGGGCCATCGAGGATCCGCACTCCTATCTCCCTGCTCCAACATTCTTAACACAGGCGCTTCCATCTTCAAGGTCACCTCAAAATCCATTATGATGTGAAGGTCCAGCCATCAAGTCCATGATCCTGGTTGGCACTGAGGAAGTGGGGATGGAAAGGGAAAAATGCCATTCCTCCATGTGTCCCTGTCAAATAGTATACTTTCTAGAAGCCCTTCCTAACAAATTCCACTTAGAACTAATTGGCCATTCCAAGCAGAATGGGGGCTGGAAATGTGTCTTGTTATAGGCAGTAATGTGCTCAGCTAAAATAATCTGTCACTCAGGAAGAAGGCAAGAATAGATACTGAGTAGGCAAGTAACAGCCTATACCACTCAGATCACCTGAAACAGCAAGGAAGCCAAAAATTAACTGAAATTCAGACAGTATTCTAGGATTCCATCTGCATGTGAATCATGGAAATCTGAGGCTCTTACAGCACTTTTCTGCAGGTCAAAGAGTGCAAACATTTGAAAACATATTTGAGAATCAGGCCAAAGAATGCAAAGATTTGAAAACATAATTTGAGGAACTTTAGGAGTTTTGCTGTGTGTGTGTTTTTTTTTTTTTTTTAATGACCTTTGGGTATTTTAAAGAAAGAAATTTGCTTCTGTCAAGTAAGCTTCATTTCCTGAGACTTGTCAAGATGTTCTCTTATTATATTCTTAATATAAACTCTTAGAATATGAAGGATGAGAAATTCAGCTATCGGGGTTGGGAAGGTTGATGCTGGGTCTATAGAGGATTAAACAGTGAAAAGATGGCCCTTTTACACAAGCGTGAGGCTCTTCTCTGATAGCTCAGCTTATCCACAGAACTAAGTTGTATCTTGAGAATTGCAGGGTGTAAAAATTGTGTAATATTTGTAAAGCCCACCCCAAAATGGATTATCTTGTTTCCCTAGGACCAACAGAAGTAGCCTCTTATTGGTAAAGTAGATTCCTCTGGCCTTTCCTAAATGGCCAGTACGTTTTAGGATGAAGTCTGACTTGGAAACTTTTCAAGAAAGTCAGAGTCAGGCCATCAGCCAAGTAATTCTGATTTGGGGAACTCATGACAAAAGGACCAGCCATCTCTGTGATTTTCCAGACTTGGCCAATTTAGAATAAATAGATGGAAACAGTCTCTTAACCATGATTCCAAATCTTCCTATTATGCCAGAAATAAAAATCTGCAGAATTTCCAAGCCCTACCATTTTTCGACACTTTAAAAATAACATAAGAGCATTTTCAATGTACACTAACTTGGGAAAACCATTATAAGATATTGCTGAGTTGAGATAAACAGCTCTAGTTCACCTTTAAATAAAATAGTAACCATTTTTTAGAGACGAGGGGTTACAGTGTTTTACCATTCTGGAAATAAACAACATCAACGTTCTTTCTGTTTCAATGAGCACAGCTGTCCGGGTGGGGACGTAAACATCCCCCAGCAGTGTTGTGAATCCAAACACAACAATGTCAGCCGGCTGCGTGAGAACCAGGAAACGAAGCTGACAACAAATTGCACAAGAACTGACGTAGTCTCATCATCCAATCAAAATGAAATAGGACCTACAAGACAATAGACTTGAGCCTCTTTTAGACATTAGCCCTTTTGTCAATACATTCTTCTCCTAGAAGTGCAAAATACTGATTGAATTCTGTATTAATTTTCTTTCTTTCTTTTTTTCTTATTTTAAGCCACCGGGTCCTGACAGAGAAATCAACAAGTGTGTTAGAATGATTTATTTTAATTATTCAGGGTCTCTAAAGAGGGATTCCGGCCAGTGGTTAGGTTGGCACTTTCACTGCTGGGGGCCTGGGTTCTATCCCTGGTCAGGGAACTAAGATGCTGCAAGCCTTGCAGTGCTGCCAAAAATAAATAATATAAAGAACAGGGGAAATATCTTTTTAGAATCTTTTAAATTTTCTTATTTGGTTACATTGGGTCTTAGTTGCAGCATGTGGGATCTAGTTCCCTGAACAGGGACTGAACCCGGGCCCCCTGCATTGGGACTTGGAGTCTTAGCCACTGGACCACCAGGGAAGTCCCCAGGGGAGATATCTTAACTTGAACTGAGTCACTGTAAAGATAAGGCATGGGGTAATGGATGGGGGTCTCTAAAGCACCTGCCACCCAGGTGGGTCCTCAAGAGCACAGGCAAGATGTCCTTAATTCAACTCTCGGTATGGATATTGATCAAGCATCTTTGCCACACCGAGTCCCATTGTAGCCCCAGGGACTCCATGATGATGTGGCCCTGACCTTGAAGAAGCTCACTGTCTCATGAAAGCAGTAGGCATGCGCAGAAAGACCGCACAGCATTGCAGCATAATTACGGATTAACATAAAATGACCAGACTGCCTTAGGAGCAGAGTGAAGATGATCTAGGAGAGATCACCAGAGACAGAATATTTGATATTTAAGTATTTTTTACAAATCACTCCTTTTTTTTTTTTTTGCTGTTGTTTCTTTGGGTACAAAGAAATCTTAACAAACTTTTTAAGATACAGACTTCTACAGTCAATGCCCTGATCATAATCAAATAACATTAAAATGAAAAATAAAAAGGATATTCAAGCTAGGAATGTTCTGTGTCTTGATTGTGGCAATGTTTATCCCAGTGGTCACATTTGTCAGAACTCACTGAGCTAGACACTTAAAATGGGTGCATTTTATTGGAAGAAATTCATTCCCAAATAACTCTTGGATCAAAGCAGAAATCAAAACTAAAAAGACATTTGTAGAAAGCAATGAAAAGGAGAAGAGCTCTGAGGATTTCCCTGGTGGTCCAGTGGTGAAGACTCCACATTTCCACTGCAGGGAGAATGGGTTCAATCCCTGGTTGGGGTGGTAAGATGATAGCACATGCCATGTGAGCCCACCCCTCAAAAAAAATTTTTTTTAAGAAAATGGAAAGAGTTCATACCCAGGCCTAAGAGCATGGCTAAGTTGGAAGAAAATTCTTACTCTTAAATGTTTGCATTATTCCAGAGAAAAGAACAGTGGTAAAGGCACTTAGCTTTTAGAAATCCTGACGGAACTCTATATTAATTTTATTTTTTTATTTTCTATATTTTATGATGTTTTGACTTCTTAAGGGGCCTACCTGGCCATGGAGAGACTGCCCCTCCCCGGGGTAATTCCTAAAATAATAATTTAGGAATTGCCTGTGAACACACTTTCCATATGCAAACCAACCATTTGAGTCCATTTCCCCAGCCACCTTCTTTATCTTACAGGATCATTCAAACTAGCCAATCCTGAAATGTTTCTCCTGCTCTGCCTGCCTTTCCCGCAGAAAACACAGTAGAGATCTTAGCCTATGTGTTCCCATCACCCTTTTCAGTCTGCTGACTAACTGGTGCTTCCCTATGTGGCCCAGTGTGGTATGCCATGATCTCTCCTTTTGGGAAATGCAAGTAATAAAGATCTTCCTTTGGTGACAATAGATATGCTGTTGTAAAGTCACCTCTATCACTTAAAATCTCTTGGGTACCAATACTGATACAAACCCCCATTCACTAGTATTTTAGAACATGGTACTAAATGCAGGTGTAAAAGTCTCAGTCCTTTGTCCACTACCCTCTCAGCCCAGCCCAGTCTGTGCAGTTGGATAAATACGACATCTGACAGGGGAAAAATACTTTCCCAAGTGTGTAAGTGTCAGAAAAATCTCCCCTTACAAGACTCCAATGCAGTTGTGCCCTGACTTGGAGAACAAAAGGGAAGCTCCTTCCACACAACAAAACTCTCCTACCCAGGATGCAGGACGCAGAGTCACCCTCTCACCCGCTGCCTGGACCAGGTGGTGGCCCAGACTCAGGCAGCAGTAACCAATGGCAGCCTGTGGGCCACGTCTGACCCACAGATGGATCTTCCTTGGCTGTCATGATATGTTTAAGGAAATTTAAGCCAACATTTTAAAGTTATGAAATTTCCCACAAAAATCTAGATTTCCAGCTTCTTTTAACATCTGAAAACTTGTGTGGTGCTGGCCTGTTTTCCCACCTGGCCACCACCAGCTGCAGCCAAGGTGAGTGTGACACTTACCTGGGGCTTGTCCTCTTCAACCCCCAATGCTCTGTTGGTTCAGAACCCTGAGAGCAAGTGTCAGTGGCCTTTTAACCCTGGGCTTGCTCAGTTTATCTCATACTAGAGGTATTCTTCTGTACCTTCAAGGGCCTCAGATAAAGGGCTCTGGAACAAGACACTGCCTCGGTCCAAACCCTGGGCCTCCCACTGTTGTTATGAGTTTGATCTCAGGCAGTTTTGCTCATCAGCTTATGCCTCAATAACCTCGTCATTGAAAGAAGAATAAGAATAGCACCTACCTGGCAGAGTGGTTGTGAGGATAAAAGATTTAAAAGCACTTAAAATGATGTCAAAGTGGCACAAAATAAGAGTACAGGATCTAAGCTTTTAAAATCCATGTGTTTATTCAAAATTGAGTCAGGGGGAGCAGGGAGGCGCGGCGGATGAACTGAGAAGACTCAGTTTAAGACATATATTTAAAAACACTGAAAAAGTGTTTCTTGGTAGAATGAATAAAACTAACTCCCCCAGATGTTGAGTAGGGAAACCACCAGCCAGCTTCCTTTGGTCACCGCCTGTCTGGACTCTACGGCAGTGCCATTTAATGGAGCCCAGCTTCAGGCTTTCTGGCCCCTGGTCCAACATGTGAACTCTTTCCAGAGTATTCTTCCCAGAGAAAGCTCTATTCGTTTTCCCCACCTTTGAAGGAGTCAGTCTGCCTAGCCTGGCAGCAAGGACCCTATGATCACTGCCTCATCACTCCCTTTCTATAGGTTGCATTTCAGCCAGATTACCTACTGACCTACTCCCCAGATAAACCATCAAACATCTCCTGAATTAAGAACGGAATACCTCCTACACCTACAGTACTTGAGGCCTCCTCTGGATCTAGTCCTTGTCATTTTCTTCCTGTCCTTCACACAGATTGGTCAGATCCAATCCATCCTCCAGCTTTGACACAGAGGGCTTCTTCTTTATGAAATTGTCTTAATCTTTCCACTTGAAAATAAGCTTGCTCTCTAAACTCCCTTGGCTTTTTCTGTTACAGCACTTCACACTTTATTCATTGAATTGAAGTTAAATGTGCATGTCTCTTCTTTTTCCCACTAAACTGTAAAATTCCTGAGAGCATTCTTTATATCTGAAAGCACCAATAACAGAAAAATGCATTTAACCTGAAATTAACTAAGAGACTGGAGGACAATTTTTTTTTCCTCTTTTGAAAATATCTCCTAAGAGATAGTCTGGTTTTGGTACAACACAGAATTCAGCTAACAGGGACAGCCTCTTTCGATTTCCCAGAAAAGCAGTGGAAAGTGAGTCATGGGCGGTGGGGATGGGGAAGCTGGTGGGGAGGAAAGGAAAGGAAAGGAAAATACAACACATTCAAGATTCAAGTGATTGCCAGAACTGTAATGAATTTTCAGGGATGTCAGGACAAGTTGGACCGGATGCAGAAACATAAATCCTAGTGCACAAATGAAAGGCTACTTGAAACAGAGTAAACCCGCCCACCAAGAAGAAAGTGGGAAGCTGTTATGAGAAAACAGAACTAAGGAATTCCCTGGAAGTCCAATGGTTAGGACTTCAAGATCTCGCTGCCTAGAGTCCAAGTTTGATTCCTAGTTGGGGAAATAACAGTCCTTCAAACTGAGCAGTATAGAGGGGAAAAAAAAAAAACCAACTTACTCTTAAAAGTAAGAACATAAAAAGGATGGAACAACAACCAGGGAATAAATTAAGGAAACTGTCAGTAAAATAACATTCCCTTCAAAATAAAAGTGAAGATGCAAATATATCAAAAAGCTAAGATTGTTGGGATTATGTCTTTTCCCCCATGCTGATTTGTAATTTCTAGTTTTTCTAGGACTGCTTCTATAAAAATAAAAAATAGCTACAATTACTTGTCTTAAAAGTTTTATGAAATACAAAATAAAGTGACATTAGATCTCATATTGCCCATTAGAATAGAACTTTTAACTACCTATTTTATTTATAGTTAGCATTTATTAAGCACTTACTATGGCTCAGCAGTAAAGCATCTACCTGGAATGCGGGAGATGCAAGTTTGATCCCCGGGTCAGGAAATTCCCTGTAGGAGGTCATGGCAGCCCACTCCAGTATTCTTGCCTGGAAAATCCCATGGATAGAGAAGCCTGGTAGGCTATAGTCCATGGGATCACAAAGAGTCAGACATGATTGAGAGAATGAGCACACACACATGCATACACACACACATGCACTGAATAATACACTGTGATTTATTATCATCTCAATTTGTCAACATGTCATACATTTTACTTTTAGGAAACTGAGGTTCGGCAAAATTAAATAACTTGCTTCAGGTCCCACAGGTAGGAAATGGAAGAGGCCAGTTTCACCTAGACCCCTTGGATCCATTCTAAGGCTTTAGTTTGAACCACCAGGTATATGCACACACAGTTCTGCAGGGGGCGCTGGGAGACACTCACATGCTGCTGCAGGAAAAAATGTTACACTCTTTCTAGAAAGCAATTAATTATGCAGTGACTGTCAAAAGTTTTAAAAATGTTCACTGGTTCTTTGCAAGTAATAACTTTAGGAATATATGCCGAAGAAATAAGCTGAGATTCTCCAAAATTTATGAACAGGGTGTTCACAGCATCATTATTTATTACAGTGAGAAAATACAAACAGAAAGCGAGTGCTGAAGAAATGATGCTTTTGAACTGTGGTGCTGGAGAAGACTCTTGAGAGTCCCTTGGACTTCAAGGAGATCAAACCAGTCAATCCTAAAGGAAATCGTCCTGAATATTCATTGGAAGGACTGATGATGAAGCTGAAGCTCCAACACTTTGGCCACCTGATGCAAAGAACTGACTCACTAGGAAAGACTGAGGCTGGGAAAGATTAAAGGCAGGAGGAGAAGGGGACGACAGAGGATGACAGGGTTGGATGGCATCTCCAACTCAATGGACATGAGTTTGAGCAAGCTCCAGAAGTTAGTGATGGACAGGAAAGCCTGGCATGCTGCAGCCATGGAGTCACAAAGAGTCAGACACGACTGAGTGACTCAACTGAACTGATACCCTACTCTGTCCCCAAAATCATCATAGATATTTGTTTATGTTAATATGGTTTCCCAGGTGGCTCAGTGGATAAAGAATCCACCTGCAATGCAGGAGACATGGATTTAATCCCTGGGTTAGGAAGATCACCTGGAGGAGGGCATGGCAACCCACCCCAGTATTCTTGCCTGGAAAATCCCATGGATAGAGGAGCCTGGTGGTCTACACTCCATGGGGTCACAGAGAGTCAAACATGACTGAACAACTGAATTGAACTGATATGTCAAAGTGTGTGTGTGTGTTCAGTTGCTCAGTCGTGTCCAACTCTTTGCAACCCCATGGACTGTAGCCCACCAGGTTCCTCTGTCCATGGGATTCCCCAGGTAAGAATTTTGGAGTGGCTTGCCAATTCCTAATCCAAATGATCTTCCCAACCCAGGAATCAAACTCGCGTCTCTTGTGTCTCCTGCACTGGCAGCTGGATTCTTGACAACTAGCAACCCCTGAGAAATAAAATGAAAGTTACCCAGTTGTATCAGACTCTTTTCGACCCCATGGACTGTAGTCCGCCAGGCTATTCTCTCCATGGAATTCTCCAGGCAAGAATACTGGAGTGGGTTGCCATTCCCTTCTCCAGGGGATCTTCCTGACCCAGGGATTGAACCTGGGTCTCCTGCGCTGCAGGCAGATTCTTTACTGTCTGAGCTATCAGTGCCACCTGGGAAGATATGTCAAAGAAGGGAAACAGTTAAATAAATGATAGTGTTTCCATTTAAAATTACTTTCAAAGACTTCGATGACATGGAAAAATCTTAAATAAAAGAAGTGAAATACAAAATCTAATTTCATATAATTCTGTTTTGTAAATATACAGAAATCTATTTATGTTTACAAGTATAGAAATAGAACTAGGAGGAACATCACCCAGCTGGCATTCATTGTGATGAGATTAGAGATATTTTTAAATTTTTTTCTGTGCTTTCCATATTTATTCTGATAAACACATTATTTCATTTTCATAAAGATAAATTTTCTTATACAAGATTCATTCTTTAAAAGCCTGATTTATATTCAACTTTCTGGATTGCACCTGTTGCCTCAAAAACACCTTTATTTAAAAAGAATGTTTTCAGATTTTCCCCTGGAGAAGGAAATGGCGGCACACTTCAATACTCTTGCCTGGAGAATTCCATGGATGGAGGAGCCTCGTAGGCTACAATCCATGGTGTCGCGAAGAGTCAGAGACGATTCAGCGACTTCACTTCCCTTTCCTTTTTCAGATTTTAGTTAATCCCCAAAATATTTAAGTAAATTTTAAGCATTCCATATGAACCATGTTAATGTTAACAATGCAATATAATAAATGTAATCACATAGAACCCCCAAATTAAAATGTAATCACTGCTAGACAAAAACTTGGAAAAATTTTTTATCTGCTGCAAAGGTCTGTTTATCTTGAATCCAACTGACTGGAAAACTAAGATTAACATAATTATTCCATGCTGTACAATTGAAGGGTAATTGCTGTTCATAATAATGACTCAAAGGCATTGCAAGACCCTGAAATGTCGTCTAAGCCCCCAAAGAAATATTGCATTGCAATGCATTGCATTGCCTAGCTTCATCATTAAGACTGTTCTATTGTTCTGGATTCTCAGAAAATTGACTAACCTACATTTGGCAGGTACAGTTACTTTCCGTAAGCTAAAATTATCTATCAATCAGAATGCCCTATTCCTCCATGCTTTTGAATAAACCAGAGTGCACTATATATTCATCAAAATTTGTCCAGAAAAAATGAGGAGTATGAAATGCCTCTGAGCACCAAGTTTACCTTGGTGACAGGGGGTAGGGGAGGAGGCTGGGAGTCACAAAAACAGAGACTATATGGGATTGGTAAAAGGAGAAAGAAAGCCTGCGGGTGGTTCAAGAGAAGCTGGGAAGATCCCTGTCTAAAGATAATGTGATGCTGGAACTGCCAAGTTCCATTAGCAAAAGCGGGTGAAGGGAAACCAGCATAACTGCTAAAAAGAGGTCAGAAGCCAGAAGAATTTTGGCAAGCACGGAGCTTGGAGCAAGTCCTGCTGTGGGAACTTCAGGATGCTCTTGGCAAAGGACAGTGGCAGCAAGAACCTTTCTCCTCAATGTTCCCTGGTGGAAAGGCAGTGCACTGCCGTCTGAGAACAGAAAACGCGACCGCAGGGCTTCAGGTTTGGGGTCAGTGCTCCACGCAGCGATCACCCATGCTGTCCTTCCAAAGAGCTTCTTTGGGCTTCCCGAAATCACATGATGGCTGCCTGGGACCCCGTTGGGGTGGAAAGAACTGTGCTGAACTCAGTTGACATAGAGAAGCTGAAGGCTGCTGAGCAGTGCTGGGCAGTGGTGGTGTTTACCAAGAGCCACAGAGAGAATGGCAAGTTAGCTAGCATCACAGCAGCATTGTGGCTTTTAGATCCACCCGTGGACAGACCATGGTTGACCAAAGGCGGCGATACCTGTCTGTGGAAATAATTGCTATTGTACCAGAAAATCCATGAAGCCACTGGCTAAAGTAGGGTGTCCATCTAGAGTTGTGCGGCCCAATACGACAGGCACATAGTCACATGTGGCTGTTTAAATTAATTAAAATTAAATATAATTAAAAATTCATTTCCTCAGTCACTACAGCTACATTTTAAGTGCTCGGTAGCCACATGTGACTGGTGGCTACTGTGTTGGACAGTGCGGATATAGAAACACTCCCATCATCAAAGGAAGTTCCGCTGAACTTACACTGAAGCCAATGTTAATATAGCAACAGAGCGAAATACAAGAGGCTTATGAGTTTTTAAGACAAGATTGTTGGCTGTGTGTGCTCAGTCATGTCTGACTCTTTGCGGCCCCATGGATTGTAGCCTGCCAGGCTCCTCTGTCCGTGGGATTCTCCAGGCAAGAATACTGGAGTGGGTTGCCATTTCCTCTTCCAGGGGATCTTTCTAACCCGGAATCAAACCCACATCCCTTTCGTCTCCTGCATTGGCAGGTGGATTCTTCACCAACTAAGCCAGCTGGGAAGCCCAAGACAAGACATTAATATGAGAACTTAATAAATGTTTGTGCTTGCACCTGGTTGCTTTGAGCTAAGCTCCTCAGACCTTCAGGTGTACCAATTTATCCTGCCTTTGCTGGGAATGTTTGAGAAGTATCACATAGTGGTCAGTCAGCACCTAGAACACTGCATCTAGCATCCCTTACATACTGTGTATTGGTTTCATGAACCAGAGGAGAAGCCAGATTTCGAGATTAAGATTATTCTCTTGGACTCCTCCTGCTTCTAAGCAGCTTCTTGCTCAAAAGTAATAATTAGCTACTCTCAGAGGCAGAAAAGTAAGTTCAATTTTCTTTTTTACCCTTAGGTCTTCAAGACCCAGCAGGCATCCTTCCCCTTCCATCCTTTGGCTGAGCCACACAAACTGGTGGGAGAATCACAGGCAAGATGGCCCAGTTCCCCTGGTAAAACAGGTAAAAAAGGGGGCAAATGTCTGTAATTCAAGAGTAATTTTAGCATTTATTAGTCATTGTGTGCTCTAGAATACATGGGTGTCTCTAAGGACCTCATGCTTCCTGTGGCTGTTTTAACCTCCACCCCACCTTGGTGAGGCTCAAGCAGCTCTAGAAGAATGCTCTCTAGTTCAACAATTGACTATCTTAAGCACAATAAGTTGATCTTTTTTAAAAAAAAATGAGGCTGAAAGTCAAACCTTGTAAAATAAATCAGACATTTTATAGTGTTGTTCTGATTACATACAATTCCCACAAGAAGGGAAGTACCTTTAAAATAAGGACTATTCAATACTAGTACAGGATTTCCTCTCGTTGTTGATAATTTCCTTCTAACAGAAGACATGACACAGTCCAAACCAAACTCAAAGGAGGTATCCAGAGACGACAGGGCATCTACGTTCCATGGGGAGCATTGTTCAGTCTAATTGATGTTTTCCTTACAAAGCCATAGTGAGTGGAACTATTTTTATCCAGAACAGATAGGTTCCTGCTTAAAGGTATGATTCGCTCACCCCAACTCTTTTTATATATAGTCAGAATCACAACGTGTCACCTGGAGAAGGAAATGGCAACCCATTCCAGTATTCCTGCCTGGAGAATTCCATGCACAAAGGAGCTTGAGGAGCTACATTCCATGAGGTTGCAAAGAGTCGGACATAACTGAAGTGACTTAGCATACATGCATGCACAACATGTACCTTTTCAAAGTGAAAGTTCCCATGAAATGTAAGAAACAATAGGCAAAAGTACATGCCAAACTATGTTCTCACTCAGCAGGCAAACCTTTACCAGCCACAGAGTTTTGAATTGTGGAAATTCTGGTCCAGTCATTTTACTTTCAATGGATTCTATCTTCTCAGCAGGAGTGATGCCCAGAAAAGGGTCCTCAACTTCCGTGAATTTAAATATCTTCCTCTTTGCTAGCACAATGACACATGTTATCTACAAATCCACTGAAGTTACCTGTAAAGGCTGATGCCTTTAGTTATATATGCTTAAGTTCTCTAAACAGACAGTAAACCTTGATTCTTGTGTATACAATGGCAGTAAATCAGTAAGCACATTTTGGCAGAACATTTTTCCAATTTCCTCCCTTCAGTCAGAGAGGCACAATTCAACCTCACAATCTGGCCAGACTTTCTAGAAGTAAATTAAAGTTAGCCTTTTGTCCAATTATGTAAACATACCTAATGAAGAAGGTGGTTCTTACATTAGGATGAATTAGATCAAAGCTATGATTGTGAAAAATGAAACTGCCCAGAAGGGAGAAAATGCAACACAACAGAAGGAGGAAACTTTGAAGGGTCTCAAGGACTTCTGGAATTTTAGCAGGAGAACTTCACACAAGGGCAGGACTCGAGTCAGCATAGCCCAGAGCTCATCTACAGGCACTCAAGAAATGCATATATGAAGAATGACTCATTATAATGAATAATCAACCTAATCTAATTGTCACAGTAATATTACACGTTTCCCAGGTCACATCAACAATCTGATGGCAAGAGCAACAATGACACTATTTCTTTGGCTTCATTTTTTCCCACTACCATGCATATTAAAGGTAAGAAGCTGGGCTCATGATTCAGAGATCAGGTTAGAATTCCTGTCTCAATACTCACTAGCTGTGTGCGAGTCCTGGGCATGTAATTTACTTTCTCTGGAGACTCTTTCCTCATCGGCAGAGCAATTATAATCATGGAACCTACTTTACTGTGATGTGAACATTAAATGAGCCTGGGTGTGGATAGCTGAACCTGCTAATCATACACTACTAATAAACGATTGTGTTCAGTCACTTCAGTCATGTCCGACTCTGCGATCCCATGGACTGTAGCCTGCCAGGCTCCTCTGTCTATGGGATTTCCCAGGCAAAGATATTGGAGTGGATTGTCATTTCTTCTCCAGGGGATCTTTCTGACCCAGGGATCAAACCCATGTCTCCTACGTTGTGACAGATGTTTTTACTGCTGAGCCGCCAGGGAATCCCATTATAAACAATTCTGCTGCTGCTAATTCGCTTCAGTCATGTCCGACTCTGTGCAACCACATAGACGGCAGCCCACCAGGCTCCCCCGTCCCTGGGATTCTCCAGGCAGGAACACTGGAGTGGGTTGCCATTTCCTTCTCCAATGCATGAAAGTGAAAAGTGAAAGTGAGGTTGCTCAGTCGTGTCTGACTCTTCGCGACCCCATGGACTGCAGCCTACCAGGCTCCTCCATCTATGGGATCTTCCAGGCAAGAGTACTGGAGTGGGTTCCTATTGCCTTCTGTGATTATGAACAATTACATTATGAATGTATATAATTGACCTATTGCCACTGTTGTCATCATTACACTGTCGTTGTCATCTTGCGCTGATTGTGGTGGTTACTCTCAAGCCCAGTTCCCCACGGCTAGCTTCTTTTAGTAGCCCAGGGATAGCTCACAAGTTCTTCTGGCACCAAGATGACATTTCTCCTGTTCAGCAGCTGCTACCAAAGTTGTCCGCACTACCTCAAAGCCGCCAAGACCACAGAAGCATCATGGCTTCCCTACATCCTTTCCAGACCCTTTGTGCTCAGAAGGCTTCCTTCTGGGGCAAAGATAGCTGAAGAGCAGGGAACAGGGAGAACTGGTTCTATTCTCCATCAGCTTTGACAGTGACCGGTGGAGAAAATACCCTTCATCCCCAATCATGCTGGGCTGCAGCTCAACTTGGGGTTCTCAGGGCCCTTACAGCCATGTTAGTGAAACGCCTCTTTAATTTTCAGGACTCTCTTTATTGCAGGTCCTGGCACGGGTCCTTGGGGACTGAGCTGGAAGAAAATCTAGATGACAGACACCATGCTGTCTTCAAAGCAACCCACCCTCCCACCCCACTCCCCCAACCCGCGCCCTCGCCAGCCGTGTTCGAAGGTGGCTTGTGCTTGCTTTTGTCAGTTCCTTCTTCCCTTGAGTTCTTCGCTCAGATCACTGAGTCCTTCCTGTAGCTACTGTCCCCCAGATGAGAACAAACCTCACTGCATCCTTGGGCAGAGTTAGCCTGGAGACCCAGACTGAGGACTGTCTCCCCCACCCAGACCTGCAGCAGAAGTAAAAGGTGGTGGATCAAACCACCTTGAATTCTTTGGCCAAAATATTGTGACAATTTTGTAGGGCCTAGAGTGTATAAATCTGGGAGCCACTTAAAATGCACAAAAGTGTATCTTTACAAACTTTATATGAGCACAGGCAAACACATTGCCACAGCCCTCCCAGGTTTCAAAAGGGACCCGTGCTTGTGGAGTCGTGGGGCCGTGAAGTCCCCCCTCTGATTTTCCCGGTGGTGCTCACTGCCAAGTGCCTGCGTGTGTTACATGCTTGTGGCAATCCCAGTGTAAACAGACAGAAGTGTAAACAGAAACGCTGGGTCATTCAGGTGACTGTCCTAAAGCTGCAGACAGTCCTGTAAGAAACAGGAGACAGATACCCCCTCCACTTCATCAATTCCGATGATGGGAGGCCGACCATGAACACATCCAAAGGTAACATTCTGGTGCCATCTTAACTTGATTTGACCCAATGCTCCTCATTGTTTGGTCGGCTGGGGCTTTTCTTTTTATTTTTTAATTTTGAATTTAATTCCTTCGCTGTTACATAGGCTGAGAAATGGTTTTTTCATCCTATTGCCCTGAGCATCCTTGGAGGTCCCCCCACCTCCCACTGTACCCGAGAGGGGAGGAGTGGAGTATTGTTTTGTTCCTAAACTCTGCAAATAATAGAAGAAATGATATTGTTTGCATTGGGTGCACCTGCTTCCCTAAACCGGGGTGAGGCGGTTTGTTTTTTTTTTTTCCTCTCCACCCCCACTCTCCTTTTATCTTGCCTGTGCCTCCTTTGTTGTTTGGTGGGAATGTAAGTGACTCCTGCTTTCTTAGGGAACTTCCTATCCCAGGGAATTCAGAGATTCTCCCCAGGGGCACCCAGAGACGGTATTGTTTTATTCCCCCACCCCCACCCCACTCCCATTCCACATGAACCACATAAACATGCACCCAGACACAGAAGATGTTTGTATAAAGGAGCAAAAGAAAGGCAGTCCCCAAAAGGTTTCCTGCGTGTGTGCTGTGTGTGTGTGTGTGAATGTGTTTTTACACACATATGTGCACTTTACCAAAAAAAAAAAAAAAAATGGAAACCTGTATGATTTTCTACAGGCATTCTCTTTAATCTTGAATACAACAGAATTAAATACAGGATTTTTCTTCTCTTGTTTCCTTTGTTTTTCTCCAAGTTACAAGATAGTCCCAGGTGATCAGCAACTCCTCCCCTTCGTCCCATGACCTTCTTTCCCCAGGACACATTTCTGCCCCTAATTGGGGGTCAGTGGACAGTGCCCATCACAAAGCTCATGGGGGTGTAAAGAGAAAGGCACTCAGCCTAGCTAGTTCTATCTTGTGAATCTCTGGGTAATGGGGAACATACGCTGTTTCACCTGTGTACCCCCAGCTTCTGGCAAAGAGCCTCACACATAGAACACTCTGAATAAATATTTGCAGAATGAATGTTGCATGATGTGACTTTGGGCAAGCCACTTCACAGCTCTGGCTCTGGTTTTCTCTTTCATAAAGAAGACAGTATTCTTGCCTGAAAAATCCCATGGACCGAGGAACCTGGCAGGCTACATATAGTCCAAAGGGTCGCAGAGTCGGACACAACTGAGAGACAGAGCACACACTCACGTATGAGACGGTCCATGTCTTGAATTTTTTCTAATGCTATTATGATTCTCTCTGTCTAAAATGGATTTGGATTTATCTCTTTATAATAGTTGGGATTAGATGCGTGTAACAGAAAAAAAAAAAATGTTAAGCAGTGTCTTAGATAAGAAATTCTCCTCTCATGTAAAAGAAGTCCAAAGGTGGGCTGTTCAGGTCTCCAAGATGTCACTGGGGACTCAGGCTGTCATCTTTCTGCCTTGTCATCCTCAGTCCAAGAGAGATGCTGTGGTCAGTGGCCACTATGTCCTCCTTCTAGATGAGCAGGAGGAGGAAGTGTGGGAAGACCAAGGGCCCACTTCGCTGCCAGCCCCCGTGAACCAATGTCCTAGAAATCTGATTCACCATTCTGCTTAAATCTCATTGGCCAGAATTGAGTCACATGGCCAACCCTACTTGCAAGGATGTACATACATTCTTTCAGCTGGACACAATAATGCCCCAGATAAACACCAGGGTTATATTACTAAGGAAGAAAAGCAGAATGGATATTGGTGTCAAGTAGCAGTTTTGCTACCTTATTCAACATTGTTTGGCCTGATTTCATCCTGAAGTAGCTGTTCCACTTTTAATCTACCTGCCCCTATGTTTATGAGATCTTAAAGGTTTCCCAAATCCTGATGACATTTTCACTAGTCCTTGAAAAAATGAGCAAGAGAATTAGTATTTTTCAAATGCTAAATTTATAATTAAATGTATTTGGCTAAAAGGACTACCGTTTATTTGGTTATTATTTTCATTTTTTTCTTTCCCATGAAAACTGGCATTTTTCATGAAATGCTGCATGTGGAAGAGGATCATTTGTTTTTACTCAGAAAAATAAAAATTTTGAACTCTATGTCAGTCACCTGAGTTTTTGTAAATTGGTTTTTTTATACTGAAGTGTAATTGATTTAGAATGTTATATTAATCTCTGCTGTATGGCAAAGTGATTCAGTTTTACATATGTACATATATTTTTTATATTCTCTTCCATTATGGTTTATCTCAGGATATTGAATATAGCTCCCTCAGCCATATGTTGGGCCTTGTTGTTCATCCATTCTATGTGTAATGCTTTGCATCTGATAATCCCTAACTCCCAGCCCACCCCTTCCCCATACCCCCTGTCCCTTGACAACCACAAGTCTATGTCCATGATTCTGTTTCTGTTTTATAGATAGATAGGTTCATTTGTGTCGTATTTTAGATTCCACATATGAGTGATATCATATGGTATTTGTCTTTCTCTTTCTGACTTACTTTACTTAGTATGATAAACTCTAGGTTCATCCATATTGCTGCAAATGGCATTATTTCATTCTTTTTTATGGATGAGTATGAAAATTGGTTTTGTAAATAATGAAAGTTTAGTTTTGTCCCCAAACGTCCTCATCTAAGGACAGAGGGTTGAGGAAAATAGACTAGAAAAACTTCAGGTAGGACTGTCTGTGCCCCATCAGTAATAGTACAGAAATCGAGAACGGAGGTGTAGTTCGTTCAAGAGGAGCATAAGGGACTTTCTTGATGGTTCAGTGGCTGGGATTCCCAGCTCTAAAGCAGGGGGCCGGGGTTGGATCCCTGATGGGAGAATTGGATCCCACATGGTGCAGCTAGGACCCAGTGCAGCCAAATAAATTTAAAAAAATGAAAAGGGGAACATAAACCTTCTCAAATCATTTTTTTCTTTTTTTGTAATTGAAGTATAGTTGGTTTAAAACACTGAGTTAGTTTCATGTGTACAACACAGTGATTCAGTCACACATGTATTTTTTTCTGATTAACATACGCATGCTGCTGCTAAGTCACTTCAGTCATGTCCGACTCTGTGTGATCCCATAGACGGCAGCCCACCAGGCTCCCCCATCCCTGGGATTCTCCAGGCAAGAACACTGGAGTGGGTTTCCATTTCCTTCTCCAATGCATGAAAGTGAAACGTGAAAGTGAGTTTGCTCAGTCGTGTCTGACTCTTCGCGACCCCATGGACCACAGCCTACCAGGCTCTTCCATCCATGGGATTTTCCAGGCAAGAGCACAGGAGTGGGGTGCCATTGCCTTCTCCTAACATACGCATACTACTATATATAAAATAGATAACCAATTGGGACCTACTGTATAGCACAGGTAACTCTACTCAATATTTTGTAATAACCTAGAAGGAAAAAGAGTCTGAAAAAGAATCTAAGCCTCAGCTCTTGATACCAAGGCAATCTTGTAAGAGGGAGGCCCTCAGTATATAAAACCCAGAGTCTGGTTCCTGAACTCTGCCTGCCGGAGTTCACATACCACCCCCAGAACGTACCAGCTGAGTAATGTTAAACAAGTTACTTAACCTCTTGATGACCAACTTCTTAAATGTATAAAATGAGAATAATTATAGAATCTCTCTTAAAGAGATTTTTCTGAGGATTAAATTAGAAAATACATGGAAAGAGCTTAGCAGGCACCCAATACCAGAGTTCAAAAATGCCACTTATTATCATGGGATTTGATTCTCCTGTGAAGGACTAAAAAGCCAAAATTACTAATGGCTTGAACACAGTAATGTTTGTCTCATGCAATACAAGTCCAGAGGCAGTCAGTCCAGAGCACAGCTGGAGAGCGGTTTCCCGGACACCGGGGGCCAGCTCTTTCTTTTTGCTCCACCATCCTCAGCTTGTTACACACTTGTAACAAGTGTGTATGTGCTCCAGCCATCACATACACACTCAAGAGGGAAAAAAAGACATAGAAGATTGCACCTTTACCTTTACTTTCAAAACTCCTGCACAGCACTTCTGATTACAACTCTTAGAGCCAAGTTTAGTCCTCTGATGACACCTAGCTAAAGTGGGGGTTCCAGATGGGGTATATGGCTGTCCTGCGTACAAATTGAGATCCTGTTAATAAAAAAGGGAGAGAATGAGGGACTTACTTGGTGGTCCAGTAGTTAAGAATCTGCCTTCCAATGCAGGAGATGCAGGTTTTGTCCCTGGTCAGGGAACTAAGATTCCACATGCCTACAGGCAACTAAGTCCATTGCTGTAGCTAGAAAAAGCCTGAATGCCACAATGAAGACCCAGTGCTGCAAAAAAAAAAAAAAAAAGACAAGAGAGAGAATGGATTGTGCAGTTGGCAAGCAGTCATCTTTACCTCAGATTTAATTGCCATTGATGTTGTCACTGTTATTACAGAAGACAGGCCTGTGGGAGTGGGTGGGAGCCAGAGATTCTGAGAGTCACCACCATCACAGGTGATGAATGAGACTATAGAAGCAATAAGAATCCTAAAGGTGTGACAGGAACAGATGTCCCAGAATCTTCTAGGACCTGTTACATCCATGGACCTCCAAGTTTCCAACAACCCCTCTCCCTACCCCTGCCCAAATCCGAGTCAGTAGATTGGGGTCAGTCCAGATATTCTCTATTTTTAACAAGCACCTAAGCTGACTGATGCAGCAGACCCATGTCCCAGTTTGTTTCATTCATGGGTTACTCCTCTGCTGAAAGTACTGATGGATTTCTGCCTCTACAGAGGTATAATGTTATGGCTGATCCTGTGCCATGGGAAAGGGGAGGGGAGTGATGATTACAGAAGAATTTGACAACATTTTTACCTGCCTCAACATTCACTTAGAAAGCCAGTGTTTTAACTGAATTAAATATACATATGCATTATGTTATTTAACTTCAAAATAACTTGATCTAACCAAATGGCTCTGCCTGACAATATATAATTATCAGCATTATATATATATAATTATCTTTATTAATATTGATATACTTATCTTTATTAATATGAAGGCCTGTTTCCTTCACAGCCATTGACTACCTCCTGTCTAGAAACCACGTGGTTGGATATGGGGAGGAGGGGAAGCTTCAAAGCCCCAGGTCAGCAACCAGAGTTCATTGTCGGTGGAAGGGAGCCAAGGTCCATATCGACAGAAAAATGGAAATTAGTTCAACCTGCAGGAAAAGACCTTGATGCTGGGACATACTGAGAGCAGGAGAAGAAAGGGGTGACAGAGGATGAGATGGTTGGATGGCATCATCAGCTTAATGGATGTAAGATTCAGCAAACTCCAGGAAATAGTGAAGGATAGGGAAACCTGGCATGCTGCAGTCTGTGGGGTCACAAAGAGTCTGGCATGACTGAGTAATTGAACAACAACAACAGGAAATATCATCGAAAATCAAAGTTGACAATGAGGACCAAAGTCTCTTTGGTTGCTGGTCTGAGTCTGCTGCTCTTACCCCAGCTTTCTGGGTGAAGGAGCAAACACCTAAGGCTGCCACCTGCTTGGCTGCACTCTGACCTGCTTCACAAGCAACCTCCCTTCAGGGACTGGCTTCTCCCTTCTTGTCTGAGTATTTTGCCCCAAGCCCCACATCACTCTCCCCTCATCTTCCTAGAGCAGCAATTACCAACCTTAGCCGCATACTTCTGAATCATCACCTGGAGGATGTTTTAAATATTACTGCTACCTCTCTAGTTTTCGACTGAACTGGTCTGGGTGTGGGTGAGCCATTGGGAGTTTCTCAATCTCCCCATGTGACCCTCCCAAAGTTGAGGTCCACTGTCCCAGAGCATGGTTAACAGGAGATTACTATGTATCCCCTGGGGCTTCGGGGGTGAAGACCTGGCCTGCAATGTAGGAGCCGGAGGAGACGCAGGTTCGATTCCAGGGTGGGGAGATCCCCTGGAGAATGAAATGGCAATCCACTCCGGTATTCTTGCTTAGAGAATCTCACGGACAGTTGAGCCTGGCAGACTACAGTCCTTGGGGTCACAAGAGTCAGACACGACTGAAGCGACTTAGCACTGTGTATTCTGATTTTTACTGGTCCAGAAGTCACAGTAATGGCAAAAGGTAAAAAACAACTTGAAAATCTATTATAAATACTTGTGTGCTTTAAAAAAAACAAAAGCAAAACAAATAACACTTCTTCTTCCTCTCCCTTGGGAAATTCTTCCTGGCTGGAGAGAGATTAACACTGGCTATAGCTTCATTTCATCTCTGTGGGTCCCTCACCACCACCCTCAAGTCCTTTTTCCTCCCAATTCTAGCACCGTGTGTCCAGTTCTGGAATTTTTGTATACGAATTTCTGCCACAGTATAAACAGTGTCACCAAAACCACAGCAGTCAGTTACTGTGAGGTTTCAAATGTCCCAGGTGAGCTGCTGCAGCTGGCCAGCTGGGGATCTAGGAACCAGGCTGTGCCATCCAGTACTTCCATCTGGGGGTGATTTAATGGTCCAGCTAAAATACAAAGAAGAATTATCTGCCAGGATATTCTAGAACTTCCAGGATTACAGCTGGGATTACAGGTTGTAATCCTGTGTTCAAAAATTGTGCTTACAAGTATTTTCTTGATCTTACTATAGTTATGTCTAACAGAGATATGCACATCAATTTTTTTTTTTTTTTAGTTTTTTATCTCTTGTGACCATTAGGCTCTAAGTAATAGAAAGAATGGAAAAAGGAAGAAAAAAAAGATGGATGGGACAGAAGAAAGGAAATAAGGACAAAAAATTCTGTATTGAGTTATTGTAATTATTAGAGCTATACACTTAATCAAATAATATTTTGATAAATTTATTATTAAAAGCAAAAGGCTATTGAATACACATCTCCTCTTAATAAAATAACTAGGACTTCCCCCCTCAAGCAATTCATGTATAAATAAATGAACATTGCCAACAATCACGTTCTGATTATCTACCATCAAGACCATCAAAATTATTAGTAAAGCTCTAGTTGCTAACAATTTAGGTCAGTCTTCATTTTGATGAAAGCAAAACATTGTGACACACCTACTTTTCAAAAATATTTCTTACATAGTCATTAGCTCTCTTCCCAATTTCTGAAAAATAAACTAAAAGAAGATCTATCAAGCCTTATTAAAGGAGCTATTAACTACACCAATTTCTCCTCTACCTAGAGGGACCTAATAAAATTACAAGACACTTGCTCCTGGGAAGAAAAGCTTAACAAACCTAGACAGTGTATTAAAAAGCAGAGACATCACTTTACCGACAAAAGATCCACATAGTCAAAGCTACGGTTTTTCAAGTAGTCACGTAAGGATGTGAGAGTTGGCCCATAAAGAAGGCTGAACACTGAAGAATTTAAGAACTGTGGTGTTGGAGAAGACTCTTGAGAGTCCCTTGGACAGCAAGGAGATCAGATCAGTCAATCAGGAAATCAACACTGAATGTTCATTGGAAGGACTGACACTGAAGCTGAGGCTCCAGTACTTTGGCCACCTGATGTGAAAAGCTGACTTATTAGAACAAGAGCCTGGTGCTAGCAGAGATTGAGGACAGGAGGAGAAGGAGGCAGCAGAGGTTGAGATGGTTGGATGACACCACCGACTTAATTGACATGAGTCTGAGCGAACTCCAGGAGATGGTGAAGGACAGGGAAGCCTGGTGTGCTGCTATCCATAGGGTATTAAAGAGTTGGACCCAACTTGGGAACTGAAGAACAACAACGAGGGGATGAAAAGTGATGAAAAGGACTACTTAGATTTCATGATGCTAAAGGGAAAAGAAACCCATTGTAGCATCCACATTTCTTGCCAATACTTTGCATTTACCCCACTCTTTGGAGAGGGTTTCAGTCTTGGACAGTATTTTGAGGCAAGGTCATTATGTCATTCATTGGAATCATTCCCACAATCCCTTCAATATTTCTAAATTCAGGTCATGTAAACAGGAACCAAAGCACCCTATTTTATAGTCTATATTTCACCTATAACCAAAAATATGTGTAAGACAGATAGAAAGAGAAAGCCAGCAGTGACTTTATAGAAGGGAGACTTCTCAGAAACCAAGTTTGAAAGTTGTCCCTTTGGTGTCTTGTAAACTTCTGTGTCCACAGATTTGGGGTGAGTGAGGACTATGGTTTTGTTTCATAATGTTGGAGAAAGCCCACAGTGAGCATAGAGGAGAGAAGACTGAACTCATAAGTCAAGAATTGTATACATGTGATGTTTTAGTATTTAGAGATTGATGCTTATAAAATACCTGTATCCATGCCACTGTCCCTCTTGGAAAGTATTAGAAATCCTAGTCTATTTCCTACGTGAAGCTCTTTTACAACATCCAGGCAATTATCTTCTGCTTCATCGCACTCTGTGCCAGAGAGCTCATCTTCTCTCAAAGGAATCTATTCCACTTTCAGACCTCTGAAGTCAATAGAAAGTATCACAGGAGACCCCCTACAAAACTGAAATCAATCAATTGATACATTGAGTTTGTGTGTTTCAAAAATAATGGACTTCCAGTCTGCCACTGAAATCCTAGCTGTGCTGCTTAATAATTGGATGACTTTGGACAAGAAATTTCATCTTGCAAAATCTCACTTTTCTCATCTGTATACAGAGAAAATAACGCTGACCTTGCAGAGTAACCACTCTAAAAATATTGATGTATGAAAAGCCCCTAGTTCAGAGCCTGGCATATTGCCAGCACTAAATAAAGAATTGTTCTCATTCAACCAATCCCTGTGCCTTCTAACTCTTGCATCATCCAGCTCACATTTCTCTTGCTGTTTCAGGAGATAGGCGAACACTTGTACAGATAAATGATTTTGCCACAGTGTAGATAAATGATTCTGCAGTAAACCCCCAGCCCTCATGGACCAGCAGCCTAAGACTTTTCAAAAAGAATGGGGATGCAGAAGTCATGCTTTATTCATTGTGAGCTCTTAAATCACCAAAAGTGAACAAGAGCCAGTGCTTTTCCTTTTAAAAAGTGCTCTGAATAACCATGTTAATAATTTCTCTTAAAATTTTGCCCTGCAATAACATTAAACTCTCTAGTTTATGGTCTTCCCTGGTGGCTCCGCTGGTAAAGAATCTGCCTGCAATGGGGGAGACTTGGATTCAGTCCCTGGGTTGGGAAGATGCCCTGGAAAAGGAAACAGCTACCCACTCCAGTATTCTGGCCTGGAGAATTTCATGGACTATATAGTCCATGGGGTTGAAAAGAGTTGGATATGACTGAGTGACTTTCACTTTCACTAGTTTACAGTATAGAAAATTCGTCATCTCTTTAAAAAGATCCAGTCTCCTAGAATCTCTTCCTGAAGTGAAAACACTTCTCTGTTCCCCCAAAGCACGAGCTATGGCAAGCCTGTGCATAAGCTCCTTCCATTGGCTGGGGTCTCATTCCCTTGACCACATGTGACCGTCTCCACTGAGCAAGGAACAACTAAGAAATCTTTTTTTTTTATACTAACTACCATCAACCATATCCCGGCAAATCTCTTTCTGCTTTCCCTCTTTTACTGGAGAATAATAACTAATTTTTAAATTTGTATTTTTATTTTATATTAGGGTATATTTGATTTACAATGTTGTGTTAATTTCAGGTGGACAGCCAAGTGGTTCAGTTATATATACATATACATATACCCATTCTTTTTCAGATTCTTTTCCCATACATAGTATTAGAGAATACTGAGTATAGTTCCCTGTGCTGTACAGTAGGTCCTTGTTGTTTATCTATTTTACATCTAGGAGTGTGTCTATGTCATTCCCAAATTTCTAATTTATCCCTCTATACTTTCCCTTTGGTAACCATGAGTTTGTATGACTCGGGGAATCCCTGAGTCATATAGCAAATTACCATTGGCTATCTACCTCTTCCTTATTCCTCTGTTGATGGGCATTTAGGTTGCTTTCTCTTCCTTTTTCTTTCTCTTAATTATATAGTGGACAGAGCAAAGAACTTTCTGGTCTCTTTCCATAAGTGAAGTGCAGTTCACTTTAAAATGCCAATCTCCTTTCCCATTTGAACTCGTCCCCGTTCAGCTCGCATCATCAGCTCAGATGCGGGAAAGCAGGGGACGGGGCTTGGGGAAGCAAGGGAGGCACTGTCTGCCTTTCAGCTCCTCCTCCTCCTCCACCTTGGAAGGTGGGAGTGGGGGGGTTCATGTTCCAGGAAGGTTCTGGTTCTTAGAATTCCTCCACCCCTTACATTCCCAAGGTTGACTGCTCTGGTGTTGAGAGAAGACATCTCCTCATACAGATCAGGGGGAGGGGCAGGTACCCATATTCTCTTTTCTGCTTCTATTGCTTCCCCTCTGATGCCAGAGTGATTCTTTCCAAATAGATGATGTGTATGGCATTTAGGGATCGATGTTCAGCTTCACCCTACTCCGCTCCATTTTCAAGAACCACACACCATGCAGAAGGAGGTAGGTCTATCTACCTTCAGCCCAGACAGTGGTCCGAGCCCCAAGCCCACTTTCTGTGAATCCTGTAGCCTTATTTAGCCACTGAAATCCCTCATGAAACCTTTCAATTCACCTACATTCACGGGGAGGGGAGAGGAAAGCCTCACTAGGCTAGCTCCTCACAAAGGCAATCTTTTTCTTTCTCATGCCCCTCCATCTTCTTACATAAGCTGGGATGGGGTCAGCTCTGGGGCTGTTGTTGAATATGGCAGGGATAATTTGACTTCCTATAAAACCCTGAAGGAGATATCTGGACCCAAGTGGGTTTTGGTTCTTAAGAGTGTGGCATATTTACTGCTTCAGTGCTCTCAGCAGGAAAACTACACCCAAAATCCTTGCAGCATTCATTGGTTTGTAGCAACCATTGCTTTTTGATGGTCAGAATCAAGGTCAAGGGTGAAGGTTGCCTTACCATCACAACCCTGCATTGTCTCTACCCATGTGAGGATGTGAGTGTCCACCTGAGAACCACCGGCCCCCCACTTTCTTAAGACTCACTCCTTACATACTCAAAATATGAGTAAAATAGTTTACCTATTATTTCTCCAGCACCCAACTTATCCCAGACTCTGATAGTTTGGTTCCTTTATCACGTTTAGTCTAAACACTGCATCTGTGTTGCTCTTCAGTGAATTCTCAATGGATGTAGTCTGTTCACATAATAGAACTTCTTTTTTTCCATTTCTATAAACAGAGTGGTATTCCTCCACCTCCACCCCAAAAAGTTGGACAAAAAACTGGCAAGATCAAAAATGCTGAGATCCCTTGTGGAGAAAAGGGAACCTTTCTGCACTGTTGTTGCAAATGCAAATTGGTGCAACTACTACAGAGAATGGTGGGGAGGTTCCTTGAGAAACTAAAAATAGAGTTACCATATGACCCAGCAATCCCACTCCTGAGCATATATCTGGAGAAAACCACAATTTGAAATGATGCAAATCCCTTATGACTATACAGTGGAAGTGAGAAATAGATTTAAGGGACTAGATCTGATAGAGTGCCTGACGAACTATGGATGGAGGTCCGTGACATTGTACAGGAGACAGGAATCAAGACCATCCCCAAGAAAAAGAAATGCAAAAAAGCAAAATGGCTGTCTGAGGAGGTCTTACAAACAGCTGTGAAAAGAAGGGAAGTGAAAAGCAAAGGAGAAAAGGAAAGATATACCCATTTGAATGCAGAGTTCCCAAGAATAGCAAGGAGAGATAAGAAAGTCTTCCTCAGAAATCGATGCAAAGAAATAGAGGAAAACAACAGAATGGGAAAGACTAGAGATCTCTTCAAGAAAACTAGAGATACCAAGGGAACATTTTATGCAAAGATGGGCACAATAAAGGACAGAAATGGTAGGGACCTAACAGAAGCAGAAGATATTAAGAATAGGTGGCAAGAATACACAGAAGAATTGTACAAAAAAGATTTTCACAACCCAGATAATCATGTTGGTCTGATCACTCAACGAGAGCCAGACATCCTGGAATGTGAGGTCAAGTGGGCCTTAGGAAGCATCACTATGAACAAAGCTAGTGGAGGTGATGGAATTCCAGTTGAGCTATTTCAAATCCTGAAAGATGATGCTGTGAAAGCGCTGCACTGAATATGCCAGCAAATTTGGAAAACTCAGCAGTGGCCACAGGACTGGAAAAGGTCAATTTTCATTCCAATCCCAAAGAAAGGCAATGCCAAAGAATGCTCAAACTACCACACAATTGCACTCATCTCACACGCTAGTAAAATAATGCTCAAAATTCTCCAAGCCAGGCTTCAGCAACATGTGAACCGTGAACTTCCAGATGTTCAAGCTGGTTTTAGAAAAGGCAGAGGAACCAGAGATCAAATTGCCAGCATCCGCTGGATCATCGAAAAAGCAAGAGAGTTCCAGAAAAACATCTATTTCTGATTTATTGACTATGCCAAAGCCTTTGACTGTGTGGGTCACAATAAACTGTGGAAAATTCTGAAAGAGACGGGAACACCAGACCACCTGACCTGCCTCTTGAGAAGCCTGCATGTAGGTCAGAAAGCAACAGTTAGAACTGGACATGGAACAACAGACTGGTTTCAAATAAGAAATGGAGTACATCAAGGCTGTATATTGTCACCTTGCTTATTTAACTTATATGCAGAGTACATCATGAGAAATGCTGGGCTGAAAGAAGCACAAGCTGGAATCAAGACTACCAGAAGAAATATCAATAACCTCACATATGCAGATGACACCACCCTTATGGCAGAGAGTGAAGAAGAACTAAAGAGCCTCTTGATGAAAGTGAAAAAAGAGAGTGAAAAAGTTGGCTTAAAGTGCAACATTCAGAAAACTAAGATCATGGCATCCAGTCCCATCACTTCATGGGAAATAGATGGGGAAACAGTGGAAACAGTGGCTGACTTTATTTTGGGGGGCTCCAAAATCACTGCAGATGGTGATTGTAGCCATGAAATTAAAAGACGCTTACTCCTTGGAAGGAAAGTTATGGCCAACCTAGATAGCATATTGAAAAGCAGAGACATTCCTTTGCCAACAAAGGTCTGTCTAATCCAGGCTATTGTTTTTCCAGTGGTCATGTATGGATGTGAGAGTTGGACTAGAAAGAAAGCTGAGCACCAAAGAATTGATGTTTTTGAACTGTGGTGTTGGAAAAGACTCTTGAGAGTCCCTTGGACTGCAAGGATATCCAACCAATCCATCCTAAAGGAGATCAGTCCTGGGTGTTCATTGGAAGGACTGATGCTGAAGCTGAAACTCCAATACTTTGACCACCTGATGTGAACAGTTGACTCATTGGAAAAGATCCTGATGCTGGGAGGGATTGGGGGCAGGAGGAGAAGGGGACAACAGAGGATGAGATGGCTGAATGGTATCACCGACTTGATGGACATGAGTTTGAGTAGATTCCGGGAGTTGGTGATGGACAGGGAGGCCTGGCGTGCTGCGGTTCATGGGGTCACAAAGAGTTGGACGTGACTGAGCGACTGAACTGAACTGATGCACCCTGATGTTCACTGAAGCACTATTTACAATAGTCAGGACAGGGAAGCAACAGAAATGACCATCAGTGGAGGAGTAGATAAATAAGATGGTGTGTGTGTGTGTGTGTGTGTTTGTGTGTGTGTATTTATATAAAGAAATATTACTCAGCCATAAAAAGGAACAAAAGAGTGCCATTTGCAGACATGTGGATGGACCTAGAGAATGTCACACAGAGTAAAGTAAATCAGAAAGAAAAAATATATATAATATTGCTTATATGTGGAATCTAGGAAAAGTGTGGAAATGAACTTATTTGCAAAGCATAAATCGAATTACAGATATACAGAACAAACTTAGGGTTACCAAGGCAGATGGGAAAGGTGGAATGAAATGAGAGACTGAGGTTGATGTATATATACTCCTATATATAAAATAGATAACGAATGAGAATCTCCTGTGTAGCACAGGGAGCCTGACTCAATGCTGTGTTAGTTGCTTAGTCAGGTCTGACTCTTTGTGACCCCATGGCCTGTAGCCCACCACAGTCCATGGTTCCTGTAGGTTCCTCAGTTCATGGAATTCTCCAGGCAAGAATACCGGAATGGGTAGCCATTCCATTCTTCAGGGAATGTTCCTGACTCAGGGATCGAACTCAGATCTCCTTCATTGCAAGCAGATTCTTCACTGTCTGAGCCACCAGGGAAACCCAGAAACTAACAGGAAAACAAGAACCTAAGTCAACATTGTAAAGCAGAGATCTGTTGCTGTTTAATCGCTAAATCATGTCCAACTCCTTTGCGACCCCACGGACTGTAGCCTACCACACTCCTCTGTTCATGGGATTTTCCAGACAAGAATACTGGGGTGGGTTGCTGTCTCCTTCTCCAGGAGACCTTCCTGACCCTGATATTGGACCTGCATCCCTTTCATTGCCTTCACTAGCAGGTGGATTCTTTACCACTGAGCCGCAATATGCCAATAAAAATTAATTTTAAAAAAAATGCTGAGATCCCCTAACTGGAGAGAAGGTGAAGGTAAAGATAGATTAAGAACTAAATGTTTTTAAGAGGAAGTGCAGGGTCTTTTTTAAAAAGTGAATTTTTATTGAGGGCTTACTATGTGCCAGACATTGTTTTAAGCACTTTATGTATACATTAAATACCATTTGTAAAACACAAGAAACATGTAAGTTACAATTATACTCCCATTTTACAGGTGAAGAAACTGAGTCACAGAGTATTTAAATGAGAGTCAAAACAGGGATCTGAAGTACAGGCTTCTGGCTCCCGAGTTGGCTCTTGACTGCGACACTGAGTTATCACAGGATACACAGTGACAGGGGTTGGGAAATGGGAAAGCTAGCTGTCTTTGCCAATGTGACCCAGGAAGTCCCCTCTGAGCACTGACATAGGGCTACGACCAGAACAAGAAGGGGCCATCCATCAAGACCCACAAGAACTTCCCAGGGAGGAGGAGCAGAAGGGTCCAAGGCCCCAGGGAGGAGAAAAAGTTATTTTGCTCCAGACAACAGGCAGGGGCTGAGAGTAAGGCAAAGAGTGGCATGGCCACAAGTGGAGGGGCAGACTGGCCAGATAAGAGCTGCGTCTTTCATGGGAAAAGGTGCCCCTCCATCCTCACTAAGCACATACCAGAAAGGAAATAGACTTGAAGCATGTATGAGTTAGACTTTGTTTACGGCAGAATTTTACAATACTGAATGGAAGACACTGAAGTGAAACATGACATCCACTTCTCTGGTAAGTTTTTACATAAATGATTGAACTGGGGAATGAGGGGGTTTAGAGAGGTGTCTGTTTGTCTCTGTTTTGTTCCACTTCTTAGTGGTTAATAAAGAGGGGGAGAGGATTCACTCATTCATTCAACAAATATTTATTGAGTGCCTTCCATTTGCCAGGCGCTGCTTACGTGACAGAACTGTAGAAGTGGACAAACCAGGGAAAACAGACAGTAAACAGACAACCGATGATATATATGTTTTGTTGGATAATGTAAGTACTATGGAGAAAAACAAAGAGGAAAGGGAGGTGAGGAGAGGCAGAGGGGAGATAAGGGAGTGGGGGGGGGGGGGATGTTTCAAATAGGGTCCTAAGGGAAGACTTCGAGGGGAAGGCGACCTTTGAGCGGAGCCCCAAGTAAACGACAGATTACAGGCAGATGAGCTGATAGCGGGGGAAGAACATTCCAGGGAGAGGAAAAAGCCAGGGCAAAGGCCTGGAGGTGAGCACACACTGCGTGTGTTCTAGCAACAGGGTGCAGTGTGGCTGCGGCAGAGGGATGGGGGGGCAGGCGGTAGGAAATGAGGTCAAAGAGGATGATTAAGGGCTCAGATATGTCCTTCTTTAATTTTATGATTCAACTCCGCATGCATGAAACATTCCTATACACCAGAAACAAAAATAAGTCATGCCCCAGGGGAGAGATTACCACCAAGGATAAAACATAAATAAAAGTAGCTACAGAAAATTTTCAGTCATCAACTCTCTCAGGGGTATCAGCCAATCTCTCTCTGCCTATCGTGGTGTTGTTTTCAAGTCTCTCCTCCAACTCAGGTTTGATCCCTGGTCAGGAAACTAAGATTCCATGAGCCTCAGAGCAACTCAGCCAACACACCACAACTAGAGAGTCTGTGGGTCACAAAGGAAGGTCCCACATGTGGCAACTAAGACACTGACACAGAATATATAAATAAAAAAATTTTCAAAGAAGAGTCTCTTCCAAATCAAGCCACAGACCACCTGGCAACTGCCTATGAATGAGTAAGGATTTTTCCAAATCAGGCTCAAGTCTTTTCACCCTTCTTGAATATATATCAAAACCCAACACAAAGCAATTAATGAAAAATATGAACATAATCATAAATATGATGGGAAATTTTACAACATAACTCTAAAGAAGCACAAAATCACAGGCCATTAGCACCAAATCCAGAAACCTACTGAGTTTCCCAAGACCCATCTCTCCACTGTTGCTTGCCTCAGGTGGAAGGGGGTGGGGGGGAAGGGGGTGGGAATGAGGGGGGAGACAGTTCTGACGCAAATGCATGTCAATACCTGCAAATAGTTCAGGAAGAAAGACCTGAGTGTCTCCTTCCTTCGCTGCTTTCGCCCCTCTTCCCGCCCCCACCCCAGAGCTCACACAGAAGCATCTGAGGGACAAGGCCTGCAGCTCATCAAGATGAAGGCAGGCATTCTATTTCAAGGTGAGGTTCAAAACAGCCCACTCTCTGCAGGGACTTCTTTCTTCTTGAAATCAGATGGCCCCTCTGAGGACTTCAGTATGCTGATTCACCAGCAAGCTACATACCCGCTGTTTCATTGAAGGCCACCAGGCTGAGACCCTGTCTTCCTCTTCGGTCAGGTGAACACAAGGACCAAGATGAGAGAGGCTCTTCAGAAGAAGTTCCTGCGAAAGGTCCAGACTTGGAACAAAAATGGTTTCCGTTTCTCTTATATTTAAAATTTTTAAATTATTTTTAAATGTTTATTTATTTATCTATTTATTTATTTATTTTGGCTGCCTTGTGTCTTTGTTGAGGCTGGAGGGAGTTTCTCCTATTTTTAAAATTTTTAAATTAATTTATTTATTTATTGAGGCTACCCTGGGTCTTTGTTGTGGCTAGAGGGCATTTCTCTTATTTTTAAAAAAATTTAAATTTTTAATTTATTTATTTTGTCTACCCTGGGTCTTTGTTGTGGCTGGAGGGCAGTTCTCTAATTTTTTAAAATTATTTTAAATAATTTTTTAATTTAGGCTGTGCTGGGGCTTGTTGTGGCTGGAGGGCTTCTCTTGCAGTGGAATATGGGCTCTCTAGCTGAGCTGCAGAGGCTTAGTTGCCCTGAAGCATGTAGGATCTTAGTTTCCCAACCAGGGATTGAACCCATGTCCTCTGCTTTGCAAAGCAAATTCTCGATCACTGAACCACTGGGGAATCCCCCAGTTTCTCTCTCTGTAAGGAAATAAGACAACCTAAAAGTAATTTTTAAAAACTCTGCCCATCATCTTTACATAAAAGTACCTAAAACTGCCTAATTACTGCACTTTTTAATTTGTTAGGCAGGTGTTTATCCATTAAGCATATCCACAGGCCATGCGTGGCAAAGATAGCAGAAGATTTTATCCTGCATAGAGGCTTTCCGATTAGAGCCCTAGGAGCTGAGCGTTGATGGCTGCACCGGCTGACGGGTTTCAGTGAATTCGGTAATGACTTACCTAAATGGGGCACTTCACATGAAAATCTAAAATTGGAGATGCTCTTGGAAATTTGAAAGATCTGGCAACACTGGACCAAAATTCCTTCCTACACACAATGGGTGTGACGCTTCAGACTGAAGGTGCTCCCAGGTCGGCACTCACTGACTGAAGACCCATGCATCCTCCCATTTCAGTGCCTGTCCCTAGGAAATATATGCCTGGGACCTCCACCTAATCCAACCAGTTATGTGACAGATGAAGAAAGCAGGGTCCAGAGAATTTTAAATGACTCACCTCAGGGCACTGGGATAAAAGCAGAGCAGGACCCAGAATTCGGGTCCCCTTCCCAAGACATCCCCCTTCCCTGGAGCTCCAGTTGTGAAAGAAATTGGGTCACATTTGAAGCAGTATCTCAAATGCTATTAGCTCTGAAGTTATTTTAATTATAAATCATCAGTGCAATCTAATGAAGGCATCAAAGCTGATACTGGTATATACCAGAAGGGCTAAGGAGAAGTATAACTAGGTGATATAACATTTTCTGAGGGATTTAAAATATAAGTAATCTATATTTAAAATATTTTTTGTGTGTGTGAGTAACAGAGTGGGACGAATAAAAGCTGAATAAAAGTACATCCTAACTGAACTATATTGAATAAATTAGAAATGATACATCCCGGATTTTTTTCTTTCAAAATCTAAAAGTTATTTAGGCTAAGACGTATTTCTTATACAAGAATTCTGCCCACCTATCTTTCATGTCATTAATTCAAGGTAATATATATAATGAAGATAATGGGTAATTATTGAGGCCTTCCAAATTCTTTATGACAAGTGATCTTATTTTCTCCATTAAGGTACATTTACAGGCCATCTAAAACTGTTTTGTCTACATGGATAGAAGTGTTATAAACATATATAAAATAAAAATATGCTGGCACTAATGACTCTGATGTTAATTTTTTTCGTACTCCATCAACTCAGAATAGAAATGAGTTTTCCTACATTCATTTTTCTATGTCTGCTTCCCAGGTGGCAATAGTGGTTAAGTGCTCACCTGCCAATGCTGGAGACATAAGAGACATGGGTTCAATCCCTGGGTCAGGAAGATCCTCTGGAGGAGGGCATGGCAACCCACTCCAGTATTTTTGCCTGGAGAATCTCATGGACAGAAGAGTCTGGTAAGCTATGGTCCATAGGGTCACAAAGAGCTGGACACAATTGAAGTGACTTAGCACGCACGCACAATTCATCATCGTAACCCCATCCTGTTTCCCAGGTAACTCAGACTCCATCGCCACAATTTCCAAACACTCGTCACCTTGAAGAGGTTGAAAAGGAAACCAAAATATTTCTCTTTTTCTTTAATTGGCCATTGCTTACAGACTCTTACTTCCTTGATCAGGGCCCCTGGCAGTGAAAGCACCAATTCCTAACCACTGGATCTCCAGGGAATGCCCAACCAAAATATTCCTTTGGAAAACTATGTAATCTTGAAAATGACTCATATTGAAAATATGAGTCATATTGAAAATGACCCCCTCATACCCCCTCTCAAAAAAAGAAAAAAGTAGTAACCAGATGGTGACATGGGGACCACAGACATGACAAGCAGAACAAGCCCCACATTTACAGTTTCACAGAGCTTCCAGCAGAGCCAGTAGAATGAGAGGCTTTACTTCTTTCTTATCTCACTAGCAGCCATCTAAACCTGGGTGCCAGAGAGCGCGTCTAAGACCGTCTAAGCACAATGCTGTTCAGTAATGCTGTAATGCCATTTGAAACCCCAGTTGCTAAAACTAAACTGACACTTGGCAGAAATCGTCATAACACTTTCCATCACAGCCATCATGGCAGGCAGAAAGAGTGTCTGCAGGGCACGGGGAGTGCTCAGAACAGAACTGTGCATCCCAGGAGGCACCGATGTCTGAGGCCACACAGAGAAGGGTTGAGTGGGAGCTAGCATTTGAAATCTGAGTCAGAAAAATGCTACAGTCTCCATCCTTTTCCCTCATAGGGACCCAGAAGTCACTGCTGAGATTCAAAGTACATCCTTCACTCTGCCTTCATTTCTTTTTTTTCCTGGCTGTTCTGGGTCTTCGTTGTGTGCAGGCTTTCTCTAGTTGCAGCGAGCTGGGTTACTCTAGTTTCTGTGCCAGGGCTTCTCGATGAGGTGGATTCTTGTGTTGCAGAGCACAGGCTCCGTTGTCCCGAGGCACCTGGGACCTTAGTTCCCTGACCAGGGATTGAACCCATGTCCCCTGCATTGGCAGGCAGATTCTTAACCACTAGACCACCAGGGAAGTCCTGCCTTCATTTCTTAATCAGAGGAAGCAGGAGTGGGTCTACTTCATCTGCTAGAGTGGGTTTTCTCCTTCTCCTCCCCACCACTCTCAGGATGAAGGCAACTCCTTCCCAGCTAGGAGATTCCTTAATTGGCAGAAGAATGACTTTTAAGGCCATGGAAAGGCACTCTTCTCCCCAGAGAGCCCAGATGATTGCCTCTGTTCTGGCAGCATTTCCATTCTAACCGAAAACCTGTGTCTGCTTCCACACTACCCAGTGCGCAAGTCAAAGGCAACTACAGGGTTAAACAGATTCCTTGCAAAGAAGACAAGACTCCGGAGCCCTGCAGGTGTGGAATTATAGCCTGCCACCAGCTCACCAGGCCTCAGATTCCTGGGCTCTGAGTTAGCAAGGTTTGGCTTTTCTTGCTTTGCCGTTAAAAAAAAAAGAAGAAATTAAATATTCTGTTCTTCCTGTACAGAACTAAGCATACAGCAAATGTCCTCAGTAAATATCTGTTGAACGGTCAACACTGTTTTATAAGATTTCAGAGTTTTCTCCCACCCTGCAACTCCCAACCAGGATTTGAAGTTTCTAGTCCATAGATGATCAGTTTAGGGCCCAATTATCTGACATAACAGCTAGAGCACTATATCCTCTTATGGGAGCCACACCAAAGCTCTACATCATAATGAAGTCACCTTATCCAAAATCACAAAGACCAAGAATAATGAAGTTATTAAAAAGAAGAAAACTGATGACCAGGCAAAATGAAAATGAGAAAATTTATCTCAGCTAACAGGGAGAAAGGCTAAAGTAGGTAAGACATACAGGAGAACAGTTTGTTCTTTTTTATTTAGTCACAACACATCAGTACAACAGAGGTCAAATCCAGTTCAGTGGAGGTCATTTAAACTATATCTGCTAAAGGAATAGACCTGTAAAATGATGCTTTTATAGCTCAAATCAAATTAAAAACCAAATAGAAGGCAGCAGAGACCTTTTAAGTTATCTCAACAACCACATTTCCATGCGCCAAAAAGGAGAACACAACATAAAAATTCCCAGTGGAAAGAAAACACGGCAGCTCTGGGAAGAATTAGGTTATGAATTTAACAGGTTCCACTGGACTATTCCATTGACCACTTGCACACCATGATCACTTATCCATGTTAACATCTGTGAACTTGAGATCTGTGAAATTAAAAATTCATTGCATTGCTTGAGGCTGATAAATGCAGACATATTCTATGCAACTGTCATCCGTCCCTTCCCTAGCAACTCCAAACCCAGACCTCTCCTAGCCAAGCCAGAACTGTGAATCCTGGCAGACGACAGTGACTGGTCATTCAGATTCAGGGCCCCTAATGATTTGTACATTCACCTCACTGCTGTAGGAGGCAGAGAATTAGCTAGTCGTCTTTCTTGGATAAAGCTGATCATCTGATTTGTCAACGCTTTATTCAGAAATATAAAATTCAATACAGCCCACCCCCCAAAGAATATCATTTATACAATACCTTACTTGTCAAAATATTAACAAAATAGCATCATGTTAACATTGAGCACAGTGGTTTGGAAAATTAATTTTAAAAAGAGACTGTAACTATACAAGGAGAAGAACAGACCCAAAATACTAAATGTTAAAATCCCCAAAACTTTGGGACAAAAATGGGATCATTCTTAGACAGGTTAACAAAGTAAATTAGGCACAGTACAAACCTATCACCAATTTGTGGGTTTATACTCACTATTTCAATTTAATGTCTGAAACAAAATTTAACAACTAGTTTTTTAAAAAACTGCTAACACATGACATGATTAAAAAAACATTAAAAAAGAAAAAGTAAACCAACAAACCTTTCGTCTTTCAATAAAGTTTATCTGAAAGTGTACCTTTTTCCTTTTTATTTTACCGATGACTTTAAGGTGATGTTGGCAACAGCCCAGCTCAGCTGGGAATTTAAGTTTTCCCCTCCCTCATTCTACAGCATCAGTTCTTTAAAAAGCTCCAATCTCCGTCCCCCAAGGTCTATAGGGTTTGCCAAGGTTTGCTGCCTGCGTGGGTGGCGAAGGGCTCAGCGCATTGGGAGACAGTAAGTGGAAGGAGCCGAAAGAGAAGGGGAAGGCCGACAGGGAGGCCACGGAGGACAGCAGGGGTGGAGAGAGTTTGGAGGCGGAGGTGACCACCGGGAGCACAGGTCCAAGGCCGCCGCTAGGGGGCGCTCGCAAGGCGGACGCCTCCGGATGTGCTGTGGCCAACCTGCCCTGGTGGTGTGGTTCCGCGGGCGAGCCCGAGGTGCCAGTGTTCCCGTGGGTGCTCTGGGACAGCAGCAGGGGGTGCGCGACGTGCGGGTGATGTCCGAAGGCGCTCCCCCAGGGGATGTGTCCGAGGCCTGCGTGGGCGCCGCTCGCCGCTTCCCGCTGGGAGGCATAGTTGTTCAGATGTGAGACCAGTCGAACTCGAAGAGGGTCCGAGGCATCCAGTCCTTCAATGATGCTCAGGTAACGGGCGACTTCGGCCAGGCATTCCCGAAACCCCAAACTCCGATAGTCCATAGCAAGGGCGTGCGCGTCAAAATAGCCTGAGGAAACGAACAAAAGAAAATCCTCAGAGCTTCGCTCATTTCCCTCATGTCTTCGATCCCAAAGGCAGCCCTTCCTGGCAAATAGCTACATCCTTTAAGGGGGGGGGGGGGGGGGGGGGAAGCATTCACGGGCTCTTCTTAAAGTCCAAATATTTGGGAGTCTACCAAAATCTTTGCATTAATCAACATAAGAAGTATGTGTTTGCTAATGCAAGTTCAAAGCCCAATTAGAAACTGCCAAGCAGAAACTGGAATTATACCCTACCGGCAGATGAAACTATGTTCATTCCTTTCATGTTTTCCCTCAACAACAACAAAAAACACATCAAGGACAGAAAAACCACAGAGTAGTGAAATTCATTAGACACACAGATGTAAGTTATCATCACGGAGCTTTTAGGCACTTGGTCCAGAGCAAAGCATTTTCCGGCTGGAGACAGACACTCAGAGCCCGGTCCCCCACCTTCCTTGGGGTTTTCTCTACTTCATCACAACAGGTTTCTTTCCTCAAGAGTCATGTGTATAAGAATCTTGTATGTGAAATTAAGACCATATATTAAAAAAAAAAAAAGGCTTTCTCTCCAAAAGGTTAATAAACAAATGTGGTTTGAGCTACCTGACCAGAGCTGTCACAACTTTAGCTGTCAGACATAATAGGTATTTTCCAAAAGAAGGTGCATAAGCTTAATTTGCAGAGGGCTGGGGTGATGAATTCACTGGAGAAAACCTTTGTGCACATGAAAGTACACCTACAGGCAACCCCCCACACAACACACCGTTCTCTCTCCACCCCCAAAGCGCGCAATAAAAATAAAGCAGCAATTGCACCAATCCTAGCCATCGGCAGCTGATCACTCTGCCCCCAGACACTCAGACGCCCCACCGGACATGAGGCGTACCTTTCCCTCCTGCAGTGTGTAGCATTTTCAGGTGATCTACCGTCATCTGCAGGATCTCGGCCTTTTCTAGCTTGGCAGACCCCTAGAGAAGAGAACAACAACAACAAAAACCTGATTTGGCACCTACTGCCTTTGGGGAACAACTTGAAATACATACGCATACATGTGCTCTGTAAATCATAAAAGCACAGACAACAGCAAAATAAATTATCTTCTCAAAACATGTTGGAATCTGGATGAATTTATTTCCTTCTCAAAAACGCGGTTATTTTCCAAGGCACGGGTGAGGTTCAGATTAATGAGCCGAAGGATTCTGAAGGCATGGATAGCTACACCGAGAGAGCTACCTACTTTCTCCATTACCTGCTTCTCGAAAGCACTGGGTACCAGCCTCCTCAGCTCAGACAAACTGTTATTGATCCGGTCTCGTCGGCGCTTCTCAATAATCTGGAGAAAGCAGGCAAAACAACGGGAGACATTTCCATTACGATGTAAATTCTAAAGTGAAGAAAGGTGGTTCTTCCCGTTAATTAATAAAACAAACAGCAACCCCACCCCCCCAAAAAAAGTGTGCACTGTAAAGAGACTCACGCCTCTCCGTCTTTTCCTGGCCAAGATCTGTGAAGATGTAGTTGGGGACATGGAACCTAGAGCTGAACTCAAGTTCCTAAATGAAGAGGAGGGAAAAAAAAAAAACAAAAAAACAGGAATCGCCGTTAAGCGAGAGGAGGTGATCTGAGAGGTCGCCCCCACGCCCTACCCGTACTCAGATTTTTTAGGCAACTTGGGCTTGAAAGCACCTCCGGGTCGTTCACCCGGGCGGAGGCCTGCCGGAGATGCGCAGAGGTCAGTGCAGGGCGCCGGCATGCCCCGGGCTCTCATGCGCTGTCACCGAGGCCAGCCGACGCTAGCCTCCCGCCGCCAACTCACCCATTCTCATCCGCACTCTCCTTTTCCACCTCGATGGTCTCGTCCAGCTCGCTATCCGAGGAGCTGTACTCGGGGTGGGCTCGCTTCATGCTGGCTTGAGCGGGGAATCTGGGGGAGGGTCGGCGCGGCGGGCAGGGAGGAGTTAACTGCAGCGGCGCCTCTCCGCGCTCGACTGCTCGCGTTCCGCACACACTGGTCGGGCTCTCGCTCTGCCTCCGGTTAAAACTCAACCATCCCTTTCCCACGCTGCGCCCCTTCCCAGGGCCCTGGGGAGGGCGGGGGAGAGAAGGGGGCGGACGAGGGGGCGGAGGGGCGGGGCGGTGGCTCCAGGGCAACAGCCTTCCCTCGGCCAATCCGGCTTCTCGCTCCTCTGATTGGCAGCCTCTCAGGAGAAGGGCGGGGGGGCGAGGCTGAGGCCGAGGGCGAACCCCAGGCCCGCCCTCCCCACCCGCCCCTGCCCGGCGGCGGTGTGTCGGCTCCGCAGGGGCTCCACCGGGCCTCCGCTGGGGGGGAAGGAGGCGGCGCGGGCGGCGCAGGGCCGGCGGCGGGCAGGCGGGGTAGGCCGGGCCGGGACACCAGCCCGCCGTCGGCCGCGGCCCCGCCCCGCCCGCGCGCCCCGATTGGCCTGGCCGCACGCCAGGGCCGCGCCTGCAGCGCCGCCGGTGAGCCGCACGCGCCGCGGGCCGTGGGAAAGTGCCGGCGCCGCGGCCGCCAGCCAATCCGGGCGACCGACGGCGGCGACGGCGGCTGCGCTGGCGGCGGCGGCGGCGGCGCTGGGCGTCCGCATGAATGGAGAAGAATGGGCAGGCGGGGGAGCGGGGCCGCGTGAGGGCGCGCCGGCGGGGGCTGGGCGGCCGCGGGCCAGGCCCCCAGTGTGAACCTGTAATCGGAGCCTGGGCGCCGGGCGGCCGCGGTAAATCTCGGCTGCCGGGCCGCCGGTGTCCGGCGGCGGGAGGCGCACGCCGCAGGCGAAGCCGGGCCCGAAGCACCTGGCCAGGCGGCGCGTCGAACGCCGGGCGAAGGGTGCGGGGCGCCAGAAGAGCGGCCGCCGGGGCGCCGTTCACTGTGGCCACTAGCCCGGGGCCCCGGGCGCTTGCAGGGGAAGATGTGGTTTCGGGGAATGTTCTTTTTCGGGTTTTGGAGCTCTGTCCTCAGTAGCAGACGGACTAGCTTCCGCAGGGGCTTCCCAGCCTCCGGGATGGAATAAATTCCCCTGTGCATCTGGGATCCGGGGAAATGGAGCGCTTGTTTCCTGGGCCGACTGGGGCTGGGGGGCGGGGGGGCAGGGGTGGGCGGATGGGGGGAGGGCAGCTGGGGCTATTCTTTTTTTTTTTTTTTTCAGGCGTTGGCGGCCAGATCCTGTCAGCGGGCGACAGGGTGGCGGGACTCTGAGCATTTGCGTCTGGGGCCGCCCTCGCTGCTGAGATTCACATCTCTGACAACCACAGACACGCGCCCCCTGCATCTCCCGCCTCGGGGGTGGCGTGGCGAGTACTGGGTACTACGTGTAGTTCCCAGTCCTTAAGGAGATGGATGTTTTACAAATATATATTGTTGTGTCTCGGACTGCTTCCTGATTTGTAGGAGGTTATTCTGAATTCAGGAATCCAGGCATCTCTCTGCCCTGACAAAGGAGCAGAGCAGTACATATTCCTCTGAAGTTCACTCTTGGGGACTGCAGTCCTTCAGTGATGGAACGCCTGATAAATATTGTTGAGCATGACAGAAACATTGTCACCTTTGCAAGTTGCTTGTCCGTTTCTATCCTTCCTTAGTTTATTGATCTCAATGCCTACATTTCAGACGCCACACACTCAGTGGCCTGAGCCTGATATGGATCGGATGTTTCTCAGTCTCTCACCCCGACACGGTAAGCCACTTCCTGACTCTCACTGAACCTCGTATTCCACTAAACCTCTACCACCTCGAGCCCCTCAGTCCTTTCCAGGAGCCTCTTTCTGCTTTCCTGTCAAGGCTGGGTCCCTCCATCAGCCAACTGGGATTTGTTATTGCTGGCCCACCAGGCACCCTTGTGCCCTGGTATTGCACCAGAGGCTACTTCTCAGTTATTCTGCTCCACCCCAGCCCCCAACCCCGCGGATAACCCCACTATTTCCTTTCTTAGGTCTTGGCTCAGGTGACAGAGCTCTCTAGGGTCTGCTATAATCACACAAGTTCAGCCTCCGCAGCCTTAAATCTAGCAAGTCATTGCTACCGGCCGTTTCCCTCCCAGAACCTGGTGGTCCAGGCATAGGAAACCATCCACCCACTCCCCTCTGCCTTCCAGAAGTTTCTCTGACTTTTAGTTTCTTTCCCTGCCCTAGAAGTCAATGTGTCCACTACCCCGCTGTGGTTCTGCAAATTTTCCCAGCCTCTGGAATCTAAAAGTGAGTCAACCTTTCCTGCCTTGGCCCATTTAGGCCAGTTTGTCGAGTCGTGGGCAAGCTGCAGATAGGTGGGGGAGAGGAAAATACAAAGAGGGGCTGCGGATTCCTCACCCACATTGATACCTAAAGAAAAAATTCTCCCATACTCAGTATTACTTTTCGGTCAAAAGTGAGGTCTGCATTGAAATCATCATTTCCAGTGCTTCTGAGCTTTGACTCTGGCACACTCACCCCCCTCCCCTGGAGCACAGCTGCCCCAGGCCTCACCTCTAGGGAAAGGACCTTTTCCAAGACAGTGGGGTTGGAGGAAGGGTGATGGAGTGTTGTTCTTTTATACTTCATGGCTCCTGCAGGACCAGCCTCTTCCAGGTTGCATGCAGGCCCATTTTCTTGCCTGGTCTATGGAGTCTGGGTTTAGTTAGTTATTTGTGTCCTGCAGGTTGCCTTTCTCTGTGTTTTCTTGGGAAGAGATGCCCTGGAATAGATGGATACTCCAGATTTGTGAATTCACTCACAGGGCTAGGCTTGAGCCAGGCTTCTTCGGAGGTGAACTCCTGAGACCTCCAGAGGAAAAGAGCTCAGCCTCAAAATCACAACTCTAATATTTCTATATGAAACAGGCTTAAGTTGAAATGGATGCACACACACTACTGTTTATGATGGATAACAGCAAGGACCTGCTGTGTAGCACAGGGAACTCTGCCAGTGTTCTGTGATAACCTATGTGAGTGTGTGTGCTCAGTTGCTCAGTCGTGTCAAATTCTTTGCAACCTCATGGACCCCACCAGGCTCCTCTGTTCATGGAATTTCCAAGCAAGAATACTGAAGTGGGTTGCCCTTTCTTTCTCTAGAGGATCTTCCCAATCCAGGGACTGAATCTGAGTCCTGTGATGGCAGGCAGGTTCCTTTACCACTGAGCCACCAGAGAAGCCCATGTATATGAGAAAGGAATCTAAAAAAGAATCAATATATGTATATATATAACTGAATCACTGTGCATGTATGTTTGAAACTAACAACATTGTAAATGAGCTAAAAAAATTATATATAACTGAATCACTTTGCTATATGTCTGAAACTGACACAACATTGTAAATCAACTATACTTCAATTCAAAAAAAAAATACCACCACTGTGGGAATCAGTGGCTCAGTCCCACTGGTGAACTCCAGAGACTGCATAGGGAAAAAGGAAAGAGAGGCTTATGGATCATCAGCTGTCCAGAAGAGACACAGCAGTAGCTAGGTGGGGAAACCACCGTGGAAGAAGCCATGAACTATCAGTTATCCACAGGGGCTTTGGCCACTGTAGATGTCCTTACTTTGATGTCCTCGGTGAGCCCCTCTCTCTGGCAGTTTGCTGATGAGCACAGATGACTTCGAACAAACAGGTGTTGGGAATGTGTGCAGGAGGACCAGACTCCACCCACAGCCTCGAGAAGACAAGGGCTGCCTCTAGGCTTTCAGACAAGTTGCTCTCTCCATTCTGAGGCAAAACGACTTTTAGGTGAAGTCAGCCAGTGTTTGAAACATCTGGGTCTTTCTTATTTATGCATTCACTTGGAAAACTCAACAAGTCCCTCCTGTGTGCTGGGCACTGAGCCAGCCAGGAGCGTTGGATTGGGAAGCCACAGTCCCTATCAAGCTACTCACATGGGTGTGTGTTTCAGAACATCTTAGCTGCGTGAATAAGTGGCCAGTTATTTAACCTCTTTAAGCCTCAGTTCTCCTCGCTGTAAAATGGGAATATTAATAATTATTTTTTTCCGTTGTCACAAATTAAAGTCAATTATGTAAATCATTTTACATAGTGCTGGGCCATTGGTAAGCACTCAAATAGTAGCTGTTATTATTAACTATTAATATACCTGATTTACCAATGAGTAAATAAACTCAGCACTAGGTTACCCCTCAGTTTTCTTCAGATACTCTGTTATACATCTAATAAGTAAATAAGCATCTAGTACCTAGACATATTAAATAAAACAGTGGGGACTTCTCTGGTGGTCTAATGGTTAACACTGCACTCTTAAGGCAGGGGGCCCAGGTTCGATCCTTGCTGAGGGAATGAGATCCCACATGCTGCAACTAAGACCTGGCACAGTGAAATAAAAGTGTCTTTGAAAATCAGCTATACCCCAATATAAAATAAAAATTAAAAAGTGTAGGAAGTAATATCCTTTTAAGATGATGAGAAACTGCTTCTTGCAAAGAGCACTAGATTATTTTGAGTAGAGTGAAAAAAAGAAGCATCTGCTATTCATTATTAGTGAAAGTTGTGCTTTTTGAGTGTCTTTCTATGGAGCATCCCTTGAGTGTGCAGTGCTATGAGTATGAGGACAAATAAGTCACGTACTTTTGGAGCTCAGAGCTGGCTCCTTTCTGAGAACCCACCAAATCAGAAACCACAAAGCAGAGTCACCCCAAACTGTCAGACCCAAATTGTAAGTGCCAGTTTTCCTCTGGTCCCCACACTTGCCTCTTTTCTCTGTATGCCTGTCTCAAATGCCACATTGCCTTGTGGCATGTCATGCCGCACAAAAATGCACTTCCACTCTCAGCTCTCCTAATTGAGGTCAGATGTAAGACCCTCTGTGTTCGCCCTGAAGGAATGTTTAATTGGAATCCCATCAGACCTCAGTGTGGCACAGCGGGAGAGGCAGAGGACTCCAAGAGTTTGAATTCCTCTTCCCTGGTTCTGTGACCTGGAGCTCATGACCACACCTCTCTCACCTCTCTCCTCTGAGCCTCACTTTCCTCATCTGTAAATTAAGAATTATCCTTCAGTGCTGGTTTTTGTCTTTCTGAAAGGTAAAATGAGACAAAGTATTTTGTAAAGATACTATGTAAATGGTATGCCTTCTGCATATGAGTTATAATGGTAATAACATGGGCTGTTCCATCCAGTTTGACTGGACCCCTTAAGAGGAAGCCTCTGTAGGTGTTCTTGCTCCTGTCAATGCATTCCTTCAGGTGGGCCACTCCATCTTTAAAAAAGAAAAAGAAAAGTATATTTAAAATGCCAAAGTGCATTTTACAGAACATTAACCTTTCAAGATTCTCCGTAAATAAAAGAATCTGTTTTCATATACATTTGGGAAACTCTTGGCAATCTCAGGGTGCATGAAAGCATGCACAGTTCTGAGAAGTCCTAAGGAAAGAAACCTCATTGTCATGTCTGACTCAGCACTTCCCAAGTTCATCATCTCTTTTCACATAGCATCTGCTAATAGTCAACTAAAATAGCATCCCTAAAGAATAGACTTTAGGAAATTCTTTACTAGCATAAGGATGGATACACTTAGCTTTTGATTAAAGACCACTGACCCACAGAAAATTAAATTAAGCAATGAAAAGCAACTTAACAAAAAGTATAATTGAGTTCTGAATATAACTTTTGATTTAAAGTTCTTTGCTGACCAATCTGAGAAACCAATTACTTGAATAAAATTTAAACAGCAGACACTCATACAGTACTTACCATATGCCAGGCAGTTTTAAGAACTTCATATATCATTAATTGAATCCTCACAGTAAACTAAGGAGGAATTACTGGGGTGTTTTTTTTTTTTTTTTTCCATTTTAGAAGAAGACCAGCAGAGACAAGCAGGAGATTTGCACAAAGTCATATCTGAATTCCTGCTATTGGTTTGATTCTATGACTCTTTCCCTATAAGAGTGCTGTGCTGTGCTTAGTCGCTCAGTTGTGTGCGATTCTTAGCCTGCCAAGCGCTTTTGTCCTTGGGGGGCTTCTACAGGCAAGAAATACCGGAGTGGGTTGCCATGCCTTCCTCCAAGGGGTCTTCCCAACCCAGGGATCGAACCTAGGTTTCCCAGATTCTTTACTGTCTCAACCACCAGGAAAGCCCCCTAAAAATGTAGTTTCCAGCATATTTTTTTCTCAATTAAAATGATGCAAGTAGTAATTTATAACATTTTCTCAAAATAATTCAAATACTAATTTGCAATGTATTCTTTTCAAAATTTAGTAATTCAATGAAACTTTTTATTTTCACACTTTCAAGGTAGTTCTGGATATAAATGAGCACCAGGACCCAGAGACCCCACAGAGGCTGAGCCTGAACTGTGTCTGAGTGTCTCCTGTGGAGGTGCAGGTCAGCAGTGGACTGCTGCAGGGGCAGGGGCTCTGGGTGCAGTAGACCTGGGTACAGCATAAGCCCTCTTGGTAGAGCCGCCAGAACTTACACACGACTGGGGAAACAGAGTCTTGGAGGGCACAAAGAAAAGCTTATAGGCACCAGGACCCAGGAGAAAGGAGCAGTGACCCTATAAGAGACAGATCCAGACTTGCCCATGAGTGTTCAGGAGTCTCCGGTGGAGGTATGGGTCAGTGATGGCCTGCTGCAGTTGGGGGCATTGAATGTAGCAGTACATGCATGGGACCATTTGAAGGAGGTCATCATTATGTTCATCACTTCCACCATAGTTTGGCCTCAGGTCAAACAACAGGGAGGGAACACAGCCCTGCCCATCAACAGAAAATTGATTTAAAGTTTTCCTGAGCACGGCCCCACCCAGCAGAACAAAACCCAGTTTGTCTCTCAGTCAGTCTCTCCCATCAGGAAGTGTCCATAAGCCTCTTATCCTTCTCTATCAGAGGGCAGACAGAATGAAATTCACAATCACAGAAAACTAACCAATTTGATCACATGGACCACAGCCTTGTCTAACTCAATGAAACTTTGATCCATGCCACGTAGGGCCACTCAAGATGGACGGGTCATGGTGGAGAGATCTGACAAAACGTGGTCCATGGGAAAAGGGAATGGCAAACCACTTCAGTATTCTTGCCCCATGAACAGTATAAAAAGGCAAAAAGATAGGACACTGAAAGATGAACTCCCCAGGTTGGTAGGTGCCTAATATGCTACTGGAGATCAGTGGAGAAATAACTCCAGAAAGAATGAAGAGACAGAGCCAAAGCAAAATCAACACATAGTTGTGAATGTGACTGGTGATGGAAGTAATGTCCGACGCTGTAAAAAGCAATACTGCATAGGAACCTGAAATGTTAGGTCCATGAATCAAGGCAAATTGCAAGTGGTGAAACAGGAGATGGCAAGAGTGAACATCAACATTTTAGGAATCAGAAAACTAAAATGGACTGGAATGGGTGAATTTAACTCAGATGGCCACTATATCTACTACTGCGGGCAAGACTCCCATAGAAGAAATGGAGTAGCCATCATAGTCAACAAAAGAGTCCAAAATGCAGTACTTGGATGCAATCTCAAAAATGACAGGTGCTGCACCCGGGAGAGTAAGCCCAAGCCTCTGACTGCCTGAACCGCTCAGGCCGGGGAAGGCACAAAACGCAGGAGCAACCAAAGAGACACGTGCACCCCAATGTTCATCGCAGCGCTGTTTATAATAGCCAGGACATGGAAGCAACCCAGATGCCCATCAGCAGACGAATGGATGAGGAAGCTGTGGTACATATACACCATGGAATATTACTCAGCCATTAAAAAGAATTCATTTGAATCAGTTCTAATGAGATGGATGAAATGAGCCCATTATACAGAGCGAAGTAAGCCAGAAAGATAAAGACCATTACAGTATACTAACACATATATATGGACTTTAGAAAGATGGTAACGATAACCCTATATGCAAAACAGAAAAAGAGACTCAGATATATAGAACAGACTTGTGGATTCTGGGAGAAGGCGAGGGTGGGATGTTTCAAGAGAACAGCATTGAAACATGTATATTATCTAGGGTGAAACAGATCACCAGTCCGGGTTGGGTACATGAGACAAGTGCTCGGGCCTGGTGCACTGGGAAGACCCAGAGGGATTGGGTGGAGAGGGAGGTGGGAGGGGGGACTGGGATGGGGAATACATGTAAATCCATGGCTAATTCATTTCAATGTATGACAAAAACTACTGTAATGATGTAATTAGCCTAAAAAAAAAAAAAATGACAGAACGAACTCTGTTCATTTCCAAGCTAAACCATTTGCTATCACAGTATCCAAATCTATGCCCCAACCAGTAATGCTGAAGACGATGAAGTTGAATGGTTCTATGAAGACCTACAAGACCTTCTAGAACTAACACCCAAAAAAGATTTCCTTTTCATTATAGGGGACTGGAATGCAAAAGTAGGAAGAGATACCTGGAGTAACAGTCAAATTTGGCATTGGAGTACAGAATGAAGCAGGTGAAAAGCTAACAGAGTTTTGCCAAGAGAACACACTGGTCATAGCGAACACCCTCTTCCAAAAACACAAGAGAAGATCCAACACATGGACATCACCAGATGGTCAATATCAAAATCAGTTTTATTATATTCTTTGCAGCCAAAGATGGAGAAGCTCTATACAGTCAGCAAAAACAGGACTGGGAGTTCACTGTGGCTCAGATTATGAACTCCTTATTGCCAAATTCAGACTTAAATTGAAGATAGTAGGGAAAACCACTAGACCATTCAGGTATGACTTAAATCAAATCCCCTACAATTATACAGTAGAAATAACAAATAGATTCAAGGGATTAGATCTGATAGACAGAGTGCCTGAGGAACTATGGACAGAGGTTCATGACATTTATAGGAAGCAGTAATTAAGACCATCCCGAAGAAAAAGAAATGCAAAAAGGCAAAATGGTTGTCTGAGGAGGCCTTACAAATAGCTGAAAAAATAAAAGACACAAAAGGAGAAAAGGAAAGATACACCCATTTGAATTCAGAGTTCCAAAGAATATCAAGGGGAGATAAGAAACGCTTCCTCAATGATCAATGCAAAGAAATAGAGGAAAACAATAGAATGGGAAAGGCTAGATATCTCTTCAAAATAATTAAAGATACCAAGGGAACATTTCATGCAAAGATGAGCACAATAAAGGGCAGAAATGGTGTGGACCTAACAGAAGCAGAAATATTAAGAAGAGGTGACAAGAATACACAGAAGAACTATACAAAAAAGATCTTCATGACCCAGATAACCACAATGGTGTGATCACTTATCTAGAGCCAGACATCCTGGAATGTGAAGTCAAGTGGGCCTTAGGAAGCATCACAATGAACAAAGCTAGTGGAAGTGATGGAATTCCAGTTGAGCTATTTCAAATCCTGAAAGATGATGCTGTGAAAGTGCTGCACTCAATATGCCAGCAAACTTGGAAAACTCAGCAGTGGCCACAGGACTGGGAAAGGTCAGTTTACATTCCAATCCCAAAGAAAGGCAATCCCAAAGAATGCTCAAACTACCACATAACTGCACTCATCTCACACGCTAGCAAAGTAATGCTTGAAACTCTCCAAGCCAGGCTTCAGCAATATGTCAACTGTGAACTTCCAGATATTCAAGCTGGATTTAGAAAGTCAGAGGAACCAGAGATCAAATGGCCAACATCCATTGGATTGTTGAAAAAGCAAGAGAGTTCCAGTAAAACATCTATTTCTGCTTTATTGACTATGCCAAAGCCTTTGACTGCGTGGATCACAACAGACTGTGGACAATTCTTCAAGAGATGGGAATACCAGAGCACCTGACCTGCCTCCTGAGAAATCTGTATGCAGGTCAAGAAGCAACAGTTATAACTGGATATGGAACAACAGACTGGCTCCAAATTGGGAAAGGAGTACTTCAAGACAGTATATTGTCACCCTGCTTATGTAACTTATATGCAGAATGCATTATGCAAAATGCTGGGCTGGATGAAGCACAAGCTGGAATCAAGATTGCTGGGAGAAATATCAATAACTTCAGATATGCATATGACACTCTTATGGCAGAAAGTGAAGAAGAACTAGAGTCTCTTGATGAAAGTGAAAGAGGAGAGTGGAAAAGGTTGGCTTAAAACTCAGCATTCAGAAAACAAAGATCATGGCATCTGCTCCCATCACTTCATAGAAAATGGATGGGGAAACAATGGAAACAGTAAGAGACTTTATTTTGGGGGGCTCCAAAATCACTCCAGATGATGACTGCAGCCATGAAAGTAAAAGACGCTTGCTCCTTGGAAGAAAAGTTATGACCAACCTAGATAGCAAATTAAAAAGCAGAGGCATTACTTTGCCAACAAAGGTCCATCTAGTCAAAGTTATGGTTTTTCCAGTAGTCATGTATGGATGTGAAATTTGGACTATAAAGAAAGCTGAGCACCAAAGAATTGCTGCTTTTGAACTGTGGTGTTGGAGAAGACTCTTGAGAGTCCCTTGGACCGCAACGAGATCCAACCAGTCCATCCTAAAGGAAATCAGTCCTGAATATTCATTGGAAAGACTGATGCTAAAACTGAAACTCCAATACTTTGGCCACCTGATGCAAAGAACTGACTCTTTGGAAAAGACCCTAATGCTGGGAAAGACTGAAGGCAGGAAGAGAAGGGGACAACAGAGGATGAGATGGCATCTCGTCTTGGATGGCATCATTGACTCTATGGACATGAGTTTGAGTAAGCTCTGGGAGTTGGTGATGGACAGGGAAGCATGGCATGCTTCAGTCCATGGGGTCGCACATGCCTGAGAGACTGAACTGAACTGAACAGTGAGTCCCTTATGTATGAACCTTCAAGTTTCAAACTGAAAGATGCAAATGTGTGTTCACATATCCAAACATGTAAGTTAGTCCATATGTCTGGCATACACTCTCACATGCATGCATCCTCTACAAATTGTTGTGCTTTTGTATACTTTAGTGTACAGTATTATATAGAGTACAATAGTACAGTATCTTTATTTCATGTCCAGGTTGTGCAGAAACAAGCATAGTAGCAGCAGTGATGTAGCTAGTACTCCTAAGAACCACCAAATGATACAGATGGAAACAAAAGTGAAAATAATTGAGAGTGTGGAGAGAGGAGGAAAGATGATAGATGTTGCTCCTTCTTATGACATGAATCTTTCAACCATCACCATGAGTGTAAAGAACAAGATCATGGAACATGTGAAGTCTGCTATGCCAATGATGTCAACAATAATAATGAAAAAGCATAAAAAGTGATGGAGGAGATGGAGAAACTTCTCAGTATGTGAATGCAGGATCAGTATTAGCATTGAGTTCTGCTCCCAGCTTAATGCTGATTCAAGTGAAAGCAAAACACCTTTATGAAGACTTGAAGAAGAAACAAGGCAAAGAATCAGAGGGTACATCTTTTAATGCCAGCCATGGCTGGCTTCATTGGTTCAAGGCTACCAATAAAATTACCTTCATGATGTAAAAGTAAGTGGTGAAGCAGCAAGCCCTGACACAGTAGCTGCCTGGAAATTTCCTGAAATGATTCAAGAAAATATTGATGGCATGTATTTATCCCCAGAGATTTTTCAAGTGGATGACACAGGACTATACTGGAAGAGGATGCCAGACTGAAGGAGGAGGAAAGGTTGATGCCAGACTAAAGCAGCAAAGGATAGGCTAATTCTATTATTTGGTGGCAGTGCTTCCAACGATATGAATCTGAAATCTCTCCTATCATTCAGAGAACCCAAAGCCCCTAAAAATGTAGCCCAGGGCTCTCTTCCTGTTCTGTGAAAGAGTAACCTCAAAGCATGGGTTACATAGGCCATTTTCCAGGAATGGTTTTCCACCACTTTATCCTGGCTGCTGCTGCTGCTAAGTCACTTCAGTTGTGGCCGACTCTGTGCGACCCCATAGATGGCAGTCCACCAGGCTACTCTGTCCCTGGGATTCTCCAGGCAACAATACTGGAATGGGCTGCCATTTCCTTCTCCAATGCACGCATGCATGCTAAGTTGCTTCAGTCGTGTCTTACTCTGTGTGACCCTATGGACAGCAGCCCACCGGGCTCCTCTGTCCATAGGATTCTCTAGGCAAGAATACTGGAATGGGCTGCCATTTCCTTCTCCGACTTTATCCTGGAGGTAGGGACATATTGCTTGGAGGAGGATGTCCCACTCACCATTCTTTTGCTGCTTGACAGTGCTTTGGGCCACACCCCATTCATGGACAACTTTCATCCCAACGTCAAAGTAATGTATCTGCCACCCAATACTATGTCGAATATCCAACCTACAGACCACTGAGCGACTTTCAGGAAATACTATTTATGTCACACTTTTTGTCAGGCAATAAAGGGGAGTGATGAATCAGGAACAACCTTGAAACAATTTTGGAAGGACTATAACATCTGTGGTTATTTTAGTGGTGAGGTTGTGTCCGACTCTTGCAACCCCATGGACTTTAGCCTGCCAGGCTCCTCTCTTCATGGGATTCTCCAGGCAAGAATACTGGAGTGAGTTGCCATTTCCTTCTCCAGGGGATCTTCCCAACCCAGGGTCTCCTGCATTATAGGCAGATTCTTTACCGACCAAGCTAAGGAAGCCCCATAACATCTACAAGGCTGTAAAAAAAAAAAAAAACAAAATAACAAATTGACTTTGCTTGGTGTGAGATTCCAGCCATCATCGTAATGGGATTTGGAAGAAACTTTGCTCATTGCTCGTTCATGATTTTTGTGGATTTGAGAAGGTGGAAAAGGAGCCCAAAGAGATCTTCAGCTACTTAGTGACCCTCAGCAAGAAGCTAAGTTAGACCTACAAGAGGACAACTTCATTGAACTCCTTCCTGTGTGACAGAAGGAGCTTGGTATGGAAGACCTGATGAAACTGCAGGCCCAGAGAAAGAAAAAAAGAAAGACAGGAGGAGGAAGTAACTGAAGAATCGAGGAGATTCACAAGGCAGGATGTGCAAGGGGATTTTCTTTGCAGAGGCACTGTTAGTTTTTGAGGCATAGCAACTGAACGTAGACTGGTACACAAAGATTGCAGCAGCCATTCAGAATGCAATTCAGTGCTGCTGCATCATCTATGATGAGGGAAAAAAAAAAAAAAGAGCTACTCCCAAGACATCACTGGATCAAATTTGCAAAAGGTTAGACAGAATTGCATCCAGCAAGGAACAGAACCTGTGCCATCAACATCAGGTGTGAGTGAAATCACAGCTTTCCCTCTGACTCCTATTGCTGACGATCCTGCAGCTTTACCATCTCCCACCTCCTCTCCCTCCTCCAGTCAGCAACTCTTCTTGCTGTTCACTGCATGCCAGCCCCTGTATGCTGGCTGTTGTACTGTACTACTGTACTTTTTAAGGTACTGTACTATAAGATTAAAAATGTTTTTGTTTGTTTCTTATGTATTATTTGTGTGAAAATTATTATAAGCCTATTACAGAATAGTACAGTAGAGCTGATAGTATTAGTTGGGTACCTAGGCTAAATCTGTTGGACTTACAAGCAAGTTGAACTTATGAAGGCATTCTCAGAATGGAACTCATATACGGGACTTACTATAATCTTACCGGAGAAGGCAATGGCACCCCACTCCAGTATTCTTGCCTGGAAAATCCCATGGATGGAGGAGACTGGTAGGCTGCAGTCCATGGGGTCACTAAGAGTCAGACATGACTGAGAGACTTCACTTTCATTTTTCATTTTCATGCACTGGAGAAGGAAATGGCAACCCAGTCCAGTGTTCTTGCCTGGAAAATCCCAGGGACCGGGGAGCCTGGTGGCCTGCCATCTATGGGGTCGCACAGAGTCGGACACGACTGAAGCGACTTAGCAGCAGCAGCAGCATAAATCTTACGGTGTCACAAAAGCAGGTTTGTGAATCATTACTCCTCAGAACCTGTATTGAGTTTCATTCAGTGAAAGTGGAGGCCTATTTTCCTCAACATTCATGCAATACTTCAATAGCTGTGTCTTCCAATGACATTAAATCCTGTGTCTAAATGTTTCATAATTTAGGACTTTTGTGTTTGTAGACAGTTATTATAAGTGAGTCTAAAATAATTTAAAATTATTAAAATTCAAAACATAGTGGGAGGGTCCAGGTGGGCCCCAAACTGGAATTTTGAATGTTTTTGAAACTAGTGGGACTGCTAACCCCTTAAGTTTTCTGTCTGCCTGAATTGATGTACACTGGAATTTTGAGTTTCCATGGAAAGAAATGTTGTTGTTTTGTTTTGTTACCTTGTGAATCACGGGCCAGAGATGAGGAAGAAAAGTAAAGGGGGAAGATTTTGAGACTCAGTAGAGAGATTAGGACCAGAGCCTGAAGGAGCTGTTTGTTTTAATGTGATAGATTACTCTGGTGAAAAAAGAAAAAAAAAACACACAAAAATACAGGCTTCCCTTATGCCTTGGGGTTGAAGAGTACTTCTGCCAATGCAGGAGACATGGGTTTCTGAAGGATCCCACATGCAGAGGGGCAACTAATTCTGTGTACCACAATGATGGAGCCTGGGCTCTAAAGCCCACAAGCTGCAACTGCTGAGACCATGTGCTAAAATTACTGAAGCCCATGTGCTCTAGAGTCTGTGCTCTGCCACAAGAGAGTAGTCCCCACTCTCTGCAACTAGAGAAAGTCCATGAGCAACAATGAGGACCCAGCACAGCCAAAAATAAATACATAAAATTATTTTTTAAATAAAACCAACGATGCTGATCAGCACCCAGGTAACAACATGCTGTAAAGTCAGGACAGGGTCATTCTGCAACCCCAACCCTCACCCCACCCCAATGCATAATTACCACCAAATGGTTCTCTGAGGTTGAGGGTAATGCCCCGGTGGAAACCTGGAGGCTTGGTAAACCAGCAGTATTAAGAAGGGCCTGGCAGTCATGCATGCCATCCTGAACATCTGTGAGACACTGTCCAGGTGGGGCTGAGAGCTTAATAAGGGGACAAAATCCCAACAGGCAGGAAGGGTTAATTTGGGCATTAATGTGACTTTGTTGCTTAGATGCTAAATTGTGTCTGACTTTTTGCAACCCCACAGACTGCAGCATGCAATGTGACTCTGTCTGTACTCAAAGGCTAGTGAGATCAGGCAAATTTCCAGTTACAAAAAGAAAAAAGAAGTGAAAGATGTTTGGATCTCATTCCTGCTATGGACTGAATTGTGTCCCCTAAAATCCAAATGTTGAAGCCCTACCACCACCATGTGATGGTATTTGGAGGTGGGGCCTTTAGGAAGCAGTTAGGCTTAGATGAGGTCATGAGGGTGGAACCCTCATAATGGGATTAGTGCCCTTCTAAGAAGAGTCACCAGACTGCTACTCTCTCCCTCTCCACCATGTGAGGATGCATTAACAAGGCAGCCTTCTGCAAGCCAGAGAGTCCTCACCAGAACCTGAATATGCTGGCACTCTAATCTCAAATTTCCAGCCTCCAGAACTGAAAGTTTTCATTTGTGTTGTTTAAGCTACTGAGTCCATGGTATTTCCTATTTCAAGACCTACAGAATGTTAGTGTATTTTGTAAGCAGGCATTTCTTTTGTAGATGTGTTCATTTCATGGCTTTAAAAATATTTTTTAGTTGCCAGTCATTGAGAGTCAAGAGATACAAAAGGAACATGTCATGCAAAGATGGGCACAGTAAAGGACAGAAATGGTACGGACCCAACAAAAGCAGAAGATACTAAGAAGAGGTGGCAAGAATACACAGAAGAACTGTACAAAAAAGATCTTCATGACCCAGATAACCACAATGGTGTGATCACTCACCTAGAGCTAGACATCCTGGAATGTGAAGTCAGGTGGGCCTTAGGAAGCAGCACTACGAACAAAGCTAGTGGAGGTGATGGAATTCCAGTTGAGCTATTTCAAATCCTAAAAGATGATACTGTGAAAGTGCTGCACTCAATATGCCAGCAAATTTGGAAAACTCATCAGTGGCCACAGGACTCTAAAAGGACAGTTTTCATTCCCATCCCAAAAAAAGGCAATCCCAAAGAATGCTCAAACTACTGCACAATTGCACCCATCTCACACGCTAGCAAACTAATGCTCAAAATTCTCCAAGCCAGGCTCAATAGTACGTGAACCATGAATTTCCAGATGTTCAAGCTGGATTTAAAAAAGGCAGAGGAATCAGAGATTAAATTACCAGCATCCATTGGATCATCAAAAAAAAAAACAAGAGAGTTCCAGAAAAACATCTACTTCTGCTTTATCAACTATGCCAAAGCCTTTGACTGTGTGGATCACAACAAACTGTGGAAAATTTTGAAACAGATGAGAATACCAGACCACCTTACCTGCCTCCTGAGAAATCTGTATGCAGGTCAAGAAGCAACAGTTAGAACTGGATATGGAACAACAGACTGGTTCCAAATCAGGAAAGGAGTACGTCAAGGCTATAAATTTTCACCCTGCTTATTTAACTTCTATGCAGAGTACATCATGAGAAATGCTGGACTGGATGGAGCACAAGCTGGAATCAAGATTGCCGAGAGAAATATCATTAACCTCAGGTACGCAGATGACGCCACGCTTATGACAGAAAGCCAAGAAGAATTAAGGAGCCTCTTGATGAAAGTGAAAGAGGAGAGTGAAAAAGTTGGCTTAAAGCTCAACATTCAGAAAACTAAGATCACGGCATCTGGCCCTATCACTTCATGGCAAATAGATGGGGAAATAATGAAAACAGTGAGAGACTTTATTTTTTTGGGCTCCAAAATCACTGCAGATGGTGACTGCAGCCATGAAATTAAAAGCAGAAATTAAAATAACATTGTAAAGCAATTATCCTTCAATTAAAATAAAAATAGAAAGTACAATTGTGGTGGACACAACTTCCTAAGATCTTAACAGAAGTTATAATTGAATAAACTTTACTTTTAGCATGTTAAAAACACTCTAGGGGCCTCCCTGGTGGTCCAGTGTGGTTAAGAATCCACCTTACAATGCAAGGGACACAGGTTCAATCCCTGGCCTGGGAAGATCCCACATACTGAGCAGCAGCTAAGCCCATGTGCCACAGCTATTGAGCCTATGCACTGCGACTACTGCACCCCGAGTGCCTAGAGCCCATGCTCAGCAACAAGAGAAGCCACCACAGTGAGAAGCCTGTGCACTGCAATGAAGAGCAGCCCCCACTCAGTGCAGCTAGGGAAAGCCCGCATGCATCAGCAAAGACCCAGGATAATTTAAAAAAATTAATTAATTAAAAAATAGAAACACTCTAAAATATTTGGCTATTTTTGGCTGTTTGGATTTTTCTGTTTGCTACGTTGTATTCAGTAATGATAATGCATAGTAAATAGCATAAAATTAACATATTTTCCCACTGGAAAAAATAAATAATAGAAACACAAAGATGAATTGGCAGAATTTTTCACAGGGTTTAAACACATCCCCTAATTTATGACAAGCAGGATGTATTCAGCTTTGAAGACAGTTTGATTAGTTTTTGCTTATATGTTTTATCACATGTCATTGCCTCGATTCATACACAATTATCATTATACATATTTTAAATGATGTTTTAAAGTTTTTATCAAAGTACTCAAACTCCAAGTGCGGTTTTCTGAGGACCCACAGTTCTGAGTTTAAAAACTTGTCTTCTGGAAAAACTTATCTAGTGAATTTTCACACCCAGTTTTAATTTTTTTTTAAATGTTTTGTATGTGTTAAGCAAACCTTAAAATATCAAGGAATTTAAGTATTTCTTATAAAGGTGACCCTAATGAAAATTGCATTCTACTATCAGCCCACATTAAAATTTTATAGTACTTATTCAGACCACCTTTGTTTCTAAAATGTCTATTCAAAATACAAACAACTTAACACACACACAAACTTATTCTCCTGGTACCACTTATTGCCAACATGCAACATTAATTATTTTTTTTCCCCTTGAAATCTGACTAAAAGAATTAAATTTTAAATCAATGTTATCTAATTTTTAATATTGTGTGTGCTAAGTCACTCAGTCATGTCCAACTCTTTGCCACCCCATGGACTGTAACCTGCCAGGCTCCACCTGTCCATGGAATTTTCCGGGCAAGAATAATGGAGAGGGTTGCCATTTCCTTCTCCAGGGAATATTCCAACCCAGGGACTGAACCCGGGTCTCCTGCATCTCTTGCATTGGCAGGCAGATTCATTGCCATTGAACCACCTGGGAAGCCCAATTTTTAATATTACCTTCTTTTATTGTTTCCCCAAAATTCAATCCTTACTGACAAGTGATAGAGCTCTTATATGGAACAGTGTATCTGGATTCCATTTTACTGAGTTCCTGCCAAGAATTACTGCTAGTAATTGTGGTACAGAGAAAGGAAGTAGAGTGTTTTGAAAGAGAAATTCATTAACAGATCTTTGGATCTTATCATTGTGAACTTAGATCCCCTGAAAACACAAGTGAGTGTGTGCACACACACAAGATCTTGCTTTAAGTTGTTGAGCTTTAAGAGTTTTCTACACAAGGCACCATATTATAGGCTGTAAATATTCTTCCTTCTGGAACTGGACACGCAAAAACCTTAGAGAAAAATCAACAAGAGCACATCCTAGTGTTGTCTTTGTCAGCATTTTCTTTCTGCTTCTCCTTTGTAACCAGATTAACAGATAAGAAACCCACAAGTTCATCCATACTGTTCCCTAAGAGGAATTTTCATATTGCTTTCTCTGTTTATTCATGGAACCTGGTCTCTTGGACTCACATTTTAAGTGTAAGAGAGAGTAAGAATATGGTGGTGGATGGTGAGTGAAGGAAGAATTCTGCAGGATGAAACACTCCAATGTCAGGGTCAAAAGCAACCTGCTGCCTTTATTCTCTGTACCTGTATTTGTGGCATAAGTGGAGCTAGGAGAGAAAACATCAGAGGGTGTGATGGTTTGTGTCATTGTAAAGAAAAGAGGGCCTCAAGTACAAGGAAACAGGGCAGGAGAGGGATGGTCCAGTGAAAAATGATGACCATGCCCACAAGAACAAAGAAAAGTGAAATGGGATAGACGATCTAGTTAGGTTCAGAAACTGAAGGTGGAGATTTTGAATTCTCCTTTCACAAAGTGGAGGTGATACAAAAGAATCCACACATATTAGAAAGAAACCCTGGAATTGGGAATCTTCTGAAAATGAACCAGGATTAAGGCTATGGCTTTAGGAAGGGGAAGAAAAGGGAAAGAAACTCTGAAAGAACACTGAGCAGTACTTGGCGTGTCACTGGATGGAGACAATACTGCCCTGCCAGATAATGAGTTAAGAATCATTCCCAGATTTCTTGCTCAGGAAAGTGGTTCTCAACTTTTAGAATGCATTAAAGTTACCTGCATCACTGATGCAGTGGACATGAACTTGGACAAACTCTGGGAGATGATGAAGGACAGGAAAACCTGGATTGCCGCAAGTCCACTGGGTCACAAAGACTCGGACACAACTTGATGACTGAACAACGAAAACAAGGTAGTTCTGCTGCTGCTGATCCAAGGACCACACTCAAAGAACCACTGTTTTCGAAGATCATTAGTCTTTGCTACAATAATAGAGAAACTTGGCTCTCATAGAGGACAGATAAGGAGAAAACAAGTTGCTTGGTTACAAGTCTATCAAAAGATCATGATGAGATATGCAGCATCCAGTATGTATCTTTGAAATAGCCAGGCTCCTTCAAATGATAAGAACTTTGTATTTTTCTAATTAACTCAGAATATATATTAAATCCTGAAATGAAGTGATTTGAATTTGGGGATCATTTTGCTGGTTATGGTAATGGTTTGATGTTTATCTTAAGAAAGTCACTGCTTACTTGAGAAACCATGGATTCTCAAAATAGGTTTCCCATGGGAAGGGCTCCATAGAGAAGAAAGGAAGCCATTGTTTTCCTGAAGTTAAATGAAATGTCCAGGCCTCTGAAGCACAAATAAATGAGCAAATACAAATAAAAACATAAAGGAGGTCATCCTTCAAATCCAAAGGCAAAATAACAAAAAACTAGGTGAACATTATGGTGGTAATAATAGAACTTGGTAACACATGTTAATTATATAAAGACAAAGTGTATTCCTCCAGGGCCTACTGGTTTTGTATTGAGCTATGTATGCTTAGTCGCTCAGTCATGTCCAACTCTTTGCAAACCCATGGACTGTAGTCTCCCAGGCTCCTCTGTCCATGGGGATTCTCCAGGCAAGAATACTGGAGTGGGTTGCCATGCCCTCCTCTAGGGGATCTTCTCAACCAGGGATCGAACCCGGGTCTCCTGCATTACAGGTAAAGACCAGCTGAGCTACCAGGGAAGTCCTTATTTAACTATGAGTGACCCTTAATATATATACATATCCCAACTTCAGACCTAGAACTATGCTGTTTAGATGAGTGGTTCTCAAAGTTTTGTGAGCACTGGAATCACATGGAGGGCTTCAAAAACACAGACTCTCAGGCACCACCTGCAGAGTGTCTGACTCAGTAGATATAGCGTGAATGCAACCATGTGTGTGTGCATGTTAGTCACTCAGTCATGTTTGATTCTCCCACTGACCAGGCTCCTCTCTCCATGGAATTCACCAGGCAGGAATACTGGAGTGGGTTGCCATTCCAGTCTCCAGGGAATCTTCCCGACCCAGGGATCGAACCCAGACCTGCCACATTGCGGGCAGATTCTTTACTGTCTGAGCCACAAAGGAAGCCTGCAACCATCTGTAGCCCAAGCAAATTTCCAGGTGAGGCCAATACTGCACACTCTGAACCACACTTTAAGAACCACTGGTTTAGATGTATAGTTTACAACTGGCCACATAGTATAATCATCGGGAAGTCTGTTTTAAAATCCCAGTTCTTATACCACACCCCAGATGATTAAAATCAGAATCTCTGGGGATGAAACCCAGGCATTCTGAAGTTCTGAGGTGATTTCAATATGGAGTCAAAGTGGAGAATTTCTAGCTAGACCTCAAACTTTAGCATACATTCAAATCAGCTGGAGACTTGTTAAACCACAGATTTCTGGTCCCTCCTGGGCAGTTTCTAATTCACTAAATCTGGGTTGGGCCCAGGGCTATGCATTTCAATCAGGTTCCCAGGTGATGATGCTGTTGGTCTTGGAACCACGCTTTGAGAACCACAGATCAGACCCCAACTTCAACTCTGGCTGCACTTGATCTATTGAGGGATCTGGTATAAAACATGAAGTTAGCCACCCCCACCCCCCAAAAAAGCAACAAAAACTTGGTATTGGGATTTAATTCATCTGGGATGGCAAACTTTTCAAGCTCTCCAAATGATTCTAAGGTGCAGCCCAAGACTGAGAATCACAGTCAAACCGAGCAAAGGTAAAGATGCAATGAATGCCTCACCTGAAATGTCTGCTGCTAGTCTGGCTACATATGGCCCCTTCCAACTATATTCCAAGCATATGCCTGCCTTAATCATTATATGCAATATAATATCTTTGCTTAAGAAAAATACTACATTTTTAAAATAAATGGAAGATTATGACAGTCATTTCTGATTTTGAGAAATAACTAGGTTAGGCCGGGAGGGGATTCTCCCCCCATCCTTCATTGCTATAAATACAACTTGCTGTCTGAAGTTTTTAACTGTAACATGGTAACCCACCCCTTTGGTGATCTGCAGCTAGTCATGTAAACAGAAACATTATAACTGTTATTATAAAAGCAGTTTTCTATAAATGAGAATTTATGCTTATATCTAAATAAACTTGAAACCCGATCAAACACCCTGGTTCCAGGAAAATAACTTTGGGTTTGGACAACACAAACCAGAGTAACGATTTGCTGCCAGTTGAAGTTTTTGAATACACAGGGTCATTTTTAATCACATAGTATGAGAATAACTGGTCTGCTACAGACAGTAGAAGCTGAGATTTGGGGATAGGGTGGTGGGTGTGGGAAGTAACAGATGGACTCAGCACTAAACCGGAACTTCCTTGGCCAGTTCTGAGCTCTATGCTCAGATACATGTTTGTAAATAGTTACTTTCTACTTTATTTGTCACCACAAACAGTGATACAATTATGTTTTAACAGCTGATTGAGTAACTTAATTCATGATCCTTCTGCATGGGATATACTATGCAAGTCTAGTTATTAAACCCAGAAAGGCTTTAGAAATTTAGCACTGGAAAAGCTTCACACCCACTAGAATTGCTGTAACAAAAAAGTCAAACAATAGCAAATACTCGTGGGGATCTGAAGAGACTAAAACCATCCTGCATTGCCAGGTTGGAATTTACCACCCAGTTTACCACTTTTGCAAACAGTTTGTCCATTTTCTTAAAAGTTAAACATAAAGTGACCACACAGCTGAGCAATTCCGCTCCTAGGTATTTACCCAAGGCCAAAAAAAAAAAAAAAAAAAAAAAAAAAATTTTTTTGGCAAAAAGTTGAGTATGAATGTAAAAGATGCTCAGGCAAAAACTTAAGTGTGGCTGTTTATAGCACTATTACACATAACGGCCAAAAAAATGGAAGCAATCAAATGTCCATCAACTAATGAACAGATAAACAAAATGTATGTATAGTCCATGCAATGGAATATTATTCAGCAATAAAAAGGGAAGTGTTAATATATGCTGCTGCTGCTAAGTCGCTTCGGTCATGTCCGACTCTGTGCCACCCCATAGACGGCAGCCTACAAGGCTCCTCCTTCCCTGGGATTCTCCAGGCAAGAACACTGGAGTGGGTTGCCATTTCCTTCTCCAATGCATGAAAGTGAAAAGTGAAAGTGAAGTTACGCAGTCCTGTCCAATTCTTCGCGACCCCATGGACTGCAGCCCACCAGGCTCCTCTGTCCATGGGATTTTCCAGGCAAGAGCACTGGAGTGGGGTGCCATTGCTACATTAATATATGCTACAACCTGACAAACCTTGAAAGCATGCTAAACGAAAGAAAGCAGTCAGCAAAAAGTGATAGCATCTGATACCATTTAGATGAAATGTCTAGAAGAGCCAAATCTAGGAAAGAAAGTACATTAGAGTCGGAAAAGTGAGAAGGAGGGAGTGATATAGGGGAGGTGAAAGCTCTCGGGTACAGGGGTTTGGGGTTTTGTTGTTAAGCGGATGAAAGTGTCCTAAAACTGACTCTCGATGGTTGTATTTATCTGTGAATATACTAACAGCCACTGAATCATCCACTTCAAGTGGATGAATAGTATGGTATGTGAATTATATTTCAATAAAGGCGTTATGTATGGAAGGTAGAGCCCCGGGAAAGGACAGAAGCAAATTTGCAGCATCCTATCAAATCACCTTGGCCAGGACCTCCCCGCGCACGCGCACGGAGCTACTTGGCGCTAGTAAAGGAGCGGGCGGCTCGGAGGCGCCAGCGCCGGGTCCTTGCTGTCTCCCTGCTGTCGCTACACTGACGCCCCGGCAACGATGCTCTGTAGCAGCTCGGGGAAAGGGCGGGGACCACTCGTCTGAAGTAGAATAAACCCCGAGCGCGTTCCGCGAGGCGCCGCGCCTCTGGCTGAACATGTTGCGCGGGGTGCCTGGTCGCCACCTCGGGGGGCCGTGCGCTCCTAAGCGGGCGGGCCCCTAAGCTGTCGCAAGGAGGATGGCGGATGAGCGTCTTTCTTCCCCCGTCTCTTTCCCAACAAAGGGTGACTGACCTCCCGCGTGGTCTGGCCGGAGCGAAGGTTCCCTAACACGTTTCCCGCTATTGTGCGCAGATGCCCAGAGAACGCAGAGAAGCAGCCGGACGCAACGGAGGGACGCGGGACTGGGAGGCCCCGGTGGCTCCCTCCTGGGGCGGCCGGGGGTCCGCCCGCAGCGGATGGCGGGGGGTGGGTGGAGGTTTGGGGTGTGCGGGGAGAGGGGGGAGGGTTGTGGGGGAGGGGAGCTGTAATTGCGGCGCAGCCCTGGTTCCCACGCTCCTATTGTTGGCGACTTTGTTTCCAATTCCCATCACGTGTGCTAATTAGTTAGAGCTGCTGGCTGGCTGGGAGGCGTGTGGCCGTCCTAAAAGCAGCAAGATCACTTCCTGTGGGGAGTTGGGCAGGCTGAATGCTACACGGGGCTTCTTTCTCCTCTGAGCCTCCTCTGCCTCTGGGGAGGGTGGGAGTGGGAAGGGAAGGGGAAGAAATGTAGATTGTGGGGTAAATGCCACTGAGCGGCGATGGCAACCAAAGGCGGGAATATTGGAAGAAGCAGGATTAAAAGAGAAATTCTCATTAAAGGTCTAACCTGATTAGGAAATGCTTTACAGAATCCCTTCCACAATTTTGCTCAGTGAGTCTTTTCCAGAATGGGATCATTGAGGAGAGGTATTTCATTCAAACAAAACAAACTGTGTTTCCACACTCGGAATAAGGCAAGCACTTGCATCCCTATATATAATGGGAGAGGGGAGGAGAAGAGGGAAATACAGTGAGCCAGTGCCTCGTGGAAGCCTTTGAGTTTCATGCGCTTGGGTGCCAAGCTTTTAGAAGGGGCTCAGGCATTTGTCAGAGACCACTAACCGAGGACAGAAGTGAGCTTGACAAAATACATGGGCCCATTTTTTTTTTTTTTTTTTTAACTTACTGTGTCTGTTCTTTGGCTTTTTGCTGGGTTCTAAGATTTAGTAACTTTTCCTTTCTCACAATGGAAGTTCCCACTCTGAAGATACAAGATTATCCACATTTCTCTATAAGTAAGAGAAAGCTGGCTTTCATAAGGACTCATTGCATAGCCACATATGCTGTAGCAAGAGGAAGAAGGTTCTGCCCTTGCCTTGGAAAGCAGCAGAGCTGTGGAGGAAAATCAAGGTGACTTCATTCATCCAGCAACGCTGTTTCGAGCATCTCCTGTTGCCAGGCACTTGGCGCAAGCTGGAGATGGATAGATGAAACACCCAGAACCTGTCTTTAAGTCACTTATAAATCTAGTTGAGGAGACAGATAAGTATGTAAACTGATAATTAAGGAGTGACTCAGAAGTGGAGGTCTGCATTGGGAACTGTGAGGGCCAGAGGAGGGGCACCAGAGCCCAGCAGGGGGATTGGGAAGACTTCCTAGAGAAGGAATGATTCATCTGACATTTCAAAGACAAATAACAAGTGGTTAAGGGAGGAAGGGAGAAAAGGGCATTCTGGAAACAGGTAACAGGAAGTTCAAAAGGCCTACAGATCTTGATGGAGTAGGAAGTGCTTTGCAAACCAGTGTGCTGCATCCCACAACTGTAACACAGGGATGGAGGGGCAAGATCATAAAAAGTCTTGATGAGGCATTCGGACTTTATCCTAAATGCAGAAGATTTAAGGAAAGGATGAAGATCATCACATTTGTCATTTAGAAAGATAACTCAGGTAGTTGCTCGGAGAATGGATTGAAGGGGCTCAGGTTGGAGGCAGGGAGTGGAGGCTGAGAGCTAAATAAAAGACCACAATGAGGAACCAGATGGGGAAATGGTCCAGATTCAAGAGTTATTTGGAAGGTGAAACTGAAAGAACATGGGGACCAGACTTATTAATACTTAGGCAGTAAACAGCTAGAAAGAGTCTGGAATAACTCCAGGTTTCTGTCTTCACCTGGAAGAATGATGGTGAGATTCACTGGGACAGGCAACTTGGAGGACAAAGAACAGGATTGAAATGGAATGATATGATGAGTTGAGTTAGGGCCATGTTGTCAGTGACTGTGGGGCATGCATGTAGCGATACCCAAGAGGCAGGTGTGTATATGGCTCTGACATGGAACTTAATTGGGATAAGGTGGGCCTGACGTGGGAGAGGTAGCAATAAGAGACAGGAAGGTCACACTCTGAGTGACTGCTCCTCTGCAAGTAATTTCTCCATACTGCTCCAAAAGGAACTCGGGAGGACTGAATGAGCCCACTTAAATGAGATCTCTAAAGGAATAAAATTTAGAAATTTGGGACTTCCCTGGCAGTGCTCTGTGCTCTCAATGCAGGAGAGGAGGGATGCAGGGGGTGGGGGGTGGGGAGGCAGGGCGTGAGGGGATGGGGGAGGCAGGGGATGAGGGGAGTGGGGGGGGGAGGGGAGAGGTGGGGTTTGATCCCTGGTAGAACTAGATCTCACATGCTGCAACTGAAAGATCCTGCATGCCACAACTAAGACCTGGAGCAGTTAAATAAATAAATAAGTAATGAAATATATTTTTCAAAAGTAATCAAATTCATACAAACAGAAAGTGGATGATAGTTGCCAGAGGATGAGGCAAGGGAAAAAGAGAGACTTACATTTTAATGGTTACACAGTTTCAGGCTTGAAAAAAAGACTAGAGATCCATTTGAAAACAATGTCAATATATTTACCACTGCTGAGCCGTGCATTTAAAAATGGTTAAGATGGTAAATTTTATCACTATAATTTAAAAAGGCAGTGGTGGTCTTTGGAGAGGAGGTAAGAACCCAACCATCACCTTCTGGACAATACAAGGATGAAATCTGATCTTTGGCTAAGATGCTCTCACCCATTATTGATGGGAAGGTTAGTTAGGACAGACATTTCAGAACAGACATTAGGAATCAAGAACATGAAAAATGTTTAGGTCCTTTGATCTACATAGTCCATTGCCTCAAGTCAACTCCAAATAACAAACCAAATGTGGGGGAAAAACTGATTGAAGATAATAGATATAATTTTTAAACTCAATGTTCAATAATAGAAAAACAAACATAGTAAAATAACATACAACTGTCATAAATGTTTAGAATCTACAGCAATGTGGAGAAAAATTTTAAAGAGAAATATAATTCAAGACACAACTATATCCATGTTGATACTTTGATCACAACATTTATATACAGAATAAAAACCTGGAAGAAAATATATTCATATGTTATAGTAGATATTTCTGGTTGGGCTCATAGGCAATTTTTTTCCATGTACTTTTCTACATTTTCAAAATTTCCATATTAAGCACATATTACTTTATAATGGAAAAATTAACCTATATAAATTTTTTTACAAAAAGTTCTTCCAGTCATTTGATTGGTGGTTTGCATTTAGTTCAAAGCTGCAGCAGGTTGTTACATAAGTGATTTGTAAATGCATTAAAAGCCAAAGGGAAGGCAAAATCATCTTCCAGCAAAAACTTAGAAAGCCTCTGAAAACTACTTCATTTGAATATCTTTCTTTTTGCTGCTCTTCTGTGGGAAAGAGGAAGCAGGAGATCTTGGCCTCAGGAAGTGATGTCGAACAGTTTAGCTGATTATAAGTGCTTGAAAGGCAAATTAAGGCCTTCCCTTTAATTGGATGTAATTGGTTAAATACAGTAATAGACCACCTGTGGCTGAGACGAAGCTGAGTCCTGAGAAGCCCCTGAGACCACAGCTTGGTGGTGACCCGCCTGAAGGTCAGCCGGGATGGGCTTTTGATTTCATCTCAAGTTACACAGGCTGTGTCACAGAGAAACATTCTAATCAAAACCTGGGTGTACAATTTGGTTTAGAATATGTTGACCAATGGAAAAAAGGTTATAGAATTTTTAAAAGAATTTATTTTTAGAAAATAATCAATCACCAAGCAATAAAACAGCTTTCCTGGTGCCTCAGATGGTAAAGAATCTGCCTGCAATGTGGGAGACCCAGGTTCGATCCCTGGGTTGGGAAGATCGCCTGAAGAAGGGAATGGCAACCCACTCCAGTATTCTTGCCTGGAGAATTCCATGGACAGAGGAGTCTGGTGGACTACAGTCCATGGGATGGCAAAGAGTCAGACACAACCGAGCGACTAACACACACACTCAAGTAAGCAATGCTTCGTTTATGCCAGGTACTTTAGTAAGCATTTCTTGTATAATGAACTTGCCAACCAGTCTGTGAGATGGTTTCTATTACTATCATCAGAATCAAACCCACTTTGCAAATGAAAACCCTGAGGCACAGAGTAAGCTTGGCCTGAGGTCACACAACTTGTAGTGGTAGAGCTGAGACTTGAAGCCAGGCAATCTGAGTTTACCATCTACATTCCTAATCCCTGCAGTGTACTGCTTCCCGAGATCTCCTTGCTTGTTACTTGTGAATTCCATACACAACACAGGCTAGACCTTGCATCTGGAGCAATATGTCTTTGTACACTCCCATCTCCTCATGGCAACAGAATGATTGCAAAAGTAGCTTTAGGGAGGTGAAAAAGCCCTTTCAAGATCGCACCCACTGGGACTTCCTGATGGTCCAGTGGTTAAGAATCTGCCTTCCAATGCACAAGACTCAGTTTTGATTCCAGGTCAGGGAACTAAGATCCTACATACTGCAACTAAGCCCACACCCCAAAACTAGAGAAAAGCTGGCATACCACAATGAAGACCATAAATCAATATTAATATTTTTTAAACTGATTATATCAACAAACCTAAAATTACCAAGTGACAACAAATGTCACAAACCTTACTCATATACAGTCTCATCTGAGCTTGAAGCATGATGCTTTAATAAGGAGAAATTAACTGAGGACTCCCTTGGAAGTAGAAAAATGTTCACACGTGGTTTTGCCACAGTGTGGCAGAGCCATCCTTAACACAACTAGGATAGCATCTGGGTTGGCAGTGGAAGAAACTCCTAGAAGAGTGTATATATCTGCTTGGGTTCATCCTCTTCTTAACTAGGATGTGTCCTCAGAAATTCCCCAGTAACCTCAATATCCTCTGGACTCTCACTAAATGGAAACAAACATCAGGATGCAAGTTCAAAAACAAGCTTCTCTTCTCCCCAAAGCAATTATTCTTCCCAGATTTTTAAACCAGTAAAGGGCACCATCATGACCTAGTTACCTAAGCTAGTCGACATTGTGTTTGACTTCCCAACATCTGTTCCACCTGTCCGCTCCCCCAGTCCCCTCTTATGATGCTAAGTCCACGGCAGTAATCTCATGTCCCATGCTAGTGATTGATGGGTTCAGGGAGGGAAGGTCTAAGGCAATCTAGGCCAAAGAAGCCTGAGAAGAGACTTGTTTTGAACTTCTCAGGAAGAGAAGCCAATGCTCCCACCCCCACCCCACCTTCATCCCATGTGAACAAAAACACAACCTTGTCTCTTGACGTGATGGGAAAACAGCCTCAGGATGAAGCCTATGCTGTGGATAGCAAGGTGGAAAGACAAGGATCATTGGGCTATTGAATTCACAAACCCTAAAGTGAGTCCTAGCCTTCAGTCTTCTATTATTTGAGAAAACACACTTCCTTTGTTTTTACCAGTGTCCTTTGTGATTGTCAAGGGGCGTCCCTGGTGGCTCAGATGGTAAAGAATCTGCCTGTAATGCAGGAGACCTGGGTTCAATCCCTGGGTCCAGAAGATCCCCTGGAGAAGGGAATGGCTACCCACTCCAGTACTCTTGCCTGGAGAATTCCATGTACAGAGGAGCCTAGTGGGCTACAGTCCATGGGGTCACAAAGAGTCGGACACAACTGAGCAACTGACACTTACACTTTGTGCTTGTCAGGCTTGGGCTGAAAAATTTCCTGTCCTTTTACCCCCAACTTATGTAAGACTATTTTCTGCTATCTATTCCTGGTGCCCAGCACAATGCCAAACAAATGGGGAAGTTCAGTAAATATTTGTAGAATTTTAAAAAAGAGAGAGAAAGATGTCAATTACATGCAATGGAAATCATCATCCTCACAGATAAATTTTGAAGATCCAAATAATCATCAAGTCCAGTCTGTTCTTCCTAAATATTTCAAAACTCACACACCTCTCCATCCCCATTACCAATAATGATCACGTTCAGAACACCATGGAAATCTCGCCTGGGTTACTGCAAAGCTTTTATTTCCAAAATCCTTTGGTTCATTGGAATAGGCCTGAAAACAAAGTAAGAAAAAGAAATGTGGAAGGATGAGTCTATGGCAGGCGCAGCAAGAATTTCCTTCCCAGGTCACAGGGCAGATCCGTGGTGCGTGCCACCAAGCTTCGGCCCGGCCCGTAATACATCTGGAAGCAGCCCTCTGTTCCAGTATTCTCTAGCCTGTGGGTCTTCCGTTGACTGGGCTGTCAAGACTACCTGCCTGTGGTCTTGTCACTCCACTCACATCCTTATCTGCAATATATCCTTTCCACGAAGCCAAAAATTAAATAAATAAATAAAAATAATAGCAGTCCACAGTCATGTGGCAACGTCATCATAACTTTATGATTAACAGATTGGCATTGAAATACTCTATAAAGTTAATACATTGTTAAAACTCTTATAAACCTTACACCTTGCTACTGATTTCTTAAATCTGCAGGAAACAGGAACTGATTTACTGTGTTCTCCCACTAATGCTATAAGGTTGGCTTTTCCCTTATATCACACAACTGTTTCATTTTAGCTTCCTTGTAATTACATAATATTCAGCAGCAAGTGAGCCTTTTCTAATTCACAGTGACTCTACCCCATAATCGAGATCTGCCCTTTTATTCACTGTTCACATCTGTGTATTGAGTGTGGTTGCTAAGCCTAAGGTCACAGGCAGTAGGCATGGCCCGGACCCTCTAGGGGTATAACCTCTAGGAGGTTATACTCTAGGCAGTTGCTTACACATACAAGTATTATTACATATTATTATAAATATTATATTATTATATACAGCATCTTACACCTACAAATATTAATATATGTAAATCTCAGCCAGTCTCCTACATGGATTGCTAATGTCATGTCTTTTCTAATATAAAGAGCTAAATGTAGGTGTTTTTTTTTTTTCCATTTATTTTTATTAGTTGGAGGCTAATTACTTTACATCATTACAGTAGTTTTTGTCATACATTGAAATGAATTAGCCATGGATTTACATGTATTCCCCATCCCGGTCCCCCCTCCCACCTCCCTCTCCACCCGGTCCCTCTGGGTCTTCCCAGTGCACCAGGCCCGAGCACTTGTCTCATGCACCCAACCTGCGCTGGTGATCTGTTTCACCCTAGATAATATACATTAAACGTAGGTTTTAAATTAAGTCATAAATTTATGTGAATTAAAACGTAAGGTTTTAAATTAAGTCTAATTTTCTGAAAGCATAGCCAGCATTTTAGAGGGGGAAAAAAACACCAAAAAACAAAAAAACTTCAGGAATAAAAATGCTATAAAATAAATTCCAGGAGTTGTTACATCTTTAAAGTAATAGAATAAAAAGGTGCCTAAAGACACCACAGATCAGAAGCAAAAATCAGCCACAAAGGGACTTTCCTGGTGGACCAGTGGCTAAGACTCCATACTCCCAATGCAGGGGACACAGGTTTGATCCCTGGTTGGGGAACTAAGATACCACATGCTATGTGGCGTCGCCAAAAAAGCTTCTTAAAAAAATAAATAAAAATTTAAAAATCAGCCCAAAGACCATACAACACAGAGCAGACCTCTTTGGGATTTCTGCAAAACCTCATCACTCTCATAGCCGAGGTGCACTGTGCCTATCTTTCCGGCCCCAAGCGGGTGCCTTTGCTCAGTCCTGGTCAGTCAGAAGGCTGACTCTCTCCAGACTGCCCTCTGTGCTGCTAAGTGGGAGGTCTCCAGGGGAGCCTGAAGGAAACGGCCAGAACTCACACTCACACCTTTTCCCGGACCGGATCCCACCAGCCACCGCCCCCCACGACTCTCACGTGGCCCAGCAGAGTGTGCACAAAGCTGGCTCCTGAGGGGCTGGTGTCATGTCTGAGCAGGGTCACAGCTTAGGGGGACACAGTGGGCTTCCTGCCTCTGGTCAGCTGCCCTTGAACTATACAAAGGGAAAACTTCAAGGCACTGGCCTCCTGGGAAAGGGGGCACTCCAGTAAGTCCCTCGTCATTTGCCCCACAGCTACTTTCAAACAACCTCCAATATGCCAGGTGATACAAACCACCCCCAATATACCCCTATGACCCCTCGTAGGTACTAGAAATGCCTGATCCCTGTCAACCTCCCAGAGCTAAGGTGACACGAATCCTCTCCTCTGGTTTAAGCTTCGGCACCAGCAAAGGATCCAGACCTCCTGTCTCCTTACTCAGGGATCTTAAGATCATCTCTTACTTAATAACACTAACACTAGAATGTTCACGTCTTTTTTCAGCATTGTTGTTGTTGTTTAGTTGCTAGAACATGCCTGACACACACAGCACCATCTAATAACATATTGACAATCAGATATTTCCCCGATTAGCAGGACTCAGACCTCAGACATGGAGGTGCAGTGTCTCCTCCCTGCTGTGACTTTGGAGAAACCCCAAAGAGATCCTTTCTCTGTTGTCCAGTCATTTGTCTGATTTTTGTTTCTGGTCTGATGCCAAGCATTGCCTCTCTAAATAAGCAAGGAAATGACTCGGGTAACATTCTTTGGATTCAGATTATCTGAGAAAAGGGAACTTAGAGTTGGGGTGGGGTGGACTTTAGTCTCCCAGTGCCCCGAGCTTGTTTAACATCTTCGAGTACAATGGAAAGATACTGACATTTTCTGGGTGGGTCTCAAGAACATCCCTTGATTCGTTTCAAGTTTCTAGGCAAGACTGCCATAACTTGGAACCAAAGGATAATAAATTTCATCCTGTGACAGCGTCTGAATCCATGAGCTTTGGGGGAATGTCCATTTTGTAGGAAGAGAGGCCAGAGACTCGTTGAGGTTGGGGGGCAGGCAGGAGGTAGCCTCCATCCTCTGACCCTTCACCCAGTGCACTTTGGGAGCCCAGGGTGGACAGGCTAAACCTGCCGGGAGCAGCGTGATGATGGTCATCCAGCTTTCTTACTGGGAAGACGCTGGGCCCTGATGGTGACTCACCTCGCAGGAAGGAGGCTGGTTCACTGAGAGAAGCGCACAGCTCACTCCATCTAAAGTTGGGGGCAGGGATTTCAAAACAGATAGCCACAGTCTACTCAGTTTCATGGGTATGACTAGCATTTTTTAAAAAGAAGTAGTACTCTATACTTCAGAGTATAATAGAAAATATCAGAGTGCATTGCACATAGTAAAGACAGCTATTGTGAAACTTAGTTTTACATTAAAAAACTTTTTAATGGAAGTACAGTTGATTTACAATGTCATGTTAATTTCAGGTAGACAGTACAGTGATTCAGTTACACACTCACACACATATGTATTTTCAGATTCTTTTATGTCAGATGAGTTGGCAGGTAGGTAATGTATCACCATTATTATTGTTGTTCAGTTGCTAACTTGTGTCCCCCAACGCTGCGATCCCATGGACTGCAGCACGCCAGGCTTTCCTGTCTGTCACTATCTCCCAGAGTTTGCTTAAATTCATGTCCATCAAGTCAGTGATGCCATGCAACCATCGCATCCTCTGTTGCCCTCTCTTTTTGCGTTTAGTCTTTCCCAGCCTCAAGGTCTTTTCCAATGAATCAGCTCTTCACATCAGGAGGCCAAAGTGTTGGAGCTTCAGCATCAGTCCTTCCTTCATTGTAGAGCAGGTCTTTTTTCCTTTGGCTTATTTATTTATTTATTGGATGCATTGGGTATTTTTTGCTTTTGCCCGGGTTTTTTCTCTAGCTGCAGCAAGCAGGGGCTACTCTTTGCTGCCGAGCATTGTTCTAGGGCACTCGGGCTCAGTTGCCCACAGGCGTGTGGGATATTCCCGGACCAGTGATCAAGCCTGTGTTGCCTGCATTGACGGGCAGATTCTTATCCACTGCACCACCAGGGAAGTCCCAGACTGGGTCTCAATGGCAAACACATTTCAGTCAAGGATCCTGGTCAAAGCAGACAAACAATGAGCGAGGTGTGCTCTCATTACTGTTCAGTCCTCCCTTTTTCCACTTTGCTGTTTTCAAGCCTGCTTTCTCAGTATTGCCAAATAAACAGTGCATTTCCTTCCTCATTCTTGGTCAGTCATATTCCCCAAATCTACCTTCTAATCTTTGCACACCTAGTCAGGACAGTACCTGCTATGAAAAGGTGACTTTAAGACAAATACTGTTTTTTAAGATGTTTCCCTGGTGGTTTCCCTGGTGACTCAGTGGTAAAGAATTCGCCTGCTAATGCAAGAGACACCATCTGACCTCTGGGTTGGGAAGATCCCCTGGAGAAGGAAGTGGCAACCCACTCCAGTATTCTTGCCTGGGAAATCCCATGGACAGAGGGGCCTTGAGGGCTACAGTCAGTCCCTGGGGTCACAAAGAGTCAGACACGACTGAGCAACTGAGCACACAAGATGAGAGTGGCCTCAGTTAATGTGTCTTTCACAAAAATTCTGAACAGTTTTGCAGAATTTAACAAACTGATCACACACACACACACACACACACACATGGGTTTTCCTTTATCTGGTCAAGGTAGCAAATGGTAGAATGATTTCAGCATTTGGTTTTAAGGTTCATGGGAGTCCTATGCATGGTGGCATCCTCCAGTTTTAGGATTCTAAAACTTGGTAGATTTGCAAAGGTCCTGCATGGCCAGTGAGCTGGACTGACCTTGCCCCTGTGGAGTGTGTGATAGCAGAAACAGACTCATTCCCGAGAACTTTGCTGCAGCCAAGGGGTTAATCCTTCCCCCCACCCCCACCCCCAGCTGAGCCTGACTTGGTGTGAACCATAGCCACCCCCTCACAGCTGTCTTAGCTTCTCAGCAACCTGACAAGAAGCATGTCTGTCCGACCTAAACCTCACCTGTTGTAATGTGACTCCGCTTCATTCACTCACTGTCAGGCAGTCAGGGGATGGTTCTCAAGTCCCTGCAGTGGGCTCACTGATACACGATGCCAGGCAGAGCCTGGGCTGCAGACACAGCCCAGCCACAGGGACAATGCACTAAGTCACCTTTGCCAGGCTATCACTTGTGTGATCAAGACAGTGGAACTCTAGGAGCACAAGGAGGGGATGTAAGGGACTGGACTGAGCTGGGGTGGGGGGGGGGGGGGGTTGGCTCCTGGCAGTGCTGGCTATGATTTGAAGTTGCAGAGATGCAGATGGAGAACTGTTGGAACCCTCTTCCTAAAAGAGTCACTTTCCCCAAACTTCTGAGTCTTCTTCAATATTCTCAATCAATTTTTCTGATTTTACTTTAAAATATACGTTTCATTTTTAGAACTTCTTTTAGATTCACAGCAAAATTGGGCAGAAAGTACAGGTATTTCTTACATACCTGCTGTTAATTTTTCTTTTTTTCTATCCAATTTTTGTGTATGCTAAGTCTCCTCAGTTGTGTCCGACTCTGTGGGACCCTACGGACTGCAACCTGCCAGGCTCCTCTGTCCATGGGATTCTCCAGGCAAGAATACCGGAGTGGGTTGCCATTTCCTTCTCCAGGGGATCTTCCCAGCCCAGAGATCGAACTTGCATCCCTTACATCTCCTGCATTGGCAAGCAGGTTCTTTACCACTAGCGCCACCTGGGAAGCCCATATCCAATGTTCAGCCCTCTCATCAATTCTGTGGTTGCAGTCTATTTTCTCTCTCTCTGTCTCCATGTATACTGTGTTTAACTCTATGAAAGTTGGGACTGTATCTGTTTCCTTCTCTCAGCATCTATGCGGTAAATACTCATTCATTTAGTCAATGTGTATAGCCCATTTCCCCTGGGCTTCATTAGGCTGAAATGGGGGCTGGAGCTGATGTCTAAAATGAGTTCCAATTGTGAATTATGCCACAAACAGCTTCCTCCTGCCGCCTGTTGCAGCAGCCCCGTCCCCAGGAGGTCTCTCCGGCTTATGTCTGAGAGTTTCTGGTGATGTCCTCAATGTGATCAGGAAGAAGTTGCTGGAATACAGCTACCATATTGGGGGCCCTAACAAGGTGAAGTGATTCTGTGTTCTTTGATGCCTTCCATGCCCCTAAATTGTAGATGTGAGCCATGAAGAAGGGGGAAGAACACCCTTTCCTTCCTGTGTGTCACCTCTGTTTCCCAGGCACAGAAGCAGTGTGACTTTGCACCTTGTACTTGGGTTTGTAGTGAAAATATGTCTTCCCATATTTGTTTACAGCTCCTTAAGTAAAGAGGCAGTATTCAGAGTCTCTTCTCTTTGAGGATCATTGAGATGTTTGTATTGAGTTCAGCTTACTAGCCTACCTCTTCCTTAGGGTGACTGAGCCCCACGAGGCCCTTCAGTGCCCCCTGCAAAATGGACCAACAACTCTGTTAACGGATCAGCCATGACCAGTTACATCTAGACAGCAGTGACCATGTTCAACCTTGAGCTTGAACCACTAAATCCTTTCTTTCAAACAGAACCTTGGGCTGATGCAGAAATTTAGCACAAGCCTAACCAAGCCTATGTATATGCCATGCACAGCTTACATAATATTCTAGAGCTTGTGTGTGAAGCTCAGTGAATCCAGATGAACAGGGCCAGTGCCTGAAGACTGTGGGAGGTCATTTAGCTTCTCTCACCCATGGACGTTCTGCCAGTTGAGGAAGGGTAACTTTGAGAGGGAGTGTGGACCTAACCAGAAGACACCATCCATCCTATCAATACAACCGCAGTGAATGAAATCACTGTTACTCCTCAGATGAGGACAGCACTCAGCAATGTCCTGATGACACACCCGTCCATCTGCCTAGGACACTCTCGGTTAAACTCTGATTCATCTAGTGATTTGTGTCTTATGTGTATCAGAGATCCATTTATAATATGGAGGCACATTTTACCTATTTATTTTTGCTTGTTTATTCAACAATCAGCAGATAGTTCTTGAATGCCTACTATGTGTTAGGGATTGTTCTAGTCAAAGTCAGAAACAAAAGAGATAAGCTCACTATTCTTGCGTGGATTAGTCACTCATTCATGTCCAACTCTTTGAGACCCTGTGGACTGTAGCCCACCAGGCTCCTCTGTCCATGGGATTTTCCAGGCAAGAATACTGGAGTGGGTTGCCATGCCTTCCTCCAGGGGGTCTTTCTGGCCAAGGGATCAAACCTGGGTCTCCTGCACTGTAGGCAGATTCTTTACTATCTGAGCCACCAGGGATAGTGTAGCTTACCATAGATGAAAGCAAACCATAAGTAAGAAAACTGCTAAATAACAAGGTAATTAATTTCAGATAACCATAGTTCTATGAAAAAACTAAGCAGAACAACACGATATAAAAGGTGACCAGGATTGGCTGCCTCGGATTATTCCCAGCGCCCTCCTCCTTTTCACTCTCTAGTGTATATGGTAGAAAGATTAAATGCTTGTGTCTCCGATATCCCTTACTGCTGGGGGGAGAGGCGAGACTCTAGTCTGTGACTTCAAGCAGAATATCCTGAGGAGGGTTTCCCTGCCCCCGCAAAATGCAGAGCCACATAAGAGAAGATTTTGGTCCTTTGAACTTTCTTTTCTCCTTGTTTGGGACACAGACATAATCCCCGAGGTACAGTAGCTGGCTTGCAACCTTGAAGTAAATACCACAAGTGAGAAAGTCACTGGTGAGCTTCCCTGGTGGATCAGATGGTAAAGAATCTGCCTACAGTACAGGAGGCCCAGGTTCAATCCCTGGGTTGGGAAGATCCCCTGCAGAAGGGAATGGCAACCCACTCCAGTATTCTTGACTGGAGAATCCCATGGACAGAGAAGCCTGGCAGGTTTCAGTCCATGGGCTCACAGAGTCAGACATGACTGAGCAACTAACACAGAGGAAAGTTACAATGTTAAGGCTGGCAGAGTAGAAAGTGAGAAAGAGCTGAGTCCTTGATGGCATCGCTGAGCCTTGCACAGCCCTGACATAACTCCCCTGGATGTCTTAATACATGACACACGGATCTATCAGTTTATGCCGATGATAGGTTTCCTCTTATTCACAGCCAAACACTTTCTTAACTAACAGACATGAAGCTCTGAGCAGGAAGCTTGTGGAAATTTCCAAAGGGCTCATGGAAATCTGCTTAAGAAGATGACATGTGGTTGAGGCCTGAATGATAAGGAGTCAGTCATGTGAAGATCTGGGATAAAGAATTCCAAGCAGAAAAAACACTAAGTGCACAGGCCCTGAGGCAGAAATAATTCTGCTCTGTTCAAGGAATACCGTCCAGTGGGCCTGAAGCTCCCGTAACAGGGGAGACCGAGGGCAGGCTGAAGGTCCGAGAGGCAGGCAGGGGCTAGACGACAGAAAGTCCCATAAGTCATTGTCAAGACTCTGGATTTTATTTCAGTTCCAAGGAGAGATTTCAGATGAATTTGAGATACATCGTAGGGGCAAAGCCTTCAACAGGACTTGTTGATGGACTGAAAGTAGGATAAGCAAAAATAAGGAATTAAGGGTGACTTAGATTTTTATCCTGATCAAGGAATGGAGTCATTACTTGAGTGGGAAAGAATGTGAAAGGTCTGAATGGGGAAAGAAAAGGAAATGCAGATGCACAAATTGTGTTTTATGTTGATTTAAGGGTGCCCATTAGGGCGGCAAGTGGCGATGTTCTATGGGAAGCTGGGTACATGAAACTCCACAGAGAAGTCAGGACTAGAGACAGAAATTTGGAAGCATCCACACACAGATGGCATGTAAGTCACGACTCTGGACGTGACTTCCTGACCACTGGAGGCTACAAAGGGGATTAGGAGGAGTATCTAGGGAAGTGAAACCAAAGCCAGGAAGCACGGAGAAAAGTATTTTGAGGAGAGTCGTTAGCTCTGTCAACTGATGCGAAGAGGTTAAGGGAAATCAGACAGGGTAGAGGCTGGTATCAGATGTATTTGGTTATTATGCTAAGAGCAGTTTCAGAAGAGAGGTGAGGCAGAAGCCTGGTTTGAGGGGATTCAAGAGAAAATGGGTGATGAGAAAATGAAATAGAGACATCTCCTGAGTACAGAGCAGTTCTCGCTGAAGGGAAGCAGAAAAATGGGACAGCGGCTGCAGGGGGGTTGGGTTAAGGGAGGACTTGGGCAGAGTTGGGTTTTTTTATAATTTTATTTATTCATTTATTCTTGGTTGCCCTGGGTCTTTGTTGTTGCGCTTGGGCTTTCTGGTCTACTCTGCACTGTTTACACGGGCTTCTCATTGCGATGCCTTCTCTTGTTGCAGAGCATGGGCTCTGGGGTGCACTTGGGCCTCAGTAGTTGTGGGTCACGGGCTCCAGAGCACAGATTCAATAGCTGTGGCGCACAGGCTTAATTGCCCTGTGGAATCCTCCCAGACCAGGGATCTACCCTGTGTCTCCTGCATTGGCTGGTGGATTCCTAACCACCGGACCACTCTTGGATGGAGTTTTTGGTTGGAAGAGAGATCCTAGAGCACTTGTCTGCTCAGCAAGGTGAACTGTACAGTGAGGTGGAGGTGTTGATAACAACTGAGCTCCCTCTATGTAGCAGGCCCTTAAATTGCTATTGAATCCTCTCAACAGGCCCATGAAGATGGAGCTTTCCACCCTCTCTGTGGATGGGAAGAAGGCACAAAAGCATGTTGGTTGGTATTTCAGGTTTGAGTCTGACAAACTCTGAGCTCTTCTATTTGTTAGCTGTGTGCCTTTGTCTGGTATCTTGCCTCTCTGTTTCAAAACAGTATTCACCTCAAATGACTGGTGTGAGGATGAAAATGAAATGATCCACATTAAAAAATGCATGAGGCCTCACACACATTAAGGGCTCAACAAATATTAGTCCTTTGCAGAGATGAGGAAAGAAAGCCTCAGAGGTGAAGTATCTTCCTTTATTGAACAAATATATTGAGCTTCTACTTTTCACTAAGCTTGTTGAGAACAGGAAGTACAGCAATAAACGAGGTGTGAAGTAACCTGCTCTCATAGAGCTTGGCGCCAGCAATGGTGATGATGATGACAACAATAAAACCTTCAATAGCGAGCATGTACTTTCTACATGCCAGGCCCTGAAGACTTCATGAAAAGTGAAAGTGAAAGAGATAGTTGCTCAGTCACTTCTGACTCTCTGTGACCCAGTGAACTGTAGCCTGCTAGGCTCCTCTGTCCATGGAATTCTCCAGGCAAGAATACTAGAGCAGATAGCCATTCCCTTCTCCAGGACATCTTCTCAACATAGGGATCGAACCCCAGTCTTCTGCATTGCAGGCAGATTCTTATCTAAGCCACCAGGGAAGCCCTGAAGCTTCACAGTAGTAACAAAAACAGAATGCCTTGTTCTATTTTGTCTTTCTATTATATCATCCTTCCCAAGGGTATCATTTTGCTAGAAGAATGAAACCCAACTCTAAAGAAATAACTGTGGTGTGAGGACATGTTATTGAAAGGAAAACATTTAGAGGTGATGACTAACCTTCCTTGCTTTCTCCATGATTTTCCAAAGATCCTATCAGAAGTAGGTTTTAGGAATTGTTTCTCTCTGCATCCTGCCTTGTTTCCCCTTCCCTGGTTTCTTCTCACATTGTTAAATTAATTCATGACACAAATGTGATAGGCACCTTGTTAGGTCATTGGGGTGTCAACAGGCAGTATTATGGACTGATGTCTGTTCCCACCAAAATCCCTAAATTGAAGTTCTAACCCTCAGGACTTCAGGATGTGACTGCATTTGAGACAGTCTTTAAAGGGGTCAAGTTAAAATGAGGTCATTAGGCTGGGTCCTAATATGATGTGACTGGTGTCCTCATGGGAAGAAGAGGTTAGGACACAAACACCTTCAGAAGGTAGACCGCGTGAAGACGCATGGAGAAGGTGGCCAGCTGCACGCCAGCGAGAGGACTCAGAAGACACCACTTCTCCGACACCTCGATCTCAGCCTTCCAGACTCTAGAATTGTAAGAAAATAAGTTTCTACCGGTTGAGTCACACTGCCCATGGCACTTAGTTATAGCAGCCCTAGCAAACTAATACAATAAGCATTATAAAACACGGCGTTGTAGAGGAGATGGGTGAGTTCATAGCTAACTACCCGACAAGGAAAGGCAATGCTGAACCGCAGGAGAAGTTCTAAGGTTAAATCCCTGGGCACCAAGGATACAGATGCTGTTTCCAAAGGCAGTGCAGCCAGTCAGGGGATGATCTAAGGAAGAAATAGATTGTGAACCAGGACTAGAATAACTCACAAGGACTTTACGGGATTGGAGACAAGGGCATTTTGGGGGCTGGCCCAGTATGAGTCATCTTTCTTGTATGGTCTCTCTCTTTGTCCTTCTTGTGCATTATTCTTACCAAGCTCTATAACCAAATTATTATCCTATAATAACATAACATTCATAAACAAAACATCCATAAACATAAGTTGGGACTTTTATGGTGGTCCAAGGGCTAAAACTCCCTGCTCCCAATGCAGGGGGCCCAGGTTCCATCCCTAGTCAGGGAACTAGATCCCACATGCTAGAACTATGACTTGGTGCACCCAAATAGAATTAATTAATTAATTAATTAAATGTAAGTTTATTAAAGGGGTTTCCCAGGAGGCTCAGTGGTAAAGAATCCACATGCCAAGCAGGAGACATGGGTTTCACCTGTGAGTCTGGAAGATCCCCTGGAGAAGGAAATGGCCACCCACTCCAGTAATTTTGCCTGGGAAATCCCATGGACAGAGGAACCTGGTGGGCTAGAGTCCATGGGGTCACAGAGAGTTGGACATGACTTAGCGACTAAACCACCACCACCAAGTTTCTTAAGGAGCACAAGTATCACTGTCCCCATTTTCCAGGTGAGGAAACTGGGGCACAGACAGGTGAAGTAACTTGTCCAAGGCCACACAGCTAGTAAGGGGCAGAGCCAGATGCACACCCAGCTGTCCTCCTCCTTCAGTGGTCTAATGACTGAGACCAGGTTTGATCAAGGGGTGGGGTGGGAACAGACTGAGGCTCTGTGAACACAGCATAGAGGAAAGCAGGGATTTTCTTTCCAGACACGTGGGTGGAATCAAAAGAACAGAGCTCAACAATAGCTTGAGAAGGAAGGAAAGGTGAAGGAAGTCGTTTTTATTTTTGACAAGAGGAAAGATGAGAAACTGTAGGTTTCTAAAAGGGAGATAGGAGATAGCTGGCAAAAAAAAGTTCCAGAAGGAGAACAGAAGTCTTTGATAAAGCCTAAGCCTGCTCGGGGGGATGGGGGTGGGGGGGTGTTGAGGGTGGTGACAGCCTTGGAAGGAAAAAGGGGACAGTTTCCTCTGAAACGAAAGTGGAGGAGAGCTAAAGGGACGAGATTAGATGATAAGGATACAGCAGGGGTGTTGGCCCCCAGCGCTGGTGTTGTATTCTGTTCTTTCTCTCCTTCCTTCCTTCTTTTTTCTTTGATTCTCTTTCTTTCTTTTTATTCTTCCCTTCCTTCCTTTTTCAAAAATGTCTTTTATTATATCTTTTTTTTCCCCCCCTGGGAAGTACAAGGCAAAGAGACAGACACGACTGAGCGACTGAACTGAACTGAACAAGGCAAAGGGAAGGAGTGGATGGGGGTCTGGGGAGCTGTGAGGTTTGGGGATAAGACTCTGCGGGGTGTGGGAGAGACGTGGAGGACGAGAAAAGGGCAGCCCAGGGTCCACTGCCTACAGGCAGCGTCCGTCTGTCCGGGTGGGCTCCGCCAAGGCACAGGGGTGGGGATGGCCAGTGGTCAAGGGATCAGGGTGGGGTTGGTAGGGGGCAAGGTCAAGGGGATCAGAGAACTGGGTATGGAGTGGAAGATCTAAGGGACTGAGCCAGGGATGCAGCCGAGGGGAGTGAGGAGAGCAAGAGGGAAGTGAAACCACACAGACCGGAGAGTTTCCAGGACTAGAAAGTATCCATTCCAACATCCTCTGTCCATGACTCACTGGATAGTTCCCTTTTACTTTTGTTATACAAACATTTAAATTTGAGACTTCTAAGCATATGAATCCCAGATGGTATTTTGTTCTGGTGCATCACTTACTGACCATGCTGGGAAGACAAAGTGGGTACGGATGGCACAAGATGTGACAGAGGTGGGGTCGGGGGGATTGCAGCATTTTTTTTAGTGTTTTATTTTTCATTTATTCTTTTTAAACTTTTTAGTTTACATTGGAGTATGTGTGTGCTGTGTGCTCAGTTGTGTGACCCCACAGACTGCAGCCTGCCAGGTTCTTCTGTCCATGGAATTTCCCAGGAAAGAATACTGGAGTGGGTTGCCATTTGGAGTAGAGCTGATTACAACGTTGTGATAGTTTCAGGCAGACAGTAAAGAGGTTCAGCCACACATGTGCCAGTATCCATTCTCCTCCAAACTCCCCTCCCACCCAGGCTGAGTTACAGTAGGACCTTCTCAGCATCCAGTTTAAATATAGCAGAGTGTACATGTCCATCCCCAAAGCCATATCTCTTCCTCCATTCTCTGTGTGCATGCTCAGTCACTTCACTCATGTCTGGCTTTTTGTGACCTCACGGACTGCAACCTGCCAGGTTCCTCTATCCATGGGATTTTCCCTGCAAGAATACTGGAGTAGATGGCCATTTCCTCCTCCAGGGGATCTTCTCAACCCAGGGATCAAACCCACGTCTCCGGTATTACAGGCAGAATCTTGAGCCACCAGGGAAACGGCCGCACCATTTTCCACAGACATCATAATTAATGCAGTCGGTAGAGTCTCCTTGGAAGGCCACATGGATTCTGAGGATGCTGCTGTTTTCCACAGCATTCCTGACCTCCTCTTGGCCCCTTCCTTCATATCTCCTTACTTTTATCATGTCATCATCTCTCCACATGGATTTGATTTTGGTGGTTTTGATTTTTTTTCTGAAAGAACCAAAAATCATTTAAGCATTGTTTGATAAGTGAGGTAGTCAACCAAACAGTATTGTGCTTTGGGTCAAAAACAAAGTGAGGATTAAATAATACCAATCTCTTGGGTAGGCGGATGGGTGGGGGAAGACTCATTAACTAGCCTGAGGGCAAACACTGGAGGAATTCTAACATAGTTTTGAGAGTACAATGTAAACGAGAAGTTTGTTCTCCCAGGACGAGTGTGAGAAAGGACATTTAAATGAATTAACCGATGTATTTGTTTAAAGTCTAGTCTCCTTTCTCTAAAGTGACACCTGGCATTGACAACTTTCTGTATTGTGCTGGAAATTTCCATGTCTACAGCTAACAAACACAAAGTATAAATGCACTAGCTGGAACACACAAACGAAAATGTGTACCAGATGTCATCCATGCATGGAAACATGATCTCTGTTTAATAAATATTCTTCACAGAAAAATACACCTGACCAAGAAAAAAAATTTTTAATGACACCTTTACCATTGGGTTAGAGAAATAAAATTTTCTTTCTTGCATTTAACTCATTTTCATTCAAGATATTGTTTTACTAAGTTGCTTAAAGTGTAAGATGGGGTGGTAATAAATGCCAGTAGGTAATAAAACTATGGTAAATTTGAAAAAATTTTTTTTCTTTTCTAATCCACCAGCGCTTCCTTAACAGAGTATAGAGTTTTGGTCCAGCAGTCAGGAATTCTGACAAATCAAGGATTTTGCTCTTACCCTGTCATCAAGTCACTGTGAATTCCTCAGCCGTCCCCTCAATGGCCCTCAAAGGCCCTCTTCAGATCTGAACACATGCAGTATTTTCCTACCTATCTCTAATCTGCACTGCAAAATTCCCTTTTCTTACCTTTTAGGAATAAGTGAGCACTTTTAACCCCTAATTACATGAAAGTATGTCATTTTTTCCTACATAAATATCCTAAAAATTGATATACCTTAGCTGTCTTTCATTTATTGAATTATGAAAAAAAGATCAATTTGGTTCACTTCTATAAAATAAATTGCCTTCCTGGTTATTTTGTCTATTTGCTTAATTCAAAATTTGAATAGTACAATCATGTATTTTTGGTATTCATATAACATTAGTACTTCATAAATATGAATCATGCTATTAACTGTGTTTATAGTGATGATGTCTAATTACTGCAGTTTGCATACTATACAACTCATCTTAAATTGTCAAAAGATTAAAAGAAATATTGGAAAGTACACTGCACATTTCCATCTGCAACGGATAGCATAATACTATAACCTGAACTTGATCTTTAAATACACATAACATTATGTGAAGTATACAGGAAACAATTCCTACCTCAGTCAAGTCAACACATTTCTGGAGAAACTCATGACTAACTCCATGCAATAGAAAGAAAGATTATGAAATTGTTTTATTTCAGACAAAAGAAAGACATCTTTTAAACATTTTCACATTTAGAAGTCTTTTTTCACATTAACCTGGATTGGCTTTTTTTTTTTTTTTCCTGTAAAAATAAGGGGAAACAGTGGTGGCAAGTTTTCATTAAATACGCAAAAGCAAAAAGTTAATGGAGGGGGTATTAAAGCATGTTTACATAACATTTGAGACAACAAAGGATGTAAATCTTTGAGAAAAGCAATAAAAATGCATGATTTTGCCAGGTAGCTTTGGTCAGTGGGGTTTTTAAAATTATTTATTTATTATTTTTCACTGTGCTGGGTCTTTGTTGCTGTGTATGGGCTTTTCTCTAATTGTGGTGAGCAGGAACTTTTCATTTTGGTGTACTCTTTTGTTGCGAAGCAGGGACTCTAGGGCGCATGGGCCTCAGAATTTTTGGCACACGGGCTCAGTAGTTGTGGCTCTCGAGCTTAGTTGCCCTGTGGCATGTGAAATTTTCCCAGACCAGGGACCAGGGATAGAACCAATTTCCCCTGCATTGGCAGGCAAATTCTTTACCACCGGACCAGTGGGGAGGTCCTGGCTAGTGCTTTTAATACTTGGATTCTAAGGTGGGTCGGCCATCCAGTATGTAAAACTCCAGAACACCAATTCCATCAAAGACCACACTTGCTGGTAGTGGCAAAGCTATTTAAGAAATATGCTTGTTATAGAAGGGATCACGAGAACTGTCTTTTTGGAACTGATGGACAGCTTCAGGGCTTCCATGGTGGCTCAGGGGTAAAGAATCCACCTGGAGAAGGGGGTTCTATCCTGGATTGGGATGGTCCCCTGGAGAAGAAAATGACAACCCACTCCAGTATTCTTGCCTGGGAAATCCCATGGACAGAGGAGCCTGGTGGTCTACAGTCCATGCGCTCGCAAAGAGTGGGACACGACTGAGCAACTAAACAACAACATCCAACTTTAACCACAGTAGTTTCTTCTGGAGGCACTAAAGCATCATTTTCTTTCACAATAATTCATTCTCAACCAAGAAGCCATCTGGGAATTGGCCAAAAAAAAAAAAAAATTATTGCGTCCCTCAGATGGAGAATCACCAGTAAGGAAAATAAAGAGAGTTAACAGTATAGTTGCTTTTAACACTTCTTGGGTGGATTTCCCTGGACAGTCTGATATTCCAGTATTTCTACCAAATAAGTGCTTGGGCTTGGGGGATGCTGATCTGTCTACAGCAGTCCTTCTCAAAGGGTGATTTCCTGAGCCAGGAGCACTCGCATCACCAGGGAACTTACTATTAATAGAAATGCCACTCATCATATCCCATACCAGACCCACTAAATCAGAATCACCAGTGTGGAGCCCATGTATGTTAAGACATCCCCTGGAGGGTTCTGATTTTAATACACACTGAGGGTTGAGAACCACTGGTCTCCAGCACATGGCCTGCCTAATTCTCATTCCATTTATTTTTCCTTCCTATCAATGCCCTGCGTTCGGCGCTAAACATCTAACTACATCCCACTCCTCCCCAAGTCTGACCCAGCTCTTTGAACTTCGACAATTCCCTTACTTGAAATAGCACTGATCATTTACATACCACAATTCATTACCTATATCTGAAGTGATTTACCTGTACTGTGTCTTACATTGTCCTCTAAATTATTTCCTACCCATGCTTCTTTTGTCACCTTAACTGAATTAAAACCTGCCTCTTGAAGGCAGAAACTGTGTCCTGTACAGCTGGCCCTCCATGTTCACAGAGCTTGCATCCTCAGGGTTTGCATCCGTGGATTCAGCCAACCACAGACACAGCAGAGGATTGTCTGTATTAATCCTTCACCATTCAATATAAGGGACTTGAGCATCCTTAGATTTGAGCATCCCTTGCAGGGGCTCCTGGAACCAATCCCCACAGACACAGAGGGGCAGCTATATAGTCTTAGTTCCCACAGTGTCAATCAGTGTTGAAGCTTTTGTTCGTTCTCCTAATATGCCCCTTTCTTCATCCCACTGACTTCCAAGTTTCCAAATTCTTGCAATTTCTCAAAGTTCAACCCCAAACGCTTTTTCTATGGCTTTTTTCTATATGTAAAAGTATTCTTCTTTCCTTGAAAAAGAAATCATAATTTTATCTTTTTAGTTTTCCACTTCATAGTGCTGTCATTTGTTCGTGTCTTCCCTCTCTCATCATTGAAGATGGAGATAATTATTTTAAACCACAGTTTTAAGTAATGTGGGTGGGGAGGAATGATTTAGTTCGCTTCAGGGTATGCATGTATGATTAGTTTATTTTCCCTCAATATTGAATGAACTCTGATTTGGGGTAATCCAACTGTTTACATAGGAAGTAACTCTCACATTTCAGAGAGACGCAGTATCCCTCCTAGACGCATTGCAGATCTGGGACAGGGTCTGTGTGATGGAGACAATTGTTGCAATTTGTGTGGTCTAATAAGTGGTCGCAGAAGAGTAGACATGAAGTAACAGGAATCTGCAGGAAATCGAGTGGCAAGGAAACCAGAGCGACTTGAAGTCACATGGGTGAGGAAGAAAAGAACCTCACCCCAGGGTAAGGACCAGTAGCAGAAGGCTTAATTGCTCCCATGTCATGGTGTGAACCCACTGTGTTGCTGCCTGAGCTAATGGGAACCTGATGCAGCCAGCTTCCTGAGCCCACCGGCCCTGACTTCAAACGCTGCAGCCCCTTGTGCAGGATCAGGTGGACTGGAGTCCCGGGTTCACTTCCTCTCCAACAAAGGAGCATCTCCCCCCCATCCCACATCCCCATCAATTAATGTAGGCTGCATGGGATGCCGGCAGGGCTCTGGAGCCAACCCCCCTGCTTTCCCCATTGAGCACTCAATACTAACATCCTGACTTCAATACTAATCTTCCAGACATAGTAGCCCCTCAAAAGCCTCTTCCCTGGTGGTTCAGATGGTTTAAAAAATCTGCCTGCAATGCGGGAGACCTGGGTTCAATCCCTGGGTTGGGAAGATCCCCTGGAGGAGGACATGGCAACCCACTCCAGTATTCTTGCCTGGAGGATCCCCATGGACAGAGGAGCCTGGCAGGGGCCACAGTCCATGGGGTCAGGAAGAGTTGGACGTGACTGAGTGACTAAGCACACATACACAAGAGCCTCTGGCTCTCTGCTAACAGAGCCAGGAGCAGGAGAAAGCCCACAGGTCATTTGCCAGCAAATCCCACTGGGCCAACTGGGAGTGCAAATCAGGTGCTGAGGAGAGAGAGGTCTGGGGGAGGGGAGCCCGAAACCTTCCAAGTCTGACCCAAGTCTGGTTCTCCCGTTTCTACCTACATCTATCACTTCTGTTTTGCCACCGGCTCCTGACAGGAAAATTCCAAAGTGTCAGGCAAAGAATCCCTCCTGTTTATGTGACTGGAAAAGTGTTTACAGCCCCTAGTGTTTGGGGTCAGCCCCAAGCCCCCAGGGCAAGCAAGCCTTAACCCAGGCCTCCTCTCTGAGGGGGTGGGGGGCGGGGGCAGGGTGTGGCTCTGGAACATCAAGCTTCCTGGGCTCTTTTTTTTTTCTTCTTTTTTTACTTCAATTTCCACCAGCAGCCTTGGTGTTTTTTCCTTTGCTGAGATTTCTTAAGTTCCCTTTTTTTTTACAGCACTTACCAACTCCACACGAGGGTGAAAAGGTAGGTGTTTAAGACAGACAGCAACAGCTGGGATAAACTGCCTCTTAAAAAGACTGTCTTAATGAAATGCATCTCTTTATATTGGGGGCATTTGTAAGCAGAATGGGGATGAAACTTGAGAAGATTACGTGATAACCAGGCTATATCCTGTCGAGAGAGAGTGTTTCTCTAATAACACAAAGATGAGCTTCTCAATAGTCTGCCAGATAGCCGTCTTCCGGCCAGTGTCTCCCATCGTAAATCTTCCTTCTGACTCGGGTTTTCTGTAGATTTGTGAGGATAGAGCTCATTTTCGTGGAGAGACGGGACTAAGGAAAGATCTGGAACTTCTCCAGTTAAAAAAAAAAAAGCCACCATTCTGCTTAATCAACTTTTGTTCCATCGGAATCAATATCCTGCAGAGGGTGGTTTTCATTGTTCTAAAGTCTGTTTGCAGGTGACGGAGCAAAGATATGGTTCCTGATAAAGACTCGCTGAAAAGGAAAAGAAAATACTCCTCAAAATAGCCCAAAAAGGGGGTGGGGGGCTCCCAAACTCTCCTTTTACAAATAAGCTTCCTTTTGTGAGAAACTCTGCCTGGCTTTGCATTCTCAAGATTTGTCAGTAACTTGACAGTGAAACAACCCCTCTCTTGGCAGGGTTATCTATTATTTCTCACTGAAAGGGTTCAGTCATTTACTAAGCATCTAAGAAGTCATGGGTCCTCTCTGAACCTTAGTTTCTTTATCTTTGATAATAGTTCCCTACCGTGGAGGTTGTAGATGAGGTAGCGTGTTTGAAATTATCTAACCCATGGTGGACACTCAATAACAACTACCCTACTTCTCTTGATTTATCCACAGAATGGATTGGTGGCAGGTTAAAATCTGAACTGGGTTCCTATTTGGGCTACATTATTTTTCATGGCCCTAGATAAATCCCCTCAGCTGGGATCTGCCCTGAACGTCAGTCTCCTCATTTGTTAAAACAGAATAATGATACCTTTTCTCGAGAAAGGGCTTATGAGAGCTAAATGAACATATAAAAATCTTGTAACAGATGTTTGTGTATTTGTAAATGATAAAGCATGGGCTTCCCAGGAGGTTCTGTGGTAAAGAATCTGCCTGCCAATATAGGAGACACAGCTTCAATCCCTCCATCGGGAACATCCCCTGGAAAAGGAAATGGCAGCCCACTCTAGTCTTTTTGCCTGGGAAATCCCATGGACGGAGGAGCCTGGCAGGCTGCAGTCCACGGGGTCGCAAAAGAGTCAGACGTGACTTAACAACTAAACAACAACAACAGCAAAATGGTAAAGCACATAAATCAGGCTAGTGAAAATCATTTATAGTTTTCATAATTGGATGAAAGGCATCTAATACTGTTGAAACCACACATATACATAAGAAATAAAACAAAAATGTTTATTTCATAAAAAACAATTATTGTTATCTCGTTCTAGTTTTGACTGTCTTTTGTTCTAATTTTGTTTTTTTTTTGATAAAAGATTTTCTAGAGAAACTGTACCAACTGGCATGTTCAGAACATGTGCCCTTGTACTGCAAGGAAGAAACCCAGAAAACTAAGGTCTCCTGAAGTTCAAACTATATGGATACCCACATAATTTCTTTTTTTTTTCCCATTGTAATGACTTTCCCCCCCTCAGATTGTAGTACTTTTAAAAATTTATTCATTTATTTTAATTGGAGGGTAATTACTTTACAATACTATGATGGTTTTAGCCACACATCAAGATGAACCGGCCATAAGCATACATGGGTCCCAATTTCTAAAACTCCATTTGAGGAGAAGACTGTGTATTCACAGCACTCCTCTTTCTCTGTTTGGGCTTCCTCAGCTTCCTGTGGGGGATGATGGCGCTTGGGACCCAGCGTAGGTGGAACAGCTGGAGACCCTCCTCGCCTCCTGATGTCACAGCTTATCAGTGTTGACGGACACAGCGCATAAGGCCTTGCCTTCCTTGCTGACCAAACCAAAAGCACACATCTCTATGTCTACTGTGCTCTTTTTTTTCTTGCAAAGGAAAGAGCCACTTCATTGAAAACACTGAAATACATTGGAAGCAATCAATGCATTAATGTCGCTAAGCAAGTTCCATTCTTGGACCATGGTATAACCTAATTGTATTACTTACCCAATATTTTGCAGCTCTAAAGTTTAATATAGTCAACTGTTGATCATCATCAAAAGAAGTATCATAGATTCTATGAAAATCATAGGCACATCTTTGGGTTTATGTTAACTGGGAGGACAGTGGGAAGCTTGGATAATCTGCAAATTGAAGAATTTTGTTGTTGATGTTGCTTAGTCCCTAAGTCATGTCCAACTCTTTGTGACACCATGGACTATAGCCCACAAGTCTCCTCTGTCCATGGAATTCTCCAGGCAAGAATACTGGAGTGGGTTGCCTTTTCCTTCTCCCAGGGATCTTCTAGATCTAGGGATCGAATCCATGTCTCCTGCATTGCAGGTGGATTCTTTATCACTGAGCCACATGGGAAGCCCCAAATTGAAGAATGCCCATATTAAATAAAGAGAAATAATTATGACACAAGTGGAACACATACACGCAGTTGATTAATACTTTTGGAAGAAACTAATCTCTGTAAAGCTTTGTCTTGGGGCTGACTGTGTCACAGAATTCCAACTGCATATATGATATGTGACAACGTTTTAGTGCAATGCTTCGCTTTTGTTAAATTAATTAAGAAAAGAAATATTACACCGAAGAAGTCTGTATTCACTTCTTCATCATAAGGTTAATAGGTAAAAATCAATGAATTAATTGTTTATCTCATAAACCTTTAATAAGTACTTACTGCCTAACAGGTTCTGTGCTTGATACTGAACTTGCATTGATGAATAAAACAGACATGGTCCCTATCTTCAGCATTGATATTTTGGTATTAAAACAGCATGAGCAACTTTGATCTAAGGAAGGAAAAACTGGTATCCACATTCATGGTAACTTCCACTTTAACCTGGACTGGTGGGTAGGAAAGAGTCTCTCCCTGGCCACTTGTCAAGGCAAACCTGAGGCTATCAGAGCAGCAGCCTGGCATAGCCATTAAGACTACAGGCTCTGGAGTCAAACTGTCTGGGGTGAATCCTGGCTTCTCTCTAGCTGTGTGCTCTTGGGACAGATATTTGATCTCCCTGTGAATCTGTAAAATAGTGGACATGTTAATACCTACCTCATGGGGCTGTTGTAATGAGGAACTAAGTCAATAAAGAAAGCCGTTAGAACAATGCATAGAAAAGGGCAGGTGCTTAGTAAATGTTAGCAAATCTTGCCCATATCTGACATCACCTCCCATCATGGCTCCATACACAGCTCAGGGTCCTGGTAGGATGACATCTACCCTCGACATCTGCCACAATTTCCCTTGCCTGCCCTCTCCCCAACCCCTCCAAGCTTTTACACATGGCATACCATCAGTCTGGAGAGCCTTGCCATCTCCTTTGTTCCTAAAAAACTTTTCTTGCGCTCATAAAAGCTCAGTCCTCTGGAAAAATCCTCCTTGTCCCTGACTGCCAATGGTTAGGTGCTCCTCTGCCCTGTTCAACCATAGCTGTGCATAACTAACCCTATACTGCCCCCTGGACTTGGAGTGCTTACTTGTATGTTCCATCACACCAGATGAGGTGACAGGAGAGGATAAATCAATGTGTGTTAAAAGAACAAAAGATTTAGTGAGTGAATAGAAGAAAGAGAGGAAGGAAGGGGAAAGAAAGATGGCTCAATCCTTGGAACAACCTCATCGAAATATGTACTTGCATCCTGTGGAGCAGGCAATGAGATAAACTTTTTTAAAGTGAAAGTTGCTCAGTCCCATCTGACTCTTTGTGACCCCATGGACTATACAGTCCATGGAATTCTCCAGGCCAGAATACTGGGGTGGGTAGCTGTTCCCTTCTCCAGGGGATCTTCCCAACCCAGGGATTAAACCCAGGTCTCTGGCACTGCAGGCGAATTCTTTACCAGCTGAACCACTAGGGGAGCAAGATTTATTTCTTTTATTTATTTACTTTTTGGCTGTGCTGTGTCCTTGTTGCTGCAGGAGGGCTTTCCCTAGTTGTGGCGAGCAGGAGTTACTTTTGGTTGTGGTGCCTGGGCTTTACATTGCAGCGGCTTCTCTCGTTCCAGCGCACAAGTTCTAGGTGCATAGGCGTCAGTAGTTGCCTTGAGTGGGTTTTGTAGGTGCAGTTCATGGGTTCTAGAGCGAGGGCTCAGTAGTTGCGGCGCCGGGTTCTGTTGCTCCATGGCATATGGGATCTTGCCGGACCAGGGATCAAACTGATGTCCTTGCATTGCAAGGCAAATTTTTCACCACTGGACCACCAGGGAAGCCCGAGATAAGCTTCTTGAAGAGCCCTGAATCTGATCATTATTGCTGTTACTGAGCCCAAGCTCCTACTGCTCGCCACATGACAGGCCAATAAAACAAGAGAAGAGCTGTTGGGGCAAGGAGGGATACTGATTTTATTCAGAAAGCCAGCAGACCGAGAAGATGCTGGACTAGAGTCCCAAAGAACCATTTGCTTGAGTTAGAATTCAGCATCTTTTATACTAAAAGGGGAGGCAGTAAAATCAAACATTTCCTGGTTCTGGTCAGACTCGGGAAGGGATACTTAATTTCTTCCTTCTTGGCATTATTCACAGGTGAGCCTAGTCAGGATGTTTCCTGTGAGCTAAACAAAGCTTGACGGTCATTACCTGGGAGGCAGTGTAGCCAGAGATGCACTATCACCTATAATTTAGGGTTACAGGCAACATTTCTTTAGTGATTAATCTGTAATAGAATACAAGTTTCTTCCCTGTTGCATTGCCTCCTCCAAACTCTACCATGCTCTGTTATTGGCCTGAAGAGATATAGGCAAGCAGAGATTGAGCTAAAAACCAGAAGCAGCTAACTTTTTTCTTCCTTACTATATATATTTTGTTGAAGTATAGTTGACTTACAATGTTTCAGGTACACAACAAGATGATTCAGTTATACATTATTTTTGAAATTATTTTCCATTATAGATTATTACATTATTATTACATCATTACATTATAGGTTATTACAAGATACAGTTCCCTGTGTTATACAGTTATAACAAGATATAGTTCCCTGTGCTAGACAGTAAACTCTTATTGCTTGTTGCATATCTATTTTTAAAATTAGAAATATAGCATTCTATTCATACTAAGTGAAACAAGTGGAATCAAGATGTCATAAACTTTTTAGCTAGACAAAGATTCATAAGACTTCTAAAATACATGTACTATACACATTATTTATATGTATGTATACAAAAAATTTTCTACTATGCTTGATAAAGGCTTGTGAAAGAACATCAAAAAAAGAAAAGGATGGAGAAATTGGAAAACATAAACTAAATGAAGAAACATAACTAAATGGAAGAAAAGTTATGACCAACCTAGACAGCATATTAAAAAGCAGAGACATTACTTTGCCAACAAAGGTCTGTCTAGTCAAACCTATGGTTTTTCCAGTAGTCATGTATGGATGTGAGAGTTGGACTATAAAGAAAGCTGAGCACTGAAGAATTGATGCTTTGGAACTGTGGTGTTGGAGAAGACTCTTGAGAGTCCCTTGGACTGCAAGGAGATCCAACCAGTCCATCCTAAAGGAAATCAGTCCTGAATATTCACTGGAAGGACTGATGCTGAAGCTGAAACTCCAAGACTTTAACCACCTGATGCAAAGAACCGACTCATTTGAAAAGACCCTGATGCTGGGAAAGATTGAAGGCAGGAGAAGAAGGGGATGACAGAGGATGCAATGGTTGGATGGCATGACTGACTCAATGGATATGTGTTTGAGTAAACTCCGGGAGTTGGTGATGGACAAGGAGGCCTGGAGTGCTACAGTCCATGGGGTCGCAAAGAGTTGGACATGACTGAGTAAACTGAACTGAACTGAACTGACACTAAATGAAATGGGAGGACTCAATATGAAACAGAAAAAGTGAAACTAGATTAAAATAAAAGATCATCATATAATCCAGTTGTTTGTAAACATGACTACTCATTAGAAATGTATCTGGAGCTCTGGTGAGAAAAAGCAATACCTGGGCATTTGTACTTTTCAAAAAGTTCCAAGATAATTTTTATATGCATCTGGATTTTAAAAAGTTTTTTCTATTAAATCATAGTTTTGGTGATGCAGAGTTCTATTATTTTTCTGTTGACCAATCATGACACAGTGGTATTAAGTGAATAATAGCTACATAATCACAATAGTAAAAGATGTTTATCAGTTTTCACAATCAATAGCCAGACCAAAAAAAAAAAAGATAATTACAATTGTGAGCCATAATGGGAACATGATTAACCTAAAAATATAAAATAATTACATAAAATTTACGGGGTCCAGCAGAATGATGTGATAAGTGGAAGTGCCTCCAAGCACATGTTTTCATCCACCCAATCAGTCTATGTCTTTTGGTTGATGCATTTAATCTATTTATATTTATGGTAATTATTGATATGTATGATCCTATTGCCATTTTCTAAATTGTTTGGGATTTGTTTTCTGCAGGTCTTTTCCTTTTCTTGTATTTCCTGCCTAGAGAAGTTCCTTTAGCATTTGTTGTAAAGCTGGTTTGGTGGTGCTCAATTCTCTTAAGTTTTGTGTCTCTGGAAAGCTTTTGCTTTCTCCATCAAATCCCAATGACAGTTGTGCTGGGTAAAGTATTCTTGGTTGTAGGTTCTTTCCTTTCATCACTTTAAATATATCATGCCCTTCCCTTCTGGCTTGGAGAGTTTCTGTTGAGAAATCAGCTGATAGCCTGATGGGAGTTCTCTTGGAGGTTATTTGTTATTTTTCTCTTGTTGCTTTTAATATTTTATCTTTGCCTTTAATTTTTGTCAGCTTGATTACTATGTGTCTCGGTGTGTTCCTCCTTGGGTTTATCCTGCCTGGGCCTCTCTGTGTAAAGGCAGCTAACTTTTCATACCACTTTACCTTCCATGAACTCTGACCACACCAGAGACCTGCAAACAGTCTTAAGATAGCATCTACATCAACGCTCTGTCTCTAAGTGCTTGAATCCCTGCATTTTGCAAGAGGGATGGTCATCCACAGCTTTAAGCATATATTCAAGTCTGGAAAAGGCATAGTTCCACTTGGTAGCACTTGCTTCCGGATAATTTTCAACAGAAATGATCTTTCTTAAGCTTCAATTCAAGCCCATGATTGCTGGCCTCAAAACTGGTTCATTCTTTCAAGCTCTGGTTCACCAACAAAATTATATTTTTATTAACTATTTGCACTTCCAACCAAAAAATTAAAAGTTAATTCCCCAATACCAAAGATCCCTGACACGTCAGTATTTATGAAACACACACACACATGCTGAGAGAGGGCAGAAGGTAGAGATTATGCTTGAAATCATATAGATCCCAGTGCTGTCATGAAAACAAATCACAAGACTTGTTGGTTAAGATCTCTGAAAAGGGTAGGTATTATTTTTAATCAGGGTAGAAGTTTCAACTAGCAGGAGCTTTTCATTTCCTCAATCTGAATAGAAACAAACAATAGAAAAGCAAAGTATAGTTTTTCAAGTTGCAAAATTGAGCTCTCCACAGCTTATTTTCTCTCTCACTATTCTTAGTTTTCTACAAACAAGTTCACTTTTGGTGTATAATGAACTATGCCCATGTCTTCATGGCCAGTGCCCATGTCCGACTTCTATTTTTTTAATTTTTATTTATTTAGTTATGGCTGTGCTTGGGCTTCCTCTAGTTTGCTGGGAGCAGGGGTTACTCTCTAGTTGTGGTCCATGGGCTTCTCATTGCAGTGGCTTCTCTTGTTGCTGAGCAAGGGCTCTAGGGCATATGGGCTCCTTAGTTGTGGTGCATAGGCTTGCGGAATCTTCCCAGCGGCATGTGGAATCTTCCTGGACCAGTGATCGAACCCATGTCCTCTGCACTGGCAGGCAGATTCTTAACCAATGAACCCCCAGGGAAGCCCTCCTGCTTCCATTTTAAGGAATAAGACTTCTTAATCACTGTTCTCAAAATAGTTCATCCTCGTATTAAATACTTGCTTATTCATTCAGTAATTACTGACTGGGCTATGGCAGACACTCTACTAGGCACAGGGTATAAAACAGTGCCATCCACCCTCTGCCCTAGGAAAGTTTTGACCAGTTTGTGATTTTTTTAGTGAAAGACAATTTGCCTGTATAGAACTAACTTTGATAAATATATTTTGAAAATATTGCACAAGAATTAAATTTTCTGTCAAATTTCATTTTTTACAAAATAAGAGACTTGTGTCTCCTGGCATAGTATCGGGGAGATGGCAGGCACTGGGTTAATAGCCATTTCTTTTTTTCCTGGATGTTTGAAAATCAAGTCATCTATAAGATGAATTTGGAGTCTTGACATTTTGAGCAAAGCAACAGATCCTACTGGGCTGAGGAGCTACCTAGTGGAGACTTCAACGAATGGACTTTGGAGACAGCCTCATCTAGCTTTCAGCCTTGGTCTCTCTGCCACTCAGTTAAGAAGTAACAGCAAAGAAGTTTTTTAAGTTTCCTAAGCCTTATCTGATAAATGGGGAAACAAGCACCTCTCCACGAAGTTGTCACAAGATTACTTGAAATACAATATGTAAAATTTCATTCATAGGAATCTGGCATCAAGAATAGCTATTATTTGATGTAAATTATCACCATCCCCAATTTGTCTGCTTCTGGAAATCAGCTTATTTATAAAAATTGGATTTTTTTAAAAATTTTATTTATTTTTGGTTGCATTGGGTTTTCGTTGCTGCATGTGGGCTTCCTCTACTTGCACTGGGTGGGGGCTGCTCTTCATTGCAGGGCACAGGCTTCTCACTGTGGTGGCTTCTATTGTTGCAGAGCATGGGCTTCAGTAGTTGGGTCACATGGGCTTATTTGCTCCACGGCATGTGGGATCTTCCCAGACCAGGGATCGAACCCATGTGCCCTGCATTGGTAGGCAGATTCTTATCCACTGCACCACTAGGAAAGTCCCTAAAATTTGGATTTTCTTAAGGCAAAACATGTCTACAGTGTTCAGCTAAACATCAAATTTGGAACTCCAAACAGAGGACTGTGGTATCTTTGTTATTTTTCAAGACATTTTATGACAACTACGTCTTCCCCCAGGAACCCTTCCCTGCCCTGGCAGAAAGAGGTTTGTACCACCACAGGCCAGGGCACATTCTTTCCATGGGATGGATCCAATCTCACTCTGTATTTATCTAACTTCCTTTTCTAAGAGGTTTAGCAAGTTTGGACTAGACTGTAAGCTCTTTAAGGTTCTCATTTATGTTTTCTCTCTTCAATAATATAATCCTCTCAGAACACTGCCACAACTTCTGGGATCAGGGTGTCAAATGCCTGGATCCATCCCAGGGATAGGCATACCCCACACTCAGCGTACTCACATCAGCAGTGACTCTGTGGACGGACACTGCTTGTGTGCGCCCTCAGTTACTGTTTCCTTGAGTTACATGAAACAAACAGCCAGCCTCCACTGTGACACAAAATATTTTACTTTGTAGAACCTATGACTGAGGGAGGCCAATGTCCCCCTCCAACCAACTGAAATTACCTTTGGGAAAATCTTCAATATGAAACAGTGGTTCTAGACTTCCGTGCTGTTGCAGTGGATAAGAATCTGTCTGCCAACTCAGGGGACACGAGTTTGATCCCTGATCCGGGAAGACTGCATATGCCGCAGAGGAGCCAAGATCATGCCCCACAACTACTGAACCTGCATGCCACAACTACTGAAGCCCGAGTGCCTAGAGCCTGTGCTCTGCAAGTGAAGCCACCGCAATGAGCAGGCCAGGCACTGCACCTAGAGATTAGTGCCTGCTGTCTGCTACTAGAGAAAGACCACAGGCTGCAATGAAGGCAGCAATGAATCGTAACCAAAAATAAATAAATAAAACGTCAAAACTAAAACCAGTAGTTCTTAAATCAGAGAGAGTCTTGGGCTCCTGAAAATCTGTTGGAGATGTAAGAACTCTCTTCCCAGGGACAGGGGAAGTCATATAGCAGTTTTGCATACATATATTTAATCATGGATGACTCACAGACTCCCTGCAAACTTTCCCTATGCCCTTTTTGGCATCCTCCTAAGCTAGGAGAATTCAAAACAACACCTGAGTTCTTGCTAGGGTTTGAACCGTCTCTGTTTGTGAATCGCAAGAAATCCAGGAAAGCGGCAACTGCCTAAGAACTCAAACGTTGAGTCAGATCCTGAAGAGTCGCCTGTCTCTGCTCTGGGTGTCTTTACTGAGGGGTGACAAGCCATCCCCTGGGAGCAGCCTGGCTGGTTTCCTCAGGCCCCCACATTGTGTACACTCCAGAAAATTCTCCATCTAAGCAAAAGAGCATCATGCGGGGGGCACCCTGCGGGTCGCAGAGAGTCAGACACGACTCAGCAACTAAGCACAGCACCCTGCGTGGTAACAAACGTGGCCTGTTCAGCGAGCGAGGTCCTTTTCTCATCAGCCGCAGTGAGCTTGAAATTGACGCGCAAACCAAAAAGGTTAGGGAGCTCTGGGCAGCCTCCTGTTGTTTTGTGCTTGGTTCGGGGAAGTCGCTGGATGCATTTTTTGCCTCCAGCCTCTTGTTGAGTGACAGGAAAAGAAAAAAAGATCGTTTGAAGGCTCCCTGATTCAAACGTCCTGGACCGAGTGCCAGGCGCTCCCTGCCCCGGAGAAAGCCTCTCTGGTGCCAGTGTGGAACAAGTGTGTTTCCAGTGTCTCCTAGAGCGGGTTTTCCCAACCCCCCAGAGGGGGGTGGATTTCAAAGCCGCTGACTTCTTGCCCTTTTTAATCGGACTGCGAGTGTCCCCGTTTTAATTTGAAAACTTCCCCTCCATCTTCCACTTCTTCAATGCCTCTCCTAAAAAAGCTGGTATTCTGGGGCACTGAAATGGTGTTAGGCTATTAAGCAGAGACAGGAGATTAGAGGACCGGTGGGTAACAGCGAACACAGCTATGGTATGCATGAAAGCTCAGGTTGCATGTTACTGAAATGCTATAAAACATCAAAACCCGAAAGGTACAGGGTTAAAGGCACCGAAATCCCTTCTGCAGTTTGCCTCTTGCAGCTGTGGACCTAAAAGTACCACGCCGTTCCCATACTTCCATCATCACGCCGTTGTCCTTCAAAGACACACACAGACTCACTCCCACTCCACGGTGTGTTCTCAGCGCTGAGCGCCCCATCTCTCCCTGATATCCCGGAGCCTCTCAGCCTAAAGCCACCCCACCACCCCCCGCCCGTCTCCCCCTGCGCTGGGGAGAGGGAGACAGTAATTAAGGTCCCTGAGGGCTGCTGCGGGCTGTACTTGGGATCTCAGCGCAGCTGCCTGCCTTCGTCTCCCCAGCCGCCCTCCCACATCTTCCGAGGAGACCGGCTGTGTGTGTGAAGGAGGTGCTGGTTCCCACAGCTCTGATCTAATTCAGCTGAAACTCAATCTCCGTGTGACCAACCTCAGCCAGCGCGCTCCCACCCGCCCAGGCTCCCCTCTCCCGGCAGTGTGTGCGCTGCCCATTGACGCTGTCAGTCCCGCCGCCTCCTCTCCACCGCCCCGGGGTGTAGACTTACACGGTGTCACTGGGCCAGCCTCAGGAGCTTGGCGGCTGCCCGGACGCTCACCCCTCATCCTCGGGGCTCCGAGGGGTGTGACACCCTATACCCGCTACTCAGCGGGTTGAATGGGGCTCGTGAGTTATCGCTGCAGAAAAGGCAGTTGAGTCCGATGAGGCCAAGAACCTGAAACAGATGTAAAAGACATCAGGCTGAGTTTTCCGTGGATCTTCAATGCCTAGAAAGATTTATGCCCCCCTTTAACCCTCTTTTAACATCGGTTGAACTGGGCTTGTTTTATAGCAAGGAAAGAAACCTCGCAGTCATATACAACATCGCCGGAGCTCAGAGCCTTCCTCTGGGTCTGCAGATCCGCTTTTTTTTTTTTTTTTTTTTCCCTTGTCCTCTCTCCTATAAGATCATCTCTTCACCTCTGCATCTGGTGGGGATTTCTCATCACCACCTCTTTATAACTCTCCATCCCCAGACAGCCCAAAGCTACCAGTTGCTTTGACCCTGCCTGCATGCATACTAAGTTGCTTCAGTGGAGTGGGACTCTCTGCACCCATGGACTGTAACCCTCCAGGCCTCCCTGTCCATGGGATTCTCCAGGCAAGAATACTGGAGTGTGCTGCCATGCCCTCCTCCAGGGGTCAGATCCTAAGTGGTGTTCAGTTTGGGGGAGTGCATCTTTATCCTGAACAGGGAAGTGATAAATAGCTCTTAGAAAGGTGAAGATTGCAAGGAGCCAGCACAATCCACTATAGACCTGGCTTTTTTTTGAGGGGGGGTGTGCTAATTGTCACGTAATCATGTTACACTAGATCAGGCGCACTTTCTTTTGATGGAGAAAGCTTTGAACTTTGCTCTGCACTTCCTGAAAGAAGAGGATTTCTACCTCGGGGCAGGGAGGCACAGGAAGGCAGAGGTTTGCGGGTGCCTTTTACAAGTCCTGTGAAGCGAAAGGGAAGGAGTTTACAAAGGAGTCATCATTAGGACGATGTGTCACGGTGGGCTGGCACCTCCTAAACCTGACCCCCACCCCCTCCTCCAGGGCGGCCTCAGGAACTTGGGGATTCAGCACTGAGCACCCAAGGGATTTTCCAATGCAAAGAAGTGCAGGGATCTTTCCATCTTTTGTTAATTTTACTTCACACAGTGATGGGGAGGGTTGCTTTTTTTTTTTTAACTGCTGTTACTTTTTTGTTTTTATACTTTATTTGGCTGCTACCTGCAGGATCTTCAAATTTTGTTGCAGCACATGAATTCTAGTTTCTTGACCAGGGATCAAACCCTGGCCCCCTGCACTGGGAGCCCAGAGTCCTAGCCACTGGACCACCAGGGAAACCCTGTTACTACTTTTTTGCAGAATGATACATTTTGCATGAAAACTTTTCTTTTGGCTAACAACCAACTCCCTTGCTTATCTCTTGATATAGAGCTGGTATTTTCCTCACCTCCTCCAGACTCCCAGTCTGGGGCTTGCCATCCTGAAGACTCAAAACTTAACATCCAACGTAGTGCAAAGAAACCCTCCGTTAGAATTCAGTCTCACTCTCTCTTCACAGGAGGTAGTTCCGACTAGTGTAAGTGATACCTTGGGCTTCTAAAAACACTTCTACACGCATTCTGCTCCAGTCAGGCTGCGTTGTGGAGAGAAGGGTCGTGGAATGAAGAAACACGGTTTTGAGGGGGTGGGGGTGGGTGGAGATTCTACCCTGCCCAGGGAAAGAGGAAGATTCCTGCAGCCAAGCTCAGAAATAATAGTCTCCTTGAGTCCTGAGAAAACTGCCCCGAATGTTAACACATCAATCTTAAGGAAACAAGCCCGGTTTTTACCAACTTAATTTCATATAATTATTTCAGAGTTTGAGTCTTTACAAGAAAGAGGGAGTGGAGGGAAAAGGTCAGAAAATTGAAGGGGATGAACAAAAGAGGAATGAGATTTTTTGTTGTTGTTTTGAAGATTCCTGTTGCTCCTCAGTGCCCAGGGGTCCATCTTGGCTTTCATCTTCTAGAAGCAAATGCACAGCACCCTCAACAGCACTTGGAGGCACTCTGAAGGCGCTGATTTCAGCTCAAGAACACTATTTCTAAGGAACACTTTAATAAGCTTTCTCTGTGTCTTGGGCCTTATAACACCAAGTGTGCAGTGAAATAAGGCTAGAAAATCCGAGCACCAGTACTAACTCCAGGCTAGTAAGTCCCAGCACAGTTTGCCCAAGTCATTAAGCTGCAGGGGACTCAGTTACATTTCTAAAATGGGGGTAAAAATACCTCCCCTGCCTGCCTCAGAGGGTTACATATAGAAAACACTTTGAATGGTTAAAAATGCTGCTATGTAACTATTTACAATGGACAAGACATGGAAACAACATAAATGTAAACAGATGAATGGATTAAGAAGAAGAGGTACGTATGTAATACAATGGAATACTACTCAGCCATAAAAAAAGAACAAAATATGCCATTTGCAGTAACATGGAGGCAACTAGCAATGATCCTACTAAGTGAAGTGAGTCAGAAAGAAAAAGATAAATACCATATAATATCACTTATATGTAGAATCTAAAATATGACACAAATGAACTTATCTATGAAACAGAAACAGACTCATGGACATAGAAAACAGACTTGTGATTGCCAAGGAGGAGATGGGGTGGGGGAGGGATGGACTGAGAGTGTGAGGTTAACAGATGCAAACTTTTACATATAAAATGGATAATCAACAAGGTCCTACTCTGTAGCACAGGGAACTATATTCAGTTTCCTATGATGACAAACCATGATGGAGAAGAATGTGAGAAAGAATGTGCGTGTGTATGTATATATATAACTAAATCACTTTGCTGTATGGAAGAAATTAATACAATATTGTAAATCAACTATACTTCCATAAAATTTTTTAAAATGCTGCCTTATAAGTGAAAGGTATTACATCTGCGGTAGTAAAGTTCAATGATGATTAGTATTCTCTAAGTATTTAACTGAGCTTAACTATTTGTAGTATGTACTTGAGAGTCAGACACAGAAATTGGTAGGTCAACAAAAAACAAAGACACCATCTGGTTGATTTAAAATGCAAATCACAAAGCCCCATCCTCTAGGAATTTTGGTAGAGTAAGTGCAGAATGGGCCCTGGAATCTGTATTTTAAGCAAGCACCTTGGGAGTGGCAGAGGCAGATAGTTCAGGAAAAAGGCAACCTGGAGAAGCACTTTGTTGTGCAAAATAAGGACATTTCTCATCTTCCCACTCTCTGCCTCTGCTCCCGCTGGGGCTGGGTGTGAGAATGAAGCCCATTGCTTTCACATCCCTTCATTAATATATCAGAATCTACAGCATGAAGGACTGGAGAGAAACAAAGTAGAATGGAGGATTAGGTCAATGGGTTTGGTTTCCCTTTAATGATGAGAAACATGCATGCCTGCTCTGAGCAGATGATCAGTTGATCCAGAAAATGTTGCACAAGTGTTCTCTGCTAAACTACAGGGTCAAAGTCAACAATATAAAAGAAAATATACCTCTGTTTGGTTGAAAAGGACTTACGTTCAAGACATTGCTCAATAGGGCTGATATGGGTTTCACTCTGTCAAACGGCCCTGTTCATTTACTCAGCTTTCCACAGAATTCTGCCAAAGAGGACAAGGAGGGAGAGAGAGATTTAGCTCTCATGGTTGCAGTTTGTTTTTGCACCTGTGGGTTTTTTTTTTTTTTAATGACAATGGTTTAAAAACATCATGATAATATTTTTAAAGATAGTGGGTGAAAGTTTGTATGTAAAGTTGGGACAATGGAGTGAAGAATTTCTCATAAAAAAAATCTCGTCTTAGTGACAGTTGCCTACTCTAGAATAAAGTTATAACAAAGAACGAAACTGAGGAAGAAGTTTCTAGAAAGATAGGTTGCCCCTAGAAATCTAGGAGTAACCTTTCAACAAAGTCCAAAAGGATTTGTCTTTCAACTTTTATTACTAGAATGAGCAAAAACATTAACAAAACTGGCTTCTGGAAAATCAAAATAGAGGACTCACAATCTACTCGGTTTACTCATAGAAAAACTCTCAAGTCCTTGCTCACAATTCTTTGCACTCAGTTCTAACACACAGGCAAACACACATGCTTGAGTTTGTATATGTGTGTGTGTGTGAGTGCACTGGTATTCTATGCCCAAGGTGAACATTGAAAGTTAGAATTAAAGAATGTCTCAAAATAGGTTATATTGATAAAGAGAAGCAGTAGCTAATGACCTGATAAAAACTATGGAGATAGTCAATTTAAAAGCTTACAAAATTTCAACAAATAATAGCTTACCAAAAAATAGCCTTCAATCACTTTGCTGTGCACTTGAAACACAACATTATAAACCAACTACACTTCAATTTTTTAAAAGGTTATCAAATAACTTCAGAACCACAGAAATCTAGGACTGTTTTACCCCAAAAGATCTTCAGGGCCCCATTGCAAGGGAGCAGAGTACAAAACTTTTGTTTACTGTAATGACCCTAGTACCTCAACATAAAGTTAAACGTTTTACGGCCTAGAAAATTTCCATTCGAATGGTTAAGCTTAAAGATGTTTCCATACTGAACGAGGCAAATTCTTATCTTTCCAGAACTCTCACTTGTTCAGAAATATTTTTTTTCCCAAAGTTTCTGGGTCAGCAAGGTTTGTCTAAGGAGGAGAGATTGGGGATGGGAGGCGGAGGAGGAACAGCTGTTTTGAGTTAAACAAGAAGCATGTTAATGACAGCACAGAAGTCTGAGAGATACTCAGGTTTAGCCGGCTGGTCAAAGAAGCAATGGGCTAAATGGCTGGATGAAAACAGTTATTCAAGGTCTGTGATAGTGGACATGAGGAGGGAGATTCAGAAGACAGCATTGACAAATGAGGTATCTATGGTATAACATCATCTTCCCCTAAACTGCAGTAGGAAGTAGAAAACAGAGAAGAGGGGTGTGGAAACCATCAGCCTAACTCACCAATACTGGGCTTTTATGGAGAGTGTTTTCTGAGAAAGGTGATAACCTGAACTACAGATGGGCCATGGCAGGGACAAGAGGGGGAAAAGAGGATGTTTCCAGCTGGAATATTAACGATGAACACAAATGTCATGATTACTATGAAAGTTATAGGCACCAGAGACACTAAGGGAAAAAAAGTAAGTCATTTTTACATCTCTACAGAGGTTCCCATAAGGTCAGCAGGTCATGGCAGAAACTACCAGTTAATCATCTCCGCGTGTCTCTTAAGCCAGCAAGATTCCTCTAGCCAGAGAGCGCCAGCCTGTTTGCAAGGAGACCCTGAGCTTACTGGGGTGGACTGGGAAAGGCCAGGAAAGAGGAGAAGTCCCAGCACTAGCCTTTCTGAGGAGTGAGCAGAAATTGGTACCAGGTCCCCCACCTCCACAGGCTTCCCAGGTGGTACAGTGGTAAAGAATCTGCCTGCCAATGCTGGAAATGCAAGAAACAGGGGTTCAATCCCTGGAACCCATTCCAGTATTCATGCCTGGCAAATCCTATGAACAGAGGCGCCTGGTGGGCTACAATCCATGGGGTCTCAAAGAGTCAGATGCAATTGAGCACATGCGCACTAGCGCTAGCCCCCTTCCCCACATCCTGCTTGCCTCTCAGCCCTGCACCTCCACCCCACAGACCCTGAAGACTCCCCTAAACCTCCTACTGACTAGGGAGTTCTGTCTTAATTGAAATGAGACAGACTGAGCTCTCCCTGTTTTACCAGTGGAGATGTTGTGGGAAGAACACAATCAGAATTGAAAACTGTTCTCATCAAGACACACCCTAATTTCAGCCCTAACCCTCTCCTGAGCCATTTGGCCAGAAGTAGATACGTTTAGGGGAGAAGGCAATGGCACCCCACTCCAGTACTCATGCCTGGAAAATCCCATGGATGGAGGAGCCTGGTAGGCTACAGTCCACGGGGTCGCTAAGAGTCGGACACAACTGAGCAACTTCACTTTCACTTTTCACTTTCATGCATTGGAGAAGGAAATGGCAACCCACTCCAGTGTTCTTGCCTGGAGAATCCCAGGGATGGGGGAGCCCGATGGGCTGCTGTCTATGGGGTTGCACAGAGTAGGACACGACTGAAGTGACTTAGCAGCAACAGCTATGTTTAGGACTTTGGCACACAAAAATCATTCAAATATTTTTCAAGCTCTGTATCATGTCATCTAATTTATGCTGTGTATGTGTGTTAGTCACTCGGTTGTATCTGATACTTTGTGACCCCATGGACTGTAGCCCTCCAAACTCCTGTCCCTGGGATTTCCCAGGTAAGAATACTGGAGTGGGTTGCCATTCCCTTATCGAGGGGATCTTCCCAGCCCAGAGATTGAATCCAGCTTTTCTGCATTGCAAGCAGATTCTTTACCACCCTAGCCACCAGGCAAACCCCAATTTATGCTGTAGATTAAAGGAAATAAAATACACAGTGAGTATTTTTTTTTTTAAGGTTGGAAGATCATGGCCACCAATTACCCCTTGTGTATAAATAACTCCTAAATCCAGGTCTCTCCTCACCCCTGGACCCATGTTTCCAATTAGCTGCTGGACACCTCCACCTGGGTATTCCATACCTTCTCAACTGTTTGTCCTCAAATTTAGTTCCATCCCAAAGCAGGTCTATTGTCACCTTTTGTATCTGGCAAGTTCTTGAGATGAGGTAAGGCTAATAAGTTAGATAAGTACAAACACATCTATCCCACCACACGGTGGAGGCAGATTGGCACTGGCTGATTCTCAAGGATGTTTGTAGGACTTAGGACTCAGAAAACAGTGCAGAACTACTCAGGGATGCGTGTATGGTGGTCGCACACATCAGCAGTTCTCCTCAATCATGAATACTTGAGTGAAAGTAAGTGTTAGTTGCTCAGTTCTGTCTGACTCTTTGCGACCCCATGGACTGCAGCCCACCAGGCTCCCCTCTCCGTGGAATTCTCCAGGCAAGAATACTGGAGTGGGTTGCCATTCCCTTCTCCAGGGGGTTTTCCCGACACAGGAATCAAACCTGGGTCTCCTGCATTGCACGCAGATTCCTCACTGTCAGACCCACCAGGAAAGCCCTGAGTACTTAAGGTAAAGGGTAATAAGACAGCAGGAGCTAACAGACAGAACAGCTAAGACAGCTAACAGGAGCTAACAGACAGCTAAGACAGAACAGGCTCTAACAATAGTTTTTGTTATTGTTATGATCACTTAGATAGATATACAGCCCCAGGGGTTTTCCTTGACACAAATATGGCATAAGAAAATCTGGCATTGGGTGCCTGCCTTTGCATTTGGCGTCCTTTTCCCTGAGGGTGGAATCCCCTTTGCTCACTCAGATCCCCATCCTGAAGTTCCTGCTCACACTGCCTTTCCTCCTTGACTCATAGAAAGTGGAATCTGCAGGGAACGTTAGAGATGATCTCGTTCAGTCTCTGTGCGTACAGATGAGGTCATGGAAATGGAAAGAGTTGCCATGCCCGTGGTCACAGAACTCCAGCGGCAGAGCTGTAACTAGAACTAACATCAGCTGCCATGTTCTGCTCTCCTCTTTCACAACCACACAATGACGCAGAAAAGTTAACACCCTTCCCAGGGATATTTACGATTTCACAAGGTTCAAAGAGTCAAGCTGACCCAGCTCTAAGGGTAGAACACCAGGGATCAAGCATGGAGCAGGGCAGGGCTTTCCAAACTAGCTATTTATGAGGCTTCGAATTCTAGAACGCATCTCAACAGCCCGGAGGTCTAACATTTATACAAAGCTTTGTGGTCTCTCAAATGCCATTTGATATTCACGCCTTCATAGCTGGAGAGGAAACCAGCTGAAGTGACGACCTTGTACTGCTTCACCGTCTGCATGTCCTAACAGGATCCATCCTGTAATCTGGGCCTTCCTCTCAGGCATAAGAAAAACCTACATTATTTCCCCCAAAGAAAACTGAAGCTAGTAATAAATTCTCATTTCCCTTTCCAGTTGTTCTTTGTATTTGTTGCCAGTTGCACAATTGCTGAGCTATGAACTTGAGCTGGAGGAGGGACTAAAGGTGTGGGGTGATGTCATGAACCTGGGCTTGGATCCAGATGTCTGTGTGTACTCCCCTTGGTGATTGTCAAGCCTTTGCCCCTGGGCAGCCTAACTGGGCTGCATGAGAGCCAGCATGCCTAGCGCTAAGCTTTGCTTCTTGAACACACTCTCTCCTCACAAGCCCATCCTTTTTTAAACATTGGAAGTAGCTTTGCCATTTCCACTTTCCTCCATCCCTGTCTCTCCCACTTCCTTCCCTCTTATCTTAGCAAGACAAATAAAAAAGAAACCATATTTAGAAAACATACTTAACCAAGCATGTCATAGATATGCAACAAGCATGCTGAGGTTAATCTCATGATTGTTATTCTTCCTCTGTGTCTATGAATCAAGAAGCCCTGGAGAATCTGTGTGCATGCTAAGTTGCTTCAGTCATGTCCGACTCTTTGTGACCCCATGTACTGTAACCCACCAGGCTCCTCTGTCTAGGGGATTCTCTAGGCAAGAATACTAGACTGGGTTGCCATTTCCTTCTCCAGGGGATTTTCCCCACCCAGGGATCGAACCCACATCTCTTATGTCTCTTGCACTGGCTAGGTGGGTTCTTTACCATTAGCACTGCCTGGGAAGCCTGCAGAATCTGGCATGTTATTAGATGTCATATATTCACACAGGCTGTACTTGATAAAGAAGCAAATATTACTTAAAAACTAACAAGGGTGATGATTACGATTCTAGACAAAAATCTTGACATTATTCACGGAGTTTCCCATGGCCCCTAATAAGGAATCTACTGGATCATTTCCACAAAGAACCCATCCACTAGCATGAAACTCAAGTTCAATTTCATGTCTTTAAAAACCTTGACTGTTTTTCAATCTACGCTATCATACATTCATGTTTGTATGAATATAAAATTCTCCCACAATTTCTAATAAAATGAAAGCTTCAGTAAGATGCGTCAAATTTATTCTCTGACTCTCAATTGCCCCTGTAGTACTCCAACATGAAAAATCAAACTTAACCATCAAGGGAACCATTGAAAAAGCCATGTTCTTTGAAGGTCTGTGTTGCATATTTATTCTGAGCCTTTTTATTTTCCCACTGCAATGAGAAGTCTGTGCACTGCAATGAAGAGTAGCTCCCTCATTGTAGTTTTGATTTGCATTTCTCTAATAATTAGTGATGTTGAGCATCTTTTCATGTGTTTATTGGCCATCTGTATGTCTTCTTTGGAAAAATGTCTATTTAGGTCTTCTGCCGCTCGGTGATGATCGAGTAGGGGGAGGGGAGCGAGGCTCAAAAGGGAGGTGATATATGTATAATTATGGCTGCTTTGCACTGTTGCATGGCAGAAACCAACACAATATTATAAAGCAATTTTCCTCCAATTAAAAAATAAACTTAAAAAAAAGCGTATTTCCCACTCACCACAGCTAAAGAAAACCCACACACATCAACAAAGACCTAGCACAGTCAGAAATTAATTAATTAATTTTAAAAAGAGAAGAAGGAACCAGAACAAGATAGGTAGGAGGGGCAGAGAAGCAGTATCACCAAGATCCACAAAGTCAAGGTAGACAATGTACAAATGGGATAATCATAATCACGGAGGTTCTAACCAAGGTACAAAGGATCCAAACCCAACGTCCGGCTCCCCAGTCCTGGGGTCCTGCACCAGGAAGAAACCCCCAGAATCTGGGGCCTTGTAGGCTAGCAGGGCTTACATACAGAAGATCTGGAGGTCTGTAGGAAACACATATTCCACTCTGTAGGACACACACACACAATCTCACGTGATCTGAGACCCAGTGCAGAGCCAGCAAATGGAAAGATCAGCCCTTTGCTGATCTTTGAGAGCCTTGTAGAGCAGCAGGAGACAACTGGAGCTCGCTCTGGGAACATACATACTGGCAACAGAAATTTGAGGAGGTGGTTCCACCACAAGGATACTGGGACAGGCAAGTACCATTTTGGAGTCCTCTCTCCACCCTATTAGCACTGGAGGCTTGCCCACCCACCAGCAGGCCAGCCACAGGACCCTCAGGCCACAGAGCCAGCCATCCTGGAACACGACCCCATCTACCAGCAGGCCAGCAGCTACCATCCAAGGCAGGGCCTGGCAGCCAATGAGACTGGAGGCCAGCCCTGCCTTTCAGCACACCCATAGTAGTTAGCTCCACCACAATAGAAGGGCCCATGCAGTCTGCACATAAGGAACCCCTAGAACATATCATTCTGATGACCAGAGGGGAGTGCGGTACTGGGATAGGATGTCTCCTACATAAAGCCACTTCTCCAAGATAGGGAAAAAAAAGAAACATAACTGACCTACCCAATTCGTGGGAACAGACACAGAGAATTAGGCAAAATGAGGAGACACAGGGATATGTTCCAAACAAAGGAATGAGACAAAGCCAGAAGAACTAAGCAAAGTAGAGATAAGCCATCTACCCAACAGAGTCCTAGGTAATAAAGATGGTCAGTGAACTCAGGAGAATGGATGAACACAGTGAGAGTATAACAAGAAGTTAGAAAACATAAAGAAGAGCCAAACAGACCTGAAGAATACAACATGTGAAATAAAAAACACATTTGAAGAAATCGACTATCAAGTAGATTAGATAGTACAGTGGAATGAATTGAAAGACAGAGTAGTGGAAACCACCCAAGCTGAACAGAAAAAAGAATTTTTAAAATTAAGGGTAGTGTAAGAGACCTCTGAAATAACATGAAGCATACTAACATTCAGATTATAGGGGTGCCAAGAGGAGAAGAGAGAGGGAAAGAGGCAGAGAATTTACTTGAAGAAATAATAGCTGAAGACTTCCCTAACCTGGGAAAGGAAACAGACATCCGGGTCTAGGAAGCACAGAGAGTACCATCAAGACATATTATAATTAAAATGCCAAAAATTAAAGATAAAGAGAAAATCTTTATTCTCTCAAGTAACAGAGGACAAGCAACTAGTTATATACAAGAGAACCCACATAAGACTATCAGCTGACTTGTCAGCAATAAGGAAAGAAAGGAGTGAAACAATATAGTCAAAGTGATGAAAGAAAACCTAGAAACCAAGAATATTCTACCTGGCAAAGCTATCATTCAGATTTGAAGGAGAGATAAAAAGTTTTACAGACAATCAAAAGATAAAAGAAATCAGCCCTACTAAACCAGCTTTACAACAAACGTTAAAAGGATTCTACTAAGCAATAAAGACAAGACCACATCTAGAAATATGAAAATTATGAAAGGAAAAGTCTCTTTAGTAAAGGCAAAAATACAATGAAGTTAGAGTAGATCAACCCTTTATAAAGCTAGTAGAAAGGTTAAAAGACAAAAGTAGTTAAGTCATCTATATCCACAATAAAGTAGTTAAGGTAAGCACAAAACAGAAAAGATGTAAAATAAGTCAAAAACATTAAAGGCAGGGTGGGAGGGAATAAAAAATGCAGGGTTGTTGGAATGCATTTGAACTTAAGAGATCATCAACTTAAAATACACATGTATATACACAGGGGTTGTTGTATATGATTTTCTTCAGTGTTATGGTCGAATCCCTGTCTCTTTTTTTAAAAAATGTGTATCTATTATAGATTTTCAGTTCTGCAGTTACCATATCTACAGTGACTGCTTTGCTGACAGCCCCTCTAACTGCTTGCCCAGGAACTCCCTATAGGAAGCTGCTCCATGTGCCTCTCACATGAAGCTAATCATGCTTGATGCACTGTCTCTTGGCCACAGTGGACAGGACCACAGAAACCTCAGACCAAGGAGATTCTATCTATAGGTGCTCTATGAGCGAGCTAGAATAAACACTTTGCCCCATAGAGATAAGGTGATTTTATTAGACATGGAACACCACCAGATTGGACCCTTGGTATCAGGGAGAAGAAGCTGAAAGAAGACAGTGCTCAGATCTCCTGAGGCATCCAGAGGACGTTATCAGTAAGCAGTCATGATGCACAAGTAGGAATCTGTATGGTAGAGAAAGAATATGCGAGTGAAATGAGAAGTGGGAGACGCAGAGAGACTGAGTCACTCCAACAATTATGAAAGCTGCCTGGGATCCTGCACCTCTTTCCCATTTTCTCACAGCATGCTAACTTCCCAGAGGCCAGCAGGTAAAGCTATTCCTGGTGCCCTGTGATTCTTGTTGACCTTATTTGAGAAATTGAAGAGGCACTCTGTTTCCTGCTACCAAGGAAAACCTAACAGACATAACGTCTGTGGGCATTTTCCACCCTGTTTTGTCATTTTCTGCTTGTCCATCTCCCCGTCTAGACTGGAAGCTCACTGAGAGTTTTCTGTTATAGTTCTGTGTGCTCAGTACTAGGCGTGATGGCTGGACCACAGCAGAAATTAATAGTTGCTGTTTGAGTAAGTGGAAGGATGTATGAGTAATGTCTTATAAATGTGTCCGGGTCCATGTTGTCGATCTCACACAGAAGTATCCCAAAGAGTAGCAACTGACTGCTATTAACTCTTCAGGACCACATCAGTAGAGAAGCAAATGCAAATGATCCAGGAAAACATATTTCCTGGTGTTGACGAGCCTCCAAAATACCTGCTAAAAATGCGGAAGGACTAGGAAGCTGATATCTGTGCTGGGATCTATGTCTCTGGCTAGGCTGTGTACCTCTGCACAGAATGAAAGGTGGCAGAAGTGTTGTGGGGATTTTATAGAAATCAAAAGTACATGCAATTCTTCTGAAGGCTTGCTGATTACTCTCAGTGCATTGTGTTTTCATTTTGATCTCTGGAAAATATCAGGAACAAGGAAAGAACTTCCCACCCCCACCCCGCCAACCCCCGGCTCCATAGGAAAAACAGTATTGAAATAATACAAACATCTTGGATCGACCCTCTTTTGAAAGTAAGAAATGCCTCACCCTCCCAGCAGGCCCAAAGTCTGCACAGTTTGTCCGCCAAGAGAGTGAGATTTGGCAGCACTCCCTGTAAACTTCAACCGCAGGAGGCCTCTGATTGAATTGAAATTGTTTCCTCCGGTCAGATTTTGTTGGTGGTACACCCGCCTCAGGATGTGAATTCATCATGTTTGCTGTGGGGTGAGATTGGGGCAATTGGAAAGAGCACAAGAGAGTGAACGTGAGTATTGGTGTGTATGTGTGTGTGTGTGTGTGTGTGTGTGTGTGTGTGTAGGTGGGTGTACCCATTTATTCCCTAATGTCAGCAATAAAGGCATTGACACTACCCAAAAGAATTCTGGGAGATTTGATGCATTCTTACTTAACCTCGATATCTTTTAAAGTGATTCGAATTTCATTAACAAATGTAAGGAAATAGGAAAATGGAAATGGCAAACTGGCAGTAAATTTTGCACAAGTTGTTAACTGGCCTCCACTGACTGCACACACATACTTATAACCTTTGGGGAGCAAGCAATGCAAAGATCCATCCTCTGGCTTCATAGGGATGGAGGGAATTGGGGAAGGAAGCAGGTCTGGGCTGTAAGAAAATTTCACCTTGACATTTAGTGGCCCAGTATCTTGCCTTGTTCTTTTTCAAAGGAAACCCGACCATCTAAATGAGGTCACTATTTCTTTTACTGTGGTCAAAAACACATAACTTACATTTGACATCTTAACCATATTTAAGTGTATAGAAGTACAACTTCTATTGTGAAACAGATCTCTAGAGCTTTTAAATCTTAAAACACTGAAACTCTACACCCTCCTAATTCCTTCTTCCTCCTCCCACTGGCCCTTGGCAAGCACCTTTCTTCTTTCTCTTTCTGTGATTTTGACTACTCTAGGTGCTTCACATAAGTGGAATCATGTATATGTCATTTCTCTACTGGCTTCTTACACTTCGCATAATATCCTCGAGGTTCAACCGTGTCATACATATGATAGGATTTCCATCCTTTTCAAGGTTACAAAATGTGTGCACTACATTTTCTTTATCCATTTGGATGTCAAAAGACATTTGGGTTGTTTCCATCTCTTGGCTATCATGAATAACATTGCAATGAACACTGATGTGTAAATACCTCTTTAAGGTTGTGCTTTGGAATATATATTTTAAGGTTGTATTTTGGGATATAAATTTAGAGATGGGATTGCTGGAACTCATGGTAGTTATATTTTGAGCTTTTAGAGGAACCTCCATAATACTTTCCACAGTGGCTGCTTCCTTTTTCATTCCCACCAAGAGTGCACAAGACTTCCAATGTCTTCAAGTCCTCATCAGCACTTATTTTCTGTTCTTTTGATGGTAGTCATGCTAGTGGGCGAGAAGTGATATTTTATGATAGTTCTGATTAGGAATCTCTATTTTATATGAGTGATGTTCAGGGACCAGTGGTGCCGGACAGGGAAGCCTGGCGTGCTACAGTCCATGGGGTCAAAGAGTCAGACACGACTGAGTGACTGAACTGAATTGATTTTACATGAAGAAACTGAAGCTGTCATTGGAGGGTGGGAAAGATTTTCTTTCTGTTCACTAGATCTAGGACTTGACCTTCTATGTTGGAAAATGTACTAGCCTAATTCTATCCTCATGGTGTTTCCATGATGGGCTTCTAACAAGTGCTCCCCAGGGTCTGATCAGTGTACTAGGGAGTAATTGAAGCCACAGGACAAAGATTCAAAGGCAGAAGAGATACCAGTTCATCAGTCCTGGTCAACAGTAAGTAACTTAAAACACTGTTCTTATATCATAACAAGTGCAAATATATTACAAAATATTACATACCATTTATGTACAATTTGAGAGATAAAGCATGAGACTTTGTGGAACTTTCTGGAAACACCTCAGCAGGCTGCTCTGAGCCATATACAGGACAATCCTGAGAGATGCACGCTCTCTTCTGTGCCACTAGAGAACTGGAGGGACGGTTTGAAAAGCACTAGCATAGTCTGCAGAGTCCCATGAACATGTTTTTCTTTTCTTATTTGGTTAGAGAATCTTGGGGGTGGAAAAAAAAAATTACAGAACATCTGAACCCCCACTGTCATCTTACAAATGAGAAAAGAAGGGCCCCCAGAGGTGAAGGCGGTGCTCAGGTTCCCACCACAGTGCTTCCTGCTCCCCCAGCCAATGCGGATGTGCCTGATGACGGCTTAGAGGATTTTCAGTTGCTGAGAGAAAAGTCATAGGCGTAGAGGGACCACAGAAGTACTCACGCTGCCTCTCATATATGCAGAGGAAATGCATGTTTTTTTATGCTCTGCATTTGATTTGATTTGGTCTCACTGGCCAGTTTGTGAGAAAACAATAACGAAATCTCTGTCTTGAGCTTTAATCCAACGCAATACACTTAGTTCCTTAGGTGATGCTCAGCTTTTGCCTTTATATTTCTCCTCCCCCAATCCTCTCCAGAAGGCTAGGTGTTCCAAGCAGCCCAGTGACCTCATGCAGATTGGGTGACTGGGTCTGAGGACTGACCTGATGCTCTCTGGACCAGCTGCAGACTGGCTCTTCTGAACTCCTCCGGGAATCTTTGGCTTGAGCGGTTCCTGATTGTTCAGCTGGTGTCTGTCGCTAGCATCCTGCTGCTGATAAACTCACAGTCTCTTCTTTGTCAGCCCATTCAGGGCAGGGGGCCCCTCCCCGCTGACTTGGCCTCCCCGTGGTTTTCCTCGGTGATTGGCCCCTCTGAGTTTCTGCCCATCCTCCATCTGGCCCTCTGGCCCCTGAAGTCCCTGGCCCCACCCTGTCTCTGCTGTAAGGCCCCTACACTCTCCCAGAGCTGGCCCATGTGGATGCCCTCACGCCCAACATCCAGGTCACATGCAGGCCATGGGCAGCTTCAGGAGGTGCTAAAGACCCTCTCTCCATCTGGACACACTGCTCTATTGGTTCTGTTTCTTTGGAGAACCCTAACTAATACAGAGCAGCCCACCAGGTTCTTCTGTCCGTGGAATTCTTCAGGCAAGAATACTGGAATGGGTAACCATTCCCTTCTTCAGAAGATCTTCCTGACCCAGAGATCGAACCAAGGTCTCCGGCCTTGCAGGCAAATTTTTTACCATGTGAGCCACTAGGGAAGCCCCCCTACAGAAGCCTACTAAATTCTTACTCGGTCTGTACAAGCAGAGCAGTTTCGGTCAAGTCAACAAGTCTAACCTGAACCGTAAAAACAGAGGGTCATAGCCCTTCAGTCAGCTCTAAGACTTGAGCCAGTACACAGACCCCAAACCCCTTGAATGAAGGAGAGGCCAGTCCCCTTAAGAAAGGAGTCCGATCAGTCTGACAGATGTTGTTGCCCCGGAGCCTCCCATGCCGGTCAGCCATGGTCAACCCATTGCCGTCAACGGCAAGCCCTTAGATGGTGTCTCCTTAGAGGTAAGGGACCTGGAGACCAAGAAGTGATTGCTCATCCAATCCTTAAAGCTATGTTAACAGATTGGAGTTGTTTGCAGACAAATTTCCAAAGACAGCAGAAAACTTTTTTGCTCTGAGTATTAGTTATAAAGGTTCCTGATTTCACAGAGTAATTCCAGGATTTATGTGTCAAGGTGGCGACTTCACATGCCATAATGGTACTGGTGGCAAGTCCATCTATGGGGAGAAATTTGATGATAAGAATTTTGTCCTGGACATATGAGTCCTGGCATCTTGTCCATGGCAACATAAACGGCTCCCAGGTTTTCATTTGCACTGCCAGGACTGAATGGTCGGATGGCAAGCATGTGGTCTTTGACAAGGTGAAAGACAGCATGAATATTGTGAAAGCCATGGAGTGTTTCAGCCCAGGAATGGCAAGACCAACAAGAAAATCACCATTGCAGTCTCTGGGCAAAGCTAATAAATTTCATTTGGGTTTTATCTTAACCACTAGACCACTCCTTCTGTAGCTCAGGAGAGCATACTTTCACCCCCGTCTGCTTGAAATATCCTATGGTCTTTGTGCTCCCACTGCAGTTCTTTGGGCTCCATATTTTCTTTGGGTTCCAGCTGGATTGCAAAGTTTATGATTATGAGATAAAAACTTAACAAAAAAAGAAAGCAAGGACTCCAGTGCACTGCTAAAAGTTGTACTATTAATCTTTCTCCCAATCTTCCCCAAAGGGACCTACAGTTTTATCAGGGCTACTATGCACTTAGAAAAAGGAAGTAATCAGAACTTTTAGGAACTAGACACTGGCTCTGAACTGACACTAATTCCAAGAGATCCAAAATGTTACTGTGGTCCACCAGTCAGAATATGAGCTTATGAAAGTCAGGTGATTGATGGAGTGTTAGCTCAGGTCTGTCTCACAGCAGGCCCAGTGGGTCCTGAACCTATCCTTGGTTATTTCCTGAGTTCTGGAATAGATACACTTAGATACTAGCAGAATTCTCACATTGGTTCCCTGATCTGTGAGCTTTAATAGTGGGAAACACCAAGTGGAAGCCACTAGGACTGCCTCTACCTAAGAAAATAGTAAGCTGAAATCAGTGCCACATTACTAGAGACATTGTAGAAATTAGTGCCATCATCAAGGACTTGAAAGATAAGAGGGTAATAATTTCCACCACAATCCCATCTCCCTCACCTTTTTGACAAATGTAGAAGATAAATAGGTCTTGGGCAGTACCAGTTGATTATCGTAAGCTCAGCCAGGTGATGACTCCAATTGCAGCTGCTCTAAGAGATGTGGTTTCACTGCCTGTGCTAATTAACACATCCCCTGGCATCTAGTGACTTCTGTGGCAACTCAGATGGCAACTATTATCCAGCAAGTGCTTTTTCCTCCATTCCTGTCCATAAGGCCCACCAAAAGCAATTTCCTTTCGTCGAGCAAGGGTATCAATATGCCTTCACTGTCCCTCTTCAGGGTCCTGTCAACTCTCCTGCCCTAAACCATAATCTAGTTCACAGGGACCTCTCTTCCTCAAGATACACATTGGCTCATGGTATTGATGAAATTATGCTGATGGGACCTAGTGAGCAAGAAGTAGCAACTACTCTAAGACTTGTGAGTAAGACGTTTATGTGTCAGAGGGTAAGAAACAAATTAGACCAAAGTTCACGGGCCTTCCACGCAGTGAAATTCTTAAGGGTCTAGTGGTATAGCAAGTCAAGATATCTACTCTAAGGTGAAGGATAAGTGGTTGCATCTGATCCCTCCTACAACCAAAAAACAGGCACAATGTCTTGTGGGGCTCTTTGGATTTTTGGAGGCAACAATATTCCCCTCATCTGAGTGTGTTACTCTAGCCCACTTATCAAATGGCCCCAAAACATCTCAGTTTTGAACCGGGCTCAGAACAAGAGATGCCTCTGCCCAGGCCACCGTGCCAGCTGCCCTGCCAGTGAGACCACATGAACTGGCAGAGCCAATGCTCTCCTACTGACATTTCAAGGCGGAGGCTCTTTGGGGCCCTACGGGTGAATGTCTGTGCAGTTCCTTAGGATTTTTGAGCAAATCCCTGCTATCCTCTGCAGATAACTACTCTCCTTTTGATGAATAGATCCCAGCCAGCTGTATTGGGCCTTCACAGAGACTCAGTGCTTAACCGCGGGCAAGTTACCAGGCAACCTGAGCTGCCCATTGTGAACTGAGGGTTATCTGACCCATTAAGCCATCAAGCTGGGCATGCGCAGCAGCACGCCAGCGCCAAATGGAAGTGGTGTATATGTGATAGGGCCAAGCAGTCCCGTACACAGTGAAAGTGCCTTTCGAAGACTCAGTTATGGTACCAGCTAGGTGGCAGTAACTTGTAGGTGAGGTTCTCCAGAAGATTGTGTGTGCTCAGAATCAGCATCCAATATATTGCCTGTCCCATGGCCAGGATGCAAGGGTCCAGATACCAAGGGGTGGAAATGGGAGTAGCACCACTCATTCTCACCACTAATGACCCACTGGCCAAATATTTGCTTCCTGTTCCCATGGCCTTCTGCTGGCCTGTAGATATTCATCCTAAAGGGAAGAATGCTTCCATCAGGAGATACAAGGACGATTTTATTGAACTGGAGGTTAATACTGCCGCCCCATCACTTTGGGCTTTTTGTGCCTCTGAACCAACAGGCAAAGAAGGGAGTCAGTGTACTTGGTGTGAATGACCCTGGCCACCAAGAAAAAAGGGGGTTACCACTCTATGATGGAGGTGAGGAAGAGTATGTTTGGAATAGAGAAGACCCCCTGGGACTTCTCTTAGTGATTAAGGTCAATGGAAAACTACCACAACCAAATCCAGGCAAGACTACCACTGGCCCAGAACCATCTGGAATGAAGGTTTGGGTCACTCCACCTTATAAAGAACTATGACCAACTGAGGTGCTTGCTGAAGGTAAAAAGATACAGAATGAATAGTAGAAGAAGGTAAATACCAGAATGACCAAGTGACCAGTTTCATGAATGAGAACTGTAATTTTCATGAGTATTTCCTCCTTGTTTTGTTATGAATATGTATATATACCTTTGAGGTTTTCTTCTCTTTTATCCCATTATCTTGAAACATAAGATGTATTGACTTTAGATAATAGTATTTAAGTAGTGTTAACTTTACTTAATAGCATTTAAGTTATGTGATATCAGGAAGAATAAACACCACTCAAGGACTTCTGATGAGGAGGTTAGTGTGTAAGTAACAGCCCTTGATCACAGAAAGGGTTGGGGTGGGGGATGTCTCTTAAAATCACCCCATCATTTGAAATTGAGAGTTGAAGAAGTTGTCCAATGAGTAGCTTCATAGACCCAGGGCCCACGTCAAACAGTACCCCCAGGAGGTAGAAGGGCCTATAGCAGAGTAGATAGGCGTCTGAGACCTTAACACCAGCCTCTGTGACTTTACAGGCTGTGATTAATGTCTGAGACCCTCCCTTGGCCTCATTCTAAAGGAGTCACTTTCCTTTGAGAAGATGAAGGAGTTTCAATTATGAGCTTGTCTTCAGCAAACACGTTAAGTTGAAGACCAGAAGCCCTTGCCCATTTCTCCTCTGAATTACATGCATCCTAGAAACTTTATATGACCTCAAGAGGGAGAAATCGAAAACCTTAAATCAATAACTGAAACTGGAGACATGTCCAACTAGGGCTAACCTTTGCCTATTTATATTCATTTAGTCATAAAAATAAATGTGACATTTCTTGAGTCTTTGGGTCATGGAGTAATTTGTGTCTATTACATTTATATGAAAAGTTTCACAAAGTTATAGAAATAAATCATAATTAGTTATACAATTGATGGTTAACACGATTATTATTATTGAATCACTACACTTATGCTGAATCTTTCTGAGCTAGGATTAAGTTCTATGTCTAATGGCAGTGCTAGGAGTACAAGGACCATGAAGACACTCAATCTTGATGATGGCTTAGTCTACATGTTTAATTGTGGCAGCATTCCATAATTCTCAAGTGGGGATGGGGAGGGGTTCCTACCTTCTGATATCATTTTGTCTTCTCACTCCTTTCCTTCTCCCTCTTTTTGAAAAAATTTACCCAACATTTATTGTTAGATTTCTGCGTGCTGGATTTTGAAGATAACAAGAAAATAGGAAATCCATGTTCTTGAGGACTTTATAGACCAGAGGCATACAAGAAAAAGAACTCAGAATGTGATTTGTCAGGACATCACAATGGGCCAGAAGAGCAACCTGTGGCTTAGCCTTTTGTCTCCATTTTCCAAAATGAGGAGAATAATATTTTCCAGCCGACAAAATCATGAAACAAGCTGGATGAATGTTCCAAAAGCAGAAAGTAAGTTAGTGAGTCACATCACAGAACGACTATATCCTAATTAATGCAAGACTTTTCCATGCTGGAAATCAGGCAGAATGATTTGGCAGTGATTCTTAAAAAACAAGTGTTGACATCATTGTCAGTTTCAATTACCAGGGACTCAAGTTTCCACAGTGGTTAACAGGACTGTGCTCACAAACCTTGCATTGTGGAATTTAGGATCCTTGAACATCATCACAGATGTGGTTTAAAAGAAGTCACCTGACACATATATACAATGGAACATTACTCAGCTATTAAAAAGAATGGAATAATGCCATTTGCAGCAATATGAATGGAACTAGAGAGTATCAAACTGAGTGAAATTAAGTCAGAGAAGGAGAAATATCATATGACAACCCTTATATGTAGAATGATACAAATGAATCATTCTGAAATGAATCAAATGAATGAATGAATACAAATAGATAAAAAGAAATTATACAAATGAACTCACAAAATAGAAAGAGACTCACAGACTTAGAGAATGAACTTAAGGTTACCACGGGGGAAGGATGGGGATAGGAATAGTTAGGGAATTTGGGATGGACGTACACACACTGCTGTATTTAAAATGCATAACCAACAAGGACCTACTGTATAACACCTATAACTCGGCTTGGTGTTATGTGGCAGCCTGGATGGGAGGGGAGTTTAGGGGAGAATGGGTACATGTATATGTATATTGTCTGAGACCCTTTGCTCTTCACCTGAAACTATCACAACATTGTTAATCAACTATACCCCAATACAAAATAAAAAGGTTTTTGTTCTTTTTTTAATAAAGAAGTCACCTGTTAGCCCTCCCACAGTGGCACCATGTTCAGAATAGGAGGCAAGATTCTAGGGTCCTAACCTTACTTCCTATGCCCCCACCTCTAGCCTTCTTCCAGAGCGAAGAGCAAGGACCCACTCATCCTGATGGGAAGAAAGAGGAGATCTACCATGATGTTCTTCTTTTCATTATAGGAGGGATGGCCCAGTGGATCTCAGACTTATATTTCTCATCCCATTGTTATGTTTCCAAGAGAACTGAGACCTAGTGTCTGAAAGTTGTCACCCAAGGAGTATGGATCTGTTTAACTGAAAAATCTCACATCTTTGACTTTTGTGACACTTGCTTATATAGTAATAAACAAGATTATTATGTAATCTTGGACTGAGTGATTGTAATGAATGACTATTTCAATTACACAGCTAAACTCCCTCTACAGTCCATAGAAATTTTACATACAAAACAGAGAAAGGAATACAGTCTGAATGTTAATTTCCTAAAAGAAAAAGGAAAAAAAAAAAAAGGGAAATCAAATAAGAAATTAATAAGAAAATATTTTTATGTATAAATATTTTCATTTTTATGGTGTGGCACTAGTTTTTATAGCCCTCTTTCAATGTACTTGTTTTAATGTCTTTTATTTGGCAAGTTTAATAGTTAAATGCATCTTTAAAAAACCCAGTTTTCTCTGAAATGTATACATCATTGGCAAATGGATTTTGGACATATTATCTAGTATAAACTCTTTTGTTCAAAAGATCAAAAATATTGTTAAAACGATGTTGAATTATTTGTTTGAAAAAACCTGCATAATGAAGAACCATAGGCAGAAGAAAAAAGATAAGGCACAGTTTTCCAGCATCCAAACACTTATTCTTGCTCAAATTTCAGCTCAAGGCATAGACCACAGTAGGTAATTGAGAGCAAAACATCCTTATGTAAATTTTTATTATTATTGCTAAGCAGAAAACCTTGGAGGTAGATTTTCAAAATGCATCCTAAGTTGACTAAAGCCCAGAATGTCTTGAAACTTCAGAAGTGACAATAAAACCTAGGTCCTATTATAAATTATATGTGATGACTTCGGCTGAATCAAAGTTACACAAAGCGCAAGCCTAGTAATTAAAAATGTTTAAAATTTTAAATTGCACAAATAACATGTCCAAGTGTTGCCGTTAGACGATAATCGCACCATGCCATCTTCATTTTTCTTTTTCCTCTTGAGTTGAGACACATTAACAAATTGGATTGGGATATTTGTAGGTCTGTGCTTTCATCTGGACAAGATGTTGGGATTAAACCAGAAGTCAGTGCAGACACAAAACCAGGAGAGAGAGAGAGGACAAGCAGAAGTAGCAAAGACACCGCTGCCAAGTCCCGTCAATAAAGTCTGGGTGGTGGGCGGGTGATCGCTGAGTGCGGCCCCTCTCCCCCTCTGCAGGCTCCCTTCCCAGTGGACAGTCAGGCCAGCTGTCTAGGCGGCAGGACTAGCCCTCCTCTCCCAAGCCCAGACCTGTGGGAAAATCTTCATTGGCTAGTAATTGATTCCACCCTGCCAGCTCCATTACCCCAGGCTCCAGTCAAACTGGCAGCAAGCTGGGGAAGGCAGTCCACTGAAGGGGTGAGGGGGCGGGAGCAAAGGCCATCAGGACCCCCCTCCCCCTGCAATTAACACTAATCTGAAAATTGGCCTCTGACAGCAAAGCCCAGCACCTGACAGCTAATTACTTATGTCAGGCTGATGTGCACTTCACATGGAAAGGTTATTTATCAGAGACGGACTGTGTTCCTCCTCCCCCACATTTTTTTCTGTTTGTCTTGGTTGCAAACAGTGGGGAATTGTTCCTGGTTGCTTAGATCCTGGAAACCCTGGACGTTCTCATACTTCATTTAACTGACAGGCTCCTAAATATCCTTTCTAAGACCTGGCCCACGTGTGTTGTGCTGCCCACCTGGACTGGAGGCCAGAGAAAGATGGAGATATCCCAGAGGGTGGGCCTTGTCTCCTTTTATAAATGGAGTCAAAGTGGTGGAGACATGGGAAATCTAAATAATCAACATAGATGCAATAAGAAATTCAAGACGGGCAAACCACCTTTGTACATCTTATTTTCAAAAAGCCAGTCTGATGTATGGATACCAAGACAGGAAGGGGTGGAGGTGAGAGTAATTGGGAGATTGGGATTGACACATAAGCTCTGTTGATACTATGTATTAATATAAAGTAGACAACTGATGGGAGCATACTAAATAGCACAGGGAACTCTACTTAATGTACTGTCGTGATCTGTATGGGAGGGAAATCCAAAAAGGAGGGGGCGTAGGTATATGTATGGCTGATTCATTTTGCTATGCAGTAGAAACTAACACATTTTAAAGCAACTATATACTTCAATAAAATTAATTAATAAAATTAAAAAATGGAACAAACAGCCAATCCACACAGAGAAGATGCGTCAAGGGCTTATTCTACAAATGGAATCAAAAGCATGCTGTCCTAAGTTATTTAAAAATATTTTCTCTAACCTTCATACATCTGTAGAATAAGTGTCTAGGTAACCCACTCAGATATACTATCCTTAAGTTGGTGATTTGACCTGCCTTGCCAATAATAAAAGTGGTTATCAGTGGGGAAGAGGAGTTTATATGGACTTTCCCTTTCTACTTTGTCCTCTCAGTCAAAAAATATTTTCTGAGGATATATTTAATGTGCTAGTCATTGTGCTGTGTCCTGGGCACATGAGATAGATACTTTTCTCCCTCTTAGGATGGGTTGGAAAGTGACACAGACAAGTACGGGAAATTATAATACAGTGTAGCATTATACAATTTGACGATGGTGAAATACAAGATTTGGAAGACTTAAGCCAGGATCTGGGTTTCCTGGTTGCTCAGCAGCAAAGAACCTGCTGCAACCCAGGAGATGCAGATTCGATCCCTGGTTCAAGAAGATCCCCTGGAAGAGGAAATGGCAATCTACTCAGGTGTTGTTGACTGAAAAATCCCATGGACAAAGGAGCCTGGCAGGCTACAGTCTACAGGGTTGCAAAAGAGTCAAACGTGACCTAGAGACTAAACAACAGACAAAACCAGGATCTAAACTAAATTTATATGGTACATGAAATGGTCTCTAAGCTGAGATATGAATAAACAGGAGCCAGACAGGCAAAGGAGGGAGTGTGTAGCAGTGGAGGATAGAAAAGATAAAGGGAATATCACATACACAAAACCTGACATGAGAGAATATAGCAGGGTTGGAGCCTAAAGAAGACATGACCCAGATGAGGCTGATATTTGAGGCTCGTGGTGAATTTGTCTGAAGGTTTTCCAAGTAGAAATTATAAGGCTTCTGGTTTAGTGGACTTTTCATGATCCATCCTTGCTCTCCTCTCTCATCCAACTTGATCTCACTTTAGGTATCCAAGTCCTGGACCAGACCATGCCAGGGAAATCCAGTCCCTTCAGGTTATTGGGTAAGTATTAGAGCAAGAGGGGGCTTCCCAGGTGGTGCTAGTGGTAAAGAATCTGCCTACAATACAGGAGATCTGGGTTCAATTCCTGGGTTGGGAAGATCCCCTGGAGGAGGAAATGGCAACCCACTCCAGCAATCTTGCCTGGCAAATCCCATGGACAGAGGAGCCTGGCCGGCTATAGTCCATGAGGTCACAAAGAGTTGGACATGACTGAGCAAGCCTAAGCATGAGACAGCAAGAATCAGGGGACCTGGGAGAATAGATAACTACAATTTTTGGCTCATCAACTACCTATCTTACTAGTCGGCCGCCCTCTCCCCCATCACATGCGAGTCTGGGTTTTCATAAGGATTAGTTTATTTATCTAACAAATGATAACTGCATAAGGATACCAAAGTGAACAAGGCAGGCATGGCCTCTGTCTTTGAAAAGCTAGTATATATTCTTAGGAGTAGACAGATATGAAACAGTTAAATAAATCATCAGAAGTGTCCTGTGTGGTCAGTGCATTAAAAAATTAAGAAATACATTATTGGGACTTTGCTGGTGGTCCATCGGCTAAGATTCAATGCTCCACTCCCAATGCCCTCAAAGCAGGAGGCCCAGGTTCCATTCCTGCTTGTGGAACTAGATCCCACCTACCACGGCTAAAAGTGTGCATGCTGAAACTAAAGATCCTACATGCCACAACTAAAACCTAGTGCAGCCAAATACATAAATACATATATTTTTGAAGTACATTATAAAAAATCACCATCTGTATGAAGCTGTTTTGAAAGCTGTACCTAGTAACTAAAATGAAAGATATTGTCATTAAGATACCCTAATATGAAGTCAAAGGCTTCTCTGGAGGCTCAGTGGTAAAGAATCCACCTGCCAATGCAGGAGACGTGAGTTCGATCCCTGGGTCAGGAAGATGCCCTGGAGAAAGGCATGGCAACCCACTCCAGTATTCTTGCCTGGTAAATCCCATGGACAGAGGAGACTGCCAGGCTTTTGTCCATGGAGTTCCAAAAGAGCTGGACATGACTTAGTAACTAAACAACAGCAACAACAATGTGAAGTCATAGATGAAAAGACAGAAGAAAGAAAGACGTATGAGTTGAGATCTTGACATGTGTCTGATTGATATTGGGCTATCACCGCATTGTGCTTTTTGTGTATTGTTTCACTGGTTTCTCATAACAAGAATGCATGCATGCATGCTAAGTCACTTTAGTCATGTCTGACTCTTTGCAACCCTAGGGTTGGTAGCCCTCCAGGCTCCTCTGTCCAGGCAAGAATACTGGAGTGTGTGGCCGTGCCCTTCTCCAGGGGATCTTCCCAACCAGGGATTGAACCTGCAGCTCCTGCATTGCAGGTGGATTCTTTACCACTGAGCCACCCGGGAAGCCCCTGTAACAAGCCTATGAGAGTGTTACTATTTCCCCGATTTGCCAGTGAAGTTACCGAGATGCTGAGTTAAACACTTACTCAAGGCCATCCAGTTAGTAAAGGAGATAGTGGTGAAGTTTGGGCCCCCATCCTGACCCACGAAGAATGCAACCTTGTCAGCAAGATATTATTCTTCAGGACCAAAGAACACACTCCCACCAAGGCTAGGATCACATTAAGCAGCCAGATCAAACCTGACTGGAACATTCTGCGTCTCCTGGAGACCACCCTTTCCCTTAGTTGAAGTGTCAGCTTGTATCATCCTAGGAGAATATTTATACCTTCTTAGGCATGAGGCCCTCTTCATAAGACTGGTGGATGTGTGCATGCTTGTGTGCTTAGCCACTCAGTCATGTCCAACTCTTTGCGACCCATAGACTGTAGCCCACCAGGCTCCTCTGTCCATGGGATTCTCCAGGCAAGAATACTGGAGTGGGTTGTCGTGCCCTCCTCCAGGGGATCTTCCCAACCCAGGGATCGAACTCATGTCTCCTGCATTGGATTCTTTACCACTGATCCACCTGGGAAGACAAATGTAATTTCTATCCCAATCTTTCTACCACCCAGCCCTTTAAGAAGTGTGCTGCTGACTGTAGAAAAACTCATCAAGCATGTGCTTTTGAAAGGTAGAGAAATAGAAATCAAAAGCAGAGGGGGGGGGTGGGTATTGTTTCTGAAAACAGGAAAGCAGAGGACTAGACCTAAAAAAAACAAAAGACATTGCAAACCGATGTGACACCATACAAGCGTTTGTCATATACCCTCAGTAGAGTTCAGACGGGTCCCCAATGTCAGAATTATTACTGTACAGCCATTTCGCCTGGTTATTATTTAGCGAGCATTGCCGTTTTCACAGTCACAGCCAAAATAACTCTGCTTTAAATAAGTAATGAACAGAGCAGCACCAGTCCAGCTCAGACACAAAAACCTGGTGAAAAGGAGCAACCTCATCACACTCTGCATTATGCCCCCCAGCCCCCTGGTCTGGAGTTTTCTCAGGACACAGAGTCCACAGCTCCAACCCGAGTGACCCCTGAGCTGGAGCTCTTGTCAAGACAATGTCAGCAGCAGCTTCTGGAAACCACAGACACTGTGATCTCTGTCCAGATTGTTATGTTTGGGCTTCCTAATCATCCACTTGGAGGACAAAAAGGGAACACGAGCCAGAGTGACCAGGCTGTGGCCTGCCCTTGGCCCCTGCTCCTGCTTGGAGCCCACCCCCGCCCCCCAACACACAGCCCGGCACCGTGCAGGCATTTTTTTTAGCCACTGCAATGGAAACAGTCAGTCTCTTGGCCCCAAGCAAGGTCTCTGTTCCACAGCTCCTGCTCTCTTGTAGGAAATCTAAGCCTGTGACACATTCATATCCACTTGGGTTTCCTAATGCTTCTTTGGTCAGTGTTGAAGATGCTTATGGGGCTTCCCAGGTGGCGCTAGTGGTAAAGAACCCTCCAGCCAATGCAGGAGACTTAAGAGACTCAGGTTCGATCCTTGGTTTGGGATAATCCTCTGGAGAAGAAAATGGCAACCCACTACAGTATGTTTGCCTGGAGAATCCCATAGACAGTGGAGCCTGGTGGGCTATGGTTCTCAAAGAGTCGGACACAACTGAAGCAACTTAGTGAGCAAGCAAAGATGCTTAAGTCTTATTGCAGTCCTATTTTGCCCTAATCTATCTTTTAAAATATCTTTATGGTTTTCAGTCAAACAAAACAGAAACCAAAACACCTGTGTTACCAAGAGTGAGCATGATTTTTTTTAAGCTTTGGTTTGATTTTATGAAATGATGCCATGCTGATATGCTTATAAATGGAGAGACAGTATGGTTTCCAATTAAAGAGCAATAGAAACTGTCTTGTAAATAAAGAATTTATGTTTTGGTCTTCTCAGAAGTGCTTATTTTCTGTAAGAAATAGTTCCTGACCCTAGCTTTGCTCTAAGCATGGCATTGCTCACAAGCCAGCCCATGGAAGGGCCAAGGACAAGAATGCCAAGATGCCCCCCTGGCTTCCTACTGCCACCAGCAATTTCCATCCCCTCCTGCTTACCACTGACCACATATCACAAAACCATATGTATACCCAGGACCCCAAAATATTTCTGCATGAGGGGTTCCCCATACGGCCCTCTGGATTGCTGGAAATGGGCCATTACTCTCAAAGCTTCCGAAGTCCATAGACAACATCAGGGTGTGCCTCCAAGCCGAGTGACACCTGCTCTCTGCCTGTCTGGATGGGTGGAAGCCTGCTGTGAGATCGCTGGCATTGTGGAAGACCCCTGGAGAACTCCCTTAACTAAATGCTGGGCAGGTGGGCACCAAGGCTGCTGCTCCAGGGGCTGACTTGGAACAGTGCATTCAAAATCATCATCATCCAAAAAAAAAGAATATTTTGGCAACCTCAAATATGAATTCTCATCAAGTTTAATAGAGAATTATTATAAAGACAGGCTTACTTCAATTCTCATTTGGCCATACTCTGATCTCTTTGGGGACTATTTGGCACTCGCTGACAACATGTATATTGTTTCCCCTGGAATGGCCTTTTTTATACTAGACAAAGTGCATCGGGAGGCTTATTTAAAGATCCACATTTTCTTAAGCGTGATGATGGTCTTAAATATTAATAATATCTACAGCTTTGGCTTATACAGTGCCTCTTCCAACAAAGAGAGATGCCCTTCTTTCATAATCAGTATCTGGCACTAACTGATATGCAAATCCCCCCTCCCACCCCTGAGTGCACAACGTTGTATGCTTCACAGCTGTGAGTCATCAGACATTAATGTGGACTTAATTTGAACTGGTGCTGGAGGTAGTGGGCGCAACTCAAATTAGACATGTGGTGGGCGTTTAACCACAATATTACCAATCTCCATTCTGACATCTGACAGCCCTTAATAATTAACTGCATGTAAATGGTCAAACCTTCCCTCCCCGTTGGACCGGTCTCTAACTCTACCAGTCTCTGCATCGTAATTGCAAGTCGGGGCTGTCCACTGCTCTAGTGGCAAATCACAGGGAAAAGATCAGACATCTTCAGGAGTCCTGTGTTCTTTGCTCTAGCTGCCTTTTAATTGGACTGGAAGGCCTTCCCAGCAGCTCCCATATGCTGCCTTCTTAGAAAGATAGAATATTTTCTCTGGAAAAGAGGGAAATTGACTGTGCTTTGAGGCTTAACTGGAGGCTCTGGGGAAACACACTTTTGTGGCAGACTTTCCAGGGCTATGCTACAATGCGCCAAGGCAGGTATATTGTCCCAAAGCCACAAGTTACTCCTTTCCTGACTCCTCATCCTTGTGTGATTTTTCTTCCTTCTCGCTTTAAAGTGTCTTATTTGGATTGAAGCCACGGATTGACAGGCTGGTTCCTTGGTGAATCAAGATTGGAGCTCTCTGCAAGTCCAACGAAAATGTCACACAATAGAGGTGATCAAACTCAGAGCTCTAAGTCCATCATCTCTTAAAAAAGTCATGTCACACTTGAACTCAGAAGTTCATGAGTGACACATTCTACAGCCTCTACTCAGCCAAGCTAAGGTCCTAAAGCTGCATTTATCTTTGTTAGACAAAAAAAGATACAACTGATATTCAGGAGAGTGTGATCATCCACAAAAAGACCATTATACCTACTAAAAGGAAACCTTGATTGATCACGGGGACAGTACACATATAGGAACTACTGACACAATGACATTTATAATTGGATTTTTACTTTTGTATTTTATGGATGAAAAAAGTATTTACTAAGCAAACGAATGATATAAAACTGATTATAGAATCTGTAGAACAAGTAAAAGCATAACATTTTTAATACTGTGATTTTCTTTGATATACCATTTAAGTATAACTGACATGCCGATTATGAAGTTTGTTCTCTTTTTAGTAAAATAGATTCCCCTAAGAATTTGTCATAAGTAATATTTTATTACTTTAGTTGGATACTCTTCAAAGCATTAGATTTACTTCCTAATGGCTCAGATGATAAAGAATCTGACTGCAATGCAAGAGACCCTGGTTCGATCTCTGGGTTGGGAAAATCCCCTGGAAAAGTGAATGACAACCTACTCCAGTATTCTTGCCTAGAGAATTCCATGGGCCGAGGAACCTGGTGGGCTACAGTCCATGGGGTCACAAACAGTTGGACATGACTGAAGTGATTAACACTTTCACACTTCAAAGCATTAAACTTGCACTTTTTTTTTTTTTAAGATTTTACAATTGAGACTAAATTTGTGTGTGAGGCTGCAAACTGTAAGGTTTTATGGTAGAGGTTGAGGATATATCACTCCAGCTGCTGGGAAGTACAGTAACAAGCCTGATATTATGTGTTAAGTAGTAAATAAGTGAACAATTATGGTGGCTGTCAAGCTCAGACTGTGTTTCTAATCTTGTATTCGCCCCTCAGGCTGAATAAGCATACTTGAAGTATCAGCCCAATTATAACCTAATGGAATAAAAATGAACTAAGGGGAACAGAAGCAAAGAAACAAAAATACTTTAAAAAGAGAGAGCAGGAGAATTAAAGAAAGAAATGTTCTTTTAAAGTCTTCATGAATATTTGTATACAGAATGCATAAAAGCAAACAGATGTAAGGGTTCTTGGAACTTAAACTATGGCTGCGTCCTGGTCATTTCTCTGCCGCAGAAAAAGAATAAGCTCTTTTGAAAGCCCTAGTCTGAAAGAAGGGCTAACATCAAACAGCCCCAGAATAACCAGGAGACTAAAGCCTGAAGCTATTCAACTTCCTGCCTTGTAACTGACTAATCTACTTAGAGCTGGAAGAAAATGAGGGGCACCATTGTACCAGAAAAGCTTTCCAGAACAGAAGCAGCACCGTGGTCTACTGGAAGGAGCCAGAACCAGGACTAAGAAGACTTAGGCCACCACCCACCTAGATCTGCCCCATGCAACTCGGGCAGGTCCATACTTGTCCCTTCTCTGGAGGTGAGTTGCCGGCCATCCTCCACACGGCCACCCTGCTCAGCACACCTGGGACCAGACTCAGACGCAGTGATAAGCACAGGAGAGTCTTCCGCCAGAGAAGAAAATCAGTGCCGCACCCGGGGCTCCTGGCGGCCAGCGCCTCCTTACTGTTCTGACCTGCGTGGCCAGGGGCACCTCTGCATTTGCGTGTTCGCTGAATCATCACTGTTCCTGGGCCCCGTTTTAACTGCTAGTTTCTAAGCACTCCGAGGTCCTGCCAGCTCCCGGGTCTCGCTCTCTCTTTGTTCCATTCCCAGCCTAGCCTTGGCAGTCCTCGGTCCTGGCCTCAGATATCTGCCATAATTCACGGTCCTGGCACAGCAACAGTACTTTGACTAGAAACCAAAAAGTATTTTGGAAAAGGACTGAGAGCCGATGAGAGGGTAGGGCCACTTCCACAAACCAGCAGTGCTGACCAACAGACCTGGCATGTTTGATGAAACTTTAGAGAAACTTTGCAGAAATTTTAATATCACTCCTGCCAGCCCCAGGCAAAAGAAAGTCAGGTATCTTTATCAATCAAGATTATATTCATGTACACAGTTGAGCAGCTTATGAATGTGAGAAAACTGTTAACATTTAAACTAAAAAATAAAGCATCTGTAAATACCTGCAATAACCTCAAATACCCATCATAGCACAAAAAATGAATGTTAATGTGCTCAAATTTACTACGAAGATACTGTAACAATCTTTTGGTGAAAAAATACTGATGGTTATAAAAGCAAATATATTATCAAAACCTATGGGATACTGTTCTTAACGTAATTCAATGTTGAAATAGAACCATAAGAATAATTATATTCAACTTTCTATTTTTTCCTTTTTTCAATTTATTTTTAACTGAAGGATAATTGCTTTATAGTATTGGGCTGGTTTCTGCCACACATCAACATGAATCAACCATAAGTATACATATATCCCCTCCCTTTTGAACCTCCCTCCCACTTCCCACCCCATCCCACCCTTCCAGGTTGTCACAGAGCCCCGATTTGAATTCCCTGGGTCACAACAGCAAGTTCCTACTGGCTATCTATTTTACATACGGTAGTGTATATATTTCCATGCTACTCTGATAGATATATTGGGTAGGCCAAAAAGTTCGTTAAAATTTTTCTATAAGCAGTTATAGAAAAACCCGAACAAACTTTATGGTCAACTCAATCAAAAACCCAACTTTTTATACATTAAAATATCCTAACAGATCTGCCTCCTTCATAGATCACAGCCTTGTCATGGTGAAGAGGCTTGGGTAACTAACTCAGTGAAGCTATGAGCCACATTGTGCAGGACCACACAAGACAGACAGGTTATAGTGAAGAGTTCTGACAAAATGTGGTCCAGTGGAGGAAGAAATCACAAAACCATTTCAGTACTCTTGCCAGGAGAACCCCATGAAAAAGTATGAAAAAGCAAAAAGATATGACACCAGAAGATGAGTTCCCCAGGTTGGAAAGAGTCTGATATGCTACTGTGGAAGAGTAGGGGGCAATTACCAATAGCTCCAGAAAGAGTGAAGTGGCTGGGTCAAAGTGGAAATGAAGCTCAGTTATGGATGTGACTGCTGACGGACGTAAAGCCCGATGCAGTAAAGAACAATGTTGCATAGGAACCTGGAATGTTAGGTCCATGAATCAAGGTCAATTGGAAGTGATTAAGCAGGAGATGGCAAGACTGAACATCGACATCTTAGGAATCAGTGAACTAAAATGGACAGGAATGGGTGAATTTATTTCAGATGACTATTGTATCTTCTACTCTGTGCAAAAATCCCTTAGAAAAAATGGAGTAACCCTCATAGTCAACAAGAGTCTGTAATGCAGTACTTGGGTACAATCTCAAAAACAGCAGAATGATCTTCATTTGTTTTCAAGGCAAACCATTCAATATCACTGTAATCCAAGTATATGACCCAAAACCATTAATGCCAAAGAATCTTAAGTTGACCAGTTCTATGAAGACCTTCAATACTTTCTAGAAATAACACCAAAAATAGATGTCTTTTTTATCATAGAAGATTGGAATGCAAAAATAGGAAGTCAAGAGATCCCTGGAGTAACAGGCAAGTTTGGCCTTGGAGTACAAAATGAAGAAGGGCAAAGGCTAACAAAGTTTTGTCAAGAGAACATGCTGATCATAGCAAATACCATTTTCAACAACAAAAGAGAGGATTCTACATGGACACCACCAGATGGTCAACTGGTCAATACGGAAATCAGATTGATTATGTTCTTTGCAGCAGAAGATGGAGATGCTCTATACAGTCAGCTGGAACAGGACCTGGAGCTGACTGTGGTTCAGAATATGAGCTCCTTACTGCAAAATTTAGGTTTAAATTGAATAAAGCATGGAAAACCACTAGGTCATTCAGTGGTTTTAAAATCAAATCCTTTCTGATTTTACAGTGTAGGTGATGAATAGATTCAAGGGATTAGATATGGTATATGGAGTGCCTGAAGAACTATGGCTGGAGGTTTGTAATATTGTACAGGAGGCAGTGACCAAAACCATCCCAAAGAAAAAGAAATGCAAGAAGGCAAAGTGGTTGTCTGAGGAAGTGGCTGTCAAATAGCTGAGGAAGAAGTTCAGTTCAGTTCAGTCACTCAGTTGTGTCTGACTCCTTGTGACCCCATGGACTGCAGCACGCCAGGCCTCCCTGTCCATCACCCACTCCCAGAGTTTACTCAAACTCATGTGCATTGAGTCGGTGATGCTATCCAACTGTCTCATCCTCTGTCATCCCCTTCTCCTCCTGCCTTCAATCTTTCCCAGCATCAGGGTCTTTTCAAATGAGTCAGCTCTTCAAATCAGGTGGCCAAAGTATTGGAGTTTCAACTTCAACATCAATCCTTCCAATGAACACTCAGGTCTGATCTCCTTTAAGATGAAGAGAAATGGAGAAAGGGAAAGATATACCCAACTGAATGCAGAGTTCCAGAGAATGGCAAGGAGAGATAAGAGGGACTTCTTAAAGGAACAATGCAAAGATATAGAGGAAAACAGTAGCATAGGAAAGACTAGGGATCTTTTCAAGAAAACTGGAGTTATCAAGGGAACATGTCATTCAAGGATGGGCACAATAAAGCACAGAAATGGTGAGGACCTAACAGAAGCAGATAAGAATAAGAAGAGATGGCAAGAATACACAGAACTGTACAAAAAAGGCCTTAATGGACTGGATAACCATGAGTGAGGTCACTCACCTAGAGCCAGATATCCTGGAGTGTGAAGTCAAGTGGGTCTTAGGAAGCATTACTGTGAACAAAGCTAGTGGAGGTGATGGAATTCCAGTTGAGCTATTTCAGATCCTAAGAGATGATGGTGTTAAAGTGCTGCACTTAATATGTCAGCAAATTTGGAAAACTCAGCAGTGGCTACAGGGCTATAAAAGATCAGTTTTCATTCCAATCCCCAAAAGGGCAATGCCAAAGAATGTTCAAAGTACCATATAATTGCGTTCACTTCACATCCTCACAAGGTTATGTTCAAAATCCTTCAAGCTAGGCTTCAGCAGTACATGAATCGAAAATTTCCAGATGTAGAAACAGGATTTAGAAAAGGCAGAGCACGTGTCTCTTTCAGATCTGGTTTCCTCAGTGTGTATGCCCAGAAGTGGGATTGCTGGGTCATATGGCAGTTCTATTTCCAGTTTTTTAAGAAATCTCCACACTGTTTTCCAAAGCAGGTTGTACTAGTTTGCATTCCCACCAACAGTGTAAGAGGGTTCCCTTTTCTCCACACCCTCTCCAGCATTTATTGCTTGTAGACTTTTGGATAGCAGCCATCCTGACTGGCGTGTAATGGTACCTCATTGTGGTACATATACACCATGGAATATTACTCAGCCATTAAAAAGAATTCATTTGAATCAGTTCTAATGAGATGGATGAAACTGGAGCCCATTATACAGAGTGAAGTAAGCCAGAAAGATAAAGAACATTACAGTATACTAACACATATATATATGGAATTTAGAAAGATGGTAATGATAACCCTATATGCAAAACAGAAAAAGAGACACAGATGTATAGAACAAACTTTTGGACTCTGTGGGAGAAGGCGAGGGTGGGATGTTTCAAGAGAACAGCATTGAAACATGTATATTATCTAGGGTGAAACAGATCACCAGCCCAGGTTGGATGCATGAGATAAGTGCTCAGACCTGGTGCACTGGGAAGACCCAGAGGGATCGGGCGGAGAGGAAGGTGGGAGGGGGGATCGGGATGGGGAACACATGCAAATCCATGGCTGATTCATGTCAATGTATGACAAAAACCACTACAATATTGTAAAGTAATTAGCCTCCAACTAATAAAAAAAAATAAAAATAATAAAAATAAAAATAAAAAAAAAAGAAAAGGCAGAGCAACCAGAAATCAAACTGCCAACATTCACTGAATCATGGAGAAAGCAAGAGAATTCCATAAGAACATCTACCTCTGCTCCATTGATTACACTAAAGCCTTTGACTGTGCAGATCACAACAAATTGTGGAAAATTCTTAAAAAGATAGGAATACCAGATCACCTTACTTGTCTCCCAAGAAACCTGTATGCAGGTCAAGAAGCAACAGTTTGAACTGGATATGGAACAATGGACTGGTTCAAAATTGAGAAAGGAGTATGACATGGCTATCTACTGTCTTCCTGCTTATTTAACTCAGAAGCAGAGTACATCACGTGAAATGCTGGGCTGGATGAATCACAAACTGAAATCAAGATTGCCAGCAGAAATATCAACAACCTCAGATATGAAGATGATATCACTCTCATGGCAGAAAGTGAAGAGGAACTAAAGAGCCTCTTGATGAAAGTGAAAGAGGAGAGTGAAAAAGTTGGCTGAAAACTCAACATTCAAAAAACAAAGATCATGGCATCCAGTCCCATCACTTCATGGCAAATAGATAGGGAAAAAGTGGAAGTAGTGACACATTTTATTTTCTTGGGTTTCAAAATCACTATGGACAGTGACTGAAGCCATGAAATTAAAAGACTCTTGCTCCTTGGAAGGAAAGCTATGACAAATATAGACAGCATATTAAAAAGCAGAGACATCACTATGCCAACAAAGGTCCATAGAGTCAAAACTATGGTTTTTCCAGTAGTCATATATGGATGTGAGAGTTGGACCATAAAGAAGGCTGAGCCCCGAAGAATTGATGCTTTTGAATTGTGGTGCTGGGGAAGCTCTTGAGAGTAACTTGGACTACAAAGATATCAAACCAGTCAATCCTAAAGGAAATCAGTCCTGAAGGACTAATGCTGAAGTTGAAGCTCTAATATTTTTGCCATTTGATACAAAGAGCCAACTCATTGGAAAAGACCCTGATACTAGGAAAGACTGAAGAAAAAGGAGGGAGCAGCAGAGGATGAGATGGTAGATAGCATCACCGACTCAATGGACATGAATTTGAGCAAACTCCAGGAGATAGTGGAAGACAGAGGAACCTGGCATGTTTCAATCTATGGGGTCACAAAGAGTTGGACACGACTTAGTGGCTGAACAACAACAGCAACAACTGATCTGCCCTTCCTCTATCCCCCAACTTAATTACATTCAAGGTGATAATGTTATTTCTACTTTGTTGTTTCTCGAAGAATAGAAGAAAATAATCTGTACAGTAATGGAGAGATGGTTAAATTCACCAGGCAGCATTAGCACAAGACAGTTAATTAAAAATGCCTATTGAATTAGGAATGAATGAATGGAAATCCTAGTGTTGTCACTGCTACTAAAAAAAAAAAAAAAAAATTCTAAACAAGCACCTGACCTATTTTTTGTCAAATATGGCAGATTTTCCTGTCTAAAGTGGTGTTTAAATGACAGTCCGGAAATGTTATCAAAGTGAAAAGTAACACATGATTCAGGTTCCTTAAATAATTCAAAATAGTTTGACCAGATTGGTTTTTCTCCTCTTGTACACTTGACCCCTGCCCTCCTTGGCTGCTGGGACTAAGAGGTGTGAGCCATCCCACCCGAGCTGCTGTTTGTTCAAGGCAATAAACCCCAAGGGAGCCAATCTCTTTCTCTAGGCAACCAAACTTACAAAGAATGCAAGGAGGCAAGCTCTTGACTATAATACTTTGGGTAAATACAGAAGTCTTCCCTTGAAAATGTCTTTGGCACTCCATTTGCTTTTTTAGTTTTTTACTAAAACTTGAGAGTCAGTTCTCACCTCCTACCTCACTGGAGTCATTTTTGAAGCCAAGAAAGCAAGGGGGAGCTCAGAACACTTATTCTTTTTGTTGGATCCACTGAACTACTGACTGGTAGTGTGACTAAGTGGAAAGAGGGACTGAGCCAGGCTGAGTAAGTTCACTCACAGAAGCCTTTTCAACTCTTCACCTTCAGCTAGATTAATGCAAAATGCAGCCAGTTCCCACTTTTCATCAATTCCCATTTGCTGCCCTGTTTATTCTTTGCTACTTAATAAGCAATTAGATTCACATCTTATAGATATTACCCACAAAGTCAAAGATTTCTACCAATGTATAGATGGAAACAACATAATCACTTGCCAAATAAGTAAAAATACAGTTAAGATTTTACTTTAAAATAATTGTTGTTTTTCAATTGCTCAGTCATGTCTGACTCTTTGCGACCCCATAGACTGCAGCATGGCAGGCTTCCCTTTCCTTTACCATCTCCTGGATCTTGCTTAAACTCATGTCCATTGAGTTGGTGATGCCATCCAACCATCTCATTCCCTGTCGTCCCCATCTCCTCCTGCCTTCAATCTTTCCCAGCACCTGGGTCTTTTCCAATGCGTCAGCTCTTCACATCAAGTGGCCAAAGTACTGGAGCTTCAGCTTCAGCATCAGTCCTTCCAATGAATATTCAGGACTGATTTCCTTTAGGATTGACTGGTTGGATCTCCTTGTAGTCCAAGGGACTCTCAAGAGTCTTCTCCAACACCACAGTTCAAAAGCATCAATTCTTCAGCGCTCAGCCTTCTATGTAGTCCGACTCTCACACCCAAGCATGTCTACTTGAAAAACCATAGCTTTGACTAGATGGACTTTTGTCAGCAAAGTAATGTCTGTTTTTTAGTATGCTGTCTAAGTTTGTCATAACTTTTCTTCCAAGAAGCAAGTGTCTTTTAATTTCATTGCTGCAGTCACCATCTGCAGTGATTTTGGAGACCGAGAAAATAAAGTCTGTCACTATTTTCATTGTTTCCCCATCTATTTGCCATGAAATGATGGAACCGGATGCCAGGATCTTAGTTTTTTGAACGGTGAGTTTTAATCCAGCTTTTTCACCTCCTCTTTCACTTTCATCAAGAAGGTCTTTAATTCCTTTTTGCTTTCTTCCCTATGGGTGGTGTCATCTGCATATCTGAGGTTATTGATATTTATCCCTTAAAACAATTCCTTTCTAAATTTTCTACAAGGAGCACATTTTAGCTAAAAGTAGATAGAAATACTTTATTGTATCCCCATTAGTGAGAGTGAAAGTATTTGTAACTCGGTCGTGTCTGACTTTTTTGCGACCCAGTGGACTGGAGCCACCAGGCTCCTCTGCCCATGGAATTCTCCAGGTAAGAGTATTTGAGAGGGTTGCCATTCCCTTCTCCAGGGGATCTTCCTGATCCAGGGATCAAACTCGTATCCTACTGCACTGTAGGCAGACTCTTTACCATCTGAGCCACCAGGGAAGCCCAGTAGAGGGTAGTATTAATAGCAAAAACTCTTAGGACCATTGAACTGGTCTGAAATCCAGATATAGAGCTTACTGGCTATGTAGTATTAAGTAAGCCAGAGTAGTTCAACTGCTTTACACCTCAGTGTCTTCATCAATAAAGTGGAGATACTACTATGTAAAAGGATTAAAGAGAAAAAATGTGTAGAAGAACAGAGAGCAATATTAGCACATAAAAGACAGCCAACTGCATTAATGCTACTGATACTTCCCCAGTGGCTCAGCAGCAAAGGATCCAGCTGCAATGCAGGAAATGCGGGTTCCACCCTGGATGGGGAAGACCCCTTGGAGAAGGAAATGGCAACCTGCTCCAGTATTCTTGCCTGGGAAATCACATGAACAGAGGAGCCTGGTGGGCTACAGCCCATGGGGTCTCAAAAGAGTTGGACACAACTGAGTGACTAAACAATGACAATGATGCTACTAATATATTATTGTAAGTATAAGAAGGCTTTGAAAAGTATCAGGCCCTAGACAGATGTAAGTACTACTAATGGCTTTATGCTTGGGTTTGGCTTGTGGGCAATGTGAGTGGTTGCAGTTCTGAGTGGTTGGAAACAAAAATATAAGTAACAACATTGTTGTTGTTCAGTCGCTAAGTCATGTCCAATCCTTTGTGACCCTGTGGACTGCAGAAAGCCAGGCTCCTCCACCCTCCACTATCTCCCAGTTCAGTTCAGTTCAGTTGCTAAGTCGTGGCCGACTCTTTGCGACCCCATGAACAGCAGCACACCAGGCCTCCCTGTCCATCACCAACTCCTGGAGTCCACCCAAACCCATGTCCATCAAGTCGATGATGCCATCCAACCATCTCATCCTCTGTCATTCCCTTCTCCTCCTGCCCTCAATCTTTCCCAGCATCAGGGTCTTTTCCAATGAGTCAGCTCTTCGCATCAGGTGGCCAAAGCATTGGAGTTTCAGCTTCAACATCAGTCCTTCCAATGAACACTCAGGACTGATCTCCTTTAGGATGGACTGTTTGGATCTCCTTGCAGGGACTCTCAAGAGTCTTCTCCAACACCACAGTTCAAAAGCATCAATTTTTCTGCACTCAACCTTCTTTATAGTCCAACTCTCACATCCATACATGACACTGGAAAAACCACAGCCTTGACTAGACGGACCTTTGTTGGCAAAGTAATGTCTCTGCTTTTTAATATGCTGTCTAGGTTGGTCATAACTTTCCTTCCAAGGAGTAAGCATCTTTTAATTTCATGGCTGCAATCACCATCTGCAGTGATTATGGAACCCAGAAAAATAAAGTCTGCCACTGTTTCCACTGTTTCCCCATCTATCAGCCATGAAGTGATGGGACCAGATGCCATGATCTTAGTTTTCTGAATGTTGAGCTTTAAGCCAACTTTTTCACTCTCCTCTTTCACTTTCATCAAGAGGCTCTTTAGTTCTTCTTCACTTTCTGCCATAAGGGTGGTGTCATCTGCATATGTGAGGTTATTGATATTTCTCCCGGCAATCTTGATTCCAGCTTGTGCTTCCTCCAGCCCAGTGTTTCTCATGATGTATTCTGTATAGAAGTTAAATAAGCAGGGTGACAATATACAGCCTTGACATACTCCTTTTCCTATTTGGAACCAGTCTGTTGTTCCATGTCCAGTTCTAACTGTTGCTTCCTGACCTGCATGCAGGCTTCTCAAGAGGCAGGTCAGGTGGTTTGGTATGCCCATCTGTTTCAGAATTTTCCAGTTTATTGTGATCCACACTGTCTCCCAGAGTTTGCTCAAATTCATGTCTATTGAGTCAGTGATGCTACCTAACCATCTCATCCCCTGCTGCTTCCTTCTCCTTTAGTCTTCAATCTTTCCAAGCATCAGGGTCTTTTCCAATGAGTTGGCTCAGCTCTTTACATCAGTTTTCCAAAGCATTAGAGCTTCAGCATCAGACCTTCCAGTGAATATTCAGAGTTGATTTCAGGTAAAGAGAACAATGAAACAGAACAGAGTTCAGAAATATATCCACATGTGTATGGTCAGTCGATTTCCAAATTAAGGCACCAAGTCAATCCAATAGAGAAAGAAGTCTTTTTTTTTTTTTTTGTAAGTTTTGTTTCCTGGTGACTCAGATGGTAAAGAATCTGCCTGCAATGTGGAGACCTGGGTTCGATCCCTGGGTTGGGAAGATCCCCTGGAGGAGGGCATGGCAACCCACTCCAGTATTCTTGCCTAGAGAATCCCCATGGACACAGGAGCCTGGTGGGTTACAGCCTGTGGGGTTGCAAACAGTCAGACACAACCGAGCCACTAAACATGGCACAGTTGGAACAGTTGAATGTTTATATTGACAAAAATGCAATGTCTATTTCATTTCATATACAAAAATTAATTTGCAATCCATCATAGACCTAAACACAGAACCTAGGATCATAGAGCATCTAGAAGAAAACAGAATATCTTTACAACTTTGAGGTAGACAAAGATTTCTTAGACTGAATACAAAAAGCACTAACAAAAAAAAAAAAATCAGACTCTACTGAAATTACTATTGTCTGCAACATTAAGAAAATTAACAGACAAATCACAGAATAGCAAAAGTAATTGTATACATGTATCTGATAAAAGCGGAGCAGGCATCCCACTCCAGTACTCTTGCCTGGAAAATCCCATGGATGGAGGAGCCTGGAAAGCTACAGTCCATGGGGTCTCGAAGAGTCGGACACGACTAAGTGACTTCACTTTCACTTTTCACTTTCATGCATTGGAGAAGGAAATGGCAACCCACTCCAGAATCCTTGCCTGAAGAATCCCAGGGATGGGGGAACCTGGTGGGCTGCCATCTATGGGGTCGCACAGAGTCAGACACGACTGAAGTGACTTAGCAGCAGCAGTAACATCTGATAAAAGACTTAGCTAGAATATATAATCACTTCTACAAATTATCAATGAAAAGACAAACTAGCTACGTTAAAAGGAGGCAGAAGATTTGAAAAGACACGTCACGAAATAAAAAATATGATTGTCCAATAAAAATATGCAAAAATGCACAGGGAAATACAAGTTAAAACCACGATGAGATACCATTTCATACCCAATAAAAAGGTAGAACAATAAAGACCGACAATATGTATTGTTGAGGATTTAGAATACTTGAAATTTTCATGCCTTGCTAGTAGAAATGTAAAATGTTGCAATCAGTTTGAAAGACTAGAAGTTCCTTGTGATGTAATTTATGTCCACCTTATGAACTAGCAATTTCACTCTTAGGTATCTCCCAATAGAAAGGAAAACTTATGTCCACAAAAGGAGCCTTATTGATAAGAGATATGTCGATCAACCCAAAAGTTCTTCAATAAGAGAATGGATACATAATTAATATAGTCATACAATGGAATATTATTTACAAGAAACCAAACTACTAATATTCACACCACGTGGATCGCTCTCAGAAACATCGCAGTAAAGGAAAGAAGCCAGATCAAAGAGGCCATCAGCCATCTGACTCCATTTCTATAAAATCCAAGTGCAGACAAAACTAACCAGAGGTGACAGAGTTCACAAAGTGATTGCTTTGCTGGAAATGGGGGCATGAGGAAAGGCTGAAAAGTGTCATGAGGGAACTTCCTGGCATAATGGAAATGTTTTATAACTTGTTTTGAATGGGGGTCTTGTGACATGAAGGAACAGAATGGCCATATCTCATGAAATTGAGTACTAAAGATCTGTATCTGTTAATAGGTATTAATTACACCTCAGTTAAACATATGCACACACACATGCTTGAGTGGTTAAGTCTCTGACCTTACAAAGTTTGCAACTGTGCTGAGGACAAATGGTGTTGCCACATTTACATTATCAGAGAATTCAAATTAGATATATAAGTTATTTACGGAGGTTTTAGTTCATTCAAACTGCATATTGCATGACACACAACAAAATGTTTCTCATGAAGCCAGTAAACTGCGTGATCTGGATAAGGCTTTTAAGACCAAAAGAGGCTGCGTTGCTCCTAAAGCCCCCCATTTCTAGGGGCTGGCTAAAAAGGAGTTGGCAGGTGCTTGCGAAGGGGGCCATTCTCTTCTGGCAAGAAAGCCCTAGGTTATTGAATTCTTCCTCCTCCGGCCTTGTTCACCTCCACCGTTTATTGTGTTGTCTTGCTTACCTGTGGCTGCCAGCCCAAGGCAGGCCCCTGAGCTGTGTGTCCTCCCCACAGGGATTAAGTCTCACTCAACATTCGGCAATGTTTTCCTTACCGATCCCGGAGCGGCCACAACATGTCTAAGAAAAACAGCAAGGTTCCAACTCTTGATCAAAAATCCAAATCACTTTTCCCCCTCTCCGTTTTACTCTTATGTTTGCTTACTGTATTTGGATCACAGGGCAATCCTTCTTCTTAATCTGTGATGTTCTAATTGATAATGACATTGGCCAAAACTTAAAAACCACTCAACAGAAACCATTCCTGGTTCCCTGGGGTCAGTGGATGAAGGGAAGTGTCCTATACTGTTCAGAAAAACTCTGTGGGGTGCAGAGAGGGAGAAGCCAAGAACAAGTCCTTTATTTGGGACATTGTTTCCGTTTCTAAACCTTTCTGTTGTATGTCCTCTTTTCCCTCACAAATGGAATATTATTCCCTTTCTGTCTGCCAACAGACCCAAAGGGGAAAAGAGAGGGAGAATTTAAGAAATGGAAAAGGGGAAAGGTATAAAAAATAGCTTGCTTTATGAGTAAAACATAGAAACAAGAGAGGGGGAAAAGACCTGTTTGGTTACATTGTTCCTCCCTCATTTAGAGCAGATTAAATCACATGGAGCAGATGGAGGCAGTTTGCAAGGGAAGGGAATTTACAGTCCCCCCCCAACCCCCACCGCTTTTGCTGTGTTCTCATTCAGCAAAAACACTACATGTGATTAAAGCTGTGTGTGCTCAGTCACTTAGTCATGTCCGACTCCTTGTGACCCCATGGACTGTAGCCCACCAGGCTCCTCTGTCCAGGGACTTCTCCATGCAAGAATTCTGGAGTGGGTTGCCATTTCCTCCTCCTCCTGTCTCCCGAGTCTCCTGCATTGGTTCCTGCACTACACCACCTGCAGACTTTGATTAAGGTAGAGACAGCCTAAAGGCAGCCTGACTGATAATCTCCTAGAAAGGCCATTTGTGCAGGTGCTGTTGCCTTTCCACGTTTGAGTCCTTCAAACAAATGGAGACTTCCCACTTGGAAATGACATTCTCTCTGACCTTCTGCAGTCTTTGCAGTCTTTTCTACATGGACTCTGAGGCTTTTAGCCTTCTGACTTCCAAAATGCTCACATCAGACCCATGTTTCAGAATTCCAGCTCAGGGATCACCTTATTCAAGAATTCCTTGTCCACCTCTTTCATTGCATCCCTTTGAAGGTCTCTTGCTTTGCTCTCTCATTGGGTCAGTTCTCTCCTTCCTTAGAGCACTTGGAACTTTCAACCTTATCAATCTCCTTTACTTTCTGCAACTCTTGGCTGAAGGACTGACTTTTTCTTTTTTAAACTAATTGTTACTGGAGTGTAGCTGATTTACAATGTTGTGTTAGTTTCAGGTGTATAGCAAAGGGAATCAGTTATACATATACATATATCCGCTCTTGTTTTTTAGATTCTTTTCCCATATAGTCCATTACAGAGTATTGAGTAGAGTTCCCAGGACTGTTTAGCAGGTTCTTATTAGTTACCTATCTTTTATATAATTGTGTGTATTTGTCAATCCCAATCTCCCTTTATCCTTCCTTCCCTCCTCCAGGATTGACTTCTTGGTGAAGCATTTGTTATTTCTTCTAGGTAGACTGCTCTGTGATATCATCACACTCTGTGAGTATGTCCATAAACCCGTGATTATCCTGTATTGTAAATCTGTATTAACTCCTCTGCCTCTGGGCTCCAGGAGGGCTGGAATGCTGTCTATACCTCATTGTATTACCCAATATGATCCTTTACACAAAGTATACAAAAATATCATGTGCATACACACACATGTTGATTAGATGTAGCTATTTGGAGGTCACTATGGAGACATCAGAAACAACAGTACAACAGTGTAAAAATAGCAGATGTAAAGAAGGCCACAATTAAGTGTGGACAACTCAAGGAATTTGATGGTAAAAAAAGAAATCGAGATAGAAGAGTAATTGGAGGTAGAAAAAAAGAATCGTGACAAAAGTGAAAACTTGAAGGATTTTTGAGAACACAGCATGGGTGTAGGCAGTGAAGGGGGACCAGTGGAGAAAGAGAACATGAAAATAAAAGAGGGAAGTCACAATAAAGAGATTAAAGTCTTAAGGGAGATAGAAGAGCTGGGATTGAGACATGGGTGGAGAGTAAATTTTGGAAAAGAATAAAAAGCCACTTATTCTGTGATAGTAGGATGAAGAAGAATATAAGAAATGAAAAGGAAGAAACACGGGACTGTTAGGTAAAAATCCAACCAGGTGGACATAAGTAAGTTAGAGCTTCATCTTGATACATCTTCATCTTGAGGTATTGATATACCTTATTGAAGGTATTGATACACCTTCATCTTGATATGCCTTCTTCTTCTGGAAGTAAGAAAGTCAAGGGAAGTCCTAGAGGCTTGAGGAGGGAGGAGGTGGGAGGGGTTGGGGGGGAGGAAGAGAATTATATAGCAGCCAGGTTATCTTGCAAAGGTCTTCCTGTGCCCTTCTCAGATCTCCTTCTCCCCCAAAATGTTCTACCAGTCTGTATTAACCGTGTATATGCAAATAAAGAATGCTATATGTATATGTATAAATATATGTGTATATATTATTTTTCAGATTCTTTTCTCTTATAGTCTATTACCAAATGTTGAGTATAGTTCCTTGTGCTGTACATTAGGTCTTTGTTGGTTATCTAGTTTATGTACAGTAGTGTGTAGGTGTTAATCGCATCCTCCTAATTTAAAAGGTAACTGCCTACAGAGTGGAAGATGGACTAAAGGAAACTTCAAAATTGGACACTGGGAGAACATTTAGGAAGGTATTGTAGAAGTTCAGCATGAGTGGTGAGTGTGGCTCAGACTAAGATGAGGCATTGGAGGCGAAGAGAAGCAGGTAGATTTGGGAGAAGTTTAGCAGAGAGACAGACAGGACCAGATGACGGATGGGGTCTGGGAGAAGAGGGAGCGCAGGGTCACCTATGAGAGACTGGGTGGACAAGATGCCATCAACTAAGACAGAAACACGGGAAGAAGTCCTCCTATCCCAGCCATGCAGTGGAAAAGTGTGAATCTGGAAACCTCATAGCTGTTCCTCAGCCCAGCCACCCACAGGCTGGTGAGAACACCGGCTCTTGGGTTGTGATGCTGACAGTCGCGTGGTTCGTGCTAATTAAAAGATGGAGCAGGTTGGCTCACACAGTGCACTCATGTGCTATCTGACAGGGTGGTAGGCTTTCTTTCCTTCCTTCTTTTCTTGGCTGCTATCTCAGTCTGACAACAGGAACAAACAGAACTCTGTGATTTTCTTTTCCTTTTTTTTTTTTTTTTTTTTGAGCTCCCAACAGCCTTTTTACATAATCTTCAACAATAGCCAGCCTTTGAGAGTATGGGCACAAGCTATACTCTGCACCCAGAGACACTTATCTTCCATGCTTAGATGAAACGATAAGCATTCAGTCTATAGATAAAGCATTAGGCAACTAAGGCAGCATTAGGCAACGTGTTTTTCATTCTACTTTTCTGTTCAACCATTAAAAGTGCCAGGGTGTGGGGATTTGCCTGGACTATCTTAATCCCACTTCACCTACTGTAGCTGTTTACCCTTGGTGACGGGTTTGACATCTAACACAGCATGGAACAGGCACACAGCCAGTGACTGTTCTCTTCTCTTTAAATGGAAAAAAGACACGGATTCAAAATTCAAAAGAAGGAGCCGCTCAGATTCTAATCCTAGGGAGGAAGTCTTCTTGCTTCATGAAGAAGTCAGAGCAGGGGCAGCCCCTCCGGCATTCCCAACTACAAAAGCGGCACATCCTCGGCCTCGTGCCTGAGACCACAGGCAGTGAGTTCTGTGTCCTCAGGGTGCCCCCAGCCAACATTTGGCCATGGAATTCCAAGGGGTAATCCGGTGAAAAGACTCTGACAGCCCATGATCTGGTGTGATCCTAGTTCTGGTATTAATGAGTCAAGTGACCTGGAACAAGTTACACGGCCTCACTTGTGTCATCTTGAAAACAGAGTGAAGTGAAGTGAATGTCTCATCTCAAAGTCTTTAAAGCCTTACTTGTCTGGGCAGAGTCAAAATTATATCCAGATCAAAGTCACTTTCTTTTTAAACAGGGAAAAATCTTTTTTTTTTAATTGAAGTATAATTGATATACAATATCATACAAGTTACAAGTATACAATATAGTGATTCACAATTTGTAAAGGTTATATTTCTTTTATCGTCATTATAAAATATTGACTATATTTCCTGTGTTGTGAAATACATTCTTGTAGCTTATGTATTTTATACATAATAGTATGCCCCTCTAATTCCCTACCTCTGTATTGCCCCTCTCCCCTTCCTTCTCCCTACTAGTAACCACTAGTTTAGAGGGTTTCACCTTATGAATCATTTCTTGCCTTTCAACCAACGATCTTGACCGAAGGTTTCATTGTGTTTCATCATGTGGAGTTCATGCAGGACGTGATGACAAGGAGTTTCTGCTCATAGTTTATTATTTCTCTCTTGTCAAGGGTGTACATTCCCCAAGAGCTGGGAACCTGTCTGACTTGCAACAAATACTTGCTAAATGGAAGAGAGAATATTGCTTCCCTCATAAAAGACAAGATGAGGCCTTGCCAAAAACTAAAATCTCACTAAGTAGAGAAGAATTCTTTATTTTCAGGAGAGCCTAAGGACCTGGAACGCCAAGGAATGACTCTTTGCAGAGCAACAAGCAGTGTCTTGTGTATAGTGAGGCTTCTCTTAATCGGGATCTAACACAGCTGTATATGAGAATTATGTAAAATCATGGGATCTTTGTAAACATCAAAACAAAAACATACACTTTATAAACTAGAATGCAGAATTATATTTACCAGTTGGAAAAATAAGCAGAGACTTGCAGGTTTGAGGCACAGCAAAGCGAAACAACCAGTGGACTAGGGCCAGAAACCAGGACCATTCCAGTAAGTTGGCTATTTGATTTTTTTTTTAATTTACTTATTATTTATTTCTAATTGGAGGATAATTGCTTTACAGTATTGTGTTGGTTTCTGCCATATCATAAGCTGGCTCTTTGACTTTGAAACCCTTACTTCTCTCTGGTCTCAATTTTCCCACTTAGGAGGAGATTGGACTAGACGGTCTCTAATTCTGCTTCCAATGATGATGACTCCACAGGAAACAGGTGAAAATTATTCTTATGTAGTTGTGGCATTTGGTCAATTTTATCGTTGGTCCACTTTGGTCTCTTACCTTAAAGAGACATGTATTAACTTTAGGGGAAGGTGGAAATTTTTAAAGATCAGACATTCTAAGACATTGTATCTTCCATTTGTCCTCCTCATCTTCCTTTCTTCCCCATTTTCCTTGATAGATAGATAGGCAAGTAGATAGATAGATGGATGGATAAATGAGAGATGGATAGATATAGATAGGTGGATAGATAGATGGATATATATGAAATGCTTCCAGAAAATGCCAGCCATGAACCTGGCTAATTCCTTCATCTACTAGTGTTTCAAATTTCTTTTCTCCAAACACCAGCATAGTTCTTAGAAAAACCAGTCTGCCTTCCTTGTCTCGCTGTCCAAGCATTCATTTGCACTTTCATTGCTTCCCATGTGTCTTGTACCCTCTCCACTCTACAAAAGGTTATTTCCTTTTCTAAATGCAGCCTGTTCAATCCTGTGGCTCCTGGGCCATCCTCATGCTCCGCCTCCCTCCCTCAATGCCCGTCTTCCATACACTCAGTCAGTCAGTTCAGTCACTCAGTTCTGTCTGACTCTGTGACCCCCATGGACTGCGGCACACCAGGCTTCTTTGTCCTTCACCAAATCCCAGAGCTTGCTCAAACTCATGTCCATTGAGTCAGAGATGCCATCCAAACATCTCATCCTCTGTCGTCCCCTTCTCCTCCTGCCTTCAATCTTTCCCAGAATCTGGGTCTCTTCCAACAAGTCAGCTCTTCACATCAGGTGGCCAAAGTATTGGAGCTTCAGCTTCAGCTTCCAATGAATATTCAGGACTGATTTCCTTTAGGATGAACTGGTTGGATCTCCTTGCAGTCCAAGGGACTCTCAAGAGTCTTCTCTAACACCATAGCTCAAAAGCATCAATTCTTCGGTGCTTAGCTTTCTTTATAGTCCCACTCTCACACCCATACATGACTACTGGTAAAATCATGGCTTTAGCTAGATGGACCTTTGTTGGCAAAATGCTGTCTAAGTTGATCATAGCTTTTCTTCCAAGAAGCAACAGCCTTTTAATTTCATGGCTTCAGTCACCATCTGCAGTGATTTTGGAGCCCAAGAAAATAAAGTCTGTTAATGCTTCTATTGTTTCCCTGTCTATTTGCCATGAAATGATGGGACTGGATACCATGATCGTCATCTTTTGAAAGTTGAGTTTTAAGCCAGTTTTTTCACTCTCCTCTTTCACTTTTATTAAGAGGCTCTATAGTTCCTCTTTGCTTTCTGCCATAAGTGTGGTGTCATCTGCATATCTGAGGTTATTGATATTTCTCCTGGCAATCTTGATTCCAGCTTGTGCTTCATCCAGTCTGGCATTTCGAATGATGTACTCTGCATAGAAGTTAAATAAGCAGGGTGACGATAAACAGCCTTGATGTACTCCTTTCCTAATTTGGAACCAGTCTGTTGTTTCATGTCCGGTTCTAACTGTTATTTCTTGACCTATACACGGGTTTCTTAGGAGGCAGGTAAGGTGGTCTGGTATTCCCATCTCCTTCAGAATTTTCCACAGTTCATTGTGATCTACACAGTCAAAGGCTTTGGCATAATCAATAAAGCAGAAGTAGATGTTTTTCTGAAATTCTCTTTTTCTATGATCCAACGGATGTTGACAATTTGATCTCTGGTTCCTCTGCCTTTGCTAAATCCAGCTTGAACATCTGGAAGTTCACAGTTCACATACTGTTGAAGCCTGGCTTGGAGACTTTTGAGCATTACTTTACTACCATGTGAGATGAGTGCAATTGTGCAGTAGTTTGAACATTCTTTGGGATTGCCTTTCTTTGGGCCTGGAGTGAAAACTGACCTTTTCCAGTCCTGTGGTCACTGCTGAGTTTTCCAAATTTGCTGGCATATTGAGTGCAGCACTTTCACAGCATCATCTTTTAGGATTTGAAATAGCTCAACTGGAATTCCATCACCTCCACTAGCTTTGTTCATAGTGATGCTTCCTAAGGCTCACTTGACTTCGCATTCCAGGATGTCTGGCTCTAGGTGAGTGATCACACCTGGATCGTGGTCATCTAGGTCATGAAGATCTTTTCTGTATAGTTCTTCTGTGTATTCTTGTCACGTCTTCTTAATATCCTTTGCTTCTGTTAGGTCCATACCATTTCTGTCCTTTATTGTGCCCATCTTTGCATGAAATGTTCCCTTGTTATCTCTAATTTTCTTGAAGAGATCTCTAGTCTTTCCCATTCTATTGTTTTCCTCTATTTCTTTGCATTGATTGCTGAGGAGGGTTTTCTTATCTCTCCCTGCTATTCTTTGGAATTCTGCATTCAAATGGGTGTATCTTTCCTTTTCTCCTTTGCCTTTCACTTCTTTTCTCAGCTATTTGTAAGGCCTCCTCAGACAACCATTTTGCCTTTTTGCATTTCTTTTTCTTGGAGATAGTCTTGATCACTGCCTCCTGTACAATGTCACAAAGCTCCATCCACAGTTTTTCAGGCACTCTGTCTATCAGATCTAATCCCTTGAATCTATCTGTCACTTTCACTGTATAATTGGGATTTGATTTAGGTCATACCTGAATGGTCTAGGTATTCAGACCATTCTTTTTCTGAAGTATGGAAATACTTTCTTCAATTTAAGTCTGAATTTGGCAGTAAGGAGAAGGGAATGGCAAACCACTTCAGTATTCTTCCAAACAGAGGCTTGCACAAATTCAGTTCAGTTGCTCAGTCATGTCCTACTCTTTGTGACCCCATGGACTGTAGCACACCAGGCTTCCCCATCCATCACCAACTCCCAGAGTTTGCTCAAACTCATGTTCATTGAGTCAGTGATGCCATCCAACCATCTCATCCTCTGTTGCCCCCTTCTCCTCCTTCCTTCAATCTTTCCCAGCATCTGGGTCTCTTCCAACAAGTTAGCTCTTCCTATCAGGTGGCCAAAGTATTGGAGCTTCAGCTTCAGCATCAGTCCTTCCAATGAATATTCAGGACCGATTTCCTTTAGGATTGACTGGTTGGATCTCCTTGCAGTCCAAGGGACTCTCAAGAATCTTTTCCAAAACCAGAGTTCAAAAGCATCAGTTCTTTAGCACTCAGCTTTCTTTATGGTCCAACTTTCACATCCATACATGACTACTGGAAAAGCCATAGCTTTGACTACACAGACGTTCGTCAGCAAAGTAATGTCTCTGCTTTTTAATATACAAACTAGGGACTGCATAAATATTTGTCAAGTTGAGTTTCTGAATGTCCAAGTATTATTTGATACTTTATGTTATTAAAAGGAGCCCTACTCCTCTTCCTACAAAACTTTCTCTTCTGGAGACATAAACCCCTTTGGCCAAACTGAACTTAAGATAAAGCAAAAAAGGCTAAAATTAACAAAACTACTCCCTCCTCCCCCAAAGAGAAACTTTCTAAGGATGATGAGCTTTCACCCATTCAGCTACTAGCTTCTCTGCATCCCAGTATCTGTCTCCACTTGTCAAGTCCTAACTGTGCTTCAAGACTCATAAAATATCTGCTTTGGGGGCTGGGTGGCCTAGTGGATAAGAATCCGCCTGCCAATGCAAGAGACACGAGTTTGATCCCTGATCCAGGAAGCCCATATGCTGCAGAAAACTAAGCCTGTGAGTTGCAGCTACTGAGCCTAGAGCCCATGCCCTGCAACAAGAGAAATCACTGCAATGAGACGCCCTCGCACCGCAAGCTGCAACTGGAGAAAGCCCGCATAAAACAACGAAGACCCAACACAGCCAAAAATAGATGAATAAATAAAATTATTTTTAAAAACAAGTAAATTGGACTGTTTAAAAGAAAATCCTCATGGAGAAGCTCCATGATTGGAATCAGAAAGACTAGTTTTTTACCAAAAAATATATGCTCTTACTTAAAGCTTTTTGTGACCTCTGCTATGGAAATATTGTCTGCATCTACTTTATCCATAGAGCTATGTGTTGTTAAGATCTTTTTGTAGTATTAAGATCACATGTAGTATTATAGGCAGTAATAATCCTACTAAAAAGAAGTTTCTTGAAAGCCAGGTCTCTTTCTTTTCTTTTTTTATATCCTCCAAATCACATAATAGATACCTGTTAGATACTTGTTGACAAAAGATGATCATAGAATGTTCCAGGGTCAGACCCTTTGCAAAAATGTACTATACCTGCTGTTTCTCTAGACAAACCACATCTCTACTATCATAACAAGTTTAGCCTAAGAGTTTTTTCAGAGTAATCTGTTTGATTTTGAGAAGCATTGAAAGAAATGACAGAAGTACTGGTGACCCAACTAGAGTTTTACTGGTCCTAAAACACTCATCCATTCAGTCAACAAGTATTTAATGAGTACCTACCAATTACCAAGCACTGTTCTAAGCACTGGAGATATAGCAGTGAATAAAACAAAGAAAAACATCCTTACCCTCATGGAGCTTACATTCTAAGGTGGAGGGGGACAGACAATAAACAAAGTAAGTATATGATATAATATCACAGAAGGTCATGAGTGCGTGGAGAGAACTAAGACAGGGAAGGAGATGGAGAGTGTGGGGCAGTGGCTGAAACTTTAAATTTGAGTGATCATAGTAGGACTCTAAGAAATTAATATTTGAAGAGATAAGAGAGGAAGGCTTATGGATATCTAAGTAGGCAGAGGTGGGAAATCGCTGCAGGCAGAGGGACTGGTGAGTGCAAAAGCCCTGAGGGTACTGGCTTTGCTGAGTTTAATGAACTTCAAGGTCAGAGTGGTTGGAATGGAGGGACTGATGGAGAAAATAGTAGGAGTGAGGTTTGGGAGCCAATGGTAGATTTTGTAGGACCTTCTAGGCCATGCTAGGGATACCAGGATTGATGTGGAGTGAGATGGTGCATTTTCAGTAGAGGTATGACAGGATTTGGCTCAGGCTTTCAATTTCTTTATTTTTACTTTATTACTATTATTGTTTTGTTTTGGCTGTGCTGGATCTTCACTGCCACATGTGGACTTTATCTAGTTGTGGTGCCCTGGCTTCTCTTGTAGAGCACGGGCTCTAGAGCCCACAGGCTTCAGTAGCTGTGGCACTCAGACTTAGCTGCCCTGGGGCATGTGGGATCTTAGTTCCCTGACCATAGATCAAACCCATGTTCCCTGCATTGGAAAGCAGATTCTTAACCACTGGACCACCAGGGAAGTCTCCTGACTTTGGTTTTTACATGGTCACTCTGGCTTCCATGTTGAGAAAAGACTGTTAAGGGAGCCAAGGGAGAAGGATGACCACCACTTGGAAAGCTAGCACAGTAATTCAGGTGACAGATGATGGCAGCTTGGGCCAGGATGATAAAAGCAGAGGTGGTAAGTGGTTGGAGTCTAGATATGTTTTGAAGGTAGAGACAAAAGGATTTATTGTGAAATCAGACATGGAGTGTACATTGAAGAGAGGAGTGGCGGGTGATTCCAAGATCTTTGGCCTGAGTGAGTGGCCCAGTTTAGTGGGGACAGAAGTCTGTGGGAGGTTGGAAGTAACGGGATCAGACATTCATAACAATGTTTTACAATTCTGACCAGACAACATACTGGAACACATGTCGTGTAAGCGATATGCACACATATACATACATATGTATATATAGTTAAAAGTTTAGTTAAAAGTCTCATAAGACCATATGAGATCACTTGAGCAGACGTGAGTGTGTATCAGCAGATAAAAGGTGTGAGGACTGAGTTTGCACATGCCAATGTTAAGATGTAGGGAAACAGGAAGTGAAAATATGCTTGCACATTTTGAATCTGTTTCTAAATTGTATTAGTCAATTCCCTAAAATTCACCAGATCCCCTAAAGTAGACCCATTGGGGTCCTTTTTCCCTGAGGCCAACAACTTGTATAGTTGGCAGCTTGTTAGCTATAATTTTCTAGAAAGTCACCTCAGAACTGGCTAACCAAACCATCTGTTCTGTGTATGGGCCCTATATTCTAATTCTATATACTTTCTTTTGCTTTGGAGCGTAAAAGTGAGAAAATGGGTATCCCTTGATTGCCCTTAAATAATATTTCCCAAGTAAATCCATTCTGGAATGTTCAACTGCAAGATACATATTTGGAATTTCCTGGAAGTCCAGTGGTTAGAACTCAGCAGTTTCACTGCTCTGACCTGAGTTCAGGCCCTGGTTGGGAAACTAAGATTCCACAAGCCAAAAGGTGCAGCAAAAATAAATAATATGTAAGTTCTCTTATCCTGCTAATTAAGACACGGTTCACTTTTGTTGAGAAAGACAGAAACAGGACCAATACATATATGTTTGGCTGGATTCTTGAAGAATACACAGAAACTTTGAGCCCTGAACCCTGCCACACCAGAGATTCTGTTATTTCAAAGGAAACCTTTTAAAATGTACTATTTCATGTGCATTTTATGTCTGGCTCTTGAGGTTTTAACATTAAGAAACTTTTTAATATAAAAATTATAATAAATAGAACGCATAAGTTATTTTCTGATTGCCCTCTTCTCCCACCAACAGTGGAAGGAGAGAGAAGTAGGAAGAGAATTGAATTTCTATGTATTTTTTATTTATTTGTGGGAGGGGGCAAGAAGAAAAGACTTTAGTTGGAAAGTCAGCAAATGAAGAAGATGGTAGACTAATGTCCTAAAGAACCATCATAATTTGGGGTAAAATTCAAGCTTCTTTTACGCTAGGGAAGGGGAAAGCAGGAGAGGGTTAAGTTCAGTAAGTGACTAACGATGGCACATATCTGAGTGCCAGCAAGATGCTAAAGTGTATGCTCAGTTGCTCCGTCATCTCTGACCTTTTGTGGCCCCGCGGACTGTAGCCTGCAAAGCTCCTCTGACAATGGGATCTCCCAGGCAAGAATACTGGGGAGGGTTGCCATGCCTTCCTCCAGGGGATCTTACAGAGTCGGGGATCAAACCCATGCCTCTTGTATCTCCTGCATTGGCAGGAGGATTCTTTACCACTGGCACCACCTGACGAAGGTTGGGAAAACTCTTTGTTCCCGGTCAGTTGCCTGTGGTTGACACAAGTCTGGTCACAGTGCTCCTGCTGGTATTGTGGGCCCCCTACAGAGGCGAGGGGCAGTGCAGCCCACTGAGGGGACAAAGACACTGGTGGTGGAAATTCTGGGCAGCACCCACTGGCATGAGCCCTCCCGGAGGCCACCACCTTCTCCCTACTTATTCTTTGAAGTTTGGATCATTTAAATGTTAGTTCTTTAAGGAACAAACACTATTATCTGGAAAGAAATCATGGGGAACATAGATTTAAAAAAAATAAAATAAAATAAAATTTGATACCATGGGTAAAGTGCTTCCTTTTCACAAACCTAAACTTTGTATTATTACCTCATTGTGCTCCTCAGAATTTCTCAAACCACTAAACAAAGAGGTAGAGAGTACACAACTACAAAAGACTCCAAATCCTTTTTCTGTGTCAGAATACAATACCAGCCCCTTGTCCAATTACATAGGACTCTTCCCCTCTCTCTGAGTTGCAGAAAGAACAGGTCTCTTAACTTGCACCTGTGTTCGTCAGGTGTCTCTAACTGCATTCTACTTAGCAATAACAAAGGAGGTGCAGATGCATGATAAAATCTCTAGACTGATATTTACTCTGAAAAGTTTGAGTCTTTATTGAAAAAAGAGGGAAAAGAGAACTGACACTTCGTTGATACTGGATATTAAAACATAGTCTGTATATTTGTAGATGCCTAAGGACTTGGATGGGGCTTTCCTCGTGGCTCAGCAGTAAAGAATCCATCTGCAATTCTGGAGCCACAGGAGACTCAGGTTGGATCCCTGGGCTGGGAAGATCTTCTCAAGATGGAAATGGCAACCCCCTCCAGTATTCTTGCCTGGAGAATCCCATAGACAGAGGAGCCTGGCAGGCTATAGTTCATGGGGTTGCAAAGAGTCGGACATGACTAAAGTAACTTAGCACACATGCATGCAAGGACTTGGGTGCCAGTATAAGCAAATGGAGTTTCAATTGTTTGGGAAGGCACATGGAGAAACACGGGCTGTAGAAAAACACGGGCTTTTTTACTCAGCCATAAAAGAGAATGAAATAATGCCATCTCAGGCAACATGGATGGATGCAGAGATTATCATACTAAGTAAAGTGAAAGTGAAAGTGTTCGCTGCCTCAGTCATGTCTGACTCTTTATGATCCCATGGACTATAGCCCACCAGGCTCCTCTGTCCATGGGATTTCCCAGGCAAGAATACTGGAGTGGGTTGCCATACCCTTCTCCAGGGGATCTTCCCAAAGTAAAGCAAGGCAAAGACAAATATCATATGATATCACTATATATGTGGAATCTAAAAAGAAAAGGTACAAATGAACTTATTTACAAAACTGAAATAGACCCACAGAATAGAAAACAAACTTATGGTTTTCCAAAGGAGAAAGTAGCAGAGGGACAAATTAGGAGGTTGGGATTAACATATATAAACTATTGTATATAAAATAGATAACCAACTAGGACCTACAGAATAGCACAAGGAACTATACTTAATATTTTGCAACAACCTATGAGGGAAAAGAATCTAAAAATAATATGTATGTATAACTGAATTACTGCACTGTGTATATAAAACTTACACAACTTTGCAAATCAACTATACTTCAATTTAAAAAAGAGAAAAAAAACCAGACCTCCATCACTTTTACTATCAATGTGTACAGGGCAAGTTACATTTTAAACTTTAGCTTTCTCATCTAAAAGAAGAAGATAATAAATATCTTTCTCATTAGGTTTTTATTTGTTTTATTGAGGTATAATTGACATATTACATTATACTAGTTTCAGGTGTGTGTCTGTGTCTGTGTGTGTTAGTCACTCAGTCATGTCCAACCCTTGTGACCCCATGTACTGTAGCCCACCAGACACCTCTGTACATGGCATTCTCCAGGCAAGAATACTGGAGTGGATTGCCATTCCCGTCTCCAGAGGATATGCCCAACCCAGAGATCAAACCCAGGTCTCCCACATTGCAGGTGGATTCTATTCCATCTGAGCCACCAGGGAAACCCATCAGGGGTATAACATAATGATTTGTTGTTTGTATATATTGCAAAATGATCTCAACAAGTAAGTCCAATTAACAGTTGTCATCATACAGTTACAAAATTCTTTCTTGTGATGAGGACTTCATTGTGTTTTAAAATAGACATTATTGACTAGAGGGAAAACATATAACTCTTTTTCAAGTGATTAAACATTGTGGCTTGCATCATCTTTTTTTTCAATGAAAGGAAACCTTTGCCATCACTAAATCTATAAATGTAACTTTGTGTTTTTTACTCTAAGGAAAGCTGTGAGCTTTTCCCCCTTTATTTTTTTTTTCCCATTTGCTTTTCCCCCTTTAAATTAGATGCCAGATGAAAATTTTTCCAGGTCCAACTGAAGTGTTAGAATCGATTTTTTAAACAACCATTAGCTATCCTTGAAACTGAGCTAAGCAAACAAAATCTTAATATCAGAATCTCATTTCTGAAACTATATTTCCATCCACCTAAGTTCTTCTCCTCTTTGTATGACTCAGGAGGAACCAAGCTCTTATGATACTGTTTCCTTCTTTTTGAGCTCTTTAGATAAACCCAGACCTTCTTTTTTTTCACATTTATTGGACCATAACCAGTAGTGGTCTGATATGCTCCATGTACCTCTAGTGCAGCTTTCCATGTAATTCTTGTGGTCAGTTCTGAATTTTCATTTCCCAGATATTTTCTGTGATTTTATCAAACTGCATCTCAATCCTTAATGACTTACACAGACAATGTGGTGACCCAAATCTAACATGCTTAGAACTCATGATCTTTAGCCAACCACCTCTGGATCAGAATCTCACAAACTAAGCAAAGCCAGGCCTTTATGCTTCTTGGATGGAAAACTAGAGGAAAAGAGGATGTGAGCTGGGAATTATTTAGTGGATGATAATCTTTCCTGTAATCAGCACTGTACAAAACACTCCTTGTAATCTGAGTTTAACTGGAGGCCATCCATTATAATATGTAAAACTAAGGTGCTACTAGTTTTTCCTATTGCAATGCTTCATTTGTCTAACATTCTTGAGGAGTAAGGAATTCTACTTGTATATTTCACAACCAACTGAAGCTTATTCCTTTGAGTGCTGAAACTTTCTATTTTAAATAAAAAACCTTTATAAAATTACTCTTTACATCCCCATTTTTCTAAACAGAGTGCAAAAAGAATTGTTTCACTTGATCTTAATGATTAAAGTTCATATTATCATAATTTATATTGAGTATATATGAGAGTCATGGCGATCAAACCAGTCAATCTAAAGGAAATCAACCTCGATCGGAAGGACTGATACTGAAGCTGAAACTCCAATACTTTGGCCACCTAATGCGAAGAGCTGACTCATTGGAAAAGACCCTGATGCTGGGAAAGATTATAGGCAAAAGGAGAAGGGCGTGACAGAGGATGAGATGGTTGGGTGGCATCACTGAGTCAACGGACATGAGTTTGAGCAAAATCCAGGAGATAGTAAAGGACAGGAAAGCCTGGCTTGCTGCAATTCATGGGGTCGCAGAGTCAGACATGACTTAGCAACTGAAAACAACAACAAATATTGATGTATACTGATGACCCCCAGATAGTTTATGTTGAAAAGCTTGGGCACAGTCACAAAAGCTACATGTGACTACTTGTTTTTAAAATTATTAATACTATCACTTCTTTTTTTAGGCATTAAACTTTCAGGTTATCAGTTACAGCCAATATCTTATCTTCCCTATTCTAATTGTCTATTGTGGCGTGGAGAATTAAAAGTCCAACACCATTTGCATTGTACCTCAGTTTAGTTCAGCTCAGCCGCTCAGTCATGTCTAACTCTTTGAGACCCCATGAACTGCAGCACACCAGGACTCACTGTCCATTACCAACTCCCAGAGTTTACTCATATCCATTGAGTTGGTGATGCCATCCAACCATCTCATCCTCTGTCATCCCCTTCAATCTTTCCCAGCATCTGGGTCTCTTCCAACAAGTCAGCTTTTTGTATCAGGTGGCCAAAGTATTGGAGTTTCAGCTTCAGCATCAGTCCTTCCTATGAATATTCAGGACTGATTTCCTTTAGGGTGGACTAGTTGGATCTCCTTGCAGTCCAAGGGACTCTCAAGAGTCTTCTCCAACACCACATTGCATTGTACCTCAAGATAAAGCAAATAGACTCTGAGTGGAGGCCTGTGGGAATGTCTGAATATCAAGGTATATAACCTCTTGTGTGTGGCCTTCTTGGGCTTTTTTTTTTTTTTTTTTTTAAGTGCATTCTAATTTGATAAGAACTTTTGTGTTCAGGTAGGAGTCAATTGCTTGAGTGAATTCCTTTCCTTATAAGAAAACATAAAGCATTTAGTCCTTATCACCACTAGTATTACTTTAACCAGTGAAGTGACTTAAGCAAGGCCAGTAACACGAGAGTAAGAACCAGATGCAGAAACTACATCTTTTAACCTTTCTGATCAATTTAGCAAACTCATAATAATCTATCGGACTTGCACTTACCTGAAATTTCAATTCAGGTATTTTGTTTTGTTTCATGTGTAAATCAAACACAATGGACAGAGTGATACCTGTTTATGACAATACTATATTTAGTGATTTCCCAAAATGATTAGTTTTCATACACAGAGGGGCTTTACCAGTGGTGTCAATGGACAGGATGCTTCATGGCACTTGTCTCCACCATGTGGGACTCAGAGATGAATATGATTTAGACTTTCTTTACACAAAAGTAACTGCTTATCATGTGACCCCTCAAGAACATGTACTAGTGTAAAAGGAGATATGCATTTCTTGTCAAGTGTCTACAATTCCACCTGTTACATAAAAGGCATTGACTTGATCTCTTGGATTTTTAGGAGGGTAAAATCCTGCAGAAAAATGAATAGCGCTTTCAGCCTAAATCTTTAGAACACAAAGTTCTTTTTTTTTTAAAAAAAATCGAGGTATAGTTGATTTACAGTATTATGTTTCAGGTGTACATAGTGATTCACAGTTTTTAAAGGTCATATTCCATTACCATTATTATAAAATACTGGCTATATTCCCTGTGCTGTACAATATATCCTTGTAGCTAATTTATTTTATACATAATAGTAGTTTGCTTGTTAATATCTTGCTCCAATCCAGTACACAACATTTTTATTTCAAATGTGGCAGTATCTATGATTAACAGATTTATTTGGCTGTATCTTTTTTTTTCTTTAACTGCAAGCACCAGACCCACAGACTCCAACAGGAAAATACACTAAAAGCATGATTAGTCCAGAAATTTCTGCTTTACCCTAGGCAAACTGATGGGAGGGCTTTGGGGTGTGGGCGGGAGGACACGGGTTACAGGAGTGGAGGGTAGCTGAAAGCAAGGTAACCACTGAACATCATGCCATAGCTCTCCCAGGTTGAGTGGAATATGGTTCCTATAAGGGACTTCCCAGGAGGCACTAATGGTAAGAACCCGCCTGCCTATGCAAGAAACATAAGAGACTTGGGTTCCATCCCTGGCGCAGGAAAATTCCCTGGAGGAGGAAATGGCAACCCTCTCCAGTATTCTTGCCTGGAGAATCCTATAGACAGAGGAGCCTGGTGGGCTATATTCCATAGGAGTGCAAAGAGTCGACCACTACTGAAGCAACTTAGCAGCAAGAGGTCTCATTTTCCCCAGCCCAACACCAAGCTCTTAGAACTGGACAGAGGATGGGTTAATTCCTTGTTGTCCACAGGAGTAAGGTGATGTCAGGTGAATGCTTCACTCAATGCAGTTAACTATCTCTTATATTAAATTCTGCTCATGTCCCTTACAATTTTTAAAACATAGACCTATCCATTTGGATATGGAGAAGCAAGCAAGCAAAAAGAAAAAAAAAAAAAAACACCCTTTAGTTTTAATGCCCTTGATCCTTCATTCAGTGAAGTCTTCTGAAAATGAATGTAGTACAGAAAGATAGGGGGGGAAATGTATTAACAGGGACCAACTGAGATGAAACTGAGCCATTACTTTCATCTGTCGACTTAAGGGGTTTCTCAGCCTGTTGTTTACCTGGTTTTAGTAGTTTTTAAAGGGTTAACGTTTATTCTGAACCCAGATGCACTCCACCTCCCAAACACACCCAGAGGCACGCACGCACACGCATCTCCACATCGGGTTATGTAATGATGCCAAAACTGACAAGGAAGGGAAGTCAAGATTAACAGCAACAAGGATGCTGATGATGAAAACAAGCTCAGCAAGTTGTATTTACACCGCATTTTCCTTCAAGAACCGCAGAGCTCTAGGCAGATAGGATCTCGCTAATCCTCAATGGAGCTTTCTTTAAGCGGCTTTATCCAGGCTCTCTCACTGGAGGAAGCCAGCACCGCGAGCCTGCGGCGAGGTTGGAAACCGAACCCAAGGCTCCGGACTCGCAGGCCATTGTCCCGTCCCTTCCCCCAGGCTAGCTTCCTGTCAGGGGTCTGTAAACAGGTTAACCGATCCGGTGATTAGGGTGCCTCCCGCCTACGTGCCAAAGGGACTGGGCGAGTGAAGCTTTTCCTTATTAACACATCTTTCAGTACAAACCAGTGAAGCTGGAGATTCAGATATTGTCTCTAATTGCAGAAAACTGGCTCCGACCAAGCTTGATCTGGGCACGGGCGTCAGGAGCTGGCGGGGAACCGGTCGGACCCCGCGAGGTCGCTGGGGAGAGGCGGCCGCCCGGGGGGGCCCCCTTAGTGCGAGCCCAGCCCCGGGGAGGGAGAGACTGAAAACCAAGCCTCATTTGTTCTTTCTTTTTTTTTCTATTCGCAAATGCCACTGGCACATTACTTTAAAAAAAAGAAAAAGAAATAAAGAGAAAAGGGGAAGGAGAAAGGTCCTGAGAAATGATGGGAGCTTGAACTGCGGGGCGGGAGGGAGACAAGCATCCTTTGGCGGCCGCGGCGGGGCCAGGGCTTTCCCAGGCGGCCGGGGGCGATGGGGTGACGACTCCGCATCGCGGCGGCGGCTTTTCACACCAGCACCCCGCTCCCCGCGGCTCCCCGCCCGGCTCAGCCCGCCGCCGAGCCGACCGCGCGCCGCGGTAATTGGGCACAGGGGCCTTTTTCAGAGTCGCTCAGTCGGTAAATGAAACGTCAGTTCCCCGGTGATCCCGCGTGTGTGGGGCTGCAGGACGGGGCTGCTCTTTCACAGCCCCGAGCCCTGCGCTGCCCGCGGCGGCTGGCGGCCTCGGTTCCTCCCGGGGGCTCCCGCTTGGCCTCTGTCCTCTGCCTCCCCCAGCCCCCACCCCGACACAGTCGTCTAGGTCAGCCCTCCAGAGATAACCAGATTCGTTTTGGTCAAGTATTAGCCTCTGCTTTTTATTTAACGTGTATCTCAAAGGGGACTTGTCACTCAATTCGATTAGACGCTAGCCCTCCTAAAGTCATTTCATTGGAAACTGTCAGAACCGGAATGCACTTGGATCAACCCAAGCCAGCCCTGGCCTAGATTAAATGTCTTCTACCTGTTCAGGGATTAGTAAATCGCCCAGCCTTTCTTAGTCTTCTCTGCGGCAGCCACTGAAACGTGGCTTCTTTCACCATCACCTTCATTCTGCTTCAGGAGAGAGAGCTTTAGCTCTTGGGAAAGACAGGAGGTCCTTATTCTTCTCAGCATCACTCACTATTAGGGGCGAGAGGGGTCACCACTAACTGCCTTGTGGTATCTGGGCTTCCTAACTGGTGTGATGGCCTCAGGAACAGGCCTAAGGGAACAGATGCTTCCCACCTAGGAGAGTGACTCTTTGCGACCGCATGTTCTATAACCTGCCAGGCTTCTCTGTCCATGGAATTCTCCAGGCAAGAACACTGGAGTGGGTCGCCATTCCCTTCTCCAGGGGATCTTCCCCATCCAGGGATGGAACCTGGATCTGTCACTGTGCAGGCAGATTCTTTACCACTGAGCCACCGGGGAAGCCCACACCCATTTCTGCACCTCCCAACGAAAACAGAGCAGCACCATTTACTTGGTACCTACCATGCACGATTTATTGTTACCTTACCTCTCACAGCCATCTATTTTGTGGGTGGAGGTTCAGAAACTCATTCAAGCTGCAGTTAGTATCAGGTTTAACTGACTCGGTCATAATGGCTTTCTCTTCCTCTTCTTTTAAGGCTGCAGTCCTGTAACACCCACCCTTAGGACTCCATTCAACCTTAAACACTTCTTAAAGGGGCTTCCCTGGTGGCTCAGCCACCTGGGGGAAATCCGCCTGCCAATGCAGGAACCCAGGTTTAGCCCCTGGGTTGGGGAGATCCCCTGGAGAAGGAAATGACAACCCCCTCCAGTATCCTTGCCTGGAGAATTCCACGGACAGAGGAGCCTGGAAGACTACAATCCATAGGGTTGCGAAAGAGTCGGACATGACTTAGTGACTAAACAACTTCCTAAAGATCCTGTCTCTGATACACTCACATTAGGGGTTAGGGCTTCAGCTATAAATTTGCCGGGAGGGGATACAATTTGGTCAATAGCACCAGTGATTCAGCACAGATCCAGAACGCAAACTTGTGGTACCCAATCTCCAGCTGTAAGATAAATAAGTACTAGGGATGTTGTTTACAACATGATCTCTGTAGCTAACATTGCTGTATGATATATATAAAAATTGTTAAGAAAGTAAATCTTGAATTCTGACCACAAGGAAAAATATTTTCATTTTTTTCCTTCTTTAAAATTTTATCCATATGAGGTGATGGATATTAACTAAATCTGTGGTGATCATTTCATGACATATCTAAGTCAAAATATTACGTTATGAACCTTAAACCTATACAGTGATGTATGAACTTATATCTTTATAACATGGGGGAGGTGGGGATGCTGTGATACCTTATACAGCAACAAATACTTAGATATCCATTAATGCATTGATGTTAATGGAAATGGGGTAGAAGTAAAAAGGAGAGAAGAAAAGTGATGCCCTTTTTGCTGCTGTAGAACCATTTTATATTTTAGAAGATATGACTTGATATTCATTATTTGGCATATACCATAAAGCACAGCTTAAAGTCACCTTCAGGGTCTGATACCGTGAGACCTTCTTCGGGATGGAATTATTGTATAATAATGCCTCTGACACTTCAAAAATTAGATTCTTTTCCAGAAAGGGAAATACACTCTGCATTATACAGAATCATATTTTCAAAAGTTTTTCTTGTAGCTAGAAGCAACTTACACAAACTTTCTTCTTTACAAAGCTAGAATCATTTCTTTAATAGGGCACTATTGTTTATTTTTTACTTTTTATTTATTTATTTGGCTTCATTAGGTATTCATTGTGTCATGTGGGATCTTTCCCTGCAGCCTACTTATCCTCTACTTGTAGCAGGGCAGCTCCAGAGTGCATGGGTGGGCTCAGTAGATGTGCCAAGCTGACATAGTTGCTCCACAGAATGTGGGATCTTAGTTTCCAAAACAGGGATAAAGCCCATGTCCCCTGCATTGCAAGAGAGATTCTTAACCACTAGACCGCTAGAGCAAATAGAGCAGCTTGGGTTCAGGTTAATATGTCATACAGTTCAGTTGCTTAGTGTCTGACTCTTTGTGATCCCATGGATTGAAGCACGACAGGACTCCCTGTCAATCACCAACTCCCGAAGTTTACTCAAACTCATGTCCCTTGAGTTGGTGATGCCATCCAACCATCTCATCCTCTGTCATCCCCTTCTCCCACCTTCAATCTTTCCCAGCATCAGTCTTTTCAAATGAGTCAGTTCTTCACATCAGTATTGGAATTTCAAAGTATTGGAGTTTCAGCTTCAGCATCAGTCCTTCCTATGAATATTCAGGACTGAGTTCCTTTAGGATGCAGTGGTTGGATCTCTTTGCAGTCCAAGGGACTCTCAAGAGTCTTCTCCAACACCACAGTTCAAAAGCATCAATACTTTGGTGCTCAGCTTTCTTTATAGTCCAATTCTCACACCCATACATGACTACTAGAAAAACCATAGCCTTGACTAGATGGACCTTTGTTGGCAAAGTAATGTCTCTGCTTTTTAACATGCTGTCTAGCTTGGTTGTAACTTTTTTCCAAGGAGCAAGTGTCTTTTAATTTCATGGCTGCAGTTACCATCTGCAGTGATTTTAGAGCCCAAGAAAATAAAGTCTGTCACTGTTTCCATTGTTTCCCCAACTATTTGCCATGAAGTGATGGGACCAGATGCCATGATCTTAGTTTTCTGAATGTTGAATTTTAAGTCCTGGATGTTGAGTTTTAAGCCAACTTTTTTACTCTTCTCTTTCACTTTCATCAAGAGGCTCTTTACTTCTTCTTTGCTTTCTGCCATAAGGGTGGTATCCTCTGCATATCTGAGGTTATTGATATTTTTCCCAGCAATCTTGATTCCAGCTTGTGCTTCATCTAGCCCAGCATTTCTCATGATGTACTCTGCATGTAAGTTAAATAAGCAGGGTGACAATATACTTGAAGTACTCCTTTCCCTACTTTGAACCAGTCTCTTGTTCCATGTCCAGTTCTAACTGCTGCTTCCTGACCTGCACACAGATTTCTCAAGAGGCAGGTCAGGTGGTTTGGTATTCCCATCTCTTTAAGAATTTTCCTGTTTGTTGTGATCCACACAGTCAAAGGCTTTGGCATAGTCAATAAAGCAAAAGTAGATGTTTTTCTGGAACTCACTTGCTTTTTCGATGATTGAACAGATGTTGGCAATTTGATCTCTGGTTCATCTGCCTTTTCTAAATCCAGCTTGAACATCTGGAATTTCACGGTTCATGTGTTGCTGAAGCCTGGCTTGGAGAATTTTGAGCATTACTTTACTAGCGTGTGAGATGAGTGCAATTGTGTGGTAGTTTGAGCATTCTTTGGCATTGCCTTTCTTTGGGCCTGGAGTGAAAACTGACCTTTTCCAATCCTGTGGTCACTGCTGAGTTTTCCAAATTTGCTGGCATATTGACTGCAGCACTTGCACAGTATCATCTTTTAGGATTTTAAATAGCTCAACTGGAATTCCATCACCTCCACTAGCTTTGTTCATAGTGATGCTTCCTAAGGCCCCCTTGACTTCACATTCCAGGATGTCTTGCACTAGATGAGTGATCACACCATCGTGGTTATCTGAGTCATGGTTATCTGAGTCATGAAGATCTTTTTTGTCCAGTTCTTCTGTGTATTCTTGCCACCTCTTCTTGATATCTTCTGCTTCTGTTAGGTCCATACCATGTCTGTCCTTTCTTATGCCCATTTTTGCATGAAATGTTCCCTTGGTATCTCTAATTTTCTTGAAGAGATCTCGAGTTTTTCCCATTCTATTATTTTCCTTGAATCTATTTCTGACTTCCATTGTAAGGGATTTGATTTAGGTCATACCTAAATGGTCTAGTGGTTTTCCCTACTTTCTTCAATTTAAGTCTGAATTTGGCAATAAGGAGTTCATGATCTGAACCACAGTTAGCTTCCAGTCTTGTATAGGGCTTCTCCATCTTTGGCTGCAAAGAATATAATCAATCTGATTTCAGTATTGACCATCTGGTGATGTCCATGTGTAGAGTCTTCTCTTGTGTTGTTGGAAGAGGATGTTTGCTATGACAAGTGTGTTCTCTTGGCAAAACTCTATTAGCCTTTGACCTGCTTCATTCTGTACTCCAAGGCCAAATTTGCCTGTTACTCCAGGTATTTCTTGACTTCCTATTTTTGCATTCCAGTCCCCTATAGTGAAAAGGACATCTCTTTTGGGTGTTAGTTCTAGAAGGTCTTGTAGGTCTTCATAGAACCATTCAGCTTCAGCTTCTTCAGCATTACTGGTCGGGGCATAGACTTGAATTACTGTGATACTGAGTGGTTTGCCTTGGAAGCAAACAGAGATCATTCTGTCATTTTTGAGATTACATTGAAGTACTGCATTTCAGACTCTTCTGTTGATTATGATGGCTATTCTATTTCTTCTAAGGGATTCTTGCCCACAGTAGTTGATATAGTGGTCATCTGAGTTAAATTCACCCATTCCAGTCTATTTTAGTTTGCTGATTCCTAAAATGTTGATGTTCACTCTTGCCATCTCCTGTTTGACCATTTCCAATTTGCCTTGATTCATGGACCTAACATTCCAGGTTCCTGTGCAATATTGCTCTTTATAGCATCAGACTTTACTTCCATCACCAGTCACATCCACAACTGGGTGTTGTTTTAGATTTGGCTCCATCTCTTCATTCTTTCTGGAGTTATTTCTCCACTGATCTCCAGTGGGACATTGGGCACCTACCAACCTGGGGAGTTCATCTTTCAGTGTCCTATTTTTTTTTTGCCTTTCCATACTGTTCATGAAGTTCTCAAGGCAAGAATACTGAAGTGGTTTGCCCTTCCCTTCTCCAGTGGACCATGTTTTGTCAGAACTTTCCACCATGACCTGTCCATCTTGGGTGGCCCTACATGGCATGGCTGAGAGTTTCACTGAGTGATCGGATTGGTGAGTTTTCTGTGATTGTAGTTTTCATTCTGTCTGTCCTCTGATGGAGAAGGATAAGAGACTTATGGAGGCTTCCTGATGGGAGAGACTGACTGAGGGGAAAACTGGGTCTTGTTCTGATGGGCAGGGCCATGCTCAGTAAATCTTTAATCCAATTTTCTGTTGATGGGTGGGGCTGTGTTCACTCCCTGTTATTTACCTGGGACCAAGCTATGGTGGAGGTAATGAAGATAATGGTGACCTGCTTCAAAAGGTTGCATGCATTCACTGCTTAGCTCAGTGCCCCCAACCCTGCAGCAGGCCACCACCAACCCACACCTCCGCCGGGGACTCCTGGACACTCACAGGCAAGTCTGTTTTGGTATAATTTTCATTTATTTAAAAAACAGATCCAGGGAGGCCAGATTGATCAGGAAATTGATTATATTTCTCCATATGTGAAAGAAGAATCCAATTGAGAAGGCTTATCTTAGTCGAACATAAGGACAACAGAAGGAATGATTTCCTGTTTGCTTTCTAATGGCATTTTCTGTATTGGGTTGATTGTGGGAAAGAGCTAGGAACTAATGGCTGCCACATTCTAATAAAATTCCTCTCTGACCTCAATGCTTGGAAAAGAAAAAGTATTCCCTGAGACCCCGAATGGCCAAGGATGACAAGAAATGATGGCTATAACACTGACCTAAAGAATTGCCTCCTTCTGCTAGTAAACCCTTCAGTCATTTACATCAGTAGTGCGAACTTGTTTTTCTTTTAAGTGATAGATGGAATTAATATATTTCCCCACAGTTTAATCATTTCACAAATCATTATATAGTTTATAGTAAGGGGTGTTTATTTCCATGACCTCAGTCACTTTGAACACCTATTATCAGACCACTAGAAGCTTTGATATGACAGAAAGAGGTGCAAGTCAAGATAATTCTAGTTGCTTATGCCTGCCTTCCTGGATCGCAAATCTGAGGGTAAGATGAGTATCTGATGGCAAGAGGATTAGGACTTCAAAACTTAGCCACTGAAGGCATTTTACTGTCCAGTGGGAAGGGAAAATAAGATTTCAGCAGATAGATAAAGAGGAAAGGAAGGGAATTGTAAACCAAACTTTATATGCTTTATGATTTAACCAGATTCGGTCCTGATTAGGGGCAGAAATATCGAACACCAACCCTGGGACATGGCCCACTCTTGGCAGGAAGGTTCATGCGGACCTTTACAGCACTACTTATTAAGTCAGAAACAGAGGTTACAGAACTGCTATTATTATATATGATCGAGACAATCATTGCTCAGAAATAATCAAAGCATGGCATCCTAAATTATGGGCTTCCTAGGTGGTGCAGTGGTACAGAATTCACCTGTAATATAGGAGACGCGGGTTTGATCCCTTGGTCAGGAAGATCCCCGGGTCAGGAAGATCCCCTGGCAACCCACCCCAGTATTCTTGACAGAATAATTCCATGGACAGAGGAGCCGGACAGATTACAGTCCATGGGGTCACAAAGAGTCAGACAAGGCTGAGCAGTTGAACACACACATCCTAAATTATAACCTTTCAACTTTCCTGGGTTCCTAGGCTACCTTTACCCCTAGGTTTACACATTTGTCTTTTACTTCAATAGACAGACCATATTAAGCCTAATTTCCTGGAAAAATTTAGGCCCTATTTCTTGACCAACAACTACAGACTAATCACTTAAAAACATTTTTATTGTGGGAAAATATCTATAATACCATAAAATTTATCTACCCCAAAAGAATTACAAGTATGATAATAAAGATGATCCAAGATCTTGGATAAAGAATAGAGGCACAGATCGAGAAGATACAAGATGTTTAAGAAAGACCTAGGAGTTAATTACAATTTAACATTTTAACTATTTTTAAGTGTAGTTCAGTGTCATTAAGTACTGTGTGTGCATCCCTCACCACCATCCATCTCCACAACTTTTTCATCCTCCCAAACTGAAACTCTACCCATTAAGCAATAGCTCCCCATCCTCCCCTCCTCCCAGCCTCTGATAAAAGCTATTTTATTCTCTGTCTCTATGTATTTGACTAGGAACCTCATAGAAGTGGAATCATATCTGGTTTATTTCACTTAGCATAATGACTTCAAGTTTTGTCCACATTGTAGCATGTGTCAGAATTTCATTCCTTTTAAAGGCTGAATATTGTTCTATTTTATGCATATACAATATTTTGTTTACCCACTCATTTATAGACGGAAATAATTAGTTTTTAACAAGTATGCCAGTACTTACATGTAAAAACTACAGTCTTTCAGGTTAGAGTGGGGCTTTGCTGATAGCTCAGTTGGTAAACAATCCACCTGCAACGCAGGAGACCTGGGTTTGATCCCTGGGTTGGGAAGCTCCCCTGGAGAAGAGAAAGGCTACCCACTCCTGTAATCTGGCCTAGAGAATTCCTTGGATTGTATAGTCCACGGGGTTGCAAAGAGTCAGACAGGACTGACCGACTTCCACTTTCACTTTCTTTCAGATTAGGGCACGTGTAAAGCTATACACTTACTCAGTGATGACTGTTGATAATGGCTGAATTGTGTTAAGGGCTCAATTCTTCTATACAGAATTCAAATGCTGAAACACTAACCCCACATATCTCAGAATGTGACTGTATTTGGAGATAGGGCCTTCAAAGAGGTGATTAAGTTAAAGAAAGCTGTTAGGGTGGGCTCTAAACTAATCTGACTAATGTCCTTGTAAGAAGAAGAAATTTGGATGCACATAGATACACCAGGGGCGCACACACAGAGGAAAGACCATGGGAGGACATAGCAGGAAGATGACCATCTACAAGCCAGGAAGAGAGGCCTCGGGAGATACCAAACCTGTCAACACCTCCGCCTTGGACTTCTACCCTCCAGAACTGTGAGAAAATAAACTTCTGCTCTTTAAGCTCCTCTGTCTATATTACTTTGCTATGGAAGCCCTACAAACTTGTGACAAAAATACATTTAGGGAATTGCCTCAGAATTAGCTTAAGCCCAGGTACCAAATCAGCCCTATTGTTTTAGAGTGACAAACAATATTAGCCAGCTTAATTGCTAGCTTTATTCCATCATATTTCTCTCTAAATGGCTTTTGACTCTTTAACAAAAAAGTAAATCCTCTCTTAAAGGATAAAAATGCCTTCTACTGAGCATATTCAAAAGAATACTCAAAACTTCACGGGCACTTCTGAAAGGAAATTGTTTTCAGCAAGAGCAACAGAGTTGAAATGAGTCTTTTGTCTGCCATGGTAACTTGCATTGAAGGAAATGACACTCAGTAAGATATGAATGCTCTCTTATATTTGCTAAAAGTCTATCACTTAATTTTATTTTTTAAAAATTTTATTGAAGTAGAGTTGATTTACAATGTTGTTTAGTTCTTCTGTATAGCAAAGTGACTCAGTTATACATACACACACACACACATATATACATATATATATATATTCATTTTCATATTTCTTTCCATTATGGCTCACCACAGAATATTGAATATAGTTCCCTGTTCTATACAGTTTGACCTTGTTGTTTGTCACTTTATATTTCTTCCTTTTTATCTAAATATGATGCATGTGCATTTGGAACTTGCCTCACCTTTTTTTTTTCCTCCCAAAGCTCAAACTCTTCAAAGAACGCCATGACCTGACACTTAAACCAAAGCTTCAGAGCCTTCTGTTTCCTTAATCTGCAGCTGGATTGCTTTGATACTGTGGTCAAAGGATCAGCTCTCAATGGGGCTCAGTTCACTGGCAAGCTCCAGGGAGACCCTCTCTGCCTTGCCCTCAGAAGGAGCAAGTGAAGGTGGGGGTCATGATGCAAACACTGAGCGATAAGGGGGAGAAAGCAAGTTCTGGGAAACTAGGCTTTTGTGTCGTGAGGGAAAATGACTTGAAGTTGGGGAACTTAAGCTAGTACATGCATTGAGATTGGTGGAGACTTTACATTCTTCAGGTACTCTCCAAAAAGCTTTCAGTTACATGGTCTGGTAGAGTTATTCCACCAGGAAAGAGGAGTTTGGAACTAGGAATCATGGTCACTGTCATAATCGCATCGATCTCTGACTTTACCCACTGTTCTTGTCTGCCAACATCCCATTGGAAAAATTTCAAAAGTGGTGCCAACTAAGAATTGCATCTATTCCTCTAAAAAAATTGAGTCCTGTTTCTCACTGGGCTGAGCACCTTAAGGGTAGGGTCCGTGCCTTCATCGCCTTCCTAATTCAGCACACTATCGGGTACTTAGTGCATGCATGCATGCTAAGTCACTTCAGTCGTGTCTGACTTGGTGCGATCCTGTGGACTATAGCTCACCAGGCTCCTTTGTCCATGGGATTCTCCAGGCAAGAACACGGGAATGGGTTGCCATGCCCACCTCCAGGGGATCTACCCAACCAAGGGATGGAACCCACGTCTTTCATGTCTCCTGGATTGGCAGGCAGGCTCTTTACCACTAGCACCACCTGGGAAGCCCCAGGCACTTATTGGCACTCTGTAAATGAATAATGAGCTGTAGTCCTTCACCAGGATCTCAGTTCCTGTAATTCCAAAACCCATTATCCTCCATTGTGGTCCCTGTTTCTGTTCCATTATCACTTGATTTTCTCTCATTCTGTAATCCTCATGTTGAAGCTCAAATTTACAGTAAAATGTTGCCCCTGACCAGAATAGTTGTTAGGGTCCTCACAGCTGTGAATCTGAATTGTAAGGTGGGTGGGGGCTATGAAAAGGAGAGGGGTGCTATAGAAGTCTGGATGTGAATCAGTTGAAAAAGGACTTAGACCCATGCTGTGTCCTCCTTTGGTTGACCACCTCTCAGACTGGTAAAGATGTGTCCAAGTCAAAGGAACCTGACCATTACAGTGGACTTAAGCTCCTGTAAGTCATTTAGACTTCAGAAGGTTCATAAAGTTAGGTTAATGCAAGAGAATTCTTTTGGTTAAGAAAAAAGAAATCCTAGTGCTTGATGACAATTCTTTTCATGGGAAAGAGACAAATGGACCAAAATATCCATTAAAAGATCCACCTTTGTCCTTGGAGTTCCATGGCTGGTGTGAAATTGAAAGAACTCCTTTCACTGTTAATCACCAACCAAAACCTATTGTACAGCACATGGAACACTCTGCTCAGTGGTATGTGCCAGGCTGCATGGGAGGCAAATTTGAGGGAGAATGGATACATGTACAGGTATGGCTGAGTCCCTTCACTGTCCACCTGAAACTATCACAACTTTGTTAATTGGCTACACCACAATACAAAATGGTTTTGGCTTTAAAAAAATTAAGTTTAAAAAAAAACGAGATCAGGTGAAAGAACTCCTTTCACCGTTACCCAAAAACATGCCACATATGGAATGACTGTATGTGGACAGAGATTAAGAAAGATACCCCCTGCCCTATAGTGAAAGAAGTGTGAATTCTTTACCCTTAGGAAAATACTTTTCCAGCAGACCACCACGTAGGCTGGCAGGGGGAGGGCAGTCCCTTTGTGGACACCAAATTCCCAAGCAACTTAACTGTGCCTGAACTTGGCAATGATGCCTATTGAGAATGAGTTCTCTTTTTTTAAGGACTGAGGAATGCAATATGTACAATGTACTTTTTTTTTTTTTTTGCTTCAGGAATTATTTTATTCCTCATTAAAGCCAAGACAAAGGGGTTATAAGGACCCTTGACATGTAAATGTCTAATTAGGAAATTTTCAAAGCTGACATCATCTAAAATGCTCAATTTTTTTTAAAGTCAAGAAAAAGACAAGAGTTTATCATTATATGGCTAAAGAAGCCCTCAAATAAAATAAGCTTTTTTATTTGTATCATCCATGTAAGCGAGGCTAGGCTGCTGCTTTCATCCACTAAGTCAAAAGTGTATGTTTTTAAAAAAAAAAAAAGAAAGTGCACGTTTTCATTTAGAACAGCCCTTGGGGCAGGTGGTATTTATTCACACACTCCTGGTCTCAGCTTGGGTTTCCCTGGAGGAAGAGCTTGACATCAGGGCTTGTGTGCAAATAGATAATTTGGGAGGTGATCTTGGAAAGGAAGAGACAGAGAGTAGAGACAGAAAGTAAGAAAACAAAGAGAACGCACGACTATGGGAAACAAGGGCTTCATTCTTTCCAGAGACCACCCAAGAAACCCATTTAATGCCTTCCAGAATCCGTTCTCTTCAAAGACAGGAAGTAGGTCCATTAGTTCGCATCCCATCAGTCAAAGATCACCTCTAGGAGTGTTAACTTCCTGATCTATGCGAATGCTTGGGCCAAGCCAACAGTCATCATATCTGTGGTTCTCCAGGGGAGAAGGCAAAAACATGTGATATATTAGCTACTGCTGCCTGATAGATAACCTTCAAAGCTAGTGGCTTTAAACCACAAGCAATTATTATTTCATAGTTTCTGTGAGTCAGGCATCTAGAAGTAGCTGAGCAATTCTAGCTCAGCGTCACTCATGCTGCTGCAGTCAAGATGTTGACCCAGGCTTCTGTCAACAGAAGGCTTAATGAGGGCTGGGGGGATCTGCTCCCAAGACGGCTCACTCACACGGCTGGTGGCAGTTCCTCACTGGCTGTTGGCAGAGGCCTTTTTACTCATCACTGGGTCTCTCCAAAGGGCTGCTTGAGTGTCCTCGCAGCATGGCAGCTAGCTTCTCCCAGGAGGAACGTTCCACGACAGACAGTAAGGCAGGAGCTATGATGTCTTCCATGACCTTGCCAGTAGTATCTATGCTATTGGCCACACAGACCAGTCCTGATACAATATGGGGAAGGACTATGCAAGAGTGGGAATACCAGAAGGTGGAGATAATCAAGGGTCATCACTTAGGCTGGTTACCACACATGATTATGTGCTGAAGGGGCTCTGGCTGCACAAGATATACCAAAACCTACACAACCAACCATAGCTGAATAACAACATGAGACCATGAAGATAAAAGTCGTGGCGTCCACATATACCTTTTGGAACCTTCCATCACTCAGATTGGATCATTTCTTGGGCTCCTCCAGTTCAACCCAGAAGGATGTTCAAATTAAACAAAGATTTCAGAAAATACTGATGGGCAGAGCTAAGCTATAGAGTTCTAAAGCACAAATGCAACAGATGATCTGAAAATGGCATGCATCTGGGATTGATTAAACCACCTCAGAAAGTTTATTCCTTGGTTTTCTTTTACTCCGAACCTACAGCAAACAGGCTACAGAAGCCAACACGAGACTGTCTGCTTGTAACAGGGAGCAAAGCTGATCTGATGCTCGAGTTTTAGGGAACAGGGCAAAACACAGCCCTAAGGGGAAGCAAATTTGTGTTAAAACACTAATGTTAATCGAATGATTCATCAAAGAAGATTCATTTTGGTTGAAGTCCAGTTAATGCTGCAACAGACTCTTTCAGAATGTTGGGAGTCATTGAAATACATGTGACAAATTTTGCATGGGTGTAGAAAAAAGCAGTTTCACCTGCAGAGTAGGCTTAAAAACTGTAAGTTGCAAAGACAACTAATTGTCCATCCAACACCCATCTTTCCCCTTTTCCTAATTACAGAACCTAAACCTAACTTTCATACTTAGCTTTAAAAAGTTTCTCATCTTCTCTGGCAAAGTGGAGTGGTCACGTGACACTGTTCTGACCAATAAAATTTATATGAAGTCTGCTGATGGACTCTGTCTAAAGTTTTGCTTTCCTGATACACAAGTCACTGTTACTGCCTGGAAAACTGAGATAGTGACTTGAGCTGGAGCGTAAGCAGCTATCTTGTAGCCATGAGGAAAAGACCAAGAATCACAGATACCTTGAACCACCAAACAACCAGTCACTAAGAACAAGAAACCTCTCTGTAGCTTTAGCCACTATCGTTGACTTTTCTCTTACATACGGTTGAACCTAATCCTTAATAAATACAGCTCACACAAATACTTTTGGATCACCCCTAAGCAAGTGGGTTTCCCTGGTGGTTCAGAAGTAAAGAATACACCTGCCAATGCAGAAGACACGGGGTGGGTCCCTGGGTCAGGAAGATTCCCTTGAAGAAAGAAATGGCAATCTACTCCAGTATTCTTGCCTGGGAAATCCCATGGACAGAGGAGCCTGGTGGGCTATAGTCCATGGGGTTGCAAAAGAGTCAGACACAACTTAGTGACTAAACAACGTCAACAACCAAGTCATAATTTTACTGCATTAGTTAAAATTTCACATTTTTATTCAGCTTCAAAGAAACAGTTTCAAAGTTGTCAGTTTTGTAAAACCATCATTATTGATTTTCTCCTGAAAAAGTACTCTCCCCAAGATAATCCTGACACTTCTGCCCATTGATATTTCTTCAGTCTTTGCATCTGGCCAAGCTCTTCCACAATCCAAGGTCTTCATACGTGTGCCTGCCCCCAGTTTCCCCCATATTTCCTTGCTGAGATTCTTCAATCTAAACCAAGTCACCCAGTTATAGTTTCATGTAAACTGAACTTTTTCTTTACAGAACTTATCAAATTTCTGCTCATATATTTATTTTTGAAAGTACGTGTACCCTATCTGTTTCCTCACTGAAATGAAGCTCTGGGAGGCCAGGGCTGTACCGGCTGGGCTCACCTTTGTAGCCCAGTCTCCACAGTAGTGCCAGGGGGAATGTGATGGTCACACTATCTTTCAGGGAAGCCCTGGAAAGTTCAGGTGTCTTGCTCTTGTTCTGAGGATGGAGAAAACTCAGGCACTGTCAGAGGTGTTCCTCATACTGGATTCTGCTCTTCGAGATATTTAAGCTTTTCTACTTGTTTGTCTTTGTCGAGTATTCCTCACTGAAATCCTCTAGGGAGCAGGAATACTCCCAGGAATGGGGACCTTCACCAAACAGTCCAGGTGGGTTTCCATGAAGTCCAGACAATTGGTCAAGCTTCCAGGGGGACAGGCCAGGGTCTTACTCCTCAGTCCCCCTAAACAGCAGAAAAATACTACTAATTGTCCAAAGTTAGAGACGAGAGCTGCTTAAGGCTTTTGTGAGTGTGTGTGCCCACGCGTGTGTTTTAAAGTGCTGCATTTCGAAGAGGTAAATACAGACTGGGAAATATCTGTTTACACTCTGGTGGCAGAGCAAGCATCTGGAGAGCATTTAACTATGCTGATACTTTGCTCCCAAGTAAAGGTTCTGCTTGTTACAATATGACAGAGTTATTTGACTTTTCAGAAAGATGCCATTCTCCTTCTGGGTTCTCTACAAAACCAAAGACAAGATAAGCTATTTTGAGAATATTAAAACAAGTGCAAACCAAAGTGAAAAGACCAGGAAAAACTAAAAAGGAATCCAACAAGCCATGAGAAAATTTGAAAATATATTACCTACTTGGAAAACATGTTATCATTTGCCGCTGCTTATGTTTCTTTTACGCACCTACTACCACAGAAATGCCCTAGGTGAGTCTTGCCTGCCCAGAAGTCTAATTAAGCCAGACCATCTGAGGCTTGAATGGTGAGGAGGCAGGAAGTGAGATGAGAGGTAAGAAGGAAGAGGCTGGTTGGATGCTGCATCTCCAGGCAGAGATTACACAATATGAGGCTGAGAGGTCTCAGTTACAGTGGGTCAACTCGGAGACAAGCGTTCTGAAATATTTGGGTGCTTATATATATAGATCAAGGAGATCAAACTAGTCAATCCTAAAGGAAATCAACCCTGAATACTCACTGAAAGGACTGATACTGAAGCTGAAACTCCAGTACTTTGGCCACCTGATTTGAAGAGCCACCTCATTGGAAAAGACCCTGATGCTGGGAAAGATTGAGGGCAGAAGGAGAAGGGGACGACAGAGGATGAGATGGATGGATGGCATCATCAACTCAATGGGCATGCGTTTGAGCAAACTCTGGGAGACAGTGAAGGACAGGGAAGTCTGGTGTGCTGCAGTCATGGGGTCACAAAGAGTAGGACACGACTGAGCAACTGAACAACCACAAATATCCAGATAACTCAGGTTCCAAAGGAGCCAAGAGAGAATTTCTATTGAATACATTAAATCTTAGCAGTGACTGAATTCAAGGTAGTAACTTTTATAAATTTCTCATTTTCTACTGGAATTTTAGGATATAAATCCTAAAATATTAACATTTAAATAATTTTAAATGAACATAAAAGTAGGCTATATGAGGAGGGACACAAATCAACTTATGAATCCTTTAGTATTTGAAAGATAACTACTTGAAGAAGGAAAATATACTATTATTGAGGTTTTGCAGTGTAACCTCAATACACTAAAAATACAGTGACAAAATAACACTTTTTAACTGATGATACTTTTCACTGCCTTTTAGACAAGAACTTGTCAAAGGTTACTGGTAAGTTATCTACCACAGAGGTGACATATCATAAAGCATTGGCCAGATGGAGAAGGAAATGGCAACCCACTCCAGTATTCTTGCCTGGAAAAGTCCATGGACAGAGGAACCTGGTGGGCTGCAGTCCTTGGGGTTGCATGACTGAGCATGTGTGCAAGAGGGTGGAGGGAGATGGGTTGGTAGCAGTAAACTGGTAGAACTAAAAAAAATAAAAGAATTGGCCAGAAAATATCAGAAACATGGAGATAATAAATCTAAGATAGAGAATTGTATACTTTTGTACTTTCTATATCTCTATAACAAGGGTAATGGGTTTAAATTCAAAGAGGAGGTGTTGCCTTTGCCTGAGACAGATATACTAAGTTTGAATGTTTTTCCACTGGAAAAAATGCTTTAATTTTTTAAAAAAATTTAATATACTTTTAAAGGTTACTCTCCATTTACAGTTATTACAAAACATCAGCCGTATTCCCCCTGTTATCTGATACACCCTTGAGTCTATCTTATCCCCAGCAGTGTCTACATCCCCCTCCCCCACATTTGTATTGCCCCCCCAACTAGTAACCACTAGTTCTCTGTATCTTTGAGTCTCTTCCTTTCTTGTTATGTCCACTAGTTTGTTGTATTTTTTAGATTCTGCATATAAAAGCTATCATATAGCCTTTGTCTTTTCTGACTTCTTTCACTTAACTTAATGTCCTCCATGTCCATCATGTTGCTGCAAATGGCAAAATTCCATTCTTGTAATGGCTGAGTAGTATTCCATTGTGTACATATATAACCACATCTTTACCCATTTGTCTGTTGATGGACACTTAGGTGGCTTCCATATCTTGCCTATTATAAATAATGCTGCTATAAACTTTGAGGTGCATGGATCTTTTTTAATTAATTTTTTTTTTTTGGATGTCTACACCAGAATGGGATTGCTGGGTCATATGGTAGTTCTATTTCTAGCTTTTTGAGAAACCTCCAAACTGTTTTCCATAGTGACTGCACCAATGTACTTTACCACCACCAACATATGAGGGTTCCCTTTTCTCCACATCCTCGCTGACACTTGTTTATATGTGTGCTGTTTGATTAAAGCCTTTCTGACAGGTGTAAGGTGATACCTCATTGTGGGTTTGATTTGCATTTCCCTGGTGATTGCTGAGGTTGAGCATCTTTTCATGTGCCTGTTGGCTACTTGAATTTCCTCTTTGGAAAAATGTCTATTGAGGTCTTCTGCCCATTTCTTAGTTTACTTGTGAGTACCTAACACACACACACACACACACACACACACACGCGCGCGCACACACACACACACACACACACACATATATAACTCATACAATTCAACATCAAAACAAGTTTTTTAAAAGCCAAATGGGTCAGAATATCCATCTAGAAGTTATGTACTTATAATTAAAGTCACTTTCAAGTCCACAAAAGCAAGGTGCCCTCTCTTTATCTACTCCCTGGGGGATCAGATGCATAGAACTGAACTTCCAGCATATAGATTATATTAGTGACAAAAAAGTTTAGATAATGGCTTAAAAAAACATTTTAAAATTGTTGTTGCTGTTTTGTGTTAACTACAACTTGGGATGAACACAGAAAAAGAACAGTTGTACATATCTGTTCTGAAGTTCTAATAGATAAATAGATGAATAAATTCCTAGACCTTGCCCATGAGGGTATATGTAAGAAGACTGATGTCATAAGTGAGTCTAGCCGGGCCTTTTACATATCTCCCACTGCTTACATTTTTAGGTAAATAATAGAAATATTTTACCTACTATGTCACAGCTTAATCCGTGGGACTTGGTCTAGAAGAAACACAGATGGAACTGATGGAAGTTTTACTGTTAGACCATGCAATTACTCACTATGTCTGAGTGACATTGTTTTGTGTATAGACACGGAGAGAAGTTTAACAAGCCATTGTTAATTATGAGAATGGTGGCATAAGAGTGGTTCTCAAACCAAAGGGCAGAGATTATCTCTTCATGAGGACAAACTTGACTAAGAGGCATTCTTGTTCACTTTGGGGGCCATTGAACAGGGAGTCAAAAGATTAGCTTCAATGGAACCATCTTTCCAGCATCCTTGAGGAAAAAGCTGCTTGTCAACACTTGGGTAAACAACATCTCTGAGTGATGGAGGGAAAAGTACCGAGAGACAGAAAAGCAGTGGGCACTGAAGCACCAGACCCACAGGCAGCTCATGAACATACCAGAAAGTTCCAAAAAAAAAAAAGTGGAATTCAGGTCTTCCTTTCTTCTGTCTCCTCAAACTTCCCACATCCTTTAGGCTCAAGAACTCCTTCCCTGGTCACAATAAATATAGTGACTACTCTAATGTTTGTGCCAACAGAGAAATAAAAGAGCCCAGTTAACATAAAATAACGAGACACCCTTTCAAGTAACACACACAGTTACTGCCTCTGTCCCTGCTCCGCAGGCCAGCAAAATGCCAAAGTAGGAGACATGGGCCCAGCAACCAGTTTTTGCTAGAAAATTATTAGGAGACATGAACCAGGCTCAGATGGATACATAGAATCTGTTCATGTAGCATCACCTCTCAGAGCTTCTGTTCAAAGTCTCTAAAGCAAGTGGTGGCTCGGAAAGCATGGGGTGGCAGTGAGGGGAGGAGTGGGGGTAGAGAAGAGCGACGTGGAAGGGAATCCAGGAGATTGCTTGCACCAATCTCATTGCTAACTGTCTGCTTCCTACCATGGTGGGCAGAGTTTAGAGACCATCTAAACTTTCTCTGTTGATAGAGGTTTTCCTACAGTGATGACAAAATGAGACCATTCAGTGTACACTGCATCAACTAGATTACATTAAACAGATACAGATGAATATTTCCTCTGTTTCTGACACTGTGTTGAGCACAGGAGACACGAAAATGAGTAAAACATAATCCCCATCTTGGAGATATTTACAATTTATGAAGAAACTGTAAATAACTCTCTAAGAGATAAATCTACAAAGTACAGTACTAATAGGCTTCAAAGCAGAAATAATTAATCAAACCATTCATCCTTCACTTATTTACTTAGATGCTTCAGGCCTAGAAAATTGTATCAGGATACTCTTAAAATTGATCTAAAATCTCATCAATTATTTTCTTATTTTTTTTTCTCTTTTTTCTAAAACCTCTCATTTCAGTGATAGACTGATAGCAATTTTTAGCATCTAAAACAGATATGGTCTTGAAAATAATGGATTAAAAGGCTTCAAATAGAAAAATAGATATCACGAAACATGTGCACATTTCTACAGTTATACAAAATGTCTCTCAACCCTCTTCCAAACTAGTGTAAAATAAGCATTTAAATTAGACACAAAGAAGAACACTGACATGAATAAAAGTGACAGCTGACAGAAGAGGAAGGAAGGGGCAAAAATGTTTGAAGCAAACAGAATAGCTGAAGGACAGTCACTGAGACTCATTTGGTGTACAGCCACAATCCCCCGAAGTTAGACTGAGGGCAGCATGGGGATTACGAGAGGAAGCAGGTACACTGGCATAAGTAAAAAGCATCAGGCAATAGCAAGGGAGGTGATAGGTAACAAGTTTAAAAATTTCAAATAGTGCAATGGTCCTGGACCACTCAGTAGGAACTGGCAACTCTACTCACCTTCATAATCCCTGGGAAATCACATCATTTTGAAACTGTTTTCCATAATGGTAGCCCTGAGTCATCAAGGGAAACTTTAAATCCTGTTCAGTATTCTCTATTCTGAAAAGCAGGAAATGTCTGGGGGTGGGGGTGGGGCAGAAGACTGAGTAATCCATTTTAGAGTTTTTTAGGCAAGATTTGGTTGTGTAGACATTTACATTTTTCTGAGCAACTGACATGTCTCTGATTAAACAGGAGTTTACCGTATTTTGGATCAATAAATTTTTGAAAGAATTTTCTTTAATAAATACCAAACATGTTAACATATAATTAGAAATGGCTAGCCAGAAAAATAATAGATTGTTTTCCATATATCTCTAAAATTATTTTTAGGTATAAATGTGGCTTATACTGGAGAAAGCATTTTGTGTTGAATATATATTGATGAGAGATGACAGGGAGAACACTGAAAGCAGCAAAACAACTAGAAGAATATGTGGTGTTTTGGTACCTTTGCTAATGCTCGTATGAACTCACTGTGCTACCAGGTCTGTACTGCTCAGCGCATGACAGTCCAATAAGTCAAGAGGCGTTGGGGCAAGGAAGAGTGACTTTATTTAGAAAGCCAGCAGATTGAGATGATGGTGGAAGAGTGTCCCAAAGAACCATCTTGCCCTGGTTTGGATGCTAGTTTCTTTCATGGAACAAAGAAAGGGAGGTGAGGAGGTGAAGCAAAAAAAGGCAGTAAATTGTTGCGATTATTTTCTGGTTCCGGCCAAGACTCTGGAAGGGATGCTTTAATTTCTTGCAGCCATTTACAGGTTGGCCAGGTCAGGATGTTTCCTGTGAGCTAAAAAAAAAGGTATTTTAACTTAACACTCAGGCATGGGAGGCAGAACTCCCGGAGATGGACCATTATGTGTACTTTAAGCTATATATAGGCAACATCCCTTTGGTGATTAGCTTGTATTGTGTGTTAGTCCCTCAGTCATGTCTGACTCTTTGCAACCTCATGAACTGTATAGCCCACCCGGCTCCTCTGTCCAAGGGATTCTCCAGGCAAGAATACTGGAGTGGGTTGCCATTTCCTTCCCCAGGGAATCTTCCCAACCCAGGGACTGAACCTGGGTCTCTGGCATTGTAGGCAGATTCTCTACCAGCTGAGCCACCAGGGAAGCCCTTGTAGCAAAAGCAATAGACGCGAAGGTTAAAGTAAAAGAAAAGAGATCCAGCGTGGAGTCAGATTTGGTCTTCCCCATCACCACTGCACAGAGGCTGGGGTGGAAAGTGGAGGTGGGACCTGCATGTGAGGCCCCGGGGTTTGGAGAACGTGCTTCTACGTACCTCGCTGCAACAGATGTGAAGACGACAGTGTTTTACCCCAATGTGCAAATCCTGTCCAGGCCCTGGGGAAGCGGTAGACTTCTGGGAATGGGAAATAAACCTGACAAGCAGGTCCTTACATAAGGGACAGAAGACACCTAACTGTCTCAGAGCCTCGTTTTTCTGGGCTTTGACTTGGAGCTGTCTAGATACGCTTGAGGTGCTGTGTGAAGGAACACCTGGATGAAAGCAGAAGCTGCTGTCTTGAGACAGGAAGGTAGGAACATACGCCAAAACACACCCTCGGGTCTTATAAGGATAAGCAAATCTCGCCTAATGAGCTCAAGTTCTTTCTTACAGGTGGGTTCTGAGTCTGTTTGCCTGAATAACTGTGGAAACTTTGTAGAGTCTTCCCTAAACATTACAGCCTCTTCTCAAGTGGTCATCCAATCCACACCGTAAATAACCATGATGGATGACTTCCTAGGCTTAGAGAATTATTTAGAAGGTAGTCACTGTGAAGTTAGTTCACCTCATGTGAGTAAGACCTTAATTTGTGGTTTCCCAGAGGATCTCACTTTATAATCACTCTTCTTCTTGCTCTTTGTGGAATCATGCCTTTTCTGTTTTTTTTCTAGTTCTGCTCCACACCAATCAAGGAAGATTTAAGTTAGAATATGTGGAGGCTGATTATAATATCCACTTGGTAGATTTTCCAGGACGTTTTCTCATCCTTTAGTCATTTCAAATTTTAACACCTGCACCAGAGGCTGAGTGGGAAGGGAAAGGTGTTAACAAAGATAGAAATGACTAATGGGTCAGAATTTTTTTAAATAACAAAATTATAGGCATGGGATTACCTTAAATTGTCACCTATCTTGTGTGTTTTTATGGAAATTTACTAGTATATTGGTCATCACTAAATATACCTAAAAGATAGTCCTGCTGCCACATAACTCAGATGTACCACAATTTCCCACCAAGAGGCTTGCAGGGTTTTCCCACAAGCCTTGTCTCAGCTGCCTGCCTGAATGGAATTCCCACTCCTTTGGTCTGGTTTTGGGAGTTAGGACATCATTTTTATCTACTGGCTTCTGTGGTATTTACTGCATCTAAAAATGAAAGATGCTGTATTTAAATGTTGCCTGGAAAAAAACACAGTATCTTGCTTTCTTTTATTCATTTGAAGTAATTATTGCTATCACAGTCTCATGTGCATTTTTCCCAAACCATAATGATTTGAGACTTATAGAGTATGGTAAAAAAAAAAAAAGTTGGACTGTTTTTTCAAGCAGGCAATTTTGTAAAGCAAATGGTAGTAATCTGAGCCACTTTTTTGGTTTCTAAAGATTTCATCTGTCCACAGGATGATTTCAGGGTCCCATGTAATTTCTTACCTGAAGGCTAAGAGCCTGTGTTCAAAATCCTGTTTTCCATTTCCTACACATAGAATGCAGGTGTGAGAACATAAAAGCACACACATTCATTCATAAGGGTTTCCTATATCCTTTGGCTTAGAGCATTTCTGAGTTCTTTGTAATTCATTTAAAAGAAACATGGGGGGAAAGTTACAGTCATTTCAAATAAACTACAAGTTTCCCTTAGGAATTTATACTAAAATGAGTATTTATTTTTAAAAACCAAATGATATAAATATAAGACATGCAATACTGGGTCAACCCAATGGTCTAACAGTCTGTGGTTTCAAAGTCTCATAGTATTGCATTAATGTTGGCCTCAGAAGTTTTCAGATTCATTTCAAACTCCCTGGTTTCCTTTATTACTCAAATCTGGATTTACCATTCATAGATTCATATAAATGTTTCCTGAACTTACTCATATCTTTAGGTTATATCAATTATGGAAACAATGAGTTCCCAAACAGCAAGGGTTCTACACCCCATACATCATGAGACTATAAGCAGGGGTTCCACTACAGAGCAAAGAAGAAGTGGGGTGAAAAAAATTCAACCTATTATGGTTGTCCTCCTGGATACAACTACTCACATCTCACTCACATGAAAAACTTATTCACTCCCATCCAATGGGATGGGATCCCATCCAATCCCTAAGCATCATCCAATTACGGTATTTGTCAGAAGTCCAGGGTCCTATGATTTGTATTAGGTCCAGACTCTGCTACTCTCAATCCAGAGACTTGTACACTGAATAGAAAATTATCTGTCTTCTACATACCTGAGGCAGGCAGCCTCTAAGATGACCCCAATGACCCCCACCTCTTGGCATTCATGGCCTTGAGCTATTCGCTTCCTTTTAGCAACCTGCTTCTAACCAATAGAATATGGTGATGGTAAGGGGATGCCAAATTTGTGATTAGGTCACATAAAATAGTGACCTTCATCTTGCCAGCAGTGTCTTTCTCTTTTTATCTTGATGACTTTGTTGAAGCAAAGTGCCACATGGAAGATGCTCTGAAGGTGACCTCTACTCAACAGCCACCAGGGAGTTGAAGTCTTCAGTATAGAAACTCCCAGAGAACTGAATCCTGCACCTGCCTCTTGAGAAACCTATATGCAGATGACACCACCCTTATGGCAGAAAGTGAAGATGAACTAAAGGACCTCTTGATGAAAGTGAAAGAGAGTGAAAAATTTGGCTTAAAGTTCAACATTCAGAAAACTATGATCATGGCATCCAGTCCCATCACTTCATGGCAAATAGATGGGCAAACAGTGGAAACAGTGCCTGACTTTATTTTTTTGGGCTCCAAAATCACTGCAGATGGTGACTGCAGCAATGAAATTAAAAGACGCTTACTCCTTGGAAAGAAAGTTATGACAGCCTAGACAACCTAGACAGCATATTAAAAAGCAGAGACATTACTTTGTCAACAAAAGTCTGTCTAGTCAAAGCTATGGTTTTTCCAGTGGTCATGTATGGATGCGAGAGTTGGACTGTAAAGAAAGCTGAGCGCTGAAGAATTGATGCTTTTGAACTGTGGTGTTGGAGAAGACTCTTGAGAGTCCCTTGGGCTGTAAGGAGATCCAACCAGTCCACCCTAAAGGAGATCAGTCCTGGGTATTCATTGGAAGGTCTGATGTTGAAGCTGAAACTCCAATACTTTGGCCACCTCATGCGAAGAGTTGACTCATTGGAAAAGACCCTGATGCTTGGAGGGATTGGGGGCAGGAGGAGAAGGGGACGACAGAGGATGAGATGGTTGGATGGCATCACCGACTCAATGGACATGGGTTTGGGTGGACTCCAGGAGCTGGTGATGGACAGGGAGGCCTGGCATGCTGCAGTTCATGGGGCTGCAAAGAGTCGGACATGACTGAACGACTGAACTGAACTGAACTGAACTGAACTCTGTAAGCGAGTTTGGAAGAGGGTCCTTCTCTAGTCACACCCCCAACTCTAGCTGACAACTTGAATGAAGGCTTGTAACAACTCAGAATCAAAGGACCCAGTTAAGTTGTGCCTGGAGACCTGATCCACAGAAACTGTGAGATAATAAATGTGTCTCATTTTAAACTGCTAAATTTGGGGATAATCTGTTACTTAGCAATAGATAATTACTTTAACACCTAATGTGTCATGCTGGAACACGATGATGACAATAAACACTCCAATTTGAAAAGGTAAAGAATAGAGGGCATACAGCAATCACTGGACCACAGCAATTCTAAAATCCCACTGGGTGTTACAGACTCCCTATTGTTAACCAGCCAGGCCCCTCTATCTTAAGTTAAGAGGAATTCCTTGGTTAGATACCTATTCTGCCTCACAGGAGTAGCTCTCAAGTCCATTTTTCTCCATTGTTCCTGGCTTCTCTGAGGTTCTTTCTGTTCCATCATGCTCCTTGCTATCTTGTGACAAGAATACAGGCACATAAAAACATACCAGCTAAGTCATTTTTTAAAGACCCCTTTCTTGTTGTAGAAGTTCAGGCCCATGAAGCCTTTTTATATCTTGAACAGTTTCAATCTAGACTGGAAGCACTTTGGTCAAATTGTGTCTTCCCAAAACTTTATGGGCTTTCTACTTATTTGATTTCAATAACATCATATGCCAAAGAGCACATCCACTTTTTTTGTTGTTCAGATAAGCCTTTATCTCTCTAAGCTTAATTACCTCACTTTGGGCATAATCAGGCTTCTATGACACTCTGTCCTTAAGATTTCTGAGTTCTTCTGTTCATCTGAAAGAATCTACTAGACATATTTTAGTCCTTTCAAAAAGTCCTTTCAAAATGTTTTAGTTACATTCTAGATTTGGTCTTTACCCTGGGATCATGTCAACATTGTGGATTTCACTTTTGTTTGAGGTGTTTTAATGCCTACACCTTTGATAAAATTGTCCCTGAATTCATTTTAGTACCTTATTAAATGCAGCTTATGCTTTCAACATTCTGCCTCATATTTTTTTTGCCCAAATGTCTCTGTTAATTAGGTAATTTTTCTGTCTTCTAAGTTACCTTAGGTGACAGTTTTAACAAATGTTTTGCTACTATTTAACACAGACTGCTATTTTTTCAGTCCCCCATAACATTTTTTTTGCTGCCCACCACTCAAACCCAGGACCAGTGTCACTTTCAGGTACTAATTTCTGTATCAGTTAACAAAAAGCCACAAAAATGTCAGTGGTTTATAAGCAGCTTTCACTTCACTCACTGGTCTACAAGTCTGGGATGGTTCTGTTTCAGGCTTTACCCTAATGTGGGTCCATTAGGCTTGGCTCTGCTCTGAGGGTCTGTGCCACAGAGCAAGACCAAACATTAAGGCATGCTTCAGTCTCTGCTCACTGCCATTAAGATACCATTGGCCTAACAAAGTCATACACCCAAGTCCAAAGTCAAGGGGTAGGGAAGTATACTTCACCATCATGAGACCATGTTGAGAGTATGCATGTACAATATTACTACATTGAAGGGAAGAAGTGAGATCGATAATCCAACCTTTCACACCAAATAAAATTTTATCTGAATAAGGGTTTCTGTGCTGATGGATGTTTTAAATTCCTAGCCTAAATGATTTCTAAAGTCTTTCCGAGTTGTTTGAAACACCAAGGAAACAGAAAGAACATTTGGGTGGAAAAGGGCAAATCAGAAAATACAGAAAGAATGCAGTACTTTTTGTCAAAACATTGAGGGTGGTTATAGATTTCATCAAACACCTGAAGGAGTGCAAGAAAGGAGTTTGTGAAGATGCTGCACAATGAACCAGCTTATCTTGAATCAGCCCATTATTTATTATGGGATAGCATATTTCTCTTGCGCGCACCAAATTTTTCAGGTCATGGACTCATTCAATTGCAGGTTGAAAACTATATTCTTATATATAGACCATTCAGGTATGGTCAAATCCCTTATGATTATACAGTGGAAGTGACAAATAGATTCAAGGGATTAGATCTGATAAACAAAGAGCCTGAAGAACTATGGATGGAGGATCATGACCATCCCCAAGAGAAAGAAATGGAAAAAGACAAAATGGTTGTCTGAGGAGGCCTTACAAATAGCTGAGATAAGAAGTGAAAGGCAAAGGAGAAAAGGAAAGATGATACCCATTTGAATGCAGAGTTCCAAAGAAAGGAAGGAGAGATAAGAAAGCCTTCCTCAGTGATGAATGCAAAGAAATAGAGGAAAACAACAGAATGGGAAAGACTAGAGATCTCTTCAAGAAAATTAGAGATACCAAGGGAACATTTCATACAAAGATGGGCTCAATAAAGGACAGAAATTATATAGATCTAACAGAAGCAGAAGATATTAAGAAGTGGCAAGAATATACAGAACTATACAAAAAAGATCTTCATGACCCAGATAACCACGATGGTGTGATCACTCACCTAGAGCCAGACATCTTGGAATGTGAAGTCAACTGGACCTTAGGAAGCATCACTATGAACAAAGCTAGGGGAGGTGATGGAATTCCAGTTGAGCTATTTCAAATCTTAAAAGATGATGCTATGGAAGTGCTGCACTCAATATGCCAGCAAATTTGGAAAACTCAGCAGTGGCCACAGGCCTGGAAAGGATCAGTTTTCATTCCAATCCCAAAGAATGCTCAAACTACCACACAATTGCACTCATCTCACATGCTAGTAAAGTAATGCTTAAAATTCTCCAAGCCAGGCTTCAGTAATACGTGAACCGTGAACTTCTAGATGTTTTTAGAAAAGGCAGAGGAACCAGAGATCAAATTGCCAACATACAATGGATCATCGAAAAAGCAAGAGAGTTCCAGAAAAACATCTATTTCTGTTTTATTGACTATGCCAAAGCCTTTGACTGTGTGGATCACAATAAACTGTGGAAAATTCTGAAAGAGATGGGAATACCTGACCACCTTTCTCTTGAGAAACCTGTATGCAGGTCAGGAAGCAACAGTTAGAACTGGACATGGAACAACATTTCCTGGAGTTTGCTCAAATTTGTGTCCATTGAGTTGTTGACACTAAACTTAGCAACTTTCAAACATATAATACAGTGTTAGTAATTATAGTCACCATGCTATACATTACATCCCTGTGGCTAATGTATCTTATACCTGAAAGTTTGTACTTTTTAATTGCTTTCACTCATTTTGCCCACTGTTACCACCATCAACTCCTGCCCTCAACTACCAATACGTTCCTTATATCCATGAGCTCTTTTTCTTAGATTCCACATATAAGTGAGATCATACACTTTCATCATTCTCTGTCTGACATTTCACATTACACAGTGCCTTCAAGGTCAATCCATGTTGTCAAAATGGCGAGACTTCCTTATTTTTAACGTCTGAATAATATTCCATTATACATATATGATGCATGTATGTGTATGTATATCACAATTTCTTTATCCACTCATGTACTGATGGACACTTGCAAGTGTTAGTCGCTCAGTCATGTCTGACTCTTTGCGACCCTGTGGACTGTAGCCTGGCAGGCTCCTCTGTCCATGGAATTCTCCAGGTAAGAATACTGGAGTAGGTAGCCATTTCTTTCTTCATGGGATCTTCCTGACCCAGGGGTCAAACCTGGGTCTCCTGCACTGCAGGTAGATTATTTTTTTACCGATGGAGCGACCAAAGAAAACCAGTTTCTTTATCCATTCTTCCATTGGTGGACAATTCAGCTGCTTCCGTACCTTTGGCTACTGTAAATAATGCAGCAATCAACACAGGGGTGCATATCTTTTTGAGTTAATATTTTCACTTTCTTTGGAAATACCCATAAGTGGAATTGTTGTATCACGTGATAATTCTATTTTTAATTTTTTGAGGAACCTCCATACTGTTTTCCATTGTGGCTGCACCAATTGACATTCCAATAACTAGTGCACCAGGGCTCCCTTTTAAAATTCCACATTCTCGCTGACTGTTTTTACTTCTTGCCTTCTGATGACAGCCATTCTAATAGGTATGAGGTGGGATCGCGTGGTTTGACTCATTTCCCTGCTGCTGAGCACCTTTTCATGTAACTCTTGGCCATCTGTATGTCTTTTCTGGAAAAATGTCTATTCAGATCCTCTGCCCCTTCTGCTCTATTTTTGTCCTTAGCACTCATCACTGTCTAACATGCTATATATTTTACTTACTTGTCAATTTCCCCAGCCAAAGTTAAGCCCTACTAGGCAAGCAATTTCATCTGATTTGTTCACCACTGTTTCTTTTGTATTTAGAACAGTGGCATACACATAGAGAACACTCAAAACATATTTATTGAATGACAGAATTTCTCAGTACAGTTTATGCTATTCCAATCCAAGGAAAGAATGGGCATAAAAACAGGGGGAGGGGAGATACAGCTAAAGAAAATTCTAACAAATAAGAGCTATAATTATAGCTTTCATTTACTATGTCTTTTTCTAATCATTTATTCATAATTGTCTAATTGTGTTCTTGATGAATATATGCTTTCCACATAAAAGAGGTGAATGCACTCAGCAAAGTTCATTTACTTTTCATGACGTTCCTCTTTTGATTTTGAGTCTTTACTCTCCTGGAGTCCTAACAGAATTGCTTCAGCCTCTAGGATGGTTGTATCTGTTGTCGCTCCCAAGAACCTAGACGTAAGTTCAAGATCTAATAGTCGCAGCCGGACTCTGGTTCCTTTCTGGTATTTCCTAAATAGTAAGAAAAAAATTCTGTTAATTCTTCATATCATAAAATGAACAACTAAAATCAAACTCAAATTCTAATTCTAATTTGTGTTGGCTCCAGATAAGGAAATTAACACTGGTATCAGGGAAATAGTTGTTTTTGACAGAAAAGTTATTTAGTTGTATCAAAATTTTTATGTTAAAGTCACTTTTAAAGATTTTATAACTGAAATGAAAATGTATTCCAAACTAAATTCAAACAAGTTGGTTCTTGAAACTGACATTTATTTTAATGTCATTCATTTTTAAAGTCAAAGAGTATCAAGGGGAAAAAATGTTTTCAGAAACATTTTGTCTTCTAAAATTAGTATCTTCTTTGAAAAACAAAATGGAAAAAAGTCTCACTGCAAAATACTTACTATAGGGATTGACTACACTGTAATTAAAAATATAACGCTGGCCATACAATGTATGATGGCTCAGTTTGGTAAAAATTAAAATATTCAAGTATTTCACAATACCAAGTGAAAACTGATGCTCATTTGTCTTTCTTCCTTGATCAATCATTTTAAGAGCTTAATATCAACATTATGAAAAGGTACAGGAGAGTGAAAATATTGCTACTGAATGAAAATCACAACTCTTTTTTAAAAACATCTAAACACACCTCAAACACTCTAAGGTAATTTTAAAATTAAAATAATTTTATATAAACAGAAAATGAAGAAACAGATCTCCCAAAAAGAGAAAATGATTTTGGTAGAGCATATAATGAACAGTCTCCACATGATGTTTGATTAGGTGTTCTGGAGGAATTTATAAGTGATTCATCAAGTAAACCTTTAGGTTATTTGGCTTTTTTCTAAGTCATTTTTCTTTCTGATTACAGAAAGAATCCTTCTGTAAAATTTGAAAAATCATGTCAGTCACACTCTATATGTGTATTTATATATATGTACATGGGTGTGTGTATGTGATGGCATAGATCATACTTCTTTGTTTAACAAAACTGAAGAGATGTCTAGAATAGCAAGGCCTAGCTTTATACTCTTAAAAAACAGATTCCCATTGTACTCCTCTTGGCCTTTTGCACTGCAGCGCTGCTTGGACTTTCCTTATTAAAAAATCCTATTGGTTCCCAGGAATCCAGGTAGAATGTATCAAACGCAGCCCTTGAGAGCTTCCACATTTCCCTTATCAGAATGCAGATTCTGTCACTGGGATTCCCAAGAAAGACAGCATAGCCAAGTAAGCACAAATGTTAGTGCCCTTCACTCACCTCTACTGGTTATTTGTGTAAATCTCTGATTTCTCATTAGATCAAACGCTCCCCAAGATCTGTCACTGTTTTTACATCTGTATCCTTCTAGGGCCAATGCAGCAGGAACGCAAATGTTTGTCAATAAATTAACAAGACACTTGCTGACAAAAGCCACCACCCCATCGACAGTCTAGATGCTCCATTCTCTTGGCTTCAGCAGCTGAGTGGCCTGGCTTATTCACTCGACCTCTCGGAAGCTTGCCTGGCACAGTGCCTGGTGCCCAGTGGTTAATACATGTTAGCCTTCTTCTCCTTCCATTGTTCAGAGTTGGACAATAAACTGACCATGGTAAAGGGCAACAGTGATTTTTTTTTTTTAATGAAAAGAGTTGAACATTCACAAACACTTGAGACACGCTATCTGGGCCTAGTCACACTGAAGGGGCAGCTCTCAGTGGAGACAATCCTGTGTCTTGTAAATGTTAGCAATTTCCTGTTACAAAAATAAAATCAGAAATACCATGAGTGCCCAGTATACTTGGTAGTTTGTGGAAAGCAAAGCTGTCCCAATGTTTAGGTGCAGGAGCCTTTATTTATTTTTTTTAGGAGCCTTTAATAATATGAAAGTTTTGCCTTCATCTCTAAGAAGCATGGAAATTCTAGAAGCAAGTCAGTGAGTTGTAAGAGAAATGCAAAGTGAGCTGCAGGCCTTCACGTGTGCTGAATGAACAAAGAGTCATCCACATGGCACTAAACAACAGCAAAAACACCTCTAGAGGATTCGCTGACCTCAGCGGTCTGGGAGTGGCTGTTTCTACTTCTGTGGTACTTAATTTTCACTGTGCATTATTTCTCTGTGTTATCTTCCCTAGCAGACCATAAGCTGGTTGAGGGCAGGGCTTTTATCTCACCTGTCTCTTATAATACCCAGAAACCTATACATTTCATACATCATGAGACAAGTGCTCGGGCCTGGTGCACTGGGAAGACCCGAAGGGATCGGGTGGAGAGGGAGGTGGGAGGGGGGACTGGAATGGGGAATACATGTAAATCCATGGCTGGTTCATTTCAATGTATGACAAAAACTACTGTAATGATGTAAAGTAATTAGTCTCCAACTAATAAAAATAAATGGAAAAAAAAATTAAAAAAAAAAGCAACTGCGGTGCTCCTTAAAAATGCAAATGAGGGGAGAAATCCGAGAGTGAGTTGGCAACTCTGGGGTGGGACTCAGGAATTTGCCTTTTTTGTTGTTGTTAAGAGTTATGTTTTATTCGGTGGGAATTTTTAGGACTTCAAGCCTGGGAGACAGCATCTCAGGTAACCCTGAGAGAACTGCTCTGAGGAGGCAGGGGCACGGAGGGACAAGGAGCGGGGAGAAGTCAGGTTATACAGAAGTTTGCAACAAAGGGCGGGTAGTCTGAACATCAGAAGTATTTTTGTGAATTAAAGAAAACCAGATTATCTCAAAAGTTAAGGAATTTAGTGTTTTCTACGTTTCTATGTATGGGAAGATGCAAGTGTTGGGGCTCACTGAAATCATTCCTTCCACAGGCATCTCAGCGATCCGGAGCCAGTATGCTGAGATTCTTCACACCCTGAGTTCTTCAGTGCTTGCTGTAGGGAGGGACTGCAGGGGAATTTGCCTTTTTAAAGCTCCCCAGGTAATGCAGAGGCAGTCTTCTCTGATCAGCATTCGAGAAAAATCTGGCCTAGAATTACCTGTATCATATACAAGGCATGGCATCCTACGTACATACAAAGGGCCAGTAAAACGAGGACTTCTATGGACTTTGCAGCCACCATGAACAGCCTTTGAGAGTAACAGACGTTTTCCACAAATGATGACAAAACCAACAAACTTCTGGATGACTAATTTAGATAGACCAAAATAATAATAATAATGGAGCCAGGCAATGACAATATATAGTGGAGAAATGCGCCTTAAAAGAGTCCCTTGAACAAAGCTTAGTGCCCACTGGGGCGGGACTGACTCTCCCACACACAGACTGTCATCTGAGAAACCTAGGACGTGGAAAGGTTAGAAGTCCTCACTCAACAGGAACAGCAGCCATATCTTTAATGTGGAGTTTAGCCTTGCTTTAAGTTTGAAATAATTCATTAGAGGGCAGTAAAGAAACGACTGATGTACTTCGGAGAACTCTATTTCTGCCAGTGTGATTTGAGGTGAACCTCCAGTACTGCGGTCTCTGATAATCACTTACACCGCTTAGTCTTTCCAGTCGGGTTTCCATCGTTCCACATAACAAGATTTAAAATGAATATGCCAGCCCACTCTTTCCCCAAGACTGCATTGTTCATACAGTTCCCAAATGCTCCTTTTAGTCAAAGATTTTGGCCTAAGTATAAATATCCAGAAAAAGTAATGAGGTGGTGAAGACTGCACTCCGGAGCCAAATGACTAGAAACATGCCCAGCTCCATCCATAAACATGCAGCTCTGAGCTAGATACTTCATCTCTGTCTCAGTTTCTTCATCTGTAAAATGGAAATAATAATTATGGGCTTCCCTGGTGGCTCAGATAGTACAGTCTGCCTGCAGTGTGGGAGACCCAGGTTCGATCCCTGGGTCAAGAAGATCCCCTGGAGAAGGAAACTGCAACCCACTCCAGAACTCTTGCCTGGAAAATCCTGTGGATGGAGGAGCCCGGCAGGCTACAGCCCATGGGGTGGCAAGGAGTGGGAAAGGACTGAGAGACTTCACTTTCACTTTCAGGTTACTATGAGCATAAAATGAGTTAACACCTGCCAAGTCCTTATACATGCTCAATAAATGATAGCTACCATCATTAATCTCCACCACTACCACCACCATCACCATCAAAATAAACCCAGTGACAGCAGATGCTCCAGCCTTGGCATGATGGAGGGTACAAGAACACTCTCAGGGGATACAGGTATATGTAAGGCTGATTCACTTTGCTATACATCAGAAACATCAGCAGTGTACAGCAACTCTACTCCAGTTAAAAAAATTATGACTACAAGAAAAAAAATAAGAACACTCCAGATATAATTTCAAGTTATAATTAAATCAGTAAAGGATTTCCACAGACAGTAAGCTTTGGGGATGGGTTTTCTTTCAATAATTTGCTTTGATTCAAATCTTACTTATTTTAATGGTATAAACATTCCTCTCTTAAAATATACTATAAATGTCCTACCAAAAAGAAAACAATTATTTAAAATGAATGTTGAATTTCTTTTGAGGATGTGAGGCAAACTAGCACTGAACAAAAGCAAGTAAAACTCACAGAACTACATGCCACATTTAAAGGTCCACATTTTCCCACATTAGCTACATCATACCTGAAACAATAAAGTAGAAATATATGGTGAGTAACAGAAGGGTCACAGCGACTCATCCACTCTAGTATTCCTTTTGACAGGGGTTCAGTGAACACCGAGGGGCAGGCAGAGCTGTCTAATTTTACCTTCTCCTATCACTCCTTAATTCTTGATGGATTTCAATGAATCTATTTTTAGCACATAACTATTTCTTGGACGGGGAAGATGATCCTTTCAATAGGTTCATAATTTTTTCTTCTAAGAAGCAATTTTTAGCTCCTTTTAAAATTTACCATTTCAATAACAGACTTAACTTCTAACCTGTCAAACATCCCTTTCTTTATAGAACTGACTCTACTTCCTCTGTCTTCTATGTGTGTTGGTCACTTGATCATGTCTGACTTTTTGTGACCCCATGAACTGTAAGCCCCAGACTCCTCTGTCCCTGGACCCCTCCAGGCAAGAATACCTGAGTGGATTGCCATTCCCTTCTCCAGGGGATCTTCCTGACTCAGGGATTGAACCTGGGTCTCTCACATTGTAGGAGGATTCTTTACCATCTGAGCCACCAAGGAAGCCCTTTTCTATAATGAGGTTTTATTCTTCTTTTGGACTTTCAAGGAGACACAGTTGGTAAAGAATCCACCTGCTAATGCAGGAGATGCAAGAAACATAGGTTTGATCCTCGGGTTGGGAAGATCCCCTGAAGGAAGAAATGGCAAACCATTCCCATGTTCTTGTCTGGAAAATTCCATGGACAGAGGAGCCTGGCATGTCCATGGGGTGCATGGGGTCGCAAAGAACCAAACACGACTAAGCATGCATGCACAAAAAATTATTCTTTTAATTATTTTTCCCTCATTCCTTTTCTTGTATCAGTGGACTTTTCCTTCTAAAAGTCACACAAATGCCCATAAACATACCTGGGCTACAATTTCAAGAGGTTCACAGATTACCTGAAGGTCATCTATGGAACTCTAAGATTAAGAAGTTCTGTTCTAGATTTTAAGTCTGTTTATATTTCTGGATATGATATAATTGGGAAAGGAGTACAACAAAGCTGTACATTGTCACCCTGCTTATTTAACTTATATGCAGAGTACCTCATGTGAAATGCCAGGCTAGGTGAATCATACACTGGAATTAAGATTGTCGGGAGAAATACCAACAACCTCAGATATGCAGACGATACCACTCTAATGGCAGAAAACGAAGAGGACTAAAGAGCCTCTCAAAGAGGGTGAAAGAGGAGAGTGAAAAAGCTGGCTTAAAACTCAACATTTAAAAAATACCCTAAGATCATGGCATCCAGTCCCATCACTTCATGGCAAATAGAAGGGGAAAAAGTAGAAACAGTGACAGATTTTATTTTCCTGGGCTTCAAAATCACTGTGGATGGTGACTGCAGCCAGGAAATTAAAAGATGCTTGCTCCTTGGAAGAAAAGCTATAACAAACCTAGAGAGTGTATTCAAACATTGCTTTGCCAACTTTGGATAATCAAAGCTATGGTTTTTCCAGTAGTTGTGTACAGATGTGAGAGTCGGACCATAAAGAAAGCTGAGTGCCAAAGAATTAACGCTTTCGAACTGTGGTGCTGGAGAAGATTCCAAAACTCCCTTGAACAGCATGATCAAACCAGTCAATTGTAAAGGAAATTAACCCTGGATGTTCACTGGAAGGACTGATGCTGAAGCTGAAGCTCCAATACTCTGGGTACCTGATGAAAAGAGTCAATTCTTTGGTAAAGACTCTGATGCTGGGAAAGATTGAAGGCAGGAGGAGAAGGGGCTGACAGAGGATGAGATGGTTGGATGGCATCACCAACTCAGTACATGAGTTTCAGCAAACTGCAGAGATGGTGAAGGACAGGGAAGCCTGGAAATGATACAGTCCATGGGGTCGCAAAGAGTTGGACACGACTTAGGAAATGAACAACAATGGGTTCTCATTGTATCTACATGACAACATGGCCTTATGCTAATTATTTCTGTTGTTTTATTTCCAACCTGTTTCTTAAGGAAACTTAGGACTTCAATGAACACGCTCACTGGGCCACTGCTTGCAGCCACAGAGCTATAAGTGGTAGAGCCAACCTCTACCACAGCCTCATTTTCGAGTGGAAATAAGACAAAATTCACAGCATATATAAGTAAAAATGGAATTTTTCTTTTATTACCCCTGGTCACTTCCTTAAGTCTAACCCTATTATGAATGAATAATGACAAGTCTTAAAGAGAATTAGAAGCATAGCAGCATAATACTTTCAATTTAAAAAATATGGAACAGGGTGGGGAGGAGGGATAAATTAGGAGTTTGGGATTTGTAGATACAAACTACTATATGTAAAATAAATAAACAACAAGGTCCTACTGTATAGAGAATGATGTTCAGTATCTTATAATAAACTATAATGAAAAAGAATATGAAATAATATATAATTGAATCACTTCACTGTATAATGAAACTAATACAATATTGTTAATTAACTATCAGTTCAGTTCAGTCACTCAGTTGTGTCCGACTCTTTGTGACCCCGTGGACTGCAGTACGCCAGGCCTCCCTGTCCATCACCAACTCCTGGAGTTTACTCAAACTCATGTCCTCTGAGTCAATGATGTCATCCAACCATCCCATCCTCTGTCTTCCCCTTCTGCTCCCGCCTTCAATCTTTCCCAGCACCAGAGTCTTTTCAAATGAGTCAGTTCTTTGCATCAGGTGGCCAAAGTACTGGAGTTTCAGCTTCAACATCAGTCCTTCCAAAGAATATTCAGGACTGATTTCCTTTAGGATGGACTGGTTGGATCTCCTTGCAGTCCAACGGATCCTCAAGAGTCTTCTCCAACACCACAGTTCAAAAGCATCAATTCTTCAGCACTCAGCTTTCTTTACAGTCCAACTCTCACATCCATACATGACTACTGGAAAACCCATAGCCTTGACTAGATGGAAGTTTGTTGGCAAAGTAATGTCTCTGCTTTTTAATATGTTGTCTAGGTTGGTTACAACTTTTCCAAGGAGTAAGCGTCTTTTAATTTCATGGCTGCAGTCACCATTTGCAGGGATTTTGGAGCCCAGAAAAATAAAGTCTGTCACTGTTTCCACTGATTCCCCATCTATTTCCCACAAAGTGATGGGACCAGATGCCATGATCTTAGTTTTCTGAATGTTGAGCTTTGAGCCAACTTTTTCACTCTCCTCTTTCACTTTTATCAAGAGCCTCCTCACTTTAATTAAAAAATAAAAAACATGGAAAAATTAAATTAAAAAATGTATGCAACAAAAGAACAGGCTTAAGATGACGATCTTAAGAAGTTGAAGGCGGCTACGATCCTGAATATTTATACCATAAATATTTATTTATATCAAATATTTATATCAAGATGTGTTCAGAGGTGCTATCTGGTTGTCACAAAGATCAGGTTGACATCTGGGAGGTGTGAATGGGATGGAGACACTGTGTAATGCAAGGAATTCTTCCATGCAAGAGTTGTCCTGCTAGCCATGGATAGCGGTGAAAAATCTGCTTGTAATAATCTAAGCCTGGAACTCTGTCTGCTAAATATTTTTTAAAGGTTGGTTTTTTAAAAATAAGAGTTTAAGTAAACACTATATTTTCAAGAATGAGATTACAATGTAAATTAGGGGAAGACTGATTTTGTCCAGAATGTTAGCAAGAGTTATTCACAATTTCAGAAAACTCACACTGTCATAAGCAACACCATCATTTCATTTTTGTGTCTTGCTACATGGGTTAAGGGCTTCCCAGATGGCACTAGTGGTAAAGAACCCACCTGCCAATTTCAACCTGTAAGAGATGCAGGTTCGACCCCTGGGTCAGGAAGACTTCATTGAGGAAAGCATGGCAACCCACTCCAGTATTCTTGCCTGGAGAATCCCATGAACAGAGGAGCCTAGTGGGTTATAGTCCATGGGGTCGCAAAGAGTCAGACACAACTGAAGTGACTTAGCATGCAGACCCATACACATGGGTTAAATGTATCTTCTTTACAGCTTCATCTTTGGTTTATTCTTTGCATTGGGAGGAGATCAGTCTCCTCTATGCCTGCTATCTAAAATCATACAGTTTATCTTCTTGGCTTTCAATGGAATACATTGATAAAACTTGGCTTCCCTCCTAGCTATGTTGGTAAAGAATCTGCCTGCAATGCAGGAGGCCCGGGTTCGATCCCTGGGTCAGGAAGATCCCCTGGAGAAGGAAATGGCAACCCACTCCGGTATTCTTGCCTGGAGAATCCCAATGGACAGAGGTGCCTGGTGGGCTACAGTCCATGCAGTCACAAAGAGCCGGACATGACTGAGTGACTAAGCACACTGGCACACATACCTACTATCCAAAAATATACAATTTATCTTCTTGACTTTCAGTGGCATACATTGATAAAACTTAATTAAAATATCAACAACTCCAAAACATAACTTTCTATAATGACAGAAACATTCTATATAATGTGGTGGTGGAACTCTTGAAATATAACTAATGTGGAGAGGAACCAATTTTCTAATTTTATTAAATTTGAATTAAATTTAAATAGCTGCTTGACAATGCAGCTGTAGACAACTTCAAATTGACAATAAAAATAGTAAAACTTGTCCTACAACTATATAAACACAACACTGACAGAAACTCTAGTTTTACAGTAAAAATAGCATTTTGAGGTAATTTGTTATAATAAATAGCTATTCCTAATTAGATTCCACCAAGAGTAAACCATCAGATCCATGCTTGCCATTCCTAACTGCTCTTGTGTTTCTTTCCATTCTGTTATGTTTTATATTTTTCCTCATATCTGTGTGACACTGCACTAGACACATAGCAATTGAACTATCTTTTAGATATTTAGAGGTTAAAACAAAATTCCCTGTAAAGATAGCTTACTCCATGTTATAGGTAGAAACTTAAGATACATGAAGTCATTTGCCAATACACAAAGTTGTATAAGACGATTTACAGATTTTTTTTTTTCCCACTTCCTTTTCTTCAGTTCTCAATTACCTTGATTTCTTCCAAGGACTGTAAACCTAATCCCTTTGGGAGTGATAAGAAGTTACCACTTCATGTAGTCTCATAATGTCATCTCTTTGAAATAAAATGTAAACCATGTTGCTGCCACCCAAGTCATTGTTTTAATTAGAAAAATGGTTACTTTCAGTGGCAACAAACAATAAATTATATATAAAAAAAACAACCCTGAAACTGTATGGCTTCATGCAAGGTTGTCTATTTTTTATACTTTTTTTTAATTAGGAGGAAAAAAACCTTAGATATTAGTTTTTCAGAAATGCTGTATTTCATATTAGAACTCTTGAATACTGCTGTCTTGAAAGCGAATAGGACGTCTCCAGTGAGTACGTTCAAAGTGAAAACAGTCTGTGTTTTCACTGGTCAATGTGTTTCTTTAACTTTGAGTGCTTGCCTCTGCTAGATCTTTGTGAGTTCCATCCAGCCTGAACGGATTCAATCTCAGCCTTCACCATGACTGCTCTCTCCCAGTGTGCACTTTCGCAGACCATATGCTGCAGTAAATGAGTCTGCATGTCTGAGCTGTTTAGGAAAAGGGCAATTAAATCTGGTTTTGCATTTCTGTATTAAGGACATGGTTTAAAAACTTTCCTTTTGGGGGAGGGTAGTTTGACATTCTTTCCACAGACATTCTATAACATCTGTTAGTGCAGGCTGGTGATGGTTCTTGTAGACTTAAAATAGAGACAGTGTCTTGACTAGTTCTTTGATATACATAAATTAAATAATACAAAGCCGACAAATACAAGTCTTGGATTGAATCTCAGTACCCAAAGAGAAATTTTGAAAGGAATTCTGCCTTTGGGAGTCAATTTAGCTGCCTTACTATAATCAAAGTTCACAGAGATTTCAAGAACAGTTGTTTTGAAATCATTAACCATGTTTTCATCCCAACAAGGTAAAATATTTTAGAACTTTTCCTGATTTTCTTACAATTTGTTATTTTAAAGTTTTAAGATTTTGGGAGTAAAATTTTCTTTTCTTTTTGAAGAGAAACAGCTAAGCTGTCTTTCGCGGTTTAATTACTCCCTATTCGCTTTTTCTGATCCATACACACGTTCACAGTAATGCTGACCTCCGTGTGAAGCCAGCACTTTGCGTGTGTACGCTCGTGCACGTGTCTGTGAGCGCACCTGCGCAGGAGCGTGGAGGAATGTGTGCACCGTGCCCTCCCTTAATTGGACTCTCTGGGCATCAACTTCCTCATCTTTGAAAAGCACAATCTTAGAACAGACCTAAGGTCTTAACTGCAGTTCAATGATTTTATTCTACTTTTATACAACTTAAAGTGTTTGAAAACTAATATGGTGCAGAGAGCTACTGAGTGCCAAACTGATTCAATACACAAACAAAATGCAAACTGTTAAGGCTTTTTATTAACTACATAAGATGCTTACAGTCTTAAATATTTGATTACCAAGTAAAATTTCATATGCAGGCTCTCTGGTATATTCCAGATGTGCCTCCCTTTTTCAGAGACCAGCCCCTGGGTTTCTTTGACTGTGTTTTTAGTATGCTGCTTCTTTCTGCTCAGTCTGCAGGACGCCTGTGAAACTGACTCACTACAATACTATCCTGTCTTATCAAGCATAACAGCCACAGTTAAAAAATAAATGTAAAAAGTGCTAGCTTTCTATAATTCCAATAATTACAACTCCAATAATTCCACTGATTAAAATTTAAATTATTGTTCATAATGCTAAAATGTATCTCCTCAAATGGCAATCATCCTGGAATTTAATCTTTTCTTGCAACTCTACGATAAATGTAGGATTTTGTTTTTCTCTTAAACCAAACGCTTCTTAACCTTGCCCTGCTAGTTAGTATTTTGTACCACAAACAAGCTTTATCTCTTGTTCAAACATTGATTTATTTTATGAAATGAAACATTTTTAAATGTCCAATAAAAAATTTCACTTTTTAATAATGTGGAACATGCATTTAATGTAATACATTACATATAGCATCAATAGTGATAATTATATAGTTTTCTCAGAGTTAGCAAAATAAGATGTGTCAAGAAATTAGGGAAAGAAATATCCTAAAACCTAATGACTATATAGAGTCTATTTTTATTTTTTGAAAAAAAACAAAATATGTGTTGCTGGTCAGAATATACATATGTAATAAAAAAGAATATATATATTTGGAGGGACAAAAAAATCCAAAGGACACAGAAGGAATAAATGCTTTCAGGCACCTGAGATATGCTGATAACCAACATTAGATCAAAGCTGGAACTAGAATTAGAGTATCTAAGCAAAAAAAGGATATACCTTGTGGTATACACGTTTTGTTTTATGAGAGAAGAAAATATATACTTTTATTGTCAGAGATAAGTTTTGTCAGGGTACAGCAGAGAAGGAATATGAGTTTTAAAATGTTGAGAAAGGTCTAGATTTGACCATGACTGGGTATGAGGCACTGAGCTCATACGGACTGCCTGCCTGAGTGCTCAGTGCTCAGGTGCTCAGTCACGTCTGACTCTCAGATCCCATGGGCTATAGCCTGCCAGGCTCCTCTGTCCACAGAGTTTTTCAGGCAAGAATACTGAGTGTTGTCAATTCCTATTCCAGAGGATCTTCCCAACCTGGGGATCGAACCCCCGCCTCCTGCATCTCCTGCATTGGCAGGTGTGCTGTTTACCACTGAGCCACCGTGGAAACCTTGGACTGCTTACTGAGCTGTAAAGTGAGTATATAACACTTGGCAAAGCTGCTGAGATGCTTAGCACATTATAAGTATGGCACATAGTACATATTCAATAAATAATAGGTATTATGAAATTCATTACATTGATTCTTACATATAATATAAAGTGTAACAGATAACTAGGATAATAATTTCAAATATAAACTAGAATATTGCTCCAATGGACAAGTCTGACAGCAGCCTTCAATATACACAAAAGAAACAAAAGAAAGACAAAACTGACTGAAGGCATTCTTTGAGTCTGAATTTGGGGCTGAGGGGTGAGGATAATAAAATCCAGAAGTTACTTTATAATTTATAGGGACCCACTTGATGACTCTGCAGGGAGTCAGAGCTGAGAGGCAAAACACAATCAATTGGCTGTGGAAGCTTTTTATAATTTTTTCTTTCCTCTTTTTATTTTTTCTTTCCTTTTTTTTAATAAAAATACTGATGGCTGGGGTCTAACCCAGACCTACTCCATCAAAATCAGTAGGGTGGAGATGGAGATTCACGCACATTTAGGAAAAACTCCTCAAATGAGTCTGGTTTGAAAAGCACTGGCTACAGTATTCATCTTGCATTAGTTTCCTAGCTGTATCTATCCCTAAAAATGTGTCACTGGCATTTTTCCAAGAAATATTATTTCCAAAATATCACTTTCAGCATTTTTTTGCAACATTGGTCTTAATATTTAGAATTTTAAAAAGAAAACTGTCTTCAATTTCCTTCAAAGTTATATTTTAGTGTGAATGCATTTGAAATTACTGATATCATCTATTGACACCTCTCTGTGTACCATGACTTTTATAACTGAGAAATAAATACATACATGATGAGTTGCCTGGTTAAGTTGCCTCAGAGCAAATTCTACTAAAGAAAATTCTCAATATTTTTCTGTATTGAAATGTGTACCTACTTTACAGGTGCTATGTTTTTGCCTCCATTTGGGCCATTTTTTCTTTGATTATATCTAAGTTCTACATATAAATCTTTTAAATGTTTCATTAAATTTAGATTAGTGAAATTAGTAGTCCTTTTCAATTTTATTCTCTTTATCCAATAAAAGCAGTGAGAGTATTGGTCACTCAGTCATGTCCGACTCTCTTCGACTTCATGGGCTGTAGCCCACCAGGCTTCTCTCTCCATGGGATTCTCCAGGGAAGAATACTGGAGTGGGTAGCTATTCCCCTCTCCAGGGGATCTTGCCAACCCAGGGATCGAACCTGGATCTCCCACATCACAGGCAGATTCTTTTGCCATCTAAGCCAAGATTCTTCTCACAATCTGAGATATTTCAAAATTAAATCTTGTACAGAATTTGAAAAAAAAAAAAAGAAAGAAAAGCATTGGCTACAGTATTCATAAGTTACATTCTCTGAGTCTCTGTCAAACTCCAGGTAAATGGTTCATGACAGTCAGGGACCGAGCTGAATCTTGGTCAATTCAAGCTTTAGTCTCACTAACGAGTGCGTACAGTACAGACATTACATAGAAAGTCAAAGTTAGAACTGCACATTTTAAATATCAAATATGACATAAGCAAAAAGTTGTTTTCCTATTATGAAACTGAAGAGATTAATAATATGTATTTCTCTCTAAACAAGGGACTTCCCTGATGGCTCAGAAGGTAAAGAACCTGCCTGCAATGCAGGAGACCTGGGTTCGATCCCTGTGTCAGGAAGATCCTCTAGAGAATGGAACAGCGACTCACTCCACTATTCTTGTCTGGAGAATTTCATGGACAGAGGAGCCTGAAGAGCTATAGCCCACAGGGTCACAAAAGAGCTGGATACAACTTAGCGACTAAACAACAGCAAAGTACAGGTTCCACATTATATTTCCCACATAATAATTCCAATCTCCTTTCACTTTTCTGACCACATCTAGGGAACTGTCATCTGTTTGGAGAGAAGAAAGACAAAGAATCTTGTAGTACGTGAATGAACAGTTAAGGGAAGGAGCAGTTTGAACAAAAAGTAGAAAAGGATCTTATACCTGTCTAAAGAATTTGGAAGTCTTTAATACTAAAGAGGTCACAGTATTTATTTTATGCATCTATTTTGTATGCCTCCAAGAAAGCAGAAATAAGAAAAATAGTTAGAAGTTATATGGGAGGGCAGATTTATAGCAGATTCAGCTTTAATATGAGGAAGAACTTGTAATAGAGTTGGCTGGAAGGGGAACTGGTTGTTTTGTGCATTACTGGAGGAAATCACAGGGAATTTTCATGACAGATGAGTACTGTGGCATGGTCATCTCATGATGAAGTCTGAATTCTGTAAAGGCTGAATTAGATGACTTCTAAAATTCCTTTCATTTCTGAAATTTTATGAGCCTATGATTCAAAATACTTATTAGGTCTCCCACCATCAGGAAGCACAAAAGCTGGGAAGCAAGTTAAAGAAAGAGTAGTCAAACAGTCAGAAGGTAGGCCAGGTATGCAGTAAAAAATTTTAAATCAGATCAATTTTTACTGTACCTTTCAGTACTTAACTCTTTTAGACCATGAAGAACAATTATTCTCATTAATGACTTACTACCTCCTTTGGTGCCTGGACTTATCTTTGGATAGCAAGATCTGTTAGGCACAATTAACTTACTACTCTGTCTTGAATTTGAAACTGAATGATGCTTCTTGACATGACTGCTTGCCAGATGGTCAGCTAAATTTTGTTTCAGATAGAATACACACTTAATTGAACACAAAAAACAAAGATATTTTACCCTTTCCACTTGTCACTTCCCTCTGCTTGGATGGACTTCCATTGTGGCTCAGCTGGTAAAGAATTCCCCTGCAATGAGGGAGACCTGGGTTTGATCCCTGGGTTGGGAAGATCCCCTGGAGAAGGGAAAGGCTATCCAGTCCAGTATTCTGGCCTGGAGAATTCCATGACTGTATAGTCCATGGGGTCACAAAGAGTCAGACACAACTTGAGTGGCTTTCACTTTCACTTCACTTCTGCTTGGATACAAATGAGAAAAGTGACAAATAAGCCAAACATAGCTACCATTTCCTGTTACCTATGGTCCTCTCTTTAATAAATTTATGTTAATGTGATACTTTTAAACCTCTACTTTGTAGCACTGTCCTGCACTATACATAACAGGCATTTGATCACATCTGTGGAAGACTATAATCAATACACTGGAGAAGGAAACGGCAACCCACTCCAGTATTCTTGCCTGGGAAATCTCACAGACAGAGGAGCCTAGCGACCTACAGTCTGTGGAGTCACAAAGAGTCGGACACGACTGAGTGATTGAACATGTGCATACACACACACACACACACAGTGAATACATATTCTCAAGTGCTGCACAAAACTTCTGCAACTGGCTCTGTAAACTGGGAGCCTACATTTGACCCCAGCGCATCCCACCACCAGTCACACATGCCTTAACTGAGCTCCAGTCTCAATGCCGCACGGATTTATTCACAGTCCTGAGAGCAGCCGGCGTGCTGTCAGTGTGTTATAGGATGCTGCACACGCTGCCCGATTGCTGGGTACTTCCTAGCAGAACAAGAATGTGACTGCACAGTCACCAGGGGCTTCTGCTCATCCAGTTGAAGATTTTTTTTTTTTTTTTGCTTCCAATTTAAGAAAAGAAAATTTCTTAAATTGTTGTTTCTTATTAACAGCTAAAGAAAGCCACTGTTTATTGGTTTATTGTTCAGCGATCATCAGGACCATGATAACAAACTGACAGTGTCTAAGAACAATTCTGTTCCCCAATTTACTCATCTTATGCAAACAATTCTATGATCATTATGTAATGCTGGGCAAGGTTATCTTTATTGTAAAAAGGGAATCACCACAGTATCTACCTCCTAGAACTGCTGAGAAGATGTCCGAGAGAATGCAAATAAAGGATGGAGGAAGCATTCAGCGTGAGTCTAGTTTGCACAGGCCTTGCTTTAACAAAGCAATAGTTCAAGCATATAAACTTGCTCTGTCACAAGTAACGCAGGCCTGGCTATAAGGCTCACTGGGGCCGGCAAGCTGACTTGGCAGGTGGGTTGATCTGGGGATAGACACCAGTAGACAAAAAAAGTTTTCAAAGATCTCCTGCTCAAAGAGATTAGCTTTAACTTTTGACGGATGTTGATTGCTTATCTTCTGGATAAGCAGCTGGACTCTTGATGAAGAAGTGTGTTCCTAGGCCCTAAATGGCCTTTCTGTGGATAGCAGGACTCCTGTGATTAAGGATACAAGAACAGTATATGAACCCTGAGAAAGGTGGCCCTCATGAGTGCTTGCCAGGGACCTGGGGCTCCAACCTGTCAGTTCGTTGATTGTTTCATTCATTCAACAAATATTTCTTCAAGGCCCATCTGTGGCAGGCACTCTTCCACATGCTGGAATAACCAACAAGAAAGACAAGGTTCCGTTGCTCACTGGCTCATGGAGCTTACGTTGTGGTAGTAAGGAAAAGACAAATAAACAAATCAGACAGAAGTAAGAGCTAGGCAGAAAATTAAAATAAAGTGGTATTAAAGAGAGGAGACATATAATCAGGTGGTGAAGGAAGGAATCTCTGAAGAGTGACATTTCAGTGGAGCCCGGAATGGTAAATCAGGGGCCAGCTGTGTAAAGATAGGGGCAGAGCCTTTCAGGCCAAGGCGCGGTGAGTTCAAAGGCTCAAAAGCAAGGACAAGCTGGCATGTCGAGAGAAGCAGGAGAAGGCCACTGTGGCTGGAGGACAGCCGGTGACAGGGACACTGGGAGGAGTCAGATGGCAGAGAGGAAGGCAGGGGGCAGGCCACCCATCGTGCCTCAGACGCCAGTGGAAAGGGTTTGGGGAAATGCACCATCAAATTTGTTTTTAAGATCATTCTGGCTACTCTTCAGAAAGTGAATTGTAGGAGATGAGAATGGAAAGACGCTGGGTCTGGAGGGCTGAAGTGCTAAGTAGGAACTTATCCGTGGGCAAGGGTGTTGCACAGATATACCTGTGTTGGCACACCACAATCCAGGCTCAAAGATCTAATCCTACTGATAAAGCTGCGTGTCTTGATTACACTTCATCCAGGATCACAGTAGAACTTGGCTGAACCTTTTAATACACCGCTTGTATTCTTCTTGTTTTAACAAACAATTTACCCAGTGCAGAGTCACCTACTTCCTGTTATAATTGGCAGAGCCTGGCTGCAAGGTCCAATAGGCTGGCAAACTGCCTTGGAAATGGAGTCGGATTCTTATGAAGTTTTCAGAGATGTATGGTGGGATCTGGGGAGGCATGGCTTCTGAGATTTCCTAAAACAATGTCTGCTCCTACATTTGTTTACGGAAGTGCATACTAGTGTGTTTGGGCTGCTGTAACAAAACTGGGTGTTTAAACATCAGGAATTCATTTTCTCACAGTTCTGGAGGCCTGAAGTCCAAGGTCAAGGTTCTGGCTGATCTGGCCTCTGGAAGAGACTCTCTCTCAGCTTGTAGACTGCTGGGCTTTTGCACACAGCAAGAGAGGACTCTCGTTTCTCCCCCTCCTTTTGTTGCGGGAAGGGGGACCCCTTCCAGGGCCCAAAATGGCACTCCTGTCTAACACTTGGAAATGAACTGTCTGAGGAGAAACACATACTGACAAAGCAAGAGACTTTACTGGGAAGCGGTGTCCAGGTGGAGAAGAGAACAGGTAGGCAAGAGAACCCAGGAGGACTGCTCTGCCACATGGCTCACAGTCCCAGGTTTTATGGTGATGGGATTAGTTTTTGGGTTGTCTGGCCAATCACTCTGATTCAGGGTCCTTCCTGGTGGCACATGCATTCCTCAGCCAAGACAGGTGCTAGTGAGAAGGATTCTGGGAAGTGGTAGGACACGTGGGGTTTCCTTTTGACCTTTCCTGAACTCTTCGGATTGGTGGTGGCTTGTTTGTTCCACGTTCCTTACTAGAATCTCCTGTTGTAAAATAACTCACGCAAATATTCATAGTTACTATGGTGCCTGGCCAGGGTGGGCAGTTTCAGTCAGTGTGTTTCCCCTAACACTTTTATAAGGACACCAATCCCACTGGATACCAACCCCACCTAAACCTTAATGCCTTAGCCTCATCCTGACCTCACGTAACCTTTATTACCTCCTCATAGGCCCTATATAGTCATAATGGGAATTGGGGCTTCAAAATATGAATTGGGGGAAGACAGTTCGGTACATAACAATGTGTTATTATGAATTCTTATTTGTGTGAGTACATGCAAATGTTCAACTTATTTGAAACATATTTATTGCCATTATATGCCACAGAGATATTCAGGATATGAAGAATAAATCTGTGATCTCAAGAAGTTTTACTGTTTATTTGCTCAGTTGTGTCCGACTCTTTTGCGATCCCATACACTGCAGTCCACCAGGCTCCTCTGTTCATGGGATTTTCGAGGCAAGTATACCAGAGTGGGTTGCCATTTCCTTCTGCAGGGGATCTTCCCGACCCAGGGATAGGACCCGTGCTTCCCGCATTACAGGATTCTTTACTGCTACTGCTACTGCTAAGTCACTTCAGTCATGTCCGACTCTGTGCGACCCCATCCCTGGGATTTTCCAGGCAAGAACACTGGAGTGGGTTGCCATTTCCTTCTCCAATGCATAAAAGTGAAAAGTGAAAGTGAGGTTGCTCAGTCGTGTCTGACTCTTTGCGACCCCATGGACTGCAGCCCACCAGGCTCCTCCGTCCATGGGGTTTTCCAGGCAAGAGGACTGGAGTGGGGTGCCATTGCCTTCTCTGCTTTACTGCTAAGCCACTTTATATTAGCTCAAAGTGGGTCAATGTGCTTGGGTAATTGATCTACCATGAGGATTTCCTTTTTCCTGCTTCCTTTCCCTAAACTATCCCTCTTCCCCATCTGCCCATACCTCATCCTTGGCCCTACAATGAAATGTGGAACACTACACTAGAGGTTAGAGGCCATTTCTTTCTCCAGAGGATCTCCCCAACCCAGGGATCGAACCCAGGTCTCCCGCATTGTAGGCAGACGTTTTACCATCTCAGCCACCAGGGAAGTCCATGCTAGAGGTAGTATATATGAATGCAGAGAATCCTCTTAGGGGAAAAAACGTCAGGAAACCTGTAAGGAAAAGAACTGAAAGTTATGTTAAATTTTAGAGAATGAGTGGGAATTCACCAGTGAGGCAGACAAGAAAATCCAGACCTACCTCAAAACTCAACTTCTATGAAAAAGATTTTCCTTGGACACTCTCAGCCTGAAGACATATATTCTTTTACTGAGTTTCAAGAATAATTATTGGTTGCACAGTTCCTTTGGCCTTTCAAGTACTGCTTCGAGATACAGCTTCTAATATTATCTTAAATTATTAAGTCTTTCATTATCAATAAGTTTTAATGAGTGTATGCTTATGTTTCTTGAAGGTAAAAAACATATCTGATGAATTGTTCGAGAATAGTAAATGAACATTCTTTGATTTGATGAGACTGAAGGATGTACAAGAGAGGACTAAGATATGAGAATTAAGAGTGTTACAATCAGGTTCTGACACCTCATTCACAAAGAGAATATTCCTGGTTAATTTCTCTGGGTCTTCAAAAGAGAGTTGATGATTTTTGCCGAAAGAGTTGACTATGTAGGCATCTATGGTTCTGTCAAAGTCTATGAACATACAAGTTGAATCTCCATGTACACACCTTCATGTACACACTAGTTCAATCTCTCATTCAACAACCCTATTTAATTAGCGGTTTCTTAAAGGTACTAGTCTTTACTACTTTAAAAAAATTTCCTTTCCCTTCTCATTCAGATTTTATACAATCAATTAAAAGTTCATAAAAACTCACCCAATATGATATTTAACATAAACAGGGGGAAGGAAGGAACAACAACAAAAAATTCAATTATCAATCCTTCAAGTTTAAATGTTAACCTTAAAATACAGTTAACATCTAAGGTAATCATTCTATTTCAGGCAAACCATGTGGAAAATCAAGACAGAAAACACTGGCAAGCAAATTAAATACTCACTTTTGCTTTCTAATGATTAGATTTAAAACACATGGTCCATGCATTTCACAATGTAGTATTTATGTTTAAACAAAAACACACTCTAGTTATACACAAAGAGATTGCTAAAATGTAAAACATGTAAGCCATGCACCTTCTATTTTGTAACAAAAGCTCACCCCAAATGATCCAGTGGGTTGAGAAGAAGCAACTCAATTAAAAAGATATTTTCTACAACAATTCAGAAACAGACTAGTTTAGTAATTATCCAAAAACGGAAGAGTTCCATTTGAAAAGTTGGCTACAGTTCTAACTTTACATTCACAAACTCTTTTGTGGGGTGATGTGAAACAAATTGGTTGTTAAAAACTAGTGCTTGCAAGAGGAATTCTGATGCCCAAGTAAGGGACAGGCTCCATGACCACAAACCTACGCCAGCTCTACCTTTTCAACAGAGTTTGCCAAGATGAGCGTGTTATTAGCCAGGCTTGGCTGGAACAATCCACTGCCCACAAAGTTACTTTAATGTACTGTCTCTATTGAAAATCACAGTAATCCAACAATACATTACGATACTTTCCCATCACTGCCGCAACTCCCACCACAGGCAACACTTTGTCTCCAACAAAGAAGCCTCACATCCTACGTCTGCACAGACCCTGATCCTGCCTCGTCCTGTGTGGCTGCCAAGTGGAACAGCTGTGTGCTCCACAGCACACAAAACCGGCTCTTTTCTTGTTTCTTTTTCTTACTTTCTGTTTTCTTCTTTTTTATTTCCTAGACAATAAACCGTGTGATTGCTGGTAAGGAAATGGTCTTTCATTCCCTTCCTCGTTCCTTTTATTTACTTGTTTGTTTGTTTAAAGTGACAAACAACTACATCTGCCATTTACCCTAACTTTAAGTCTAAATCCCGAAAGCACATTATTTTAAGTCCAAGCCCCGATTCCCTACGAGTTTAGACTTGTGATCACCTGAAGAGTATTGACTTTAAAGATAAAGATCCTTAAAGGTATAGTAACAGAAAGAACATATTCAATTCTAAGAATATTCTAGAACTTCATTTATATTTACAGAGTGAAAAAAAAACACTAAAAAATGGTAATATACTCATGAGAATAAAAAAACTCATAAACCAATGTTCCTTGTAGAACAGTACAACAAAAAAGCTTACAACAAAGCTATTATTTCCATAAAAGATTACATTTTGATGTTTCATGCCAAAGAAAGACTTTTCTATTATGTTTTTCCTACTATATTTCACCTCAAATAAATATTTGGGCTTAAAAAAGTAAAAGAAATTAAGGCACACCAAGATACAACTGCACAAAGAATATGACTAGGAATTTACTAGAGACAAATTACATATTATAAACCAACAACTTCTATCTGCTCCCCAAACAAAAGAGAAAAAATGCTCAATTTCATTAGTCATCAAACAGACACAAATCAAATCTGGTACTTTTGCTATCAATATGACTAATATTAAAAACCAGAGTACACAGGTTTGCAAAGGAAGGGAACAGTGGGCATTTTAAATTAGTACTACCCTTCCAGAGAGCAATTTGGCACTATGAGTATTTATACCAACTGGCCCAGCAATTTCACTTTTTGGATTTTATCCAAACCAAGTGAGAAGACAGGCATCCAGATGTCTACTGTAGCTTTATTTAAAATAGAAACAATTTAGAAACAGATTAATATCCAATTATAGAGGCTTTGTTAAATAAATTATGATATATCTGAGAAGTACTATACAACCAAGAACAACAAAGTTTAAGGGAATATATAATTCATGGCATAGTTGAAAAAATTTATTGCATAGTTACGTGAAAATAGCAGGTTATAAAATATGATACGTAATGGCAATCCACCTTTTAAAAAATGTATGCCTGCTTAGGAAGAATAAAAAATGTTAACAGTATTTTTTCATGGTGATGTAAAAATAAATTTCTCTATTTTATAATAAACATCCCTTTAGTTTTAAACCAGAAAAAAGTCCCTGAATTATTTCTTCTTAGAATTGATGGCAAATTTTAATTTATTATCATTAAAAATAAAGGGTCATTCATTTCTTCTCAAAGATACATTAGCATTTTCCCAGGTTTTCAAAAACCTGTTCCATTGAAAATCATGAAAAATTTCACATGAAAGCAGTATCAAGAAACAAACAGGGAATCTGTACAATAATTTCAGATTGAGAATGGAAAAATCTTAGATTTACCACTTTAAGTAGAAGTTGGCAATCATAACAATTGTAGCTCAAAAAGTTTAATGAAGATAGATAGAGCTGTCATTGATTTCAGAGCCTAAAAGACCAGTACATGTGAAATGTATCTCTAATTTTAGTAGATTAAAACAACATAAACAAACAACTATAATTTATGTGTGTGTGCTTATTGACAGAAATGGAATAAACAGAAAATAATGAAGCTTTTTAGTCTTTAATTCAAAGACAATATGGAGAGCATTTTTTTTTCTACCTGTCTTAACTTATACTACAAAACTAGATTAATAAGGAAGTGACTTTCCAGTTTTATTCTAACACGATAAAAGGAAATTTCTGCTACTTTATATTTAATATGTTTACTCTCCTCTGACATCTTGCACAGGAGCCAGAAAGCTACAAAGAGAAGATCTGTGAGTTCTGAAAGCAGACAACGTGTGAGCTTTATCCTTTGAGTTACATCATTCTTTTTCTATGACAAACTCTATAAATTAGTTTTATGCTACAATCATCTATGTATTTCTTTTGAAAAAAAAAATAAAGTTAACTGCTAAAATGGCCATACATAAAAAAAAGTGTTTGCAAAGCAGCTGTTAAAGAAATGAGACAGGCAGAGCTGTACTCTATTAATTGACACCAGTTTACTACGTGGTATTTAAAAGCCATCACTGGAAAAGCAATAAAAAGCGTCCTGCTTTGTGATCTGGATTTCCTCTCACTGGACACAGAGTTCATGGGATGTTTTTAAAGCATTATTATTCTATATGCTAACTTGTCCATCTTTTCTTTACGTTCACTAGTATATGACCAAATATGTTCATAAGTAAAATTAAAGTTCATAAGTAAAATTATGTTCACTAATATATGATCAAATACATTCAGAAGTAAAATTAAACCCTTGCATTGGAAGTATGGAGTCTTAACTCCTGGCCGCCAGGAAAGTCCCAGTCAGTGCTCTTTTTACCAAGTTATCATGTCAAGAGAAATTGATTGATTGAATGCTGAAATTGTAGGACCCCTTATGGTTGAAGTTTCAGCAGTGACAGCATCAGATCAAAGATACCTTACTTGTTGCCAGTGTTTTCCCTCTCCTCAAGACACTGGCAAAGTCCATTTGTTATACCACAAGTTGGATCCAAACCACATGTTTGACATGAGAATTTATAAGTAACTTGACAATAATCTTTTTTTCCCTCTTTCTCTTTTTTTTGCAAATCTGTCAAAAAGGCACAGCAGACTGTCAAGTTCTAACCTGACATCCAGAGAAGCTGTAACTAACAGATAAAAATGGGTTTTCTGTTCAGGGAATTTTGATTTGATCACATAAACAAATGAAAAAGAAACAAAATTAATCTTTACATACATTTGGGAATATTAAGTGAAACCAAACATTCAACATAAAATCCATGCGTGGGCATTCTCTGCCCGTGGGAAAGGGGAGGAGGGTGGCAAGATGTCTGTAGTGGCTACTACTTCCGCTTCTAGTTTCTGTTGATAGGCATTAGCAATCATAGTTTGAGACATTTATTGAAAGATTAGGGCAGAGTTTCTCTATGAATTTCTTAAGACTAGATTCAGCCGCCTGGTTTCACGAATGATTTTCATCCTTCCCTTCAGGACAATTTTGCTTACACTGGAATAAAATACCTGTTGGGGTCACACCACATTCTTACACATGTCAAAGTCACTACTTGCCGAGGGGCTTATTGATTCCTAAAGCCTCATCATGATACAGTCAAGCAATCAAATATCATCCAAGTCATCAGTCGGCCATTTATCATTTTGTTAATCTGTTAACACTTTGCCTGCATGATAATTTTATTTAGTTATTACATTTTTATTGGAGAATAGGTGATTTACAATGTTGTGTTAGTGCTAGGGGTACAGCAAAGTGAATCAGTCATACATACACATGAACCCACACTCTCTCTCTCTTTTTTTAGGCCATTATTGAGTATTGAGTAGATACATGGTGATTTTGAAGCAGAATGTGTACCTAGTCAGAGTTGCCTAAAATATACATAATTCCTTGCCTTTTTTAGGTCACTGAGTATATAATGCATTTAAAATTTTATTGTACAAGCAATGTTATAAGAGGTAAAACTTAAAAAAAGCCCAACATGGTCTCAGTCATCATTAAGATGACTTGGTACTTGCCTCAGTTTCCCATTTAGTTTTTGTAAACCACTTCTGATCTCCTCTTAGCTGAGAAACCAAAAAAAAAAATCTTACTAAGGAATACAGGTTAATGAAGGTTGGTGAAGCTCTTTACAAGCATTGGAATTATACAAACATTCATTTGGAATGAGCACTTGAAGTAGCTGAGGGATGTGTTAAAGGTGGATTTCTGAGCCTCATCCCCAGATGTTCTGATTCTTTACATTTGGGGTAAAATTAAGGGATTACATATTGAGCAGAAAATGTCTAATAAGAAGATATCAGGTTTTAACACAGAAGTTCTATGGCCACTGTTTTCAGAATTCCACATTATTTTCAGGTTCTCTGCTTTGTTCTGAAGAGCTATCATTATCGGAGTCTTATTCTAGATTAGTGAATTTTGAAGTTTTTCTTATAAATTTTGCTTTTGAAATCAGTCTTGTAGGATGGGGTGCATACTATAAATTTGGAAAGAACAACAGGCAAATGGTTAAGAAGCCCTGACTTTATTTCACAGCCAAAGAAACTACACAGCAGAACTATATCCTTCTATTTTCCTGTATATTTATTCTATTAATTTTTTATAAATTTAGTTATTTTCTAATTGACGGATAATTGCTTTCCAGAATTTTATTGTTTTCTGTGACACATCAACATGAATCAGTCATAGATAGACATATGTCCCCTCATTCTTTTATTTTTGAAAGTTTGATATTGAAATTCCAACTACAAATCTTAATTACTTACAAAATAATTGTGATATATAGTGGAACTATCCATAACTTTGTTCTGTATTTTCCAAATCTCCTGTAAATGTGTTATCATACTTTCATAATTAAAAAAAATTAAAAAACAAAGAGAAAAAAGAAAAAAAGAAACTATACAGCAGAATCTTGATTTTTTCACCATCTCCAAAGGTGGCGTGTAGCTTTCCCACAGTATCGGGTTGCTTGTCTAGGTACAAGTACAACCTAGGTGATAATTCACTCAGATTTAAACTACTTTTTTCAAAGCCAACTTGCCCCAACAATGCATCATCTACATTTTAAACAGTAGGTGAAATTCTACCACCACTCTCAAAGAAAGGGAAAAGGAGGTGTATTGTACTGGACAAAAGAAGTGGAGGAACGCATTGACAGTACAATCTATAGTATCCCTGGGTAGAAAGATTTGTTGAAAGTTTTCTCACACGAGAAAAATGCAATGAAGCAGGTAACATTGTTTGTATTTCATGATTTTTTGGACCGAGGTGTTGAAATACCTGAAAAGAAACCATCATTTGTGAATATGTGTTATTCCTTTTCCCCTACTAGTAAAGAAATCAATGATATAATCCTATGCTTAAATATAAAATTAAAATGTTAGATTAGTAAAACATTAGAAAAATAGGTGTCTCTAGAAAAAGTAAGACATATAATCAATCGCTGGTTGCTGCTTTATAAATTTAATCATTTGGAGAAATCTATGAAAAGCTCAACTATTCCAGTCCTTTCTTAATTCCAAATGTGGGAATGTAACATCTTGATCTATTTGCTCCCTCTGAAAGATGCTCCAAATGGCACAAAGATATAACTAATATTCTCCACATCCTTGCATTTGTATAATTTTTTTTGCATTTGTATAATTAAAAAAAAAATTTTATTGAAGTATAGTTGATTTACAATACTGTATTAGTTTCAGGTGTACAGCAAAGTGATTCATTTTTATATATATACATATTCAGCTATATATATATAGCTAATATATCTATTTAGTTATATGTGTGTGTGTGTATATATATATATATATGTTCTTTTTTACATTCTTTTCCACTATAAGTTATTATAGTATATTGAATTGAGTTCCCTGTGCTATACAGTAGGTCATGGTTGTTGTGTTTGTACAATCTCAAACCCAGAGATGTTCAATACTCACACGAAGCTGACACTAAGTTCCCCACACTAAGCCATTACTGATTAAGAAAGGTATCTGCAGAACAGAACAAACTAAATATAGTATAAAATTTACATTCTTGAGGCTCTGAGAAGTCACCCAGTCAAACCTCCTGCCCTTGGTCCTCCTAAATCAAAAGGCTGTATACAGCCATCCTAAATCAACAGGAGCCTGAAATACAGCTCCTTCAAGATTTTAGGTTCAATTTTTTCATTAAAGTCAAAATTAGCTGGCATCAACTAATGAGCTGAAAATGAATTTGAGAAGTTTGGTTTTAAACGTTGAAAAGTTAAGTTCAGTGTTACTTGCAAAAGAAGGAGAAAAGTGTCAACAATTTATTCAGATCTAAAGAGAAGATAGATATATCTTCCATTATACCATCCATCACAAGAATTTATAAATTGAGTACTGGACAGCAGGGCAAAAGGGATTAAGGTGAAAAATGTATTTCATGTTCATGCTCATGCTAATTACTTTGACCATTGCTATGGAAGAAGGAAAAGCATAGTATATGCATTTAACTTGGATTAATGTGGTCAGATGGCAAGAAAATTTGTTGAAAAGGTTAGTAAGGAAGCTACATCAGATAAAGCACCTGGAGGTCTGAGACTTGACTTAAGACTCCCTAGTGCACACAGAATTTCTTACTGAGGGGACAAGATGTCTGAGAATGGTGACCTTAAAATCTGGGGGTAACACATGCCAGGTGCAACCAAGTCCGCACACCCAGAGAAGCCTGAGAAAATCATGCGAGTTGCAGCTAAGACCTGAGACACACTCAAATAAACAAACGTATTTAAAAAATTTTATCTGGGTAAAAATGAGAACATTTTGATTTGCTTGAGGAGGTTCAGGGTCGGTCTTCTAATCCCGTAGAGACATGGGTAAGGAGATGGTGATAGAGATTACACTGACTCCCCCGGCCAGGCCAGGCTGCACCTAAGGAAGCGATACACTTGGAAGATGGGTAAAGGTAAAGTCACAATTTCAAGAGAGCCATACATTTTCAACAGCATAAACTGTGCTTTGCAGCTACCGCAGGATGGCTCGGGTTCAAGAACTGATTCTGCTCAAAGTGAGGGCGTGACATTTCTGGGATTTTGAAGATGAGTCTCAAAATCCCGGAATTATCCCCAAATTTCTGGCTAAACGACCAATTCCAGGCAATGTTTGTATCCATCTGGTTCTGTGACACTAATTTCTTTCATAAAATTTCTGTGAACAAAGCCGAGAGGACCAGTACTTCTAGGCCTGGAGTCAGAGTTGTTATGGGTCAATGTGAATTTACCCAACCGTTCACAAGAATACCAGTGTATTCACTGACTTCATCAAAACTCATCTCTGGGCAACACTAGACCACTATCATATAAAGTTAATTAAGATGGTCTTAAGATTGTTTTAAAAATACTTTAAAAATTAGTATTTTTAAAGTTTCTAACAAGTCATTATAACTATGGCTAACCTAAGATAAAACCTCATGTGCTGTCTATAGATAAAAGCAATTTTGAATATGTGGACCGACTTTTGAATAAAACAAACAGTTGTATATGTCCCTGTCCTAAATAACTCAGGAAGGGTAGATTGTGAGGAAAATAAAAGGCTAGCAAGAAACTCAATTAAAACTACTTCACTCTCTTTCCATTAATTATCTATATTTTTGGAGGAATCAATAGCCCTATTCCATTTGAACTGGCCAAGATCTAAGATTAAAAGACTCAACCCAGCCCCTGCCAATTGTCTTTTTCATACTTCTGTTAAATTTTGTTGTTAATACCAAGTGCTATTTCCCCAGCTGTGAAGTCAGGCTAGCAGCTGCCATAGCAAACCATGCCAACCAACACTACAACAATACATAAAGACAGCTGCCTTGCCTGTCTTTACAGATGAAAGAAGAGTGCTGAAGGCCTAGAAAAATCTCTAGTACTGGCAATGGCAGTGTAGGCAGCTGCCTGCCCATCATACTGCTGTAGAGTGTGCTATGTGACAATAGCTACAAGAGACCAAGAAAGGATGAATACTACTAATTTCTACCAATGACACATCCTATTTCCAAATTGTTTTCTCTTTGGGATATTACATGGTTTTTTATATTTAAAATTTTAGATTCTTCACCATTCTATGCACAGAGGCAAAACTTCACTATTACATAAACAGTACTGATTTCTATTTTAATTTTAATAAATTAAGCAATAAAGGATCTTATAGATTTGTATACAAAAATTTAAGAGTTACAAACAATAATAGATTTTTCTAACATTAACACTGTTATAAAGCTTCAAAATAATCTGACAATCATCCCAGGGTACAACTGACTTTGAGATTGACAAGAATTTGATGGGAACTAACATTTGTAAGAGTGTTTCTGTTTCATTAAAATGGTCCACTTTGTATACATTTCATATGGATTAAAGTCTACATAGAGTTTATAAACAGATCTGATATTTAGATTTCTTTTTTAGAAGACATGTTTACTTCAATAAAAATATTGCATACCATACTTGATCAGGATGCCTGCAATTTACTTTGAAATATTTAAAATTATACTTACATACATTTCAGAGGATGGTCAATTGTAGTCATTAAAAAAAAAAATCCAAAAACCATATTCTAAAGGTAGCCCCTGTAAATGCCTCTAACATCTGTATTTAAGAGGACAACTGACCTTTTGCTTATCACCATACTGACAGAAAAGGTTTTCCTGGTGAATACAGAGGCTTATAACCAGTATGATGAATATTAAAAATGGGGTCCCATTTGGGAAATAAAAAGCATTTAAGAAATAGGGGCTGGATAAATAGTATTTTATCAACTTGTGGCATTCTTTCATGAGAAGAGACTAGGGATCAAGTGGGCATAGATGCTTTCCTTGATGGAAAGTACACTATAAAGCCCTAATTTAAAATAAGAGTGAAAGAGATTAGTGAGAAATCTTCCTAAAACTACTAAATCTAATTTGTGTTAGGAACCAATCCAAAAAGGTCTGATACAATTTCAAGACCAAATTTTGCTTACACAAGTTCTTAAAATGGAAATCTAAAAAATCTTTTTGACATAAATGTTCAATTTTAAATATCAATTCCATGGCTTAATACTGTCTAAATATTTCATGAACCCATTCTTGCCTTACATCTCCAATCAGTTCAGTGCAGTTCAGTTGCTCAGTCGTGTCTGAATCTTTGCAACCCCATGGACTGCAGCACTCCAGGCTTCCCTGTCCATCACCAACTCCCGGAGTTTATTCAAACTCATGTCCCTTGAGTCAGTGATGACATCCAACCATCTCATCCTCTGTCACCCCCTTCTCCTCCTGCCTTCAATCTTTCCCAGCATCAGGGTCTTTTCAAATAAGTCAGTTCTTCACATCAGGTGGCCAAAGGGTTGGAGTTTCAGCTTCAACATCAGTCCTTCCAATGAACACCCAGGACTGATCTCCTTTAGGATGGACTGGTTGGATCTCCTTGCAGTCCAAGGGACTCTCAAGAGTCTTCTCCAACACCACACTTCAAAAGCATCAATTCTTCAGTGCTCAGCTTTCTTTATAGTCAAATTCTCACACCCATACATGACTACTGGTAAAACCATAGCCTTGATTAGATGGACCTTTGTTGGCAAAGTAATGTTTCTACTTTTTAATATGCTGTCTAGCTTGGTCATAGCTTTTCTTCCAAGAAGCAAGTGTCTTTTAATTTCATCACTGCAGTTACCATCTGCAGTGATTTTGGAGCCCAGAAAAATAAAGTCAGCCACTGTTTCCACTGTTTTCCCATCTATTTGCCATGAAGTGATGGGACCAGATGCCATGATCTTAGTTTTCTGAATGTTGAGCTTTAAGCCAACATTTTCCCTCTCCTTTTTCACTTTCATCAAGAGGCTCTTTAGTTCCTCTTCACTTTCTGCCATAAGGGTAGTGTCATCTGCATATCTGAGGTTACTGATATTTCTCCCAGCAATCTTGATTCCAGCTTGTGCTTCATCCAGCCCAGCATTTTCATGATGTATTCTGCATATAAGTTAAATAAGCAGGGTGACAATATACAGCCTTTACATACTCCTTTTCCTCTTTGGAACAAGTCTGCTGTTCCATGTCCAGTTCTAACTGTTGCTTCCTGACCTGCACATACCACTGCCCAAAGTTAAATCATTAAGTCAAAGTTAAATCACACCTTGACTATGGCAGTAATTGGTACCTCTCTTCTGGGCTTATCTCACCCTTTCCTCCACCTAGAAAAAACTTTAAAATTCTATGACAACAGTCATGTTTTGATACACTACACTGTGGCATTCTTGGATTGCTCTCTTAATATGTGTTTGCTTGACGGAAAGAAGGAATAGATGTTGGAACATAAGTTCTTTCCTACTACTGAAAATACAAACAATCCTCCTAGCCAAAAGAGTCTTACTTTTTTCTTTTTTTTAAACTGAAATCCAATTTAATATTCATTTGGAGGTTCAAAATCTAATATGATGAGAACCAATTTGCCAAAATTATAGCTAGCTTTTAAAATTATCATTCAAATCCTTAGACTGCAACACACTGTTATATTTCCAACAGTCACTTGCGAGTGGTATGACTCATTTTCTTCTTTCTTTGTTTTTACATAATTTCTAAATTTTACAGTGACTTTTACAGTAAAGAAAAAACTTTATCAGCAAGTTTGATCCTAGCTGTAGGTTTTTCATGAGTGCGTGTTAAGTCGTTTCAGTCGTGTACGACTGTTTGGACCTATGGACTGCAGCCCACCAGGCTCCTCTGTCCATGGGATTCACCAGGCAAGAATGCTGGAATAGGTTGCTATGTCCTCCTGCAGGGGATATTCCCAACCCAGGGATCAAACCTACATCTCTGTCGACTCCTGCATTGCAGGTGGATTCTTTACCACTGAGCCACCGGGGAAGCCCTGTAGGTTTTTCACAGATGTCTGTATTAAGTTGAAGAAGTTCACTTCTATACCTAGCTTGCTGAATGTTTACTATTGAAAGTGTGTTGAATTTTGTCAAATGCTCTATGGCTGATTATATTATTCTAATAACATGATAAATTACACTGATTGTGCAAAGCTTACATTCCCAGAGAAAAAACTACACTTGGGTCAAGACTCCTTTAAAAAGCTATTTTTGGATTGCTAGCATTTTAAGGATTTTTACATCCAAATTCATGAGATACTGTCTGCAGTTTTCTTTTCTTGGGACACTCTGGTCTAGTTTTGGTAGTCTATGTGCATGCACACTCAGTCTCTCACTCCCGTCCAACTCTTCGTGACCCCCATGGACTGTAACTCGCCAAGATCCTCTGTCTGTGGAATTTTTCAGGCAAGAATACTGGCGAGGGTTGCATTTCCTACTGCAGGGGATCTTTCTGACTCAGGGATCGAACCCATACCTCCGGCATCTCCTGCACTGGGCAAGTGGATTCTTTAATACTAGTGCCACTTGGGAAGCCTTCCTATTGTGATCATTATGAGGTGGTGGAGAGTGGGCACCCACGGAGATCTCTTGGCTAGTTTCATGAGTGTGTGACACTCAGGGCCTCATGCACAAGGAGGCCCTGTGTTTGGGGCGATGCTTTATGGTCCTTGACATGAAAATTTTAATAAATTGACCTTTGCATTTGTATTTTTAAGTGAAATATGATGAAACAATGGTGCATGCACTCAAGTCTTCAAGCCTTGACTTGCGTGTAGCCTTGCCTTCCTAGGGCAGGGTCTCAGCTCTCCTCCTCCAGGCCACAATTAGTGAGGAAAAGCCCACACTCCACTGTCACCCTCCACCCAGGAGGGGGGGGGGGGGGACTGGGCACAAGTCCAGGAGCCTCTCACTCATCCGCAATCCAGGTTCCCCTGGGCACCATGGCATATAGGTGGCAATCCTTTGGGGTTGCCCCCCATGGTGAATTAGGGTTGTGGGACCATGGGAAGGGAAGATTAATTTCCCTGCTCCTGATTTGGGCATCACACTTTCAGTCTGTACTGAATTTCGCAAATTTTGCAGCCAGCCCGAGCAGATCCTGACAAGTCTGAATCAGTCATGGTGGTCTCTTCCACTAATTCTGCTTCATATCTTGGCATATGTTGAAATTCCAGCCAATAACAGAAGGAGGAATATTTGCAGGGGAACTTTTGGGACGGTTTTCTTACTCTTAAAAGAGACATAAGAGATACTCCCTTTTTGCATGTGTAATCTGTCAATTCTGGATTTGATATTTGTACCGTCACCACTATTTTATAATCATAAAGAGACCAACCTGAGTACAAACCTATATGGAGGGGAGAGCTAGTTAGACTACAGAATGACAAAGGGGAGGACCCAGGGCACTTACCACAACTAAATTACAACTGTCCTACCTCTGGATTCCTTGTGATGTTAGTTAATACATTTCCTTATTGTTTTAAGACAGAGTGGCACTTTCCGTTAATTGCAGCTGAAGCAGTCTAAGTGCTGAAGACATTTTGATATGTAAGATACTACAGCTTTGATAGCAATACAGACCTCATAGAACCTATTTTACCAACTGTGAAAAAGAACTGCCTATTTCTCCGAGTGAATTCTATGTATTACACTGATCATATTTTAAACTAAACCATTCAAAAACACGCCCTTTCAAAACTTGTGAGAATATTCTTGTGGTTTCTAGATCACAGCTAGCTAGATAGAAAAAAATTATATTCCTATAGATTCAGGTGAATCATCATGATGGATTTAACACGGTATATTAGAAAGAAGCTAACTTTCTATTAAATCTATTTTCTTTCTCTTCCTATCTTGGCCTTCCAAAATCAAGCTCATCATCAGTGAAAAGTGAAAGTGTTAGTCACTCAGTCATGTCTGACTCTTTGTGACCCCCATGGACTATAGCCCACCAGGTTCCTCTGTCCATGGATTCTCCAGGCAAGAATACTGGAGTGGATAGCCATTCCCTTCTCCAGGGGATCTCCTGACCCAGGGATCGAACCCAGGTCCCCTGCATTGCAGGCAGATTCTTTACTGCCTGAGCCGCCAGGGAAGTCCAAGCTGGGTACCACATAAACAGAGAATAGGAACATATTTCCACTGAAACTAGATATGTCACTGTATTCTATCTGGTAAGAGAATGACACGAGCTTTTGGGCAGAGGTAGAAATGTTCTTCCTATGGAACATTCCAGTACCAAGATCCAAGTGGTCTGGAATCTCAGCTCCACATAGCAAATCCATCATCAAGGAAAGCACCCCAGCAGAGGCATCCCTGTCCTCCTACTCCATACATCTGGGTCCTCCACACAAGGAAGGGTCCCACACCCTCTACAGAGTTCCTTTTTTTCCCAGGAGCAGTTTCTCTTCTACAGGGAGCCAGCTGTTCAATACAATAGATGGTTAGGCATCTTCTGAGAGCTGCCTGGGTCTGTCTGCACAGCAAACGGTCTATTCATGGACAATAATAAAAAGAAGACACCATGCTGACATTCACAATTGGAAAAACGATAAATCTGTGTTAGGTAAAGCATCTGAGCTTTAGGGACAAAAATCTCATCAGATTTGGGGGGGGAGGGAATCATAACTGACTGCAAAACCCCCAAACCAGTTAAAACACATGATTCCAGCTTCCTTAGAGATAACTTTTGGTGGTGAGAAAACTAATTAAACATTCCTTGGAAGCCAAGGGGCTGAAGTCAGCGCGCTGACAACGGAACAGCTGTCAGTGCAGAGTGGGTTTCCGTCCTAGTGCTGTTCCGACCTCAGACTTGAGCCTGAGAACCTGTCAGAAAGGTGCTCTCACAGTGCAAGACATCGAGCAGCAGCTGCCCGCGCTCCGCAGGCTGCAGCCGCTGTCTCTCGATTTAAAAAAACTACACCACCACTCTGCTTGCATACTGCATGACACACGGGGTGGGCGGAGTTCTCCTGCTATCACAGAGGAGAGTGAGGTTTCGACTCCATTACTATGAATACACTGCTGTCCTGCAACAAAAGCGACTCCACTCATGTCACATGCAGGAACACGGTCATCTCAACAGGCCAGCGAAAGAAGCCAGACTCAAAAACCACGTACTCCTCCACCGGTTCCATTTAAACAAAGGCAAAAACCAGCCAAATTCATCTCTGGCATTAGATGTCGGGAGAGGCCTGATCTGTGGAGAGGAGAGGAGGTGACGACTGGTGGGGTGGGGTGGGGGGAACATGTGAGGCACCTAAGGTACTAGTATTAATGGTTTCCTATTCCTTCAACTGGGCTTCCGTGGTGGCTCAGACAGTAAAGAATCTGTCTGCAACACAGGAGACCCGGGTTCAAGCCCTGGGTTGGGAAGATCCGCTGGAGGAGGGCATGGCAACCCACTCCAGTATTCTTGCTTGGAGAATTCCATGGACAGAGGAGCCTGGTGGGTTGCAGTCGTGGGGTCGCAGAGAGTCAGGCACGACTGAGCAACTAAGCATAGCATAGCAAATTCCTTAAACTGGGTAGTGGTTACGTATGTATGTTCACTTTGGGATAAGTTATTGATCTGTACACTTAGGATTGGTATACTTTTCTTTATGCATGGTATTCTTCAATTAAAAGATTGAAAAAAGAAAAAAAAAGATTAAATGCCAAACACAACAAAACTCATAACCACTCTGACCAAGCAACCTACCAACCTCGAACTAGGCAGCAGTTCTGAGCCAGGGTTCCCCACATGGTTTCCAGGCATGGCATGTGACATTACATATGGCTGGGACCTTAGCTGGGGCTGTCACCCAGGATACTTACCTCTGGCTTCTCCATGTGATCTGGGGTCCCTCACAGCATAGTGGCTAAATTCAAAAGCAGAAAGTGAGGTAGGATCCTTATGACCTAGCCTCAGAAGTCAGGTCACTTCCTCAGTCACTTCCACTGCCTCCTATTTGTGAGAAGTGAATACTGTAAGGCAAGCCTATATTCAAAAGGAATGGAACTAGACTCCACCTCCAGGTGGGAGGAGCATCAGAGAGTCTGTGGATGTATCAAATCACCATAGCCCAGTGCTGCCCACAGATTATTTCCATTCCATGCCCAAGATCTCCACAAGTCTCATTTATTAAAATAGAACCAGGCTGTGGCTCAAAGTCCAAGGTTTCGTCATCTAAGTCAAGCTCAGGTGCAGATGAGACAGATGCCACTATCGGGGTTTCATGGGAACAGAACCTTTAAAATCAGTCCTCTTGATATGAAGCCCTATAAACTGAAAACAAACAAAGATCACACCCTATACATAAACACCCCGCAAACAGTGGTGGGACAAGCCTAAGGTAACTGCTCTGAACCCTCTGTTCTAAAAAGAGGGGAAATAGGAGGCACACAGCAGACTGTAACAACTCTGAAATCAGTCAGTGTTGCCACTTGCTTGATTAGGGCTTAGTCTCACTATCTGGGAATCTCTCTCCAGGGCTCTTCTCTGCCCTCTGCATTCTTAGTTCCTCTGAATTATCTTTCCTTTTTCAAAAAATCCAGCCTGCATTTACAGAAGAATGGCAGTTTTCTTAGCCTGGTACCTCCCCTTAGAAATCCAGGAGTCCAAACACCTCTTCATTTTAGACAGTCTATGTCCCTTTTAGTCAAAGCCAGCAGTGACTCCTCCAATACAATTCTCTTAAACATTTTGTGAGTTTTCTGTGAGCCATACTAGAAGTCACTCCATTAGATCAAAGCAAAGACACACCACAAATCTTATTGAGATAGCCCTTTACTTTAAAACTGCTATAGAATAATGTCCTTAAGAATATTAGAAGCTCTATTTAATCTATTTAATGAAAGAAGATAAGTGAGGCAAACCCATAAGATTTGAAGAGAACCTTTTGTCTGTTTAAAAGGGTTGATAAGATACCACCTGATTAAATCATTCTGAGGTCTTGAAAAGGGTTTTACAGTGACATCCTTGACTTCATCTTTAGACCATGTTTCCCTGAAAACACCCTTGGATTTCACCTTGGCCCATAACCCATTTCTTATTTTGAGAATCATCTACTATCTCGATAGGCTGAGAATGAAAAAATAATTTTTTGAACCCAGCAAAACCTGGCTGATTCATAGTTAACTTCGTGTATTTTAGTTTATGTCTCCTCTCTTGTCATTTTATTATAAATGGTAGAAGAAGCCAAGGGATTACCTTTAACCTCTGTCTGGAAAGTTCTTTAGCTAGATCATCTAGTTTCTTAGGTACATTTTCAATCTTCCATACTATTGTGATTATGTTGCTAAATTTCCTCCACTTTACATTAAAGATCCCTTTCCTTCAACTTCTGCTAACATCTAAGCCCTCACTGATGGTCTCTGTAAAGTCCTTTAGGCTCCTACTAACATGTCAAGGTTCTTACAGCTTAAATCCACTGCCTTTTCCTAGTCCCAAAGCCAAAACTACATTTTTAGGTTATTTTTATATCAGTATTCTACTTTCAGGTACTAGAATCTATGCCAGTTATCTTTTTCTCTGCAAGATACCACTCCAAAACTCAGTGGCTTAAAACAAAAACAGTTATATACTTTATAAAACTATGACTTATCAAATTTCGAAACAAAGGTTTTGGTCAAAACATTTGTTCTCTGAGTAAGGTTCCCTGGTAGCTCAGCTGGTAAAGAATTGTCTGCAATGCAGGAGAACTTGGTTGGATTCCCGGGTCGGGAAGAGCCCCTGGAGAAGGGCCAGGCTCCCCATGTCAGTATTCTTGGGATTCCCTGGTGGCTCAGCTGGTGAAGAATTAGCCTGCAATGCGGGAGACCTGGGTTCGATCACTAGGTTGGGAAGATCCCCTGGTGGAGGGCATGGCAGCTCACTCCAGTATTCTTGCCTGGAGAATCCCCATGGGCAGAGGAGCCTGGTGGGATACAGTCCATAGCGTCGCAAAGAGTTGGACATGACTGAGCAACTAAGCACAGGAGTAAAGTTGACCTTCTATAGGTGAAGATGACAATTTTTCACAATTTCTTAGTTATTACTGGACAGTATTAGAAATGTTTCTGAAAATTAAGAATAGCTAGCATTTACTGAGTGCCACAAAACCTTTCAGCTTCTCATTTTCCAAAAGCAAGTGATAAAGGATGAAAGCTGTTGGAATGGGAATCAAAGAGTTCTAGGTGTCAGTCCTGGTTTGAACAAAGTTCTCTGGTTCTTGGTCTAAAAAATGAAATGCTGAACTGAATACTTCCTTTCTGCACTTGAGTGATTATATATTTGTTAAATAAGAAATGAACAGTTCTTAGAGCTCTTCTTTTGAGAAATTAGTGAAGCCTATCAGGCCCTTGGTACTAGGACCCTGCCTGCCTTTCTGGCCTTGCTGGTCTCAGGTGGCAGCTCCTACCACATGGACTCTGACCTGAGACAAACCTGGGCCACTTGCAGTTCCTGAATTGTCTGGGCTTGTTTTGTTTTCCCCTCATCCCTAGGCCTTGTCACGAGCCATTCACTTCATCTCCTAGAAACCCTCATCTCCCTGGTCCATTGTCTTTTTCCTCCAATTAGACCAAACTCCTGTTCTCAAAGAAACTTCCCTCATGCATTGAAGCAGATACAGCATCCCCCAAAGCCACTCTAGGATGTCAAGTATGACACTGACTCATGTCAGTGTGCTTATGCTTTTGTCTGTCCACTCTCCCAATGGTGAGACTCCGGAGGGCAGAAACTATACTTTTGGTCATGTCTATCTTTTAAACATGTAGACTATACCCAGAATATAGTAGAAATTCAACAAATATTTGCTGAATGAATTGTATTTTAACTCTGCTGATAATATGGTCCAAAAAACCACAAGGTCTAACTAATAGTCAACTTTCAGGACTGTATTGATTAACTTCTATATTGTGGGTATTATTACAAGATATTAAAATCAAGCTAGGCTAATGGTTTAGTTTACATACAACTTTTATTTACTATGCTAAAGTAGTATAATTTGGGAGAGTTTATCTATTATGCAAAGAATATTAATTTTTATCTACAGTATTTTCTATGACTAGTTTTTAAAAAGAGCTTTATTGAGCGAATTCATACATAAAATTTACCCATTTAAAGTATACAATTCAGTGACTTTTAGTATTTTCACAGAGTTGAGCCACTATGGCCACCAATCTAATCTAAGAACATTTTTATCACCCCAAAGAGAAGCCCTGCGCTTATTAGCAGCCGCTTACCACTTATCCCTCTCTTGGCCCCTGGCAGTGACAAATCTACTTTCTGTTTCTATGGATTTGCCTATTCTGCTCATTTCATAAAAACAAAATGATACAATAATGTGGTCTTCTGTGACTGGTTTGTATCATGTAGCATAATGTTTTGGGGGTTCATCCATGTTGTATTATTACGACATCTTTATCTTTTGCAATGTTTGCAAAATAAAGAGCTAGAAGAGAAACATGTTATCATCACTTTTGCAAATCTCCCCCAGAGAGCATAATATAAAAAGAGATCGCTGAGAGAAGGAGAAAAGGTTGAGATTCAGAGGAACTCAAAGCCTACTTAATTTTTATTGCTAATTTTGATTGGTACAGCAATGAAAGACATTTACACACACACACACAAAGAACAGTCACTAAGTTGATTTTGTTGGGTTTCTCCTTAATGCAAATGGGAGTTCAGAGACTTGGTTGATGGGTGTGTATCAGCACAAAGTGACACAGAGAACGGCAGCTGCCCTGCTCTTCCACTCCGTCCACACAGCTAAAACACTCATAAACGTGACACATGCTCAAAACTACAGACATGGGATTCTGCTGGTATAAAGGGTCAGGGTGAATTTTTCCTCGATCTTGTAAGAAATGTTTCAAATTTAACCCCTAAGTATACCAATACTAGTTTGGATCTGCTCAACTCACTTGAATCAAGCAAATTACACAACTGCAGTTAATAAGGGCTCACTGTAAGCCTTTGTACAACACTGCCTTAAAAAATAATATGGGGTTACAACCTAGTCTGGAGAGTTAAATAAATAATACAAGCCCATCTACAACTAAGTACCAAAATGAACATGTGATATAGACAATGGCAATAGCCTTTTTACAGCTGAAGTTACACAACAGATTTCAAAATGAAATTCTTTTCTGTTTTCCCCTGTCAGCTTATAAACATTAGAGTATATAGGATTATGTTATTTTATCTGCAGCAAAGATTACTGAATTAATGATAGTCTTTTGTTAATCTGACTTTAATTGTAAGACCAAATCAATTCTAAAATACTAATTTTCTTATGATGGTGAAATAGCACTATATAAATAATGCTTCAAGAGCAGGTCACAGGCTGAGATCTTTGTTATACAAAAGAGTATAAAACAAATAAAAAATGGAACTGTTATTCCAGGGAGGCATTGTATCTATTTGTAATAATCATAGGAAAAGTGACTTTTCTAAGTAAAATGACATAACACAGCTTTTTCTAAGATCCTCAAGATTTTAAATTTACATGTTTGTTGGAGTCACAGTTTTTTAAAGCTGAATTTCATCCTGAAAGATTAAACAGTATGACACTAAATAAATGGGACAGAAGGAGGTTTCTAATGTGAAGTGGTTTCCCCTAACTGAAAATTCACCCAGAAATTTTTTATGGCAGAAAGAAATAAGTTTACTATACGGATTCTTGGTACAAAAGGAAGTTTACTATAGAAGCTTTAAAAACTTGAGTTATGAATCATCAAACAGCAAATCAATTTATTTTAGCCAGAAAGAGAAGTGAAAGTATTTAATTAAAATCCTCAGTCTTTTAGTTTTGGACACTTCACAAAACCAGTGTATATGTTTTAAAACTCACACTGATAATATCTTATTTCAAAGGCTCATAACCTTGTGATAGATGTTGATTTTATCATTAATAATGACAACAGGACTCTTATAAACTTTCTTTTCTTGAAAAAGCACTGAGGCTAAATAAACATCGGTGGATTGAAACTTCTCAACCCTTCCAAAGCTCCCCAGGGACCATTCCCAAACCTCAAATCCTGACAACATCCTGAGCCACAGGGAAGACCTCTTTCCATACGGTGCAGCCTCAGAGAGAAGACGGGCTTTCCTCGGGGGTTTAAAGCAGCCCCTCCCTGCATGGCATGAAGTGAACCACTACTGTCTGGATCACAGGTACCCCTGCTCTCTTTCAAAGAGACAAATTACAACAGGAAAGCTGGACGGGAAAGCGCCCGGTGCTCTGTCCCTCGTCTGGACGGCCTCTCTTTCCCACAACAGGTAGGCACACGCACAGACGGTTGCTGAGTGCACCAGACCCTGCCAAGATGCTGAAACCCACTGGTTTCTGCGGCTGTCCCATTTTCTACTGATCCTGGCTCTTCGCCAGAGCTTAATTAAGCCACTGAAAATGCTAGATGGTTAATCCTCTCTGTATTGCACCCACCTACATTATTTGCAAAGCACTTCGATATGTTTTCCCTCTTTCCAAAGATAAAGATAAGCACCAGACTATTAACAGTGTACCTCAGGGTGTGTGGATGGTGCGTGTAGGCACCCAGGGTACTGGTAATTGCTACCAGTACTTACTGTAAACGAGAAACTCAACTGCTAAGGCCAGGGCTCAGAAAGCCACTCCAAAATACATGTGGAGTTTGGTTTTATTTGTTAGGGACTAGAATAAAACACAGAAGATTTCTACAGTTTAATCATGTTTAACCTTAGGGAACTAATTTTCCATTAAGAGAAAGAAACAAGTATTTGGATCACCCTCTATGCTGTGAGTCCTTTTTATCATACGAACAAAACATTATAGCGCTTTTGAAATTCCCAGAGTCTCTGCTGTTCATTAAAAGGAGAAAGCACCCTTTTAAGACTGAGGTGCTTTATCTTTTACAAAATGAAAAGATCAAACATAAAACCTTATTTGTAAGCAGGGCAATGGTGTCTCTGGGTCTCTCGCTAAGATCAACAGCGATGAGGATGAATGAGGGGAAGCAGTGACAATGGTCAAAATGGGTGAAAGGAAGCTCTCTGTTGAGGCCAGCCTTCCCTGATTGCGATCTTTAGACCCAAGCCCATAACTCTGTTTAACTACTATATCCTGACTAAAAAGTTAATTCTGCTCTAATGAGAAGCAAGTGAAGTCACGTGAGGAGAGGAAGCCTGAGTAGCCTAACTGAGCCCCTACAATCTGATACCAGAGAAGATCTGTATTTGAAGATAATTTAAGGATATCTGAATTGGATTCAGGAGAAATTCAGGAAATTGATTGGTCAGGGTAATTATTCTCTCTTTTTGACAACAGGGTATCCCACTACACACACCAGATAATTAAGTGAGCTTTTCTCATCCTGTATTCTCTAGCAACAGACTCTACAGATGCTCAGCTTCCATCTTCCTGATAACAATGAGGAAATTTTTAAGGAACCAAAGTGACAGGAGTCACTTGTCAGCTATCCAGTGCCAAATTCATATTTTCACTTTATCCCCCAAATTTTCCCCATTCTTCTTGGGCTTCAAATACTTGTACTTAAAATTTCCATTACCTTGTAGGAGAATAACACCAGAAGTTAACTGCTTTTCCTAATAACTATCATGGATACACAGGAATATTCCTATTTGCTAAAGACAGAAAATTTCACACCTATACACACCACAACATGGTCAAAACAAGAGTGGTTTAATTAATTGCTGGCTGAGAGCCACGTTCTTCCAAATCGAGGCTTCTGCAAGATGGCATATGGTTTCTTATTTCTTACAAATATGTAAAGCCTTTTGAAGTGATTATACTTGTATCTGTCAAAATAATTCTATACATGAAACTGTATAAAATTTTTAAAATATTATTTGTAAAAAAAAATTCATTATAAGAATTTGGAAATAGTTTTCATTTCTAAGAGTTAAGACAGTGACCAGCATGCATTTTAGCAAATATCTTAATTTCACATAGTGGTTGTTCCATGTAGAATGTACCAACATTACTTAGGAACATTAACAGGAAAATAACGTTTAAATTTTTATTTACTAAAAAAAATGTTTTTTGGCCACGCCATGCAGAATGTGGGATCTTAGTTCCTGGACCAGGGATCAAACCTGAGCCTCCTGCATTGGAAGTAGGGAGCCTTCACCACTGAACCGCCAGGTAAGTCCCAACAAGAAATGTAACTTTTAAAGTGAAAAGATTATTTCTTCATTTTTGGCCAATGTTTTCAAAGGAAGAATATATTCAATACTCAATTTATTATTATTTATTCTATTACATTTAATCATTATGCCATTTTAAAAAATTGTGCTTATATTGAGGATTTTTTTTTTTTTTTAAAAAGCCATTTAATCTGAGTTCCCTGATGGTAAGAGTTTTATATTATTCATCATTATAGCTCCAGCACCTAGGATACAGGAGGTTGTGATGATCTGTCATCCCTGAATAATAACAATCTCCCTGAATAACCTCACAGTCTCAAAGAAGGCAGCGCACCCAGCCCTAGCACTCTTGGAGCAGTGCACAGCAAGAAGGCATGGGCTAAGCCGGGTCCACAGAACTCTGGCTCAAAAGGCAGCACCATCCAAGCACTCGGGCATCCGGGGTGTTCTCTCCTCAACACCCCAGTGGTGTGATAACTATCCATTTAGACACATACTGCTGCTGCTAAGTCGCTTCAGTCATGTCCTACTCTGTGCAACCCCATAGACGGCAGCCTAGCAGGCTCCCCTGTCCCTGGGATTCTCCAGGCAAGAACACTGGAGTGGATTGCCATTTCCTTCTCCAATGCTTGAAAATGAAAAGTAAAAGTGAAGATGCTCAGTCATTTCCGACTCTTAGCCACCCCATGGACTGCAGCCTACCAGGCTCCTTTGTCCATGGTTTTCCAGGCAAGAGTACTGGAGTGGGGTGCCATTGCCTTCTTCAGACACATACTATATACAGCTAAACATTTAGGAGATGGGAAGTGTCAAAACATTAGAAAAACCTCGAAGCTGCAAGGTCTTAAAACTGTTTTACTCTGTCTCCTGTCTCAGTTCCATCCTGGTAGACTTCATAATGCTTGCTACTAGTGATCATGTGAATCAGAAAAACTAAGATGGCAGATTTTTATTTTTAAATGGTAACCCAATACCTATTCCAGAGTCGATCACCTACCAGGCTTTAAATAAACATCGTTCAATAATGAATTATGGAGGTACAGTGTGCTCTCGTAGTAAATGGATTTTCATGGTTGGTGGGAACATATTTCTAAGTTTTTTCTTCTGCTAATATAAACGTATTTTGTCTCCAAAGGACATCGAAGATGTAAGGTATCAGGGCTGACTTATTCATAACTTTGGCTCCTTAAAATACTGAAAGAAACTAGAAAGGACAGAATTTATTAACATAGTTAATAGCCATAAAGGCTCAATTCACTCCAGTGGACTTCTTATGACTGGGGAACATGGACCTCTTGCATATATGATCCGACACTGGGGGATCAGGGCAATAAAACACAATGGATAAAACCAGTAGGCAAGCAAGCGAGACAAAGCTATGAGAGGTAGATCTTTCAAAGTGACTTAGTACGATGGGCTTGTATGGGATGGAAACATAAAAATTATCTTTACCTCACACACCTGAGAGACTAAAACTGAGCCAGGCTTTCTCCATCTTGAGCCCTGGGAATGCATTGTGTCATCAAAGGGAAGTGTACATGACAACAGCTGTGGCAGAGGCTATTTTAAAGTACCCACCTTGCGGCTCTTTTAGTCCCCCTAATCCATTATCTATTTTCAGTTAAAAATCATTAATGTCCAGCATATAAGAACCGAGAGACAGACAAAAAACACACATTTTTCTTTTCCTATGGGGGTGGTAACCAGATGTCAATAGCTGCAGCTGTGACTATATAATTACCTGTTTGCATTAACAGAGACCACAGTTTAGATTTAATAGGTCAGATGACAATGCAGCCAAACGCATTTAGCCTATGATTACCCCTTTTCAAACATTCTCTCACTCGCAACTTCGACCCTGGGAACATAGCAGGCACAGACTTAGGTCAATAAGAAACACTGGCCGGCACAATAGGCCTCGCCTCAGACAGCGCTGCTGACAGACACCAGCACAAAGGGAATGAACAGAGTCCCCCTCAGTTCTCACACAGAGCGAAGAATGAGTCAGCGTACTCTGCTCTGCGGCTCTGTTTGTACAGTGTATACAGCTTTTGTCCTCAGCCACTGTTCACAGCTCAGTGGGGGCTAAAGAGCCGAGGAAGTGAAGGCGGAAGAATGGACCGTACTCTTCCCGGTGGCCAGCAGTTGTCTCCACAGGCACAGAACAGGTCAAGTGAGAACTGGAAAGTCACTCGATAAAACTCCTCCTACCCCAGCTTACAGGACTAAAGTGATTTCTGAGTTAAAATACAAAGAGGGCATTATTTAGAGTGCCTAGAAAAGCCTAGAAAAGTCACCGTTGGTTTGATACTAATACAAGTATTGATTGAATTACTGGCCTTTGGGCATTTCGTCTTCTGTCACATTTCTTATACTTCTTTTTTAAAAGCTTATGTTAGGTGCGGAGAGAAATTGGGGCCAGCTCGCAGTAGGGAACTAAAGTAATGCAGGCCAGGAGTCACTAGAGACTACAGGAAAAGGGGTGGAGAGCAGGTGAGGAGTCAAAATCCAGGGAGGGGGTCTGAGGCATCAGTAAGGCTGGCAGAGGCATTTCTTCACTTACATTAACAGCACACTGTCCCAGGTATACACACATCTCTCTTTATGCCTACTTCCCAAGGTAACAGGAAAGTGAAAGTGAAAGTGAAGTCGCTCAGTCGTGTAGCACTCTTTGCGACTCCATGGACTGTAGCCTACCAGGATCCTCAATGGGATTTTCCAGCCAAGACTACTGGAGTGGGTTGCCATTTCCTTCTCCAGGGGATCTTCCCGACCCAGGGATCAAACCTGGGTCTCCCACATTGTAGGCAGACGCCTTACCGTCTGCTACCAGGGAGTTAAACGCAAATAACCCAACCCAGGGATAAAGCAGACTTCTAAGACAATTCAGTGGAAACTATGAACAGATAGTACCATAGGCTTAAGACTGGTTTGCTTGATACTGGCCAAGAAACCTAGATAAAGTGAGGGACAGGTGCCAGCGATGAATGAAATGTCACTGCCTTCAGCCAAAACCATCTTGGCAGAAATGTATTTCCATTTATGTACATGTTTTAAAATTGGACTGTGTTCAAATTCAAATCATACTAGCTGTGTGATTTTGTATAACCCCTCCAATTCTTAATTCCTGCATCTGTAAAATGGGATGTCCCTCTATTTCTTTATCCAAAAAAACAATTATGGAGATATTAATTAATAGTACATACTTGTACCACTGATGCAATGGACATGAACCTGGGCAAACTCCAGGAGATAGTAAGGGACAGGGAGGCCTGTTGTGCTGCAGTCCATGGGGTTGCAAAGAGTTGGACACGACTGGGTGACTGAACAACAACAACTTCATTGGTTGCTGTGAAGATAAAATATACATAAAGCACCTAGAAGAGGACTCTCAGTAAATATTGCCTATACTCAGTGCTAGTCCCTATTGCTATCAGAATCACTACTCTAATTCTCTAACTAGCACTAACATCAAAAACTCCATCACTGCTTCTGCAGAGAGAACTGCCTTTGCAAGACTCTACAGAAAATTCTTGCCAGATAATTAAGATCACTGTCCCTTGAGTCCAGGAGGGTATTTCATGTACTCAGAGGCTGTTTTTAGTGGTTCCCAGTAAAGAAATTCAAGCTTTATTAACTAACACTATGCTGCTGCTGCTAAGTCACTTCAGTCGTGTCCAACTCTTTCTGACCCCATGGACTGTAGTTCACCAGGCTCCTTTGTCCATGGGATTCTCCAGGCAACAATATTAGAGAGGGTTGCCATTTCCTTCTCCATGTGAATGGTACACATGTGACATAAGTTATAAATAAGACACATAAGCTTATTAATATTCAAACTTTTTCAAAAAATGTGTATGATTTGAATTTTTCTCAAATCTACATCAATGTAAAGCCTAATAATTATTTCTAAGGGGGAAAACAATAGCGATTTTACGGAAGCACTAGTTACTCTATTGTCTAAATACTCTTCTAAGAGACTTATCCAAGGTATAATATTTTTACAGTGAAGAAATTAAAGGGCAAAGCATTAAGTAACTTGCTTAAGATTACACTATTAAATAAGTAAATCCAGGCAATAACATTCCATCTTGTGCTCATCAACACTACATTGTACTGTTTCATTAATATTCCTATGAAAGCATCTGTAACAACTTGCTAAGTAGTAACTATCCTTACTCTTACACTTAACAAATAAAAGAAGTCCTTTCATGGAAGGTTCTGGCACAGAATCAAACCAGATACCCACAGCAGTCTCATAAATGATAACATACTATGAACTAAAATGTTTAAGGTATATCCTTTCACCCTTTTTGAGGAACAGGTAGTTGCTGACTATGAGTCTAGTAGGAGTCAAAAAGTAAAATGCTTTGCTTAATTGCTTTCATCACCACACAACTGTAATTAGCTTCGTGCTTATGAATTTAATCTTACATGTTAATTATATCTGCAATGATTCTGAGTCTGCAATGAAGTTAATTAATGAAAAGAAACTGCCTTGAGGATAGATGCTTTAAGCATATAAATGATTACAAAAAGAAAAAAATGTACCCAATTTCAATAACTTTCAGAATGCCTCCCCACCTTTAAATCTCTCATGGTATTGGTCAATGAAACATCAATACCAAGCAAGAACATGTCAGAAGTTTAAGTAAAATTTTGCCCTTATTTAAAAATTCACTCTGTATGGATCTGATTTATTCTTCAAAATCTAGACTTATATAAACATAGACAAATATTCATGAGTGACCTTTATTACAATGAAATTAAAAACAAAGATAACAGACTTTCATAACCAGCAGTATGTTAGGATAAGTAAACTGACCAAAGCTCCTGCTAAAAAGAAATAAACACAGTGGTTAAAATGCCTTGCAAAAGAGTTTTCTTTAACTGTATCAGAGTCAGCAGTTTACAATTGATTATAGAAAGGTAGAAAAAGAAAAGAGAGCCAGAACTCAAAGAATAAACAGAGCACTGAAGCTGGGTTTTGAAAACTTGAGCTTCTTTTAACATTTTTATAGACACAAAGAGTCACTACACAATGGGAAAAAAGGAGATAGTTACCTAGAGGATAGGAAATTCTAACTTTGTATAAAAGAGGTAAAAAGTCTCAAGTTAAATACAGTAAAAATTTAAAGGATTCCTGGCAGAAAAGATAAATCCATCATCAAAATTCTTTTAAAAATGGAACAGTTAAAAAAATTGATTCAAAAAATTGACTTTTAAAAAGGAAATTTTAACAAATATAAAAAATCTGGTAATATTTTCTCTGGCCACATATAATTATGTTAGAAATTAATAATAAAAACATTATTGTTTGGAAATTTGGAATATACTTCTGTACAATTCATAAGTTAAAGAGGAAATAATGGAACTTTGAAAATAACATGAAAATACATAAATTAGCCAAGTTGTTCAAATGTACTATATGACAATAAAGCAGTTTAATTCTTATAAACCATTTTACTGAGCAGCCTGCAGTTTGTTTGGCTTTAGTTTTTTGTAATTCATTAAAAAATACTTGATTATCACAGTATAATCACTTACGCTAAGTATAAAATGTGATCAATATTTTTTCAATAAAATAAATAATGTTCTGTTTGTGTGTGTGCTCAGTTGTGTCTGAATCTTTGCGACTGCATGGACTGTAGCCCGCCATGCTCCTCTGTCCATGGGATTCTTTAGACAAGAATTCTAGAGTGGGTAGCCATTTCCTCCTCCAGCGGATCTTCCTGGCCCAGCAATCGATTTGCATCTCCTGCATCTCCTGCATTGGCAGGTGGATTCTTTACCCACTGAGCCACCTGGGAAGCCCATGTTCTATTTTACTTTATATTTATCAGGAAGCTTCCTTGATTAGGTTAGCCCAAAGTATTATCTGTTTGAGTTAGTTTGGCATCTTAAAATTTTTCATCTTGAAGGTATATAGCTATGATTCTTTTATTCTAATGTACATATCCTTTAAAAAAACTTTTGAGCAGCTGCATACATGCATTTAAGGCACCCTTGATCCCTGAGCACCACAGAAATAATGTTTATGTCCCCCTAAAATTCATACGTTAAATCCTAATGCCCAAGGTGATGGGTATTATTTGGAGTTGGGGGCTTTGGGAGGTGATTGGTCACAAGGGTAGAGCCCTTATGGGTAGAGCGGTTAATGACCCTCTGAAAGAGACTCCTTGCAACTTCCACCAACTGAGAACACAGCGTGAAGATAGCTGCTATGAACCAGGAAGTAGACCCTCACCAAACACCAAATCTGTAGCACCTAGATGATGGGACTTCCCAGTCTCTGGGGCCATGAGAAGGAAACACTTGCTGTTTAAGCCACCTCATGTAAGGTATTTTTTTTTTTTTTTTACAGCAGCCCAAAGACACTAAGATACTGAATAAGTTCTATTTTTCTCTATATTAAAAAACTGGCTATAAAACTTGGCAAGAATCATTTGAAAAAAGTTAGGAAAAGAACAGTAAAAACCAGAACCCTGAATTAAGTGTTCAGAGATATACTGGACATGTACTTGGATTTAAAAACTTGTGTTGGAACCCAGACCACTGTGTTTCCCACTTAAAATGGCTAATTGCGGTAATGTTCAATTCAAATGCCTAAGCTGGACTGAAAATATGAAGGCCTGACCTGTATTTTGAATCACTGAATCCAAGGATGTGGTCTGAAAGCCAAATACTTTTCAAAAATGGCAGCCTAGTGTGCTTAACAGCACATCCCGGTCGCATATCTTTTAAAAACCAAGAAAGAGACGAGCAAAAGAAGGGTTTGATGTATAGATACTGACTCTCAGCTCTCCAAAACAGAAATTAACCTAAACTAGCTTAACTGTACTTCCCTGGTGGCTCAGATGGTAAAGAATCTGCCTGCAATGCAAAAGACCTGTGTTTGATCCCTAAGTTGGGAAAATCCCCTGGAGAAGGGAACGGCTAACCACTGCAGTATTCTTGCCCAGAGAATTCCATGGACAGAGGAGCCTGGTGGGCAACAGTACATGGGTTGAAAAGAGTCAAACACAACTAAGCAACTAACACTTTCACTTCACTTTCAGCTTAAGAAGAGAGAGAGAAAATGAATTCATTATAAGGATATATGGTGCCTTCAGAAACCCTGGAGCAGACTTCTCTTGCGTCTCTTGCATTGGCAGGTAGGTTCTTTACCACGGCACCACCAGGGAAGCCCCTCAAGAAGGGCAGGGTCCAGAAACGATGAGGAGCCATGAGAGGCTCAGGCAGTGAACTTTCTCTAATGCATCTCACCTCTCTTTCCACATGACTGTGTAATTCCTTCTTCTTTGAACCAGCTCTGTTCTTTAGTCTGCATGGCATACAATATGGTTACTCAAAGCCTTAGAATGTATGTTAAACACCAAGATATGTGAAGAGACTAATCACCTTTTCCTTGTTCACAATTCCAAAATCCAGGGGATGGAACTCTGGTTTGATTCCAGCTTGGGGTCGGTGCCTACGGTGGTCTAATCAGGTGAAAGAGCCCACGTGGCTTCAGCATGGCTGCCCACAGGCCACTGTTTGAGTGGTCAGGTGTCACTAACGGTGCTGTGGGAAAACAGTGATGGAAACTGCAAAAGGCACTCAGCATAAGCAAGAAACAAGAGTTGTGCATGAGCAATATGCTTTCTGATGGAATTTCATATCGCCCTGTACAGGTGGGGCTAGAGGTAAAGAACCCGCCTGCCAATGAAGGAGATGTAAGAAATGGGGGTTCAATCTCTGGGTTGGGAAGATTCCCTGGAGAAGGAAATGGCAACCCATTCCAGTATTCTTGCCTGGAGAATCCCATGGATAGAGGAGCCTGGCGGGCTACAGTCCATAGGGTCACAAAGAGTTGGACATGGCTCAACTGACTTAGCACTGTACCCGGTAGATAGGTGTCATGTTGGATAACCAAGGTTGAGGGCATTGACTGAGGCCTTGTGTAGGGGGATGGGAAACCAACTGGGCTTCAAGCAAAGAGGTGGAGGGTAGATTTCCTCAAGCAGCAAAAGAGGCTACAGCAGAGAGAAGTGTGGCCAGCACTGCCCCAAAGAGCTGACAGGATTCAACATGTAGAGAAACATACAGGCTTCTCCACATTTGATTAGAGACTTCTGACAGAATTGCTAAGTTCCTTTTCCCTGGAGCCTTTACTATTAATAAATATCTTGAGATTTTGATGCCTATACTAAACATTCTGCTTGGTCTCAATTCACATAATTCGACGCCTACTCTTTATATTATCTACTCATTCTTTAGGAATCAATTCAAATATGACCGACCTCCTCTGTGAAGACTTCCTTGACTGCCTCTGGCATTTATCCACTCCTGATTATAGAGTTTAAGAGGCAATCTAGAGGTGGTTAAGAGTATAGGCTTTGTAATCAGACTCCGAATGCTTGAATTCAAGCCCTGTGAGTGGGTGACACTTGGCCTTGGACAAGTTATTCAACTTCTCTGTGCTCTCAGCGGCCGACACTATAAAACAGGAATGATACTGTGTGCCAACTATAATGTTGTAAGGGTTAATGAGTTGATCCATGTAAAGCATTTGCCTGGATCATAGCAACTGGTCATTAAATATTAGCTTCTTGTTTAAAAGTTACTCCTATAGCTGAGATTATGAACTAGACTTTTATATTAAGTCAATCAATTTAAGAATTACCTTTCTTCGGTGTGGTATAAAACAACAACAACAAAACAAAGAGGGTAAGTTATATGTGAACTTCAATGTAATTTCATTTACTTCTCAAAAAGTGACTGAGGATAATGTACTAAACCTGTTTAAGAAAAAAAGGCACTTATATGGAAAGGATTTTCTTTTGAAGTCATTCACTAGCGAAGTAGAAAAAACTTCAAATCTTAGATATCTATTTGAATTTCAGAGAAGAAAGCAAAAAATATTGAGCCCAGCTTTTGGCTATTGTTTTTTAAATGTATAGAAAAAGAACTTAGAAATCTGGACTGAAATCTCACAGAGCAAAATTTCCATCATTTATAAAACCAAAAATTCAGCCAAAACTGTATTTCACAAAATCCTGCAGATTTTCAAAATAAGTAGAAACAGTACGAAACTTTTTTATGAGAGCTGCCTTTCCTCTAATTACTAAAGTAATGTCTGAAATGGAAAAGACCGAGGGATGGAAAAATCTGGTCATCTGTAACAAAAGAAAAACAAATGATGGCTATGCAAGGTGAGAAGTAAATGGTCCTCAAACGCCTCCCCTGTAATGTTATTAGATGCATTCTCATTTTGTCTTATTTTGCTTCTGAACTATCAGCTATTAAGAAAGGGTAGACGGTAAAGAATCTGCCTGCAACGTGGGAGACCAGGGTTTGATCCCTGGGTCGGAAAGATCCCCTGGAGAAGGGAATGGCTACCCACTCCAGTATTTCTGCCTGGAGAATTCCATGGACAGAGGAGCCTGGGGGGCTACAGTTTACAGAGTCACAAAGAATTGGACACAACTGAGCAACTAACACTTTCTTCACTTTCAGAAAAAAGATACACAGAAATCTGGAAATAAGAGTCACTTCTTCCACAGAACACATTTCTCCTTGGATCAATTTCATTCATTCAATATTTACAGAGCACCTACTATGACACGTTTGGACACAGCAGTAAATCGAAGAGCCAAGCATGCATGTCGCTATTTCAACAAATCCAGCCACCTTATATGCTGCCATGAGGAACATATGGCTCTACCTCCAAATTATCACCATTAGTGACTCCAAAAAATAAAATTATCTTGCTCCCAGATTTCCAGACCATGGATTTTTAACCTAAGTTCATGGGTCTCTAAAGGTTAATGAATGTGTTGGGGGAATTGTGAACCCTGTGCTATTACATGCAAAATGTGTGTATGTATATACAAGTGTAAACTTTCCTAGACACACAATGTGCTTTCACTATATTTTCAAGTTGGCCTATGACCCCCAAAGTATAAACCGTCACTGCTCTAGGCACAGGAAAATTCCTATAATTCTATCCTACTGAAAAGACTGCTGCTGTATACCAACATGCACAGCAGCTGGTAGATTCTCATCTGACATTTTATAGCACAATATGCTACGATTTTATTGACAAGTTACATTTTACTCATCTGAGTTCTGACTTCTAATGTTCTGAGTACCAGCAATCTACTCAAGTCTGTTAGACAAAGACTTCTTCCAAAAAAACTGTTTACAGAACTTGGGCTCCAGCAACTCTTGCAATATAATTCTTGTGTATAACTGAACCACAGAAAAATAACTCCTTAATTTGTGGTTAGAGTAACCACTGCAGAAAAACCTACGGTGGGTGGCATGAAACTATCACAATTATAAAGTAACCAAGCAAATAATATACTACGTCTATAACAGATAGAATGTTATAAATCCAAAACATACAGTGCTATAAATAAAGCCTGAGGTTATTTGCTGGGATCCTCTCTAACACAGCAGTGACAAGGACCTCTCTGAGCCTGTTTTATAAAGGACTAACTAGAGCGATTTGACGGTAGACTCTGTGGCACCACATGTATTGTTTGGGCTAAGAAATGAGGTGAACTGCACTGTATAGTAACTTTGGGAAAATGCTGCCTTTAATATAAACAAACAATGGACTTTCCTTTAGAAGCCACGATAAGGGAGAGGAGGGCAGCGGGATTAGTCCTATGAAATCAGCATGCCTGCAATTTTGGAAACCATGAATAAGAGCAGTCAGTGTGTCTAAATGCCTATTTGTTGACAGCTGTAATCAGATCATTTCCTCCCAAATTAAAATCATAGATTCTAGAGTTGGTAAGTCATGAAAAAGATCAACAAGCTGATGGGACTGAGGACCAAAAAAGATGCGTGACTTGGTCAAGTTCACAAAATGAAACAGAAAAGAAACCGGGCATCCCTAATGCTGCCATTTCTTTTCCAGGAAAGACTACTGCTCTCTGTTTGCATCTGCTCAGGATTCAAAATGACCTGACCTGGGGAGAGAGAAGGAGACACACCTAGCTTTATGGCAGGTGACACAATGCTTTTGAGTCCTTTTCTTGGCAGGGAGAGTTGGTCGAGTGAGTGAGTGAGTAGCAAGGACAGCATAAAAATCTAACTTTTGGCACAATCTGACTCCTTTCAAAAACTATCCATTAGAGTAAATCAAAGGGAAGCAGGAAGTTAGAAATGCAAATTCTCGTGTGTACCTCCAGAACCACGCCTTGAAAATCAGCTGGGTAACAGAATGTTCTGTTGGCCAGGTGATCACTGAAATTTATAAGGAATTCCAGAATACAGTGAGTATGGATGGTTCTCTTAAGACAGTAAGTACAGTGCTTTGACCTGGGCTCCCAGAGACACTTTCAGAGTACTGATGAGATGAAAAGTTGTCATAAATGCCTTGAAGATACTACTTGGCCTTTTCCATCATTCTCAAGTAAACACTGGATTTTCTAACTACAAAACTGAATGAAAAGAAAACAGAAGCCTATGAAAACCTTTTTTATTTTTCACTCTTAAAGGGATCTCCGACAGTTTCAAATATAATCATGAATTATAACAAGATAACCATATGAAAAAAGTTAAAATATAATTCACATAGCATATAATTCACCCATTTAAAGGACTTCAATGGTTTTATGTATACTGTACTCACTAAAAAAAGGGTTGTGCATTCATTATCACAATCAATTCTTAAATACCGTCATCCCTCCAAAAAGAAACTATAGCCCCTAGCCATCAACCCCTTAAGCCCTTCCCCTCATCTTCACATGCCTAGGCAATCACTAATCTACTTTCTACCTCTAAATAGATTCGCCTACTCTCAACATTTCATGTATATGTAATTGTACAATATGTAGTCCTTTGTGACTGGCTTCTTTCACCTAGCATAATGTTTTCAAAGTTCAGCGAGGTTGTATCTTCATTACTTTTTATCGCTGAATCACACACACACATAAATACCACATTTTGCAGTAGGTGGGCATTTGAGTTCTTTCCACCTTTTGGCTATTATGAGTAATACTGCTATGATCTTTTGTTTATAAGGTTTTGAGTAGACATATGTTTTCATTTCTTCCGGTTATAAACCTGGGAATGGAATTGCTGGGTCATGTGGTAACTCTGTTTATGTATTTCAGGAATTACCAAACTAAATTCAAAGTGGCTACAGCATTTTATGTGCCCATTCATCAGAAAGTTCTTGCTTTTAAAAATCATAACAATTAAACAGATTGTGAATACAAACTCCTTATTTTCTCCTAACAGGTAACTGAAGAAAAAAATACAAGTATTGATAAATATGATTTTTAAAAACTACATACTATTAGCATGTGAAATTCAAATACAGAGATCAAAAACACAGAAAGATAGCTTTAAATTGCTATTTTTAAAAAGGGTTGCCATGTACTAAATATTCCCTGTATTACTTAAACCAAATGAAAATATTACACATGGACTATATATATTGGGGCTTCCCATGTAGCTCAGTCGGTAAAGAATCTGCCTGCAATGCAGGAGACCTGGGTTTGATTCCTAGGTCGGGAAGATCCCCTGGAGAAGGAAATGGCAACCCACTCCAATATTCTTGCCTGGAGAATTCTATGGACAAAGGAGCCTGGCAGGCTACATTCCATGGGGTCACAAGAGTTGGACACAACTTAGCGGCTAAACCACCACCACCATAGATATACATCACTCTAAAATAGTGGGGAATCTTAAATATAAGTTTAAAAGGACAAAATTAATTTCTCAGAAACTAAACTAGAATTTATCTACTCAAGGATAGCTCATACTTTCAGTATTAGAAAGAAGAAAAACTTATCTTTAATATGGAAAACTAATGCATATTCATAGGGCGAAGTAAAGGCAGTATGCTGATCTGGAGAAGAAAATGAATGCTAGCTTCAACAACCATATAGTAAAGATGAAAAAGAGGTATTATCCAACAGGTTTGTGGCACACAATTTGGGAACAGCTACTTCCTAAACTATGCAGTAAACTGCATATTCTGGACAGTGAGGGACTTTACTTCTATAAATTGGGTGAGCTTCCTCTACAGGAAGACAAGGTAAGTTAGTATCTATAACTAAGTGTGTAGCAGAGATTAGAAGAAAATTTGGCCAAGCACCACTACTCTTATGGGTGCTTCTGCCAGGAGAGAGTTTATAACATTGGAAACAGCAGCAGGCTGACAAATGACCAGGGGGAAAGTGCCATTAGCAGCAGAAGGCAGAGGGAAACTATTCAGGAGACCCAGGCACACACAAATCAGAGCTTTTATCACACTCCAGCACCAGCCGCTTGGTCTTCTCTGTCAGCAGTGGTTTCAGTCTTCCACAATTGCCTTTAACCTCATCTTTACAGTCTTCCCTCGTGCCTCAGGCAGTACAGTGTCTGCCTACAATGCGGCAGACCCGGGTTCGATCCCTGGGTCAGGAAGATCCCCTGGAGAAGGAAATGGCAACGCACTCTAGTACTCTGGCCTGGAAAATTCCATGGACAGAGGAGCCTGGTAGGCTACAGTCCACAGGGTCGCAAAGAGTCAGACACGACTGAGCGACTTCACAAATGTCACAAATCACCTTTACAATCTCTGGACAATGATGGCTGACAAAGTAAGAAACACAGTTTACAACATAACCTAGCAACCTCATAAAGAGAGCTCCTTCTGGGATTCCCTGGTGGCTTAGTGGTAAAGAAACCACCTGCCAATGCAGGAGACACAAGTTCGATCCCTGGTCTAGGAAGATCCCACATGCCACGGAGCAACCAAGCCCGCAGGGCCACAGTGATTGAGCCCGTGCTCTAAGGAGCACATGTGCTGCACCTACCGAAGCCCACGCACCCTAAAGCCCAGGTTCTGCAACAAGGGAAGCCACCACAGTGAGAGCCCTGAACACTGCAACTAGAGAGTAGCCCCCCTCGACACAACCACACAAAAGCCAGCACAGGAATGAAGACCCAGCACAGCCAAAAATAAATAAGTAAATATTTTTTTAAAAAGAGAAATCTTCTATACACACATTAACACACAACTGAAATAAGTTTCCTAAAAGCTATAATTAGTCTTGCTATGTGCAGTGCATTCTAATATATCCTATTCTATTTTACCAACGAAGAAATAAATGCTGAGAATGACACAATACATTGTGATTTACAGTCATACACAGCTCAAAAATAAGTTAATAATATAAGTAGTCAAAACTAGGGACCTCCCTGGTGGTCCAGTGGCTAAGACTCCATGCTTCCAATGCAGGGGCTGGGGTTCGATCCCTCATCAGGGAACTAGATCTCACATGCTACAGCTAAGACCTGGCACAGTCAAATAAACAAATAAGAATAAATATTATTTTTTTAAAAATAGTCAAAACTAATTTTGCATAAGGGCAGGCAATGACAACCAAGTCACAAGTGTCACTTGGACAATAGAGATTTTAAGGAAGTAAGAGAGGTTAAAATTCAAATAAATCAGTCTTAAGAATAATAAAAGAAGGTAATAAGAAAATGCATCTCAGTGATTCTTATTATGGGGGGCGGGAAGTAGCAGTTCTGACTTATTCCAAGATAAATTTTAAATATTTTAAAATAAAGACTGAAATATAAAACTATAAAATACTAGAAGGAAATATATGCCAATATTTCCACGGAGACAATGGTTTTTTCTGAGCATGACGACCAAAGTAAAAAGTATATAAAATATATAAAGTATATAAAATCAATAATAGGAAAATGTTATATGACAAATGTAACCAACAGTAAACTGGTAGTAAATAGTTCTAACAGTTTGACAAAGGGTATAAATTAAAAAGTGACACATCCAAAGACTAATGAGGAACTGGAATGGCAAATGAAACTGGAATACAACATTCATTTCAGAATTTAATAAATGGCAAGATGTTAACCACTGCTAGTCATCAAAAATGCAAACTAAAACAATGCCAGTATTTTTGTCTATTAGACTACATGAAAGGTAAAATGATATAACAACCAGTGTTAGGGACAAATAAGTCTCTTTTTGGCAAATGGAAGTATGTGTAAATTTTTAGGAAATATACATCCCTTCCAATCTTCCCATTCCAAAGAATTTACTTCAAGGAAATAATCAGATAATCATACCAAGATTCATGCAGAGAATTATCTCTGAAGTATTTATAAAAATACTGAAAACTGGAAATGTCAATATCAATAGTTTAGTAATGGAATGCTACAAGAAAAGTTAAAGTGTTAGTCGCTCAGTCTTGTCCGACTCTGCGACTCATGGACTGTAGCCCGCCAGGCTCCTCTGTCTATGGGACTCTCTAGGCAAGAATACTGGAGTCAGTAGTATTCTACAAGGGGATCTTCCTGACCCAGGAATCAAACCCAAGTCTCCTGAATTGCAGTAGTTTCTTTACTGACTGAGCCACGTGGGATGCCCGAACTATATATATATATATACACACACACTATATAGTCTTTAACAATTTTCTTGATAACATACTTAGATATCTAACTATTTGGGAGGAAAACCTAGTTATAAAATTGTTCTTGTTTTAGAAGCTAAGTTATGTCCGACTCTTTTGTGACCCCACAGATTGTAGTGAGACAGGCTCCTCTGTCCATGGGATTTCCCAGGCAAGAATACTGGAGTGGGTTGCCATTCCCTTCTCTAGGGGATCTTCCCAAACCAAGGAACCCATGTCTCCTGCATTGGTAGGCAGATTTCTGACCACGGAGCTACCTGGAAAGCAGTTATAAAACAGTACTCAAAAATAAAGATATTTTGTTAATAACTTTTTTTACATTATTTTTTTTACTAGATGATCTCTGTTTATTTCTGCTAATTTACCTGAATTTATTGTATTTTTTGTATTTATTGTATTATTTATAAATTACCTGAATTTATTGTACTGACTTACTTCTGTAATAAAATGATAAAAAGATGAACATTAATTATATCTAACACTCATCATATACATAGGTCAGGAAGACACTATAATCTCAAAAAGATAAATCAGCTAAGCAAAGAAATTGACAATTTACAAAAAAAGGAAATACTATTAATAAATAAACCTATGAAATGTTCAATCAGTTTGCATAAGCCTGAAAAATATTAATAAGCTTTGTGTGTGTGTTAGTCGCTCAGTCATGTCTGACTCTTGTGACCCCCATGGACTGTAGCCCACCAGGCTCCTCTGTCCATGGGATTTTCCAGACAGGAACACTGGAGTGGGTTGCCATTCCCTTTTCCAGGGGATCTTCCCGACCCAGGGATTGAACCCAGGTCTCCTACACTGCAAGCAGATTCTTTACAGTCTGAACTACCAAGAAAGGCCAACTTATTTCAATTAATCTTTCTTCAGGAAATAGTCCTAGAAGTCTAACCCTCAAGGATGTTCACAGTTGTGCCACTTACAAGGGTTAAAACAGCAGAAACCACCTACATGTCTAATAAACAGGACTGCTTAAAGAAATTTTGTTATATTAGCTGATATATAAAGCATTCTTCATAACAAAAAAGGTTGTGCTACAAAATTGAGTGAGAAACTTGTGATTCAAAATTATACCAGAAGATTAAAACCATATACAAATAAAATGAAAACCTGTATCTAATGAAAAGACTGAAAGGAAATTCACCAAAATGACTGGTGGATCTATGAAGGGGTTTTTTTTTGTTGTTGTTGTGCCTGTCATCTTAGCAGTTGTATTTTATTTTTTTTGAGGTATAACTGACAATATAACATTATATTAGTTTCAGGTTGAACAACATTATGATACAATATTTGTATATATTATGAAACAATCAACTCAGTAAGTCTACTTAACACTCATTTCCATACATACTTAAATAATTGGATCTAGAAATTTTTCAAATTTTCCTACTTGGGAATTTCCAAAAGTAGAGCTTTTTTATGAGACTGCATTACTTTCATAAGTTGAAACAAAAAGAAAAAATTAACAACAGAAATTCCAACATAAGTGCAATTTTAGTAGTTTGGCATGATCAATGGAGATAATTAGCTTTGACACTGCAGTGATCAATACATAGAATAAATAAATGAATTAAAGTTTTAATCTAAAATGAAGGAACCAACAGATTCAATTGGATTTGGTTTGGTCAGTAGCATATTTTTTATTACAAACAAGAGTATACAGAAAAATGGGAAAGACCAGTAAGATATCAATTTTCAGTGTAAAAAGAACACAGTATTGGATGATATTTACAATGATACATGTATACTTTTTTCTACTTTCCTTTTTTAATAATAAAAACACATTTCAAAATACTCTGCTTAATTATCCAATTACAGAAATCAAAAGGATAAACTATGGTTTATACTTAATAATGTATATTATTATTGCAACGAAAATGTTCAAATGTAAAAAGTGATACCTAGAGGCATTTTTTTCCTGGAGGAAGGCATGGCAACCCCTCCAGTATTCCTGTCTGGAGAATCCAGTGGACAGAGGAGCCTGGCAGGCTACAGTCCATAAGGTCACAGAGAGTCAGACATGACTGAAACGACTTAGCACACATGCATGCAGAGGTATTTTTTATTTGATAAACATGTTATTAAATATTTTAAAAGGAACAGAATGATCTATCCTAACTGAACAGACTGCTAAGGTTTCTATCCTCCCAACACATCATCCAACAGGTTGGGCTCCAACCCAAACCCTACCACGTACTAGTTCACTGACTGCGGAAGTCGCCTTACTTCTCGAGGCTTAGTCTCCTTGCCTACAAAATGTGAACAATCCTGCCTGGCTCAAAATATTACTGTACCTTATCCTTTTATCTCTACAAAATTCAGTGCAACTTATCTCAAATATTAAAAAGACAAAATAAAAGAGTAAGCTATGGTTATGTATTTGAGGGCTGAATTGAGAATTTGGATTATGACCTTCATTTCACCCACCATTCATCCCACCCCCATCTCTGAAAAAACAAAACAAATAAATAAATATGCAGTTTCCAAGAATTGTGACATAATTTCATTCCAGAAAATGAAATCAGTGGATAACCACCCCTTAGGAAATGAGCACAGAACAAACTCATTTACCATGAGTTAAAACATAATAATTAGAACGGAAAGAGGCAAAAGCTTATTACGTTAATGATGTATTGAATATTATGGGTGTTTTTTTTACTACAGAAAGTTGAAAAATGTTATCAGAAATTCCCTGAAATAAACATAACTTGGTAATCATATCTAATAGAAAAGCACTCAATCATTAATTTTTGGTTTATATTTTATTTGAAGATAGGGAGGACACATAATTTATACCTTCAAAATTCAGCCAGCCTAAAAAGGTAAGTAATTTTTATTTTGAAAAACACAAAATTTCAAGAAGAAAAACTGCCTGTACATGGATGTTGGAAAATGGTTCTTCAAATTGTTTGTGATGATGTCTTAATTCTTTGAGAGGCAGAATTGGAGAAATAAGCTTTGAAGCAAGACACACCTGGATTAGGCGATTCCCTGGTGGCTCAGTGGTAAAGAATCCCCCTGCAGAAGCTGCAGGTTCTTTTCCTGGGTTGGGACGACCCCCTGGAGGAGGCCTTGGCAACCCACTCCAGTATTCTTGGCTAGAGAATCCCATGAACAGAGGAGCCTAGCGGTCTACAGTCCATGGGTTGTTAGAGAGTCAGATGCGACTGAGCATACATGCACACACACCTGAGTTAGAATCCCAGCTTTGCCACTGAACAGTTGTTGGAGCTTCAGGAAGATCCTCTAGAGGAGGACATGGCAACCCACTCCAGTATTCTTCCCTGGGAAATCCCATGCACAGAGGAGCCTGGCGGGCCGCAGTCCATGGGGTCGCAAAGAGTTGGACATTACTGAAGTGATTTAGCATGCAGAGGCAAAGCTGCAGGGCCCTCTGGCTAGATAAGAGTAACTCCCCTCCCCTATTCCCTTTTAGCACATCACAATGAAAAGATTAAACGCTGGCTTTCAGAGTTTTCTCTGCAGTTAGGGAGGAGCCATCTTATACAGGTCTGATCAAGGAAAGGTAGGCTGAACTCTGGAAGAGATTTCTAAGAAAGATTTTGTTTTCCTGAGAAAAGAGGCAGAGAAACTGACTGCACCTTCCCCCACTCTCTTCCTCTCCTGAACACAAGATATGTAGCCCAGGGGAATCAGCAGCCTTTCTGTACCCATGATGCAAGAAGGCGACGCTGATGTCAAACAGTGAAGCCACCCCAGAAACCACCAGCATCCAGGATTCTTATGCAAGAAAAGTCTCTTATTTGTTTAATCCACGAGTCTTTAAGGTTTCTGCTAAGTGTAACTGACAACCTAAATGATTTGGAAAGTCACTTAATTCTGTGAGGCTCACTTCCTTCCTCTGTAAAGTAAATATGAGAGTTAAGATGTGTATGTAAAGTATCATTATCTGTTTGACCTGTAGAAAAGATAATGTCAGCTGTTCATGAGGATGATGACAATGATGACCTTATTTAATTCTCACCCAAACCAACTGGACTAATCATCTCATTCATCCGTTTTAAAGGCAACAAAACTGAGATTCCATGAAGTTAATCACCTTGACCAAGATCACACAATTAGTAAGTTGAAGAGACAGGATTCAAGTTCAGGAATTCTTATTTCAGGGCCAATGGGCTTAAACCACTATGATGCTAAGTAAAGCGACTCAACATAGTAAGAGCTAAAGTTAGTAACTGTTGGCTATAATGATTATGATAATGTTAGACAACTATGAAGACAAGAACAGATACATCCTAATTTTCATTCTGGAAAATAATAAATTCTCATTAATTCAACATTAATTTTATTTTTCTGCTTAAAATTAGGATGATTTCACTTCTTTATTGAAACAGGAATACAGTACTCATCACTGAAGGCAATGTTCCTTTATAACACAAAAAGGGAACTAATAACAGTGTATCGTGTGTACATGTGTGCTAAGTCATGTCTGACTCTTTGCAACCCCATGGACTGTAGCCCATCAGATTCCTCTCTGTCCATACGATTTTCTAGGCAAGAATACTGGAGTGGGTTGCCATTTCCTCCTCCAGGGGATCTTCCCAACCCAGGAATCAATCGAACCTGCATCTCCTGCAGCTCTTGCATTGGTAGGCACATCTTTGTTTGCCACAGCGCCACTTAGAAAGCCCAATAACAGTATATGCCAACCAAAACTTGCAATACCTGATGTGAGCTAAGTGCTTTTGTGACTCTTGTCTAACAAAAAGGTAAGCAATGACTATTTATGGTGAACATCTACAAGGCACTATACCAGATATTTTAAAATCATTTTTGCCAAAAGGGAGATTTAATAAGCCAGTGCTAAAGTTTGGAAGTGGCTGCTGCTGGTAGCAATCATCAGTGTCATCATCACCATCAGTTACATACCTAGAACTTATATCAAACTAGCATATACTCAGCTTTAGGTACCATTTTGGGAACACTTTCCTTCAAACTCCAGAAAGTTTTCTTTGGTGAAATAAATGAAACCAACTTAAAAAAAAATTTACGCTGAAGGTATAGTATTTGGAAAACAAGCAAAATTTGAAATTAAAGTTTCTAAATAAATTACATTCAAGAAACAGGCAGGCTAAAATACTTCCAGTTGTAATTAGGAAAAGATATTTAGTTTCTGGAATAGGCTGAGACTTCAAGAGTTTATGTTTAGCTATTAACACTCAAAAGTAGTTTGGCATATGTCTTTCCAATAAACAAAAACATAAAGGTAAAGGCTGAAACTAAATGGATGGTGAGTAAAATAGAAGTTTTGAGGTGATGTTAATTCAAGTAAAAATGTTAAGTCTCAAAATACGTACCTTCACAGCAACACATTTTGGAAGCCAGATAACTTTAAATCATATATTCCACATTGGAAGACGTATAGCTCTCTCCACTACATATCATAACAAGTACTCAATAACCACATTTTCAAAGAAGGACTGTGTATTTTAAATGCTTTCAAGGAAAATACATCGAGAGAATCATTTGCTTAATAAATTCAAAAATGACACAGGCAACAGCATAAAATCCACATGAACGTTATAATATGCTCAATCAGTACTAATTAAGGGTCTAATTATACCTATTTCATAGCTAATTTGCATTTTTAAAGGAACACAAGGTATTCTATTTTAGGTCCAAAATTAAGGTTCCGAAATAAAATTTTAGAGGAAATCTAACTGTAGTATACTTATGGGAAAAAAATGTTCTTAAAAATTAAAACAAGCAAAAAACAAAGTATCATATTTTCAAGTACAGGACTATGCTGAAACTGAATTTACCAATGAAAGAAGAAGCAATACATATAAACTGAGACATTTATAAGTGTCATTTATAGGCTTTTAAGAGGGCTTCCCAGGCGCTCAGTGGTAAAGAATCCACCTGCCCATGAAGGAGATGCAGAAGACATGGGTTCAACCCCTGAGTCAGGAAGATCCCCTGGAGAAGGAAATGACAACCCACTCTGGTATTCTTGCCTGAAAAATCCCATGGAGAGAAGAGCCTGGTGGGCTACAGTACTTGTAAACACACAGTTGAACACAACTGAGCACTACAGTCTCTTAAAGTATTTTTCAATTATTATAAAGCTGGGATTTTTTAAAACAGGAGAGCTCCAATCCACTGCTTTTTGAACAATTCTCTAGGTTAAAGTAGAGCTTCCCAGGTGTCGGAGTGGGAAAGAATCTCTCTGCCAATGCAAGAGCCACAGGTTCCATCCCTGGGTTGGGAAGATCCTCTGGAGAAGGAAATGGCAACCCCTCTGGTATTCTTTCCTGGAATACCCCATGGACAGAGGAGCCTGGTGGGCTACAGTCCGTGGTGTGACAAAAGTTAGCCACGACTGAGACTGAACATGCCTGGCTAAATGAACTTAGGCTTAAATTCTGGGGTTCAGTTCAGTTCAGTCGCTCAGTCATGTCAGACTCATTTTGATCCCATGGACTGCAGCATGCCAGGCTTCCCCATCCATTACCAACTCCGAGAGCTTGCTCAAACCCATGTCCATTGAGTGGGTGATGCCATCCAACCATCTCATCCTCTGTCTTCTCCTGCCCTTAATCTTTAGCAGCATCAGGGTCTTTTCTAGTGAGTCAGTTCTTCACATCAGGTGGCCAAAGTATTGGAGTTTCACCTTCAGCATCAGTCCTTCCAATGAATATTCAGAACTGATTTCCTTTCAGATGGACCGGTTGGATCTCCTTGCAGTCCAAGGGACACACAAGAGTCTTCTCCAACAGTTTGAAAGCATCAATTCTTCAGTGCTCAGGTTTCTTTATGGTCCAACTCTCACATTCATACATGACTACTGGAAAAACCACAGCTTTGACTAGATAGACTTTGTTGGCAAAGTAATGTCTCTGCTGTTTAAGATGCTGTCTAGGTGGGTCATAGCTTTCCTTCCAAGGAACAAGCATCTTTTAATTTCAAAGCTGCAGTTACCATCAGCAGTGATTTTGGAACCCCCCCAAAATAAAGTCTCTCACTGTTTCCATTGTTTCCCCATCTATTTACCATGAAGTGATGGGACTGGATGCCCAGTCCCATCACTGGACTGCCCATGCCCAGTCACTAGATGATCTTAGTTTTCTGAATGTTGAGTTTTAAGCCAACTTTTTCACTCTCCTCTTTCACTTTCATCAAGAGGCTCTTTAGTTCTTCTTCGCTTTCTGCCACACGGACATCACCAGATGGTCAATAACCAACAGAAATCAGATTGATTATATTCTTTGCAGCCAAAGACAGAGAAGCTCTATACAATAAGCAAAAACAAGACCAGGAGCTGACTGTGGCTCAGATCATGAACTCCTTATTGCAAAACACAGACTTAAACTGAAGAAAGAAGGGAAAACCACTAGACCATGCAGGTATGACCTAAATCAAATCCCTTAGGATTATATAGTGGAAGCAACAAATAGATTGAAGGGATTAGATCTGATAGACACAGTGCCTGAAGAACAATGGAGGCATTGTACAGGAGGCAGGGATCAAGACCATCCCCAAGAAAAAGAAATACAAAAAATGGTTGTCTGAGGAGACCCTACAAATAGCTGAGAAAAGAAGAAAAGCAAAAGGCAAAGGGTAAAAGGAAACATATTCCCATCTGAATGCAGAGTTCCAAAGAAAGCAAGGAGAGATAAGAAAGTTTTCCTCAGTGATCAATGCAAAGAAATAGAGGAAAACAATAGAATGGGAAAGACTAAAAATCTCTTCAAGAAAGTTCAAGATACCAAGGGAACATTTCATGCAAAGATGAGCACATTAAAAGACAGAAATGGTATGGACCTAACAGAAGCAGAAGATGTCAATGAGAGGTGGCAAGTATACACAGAAGAACTATACAAAAAAGACCTTCATGACCTAGATAACCACGATGGTGTGATCATTCACCTAGAGCCAGACATCCTGGAATGTGAAGTCAAGTGGGCCTTAGGAAGCATCCCTACAGACAAAGCTAGTGGAGGTGATGGAATTCCAGTTGAGCTATTTCAAATCCTAAAAGATGATGCTGTGAAAGTGCTTCACTCAATATGCCAGCAAATTTGGAAAATTTAGCAGTGACCACAGGCCTGGAAAAGGTCAGTTTTCATTCCAATCGCAAAGAAAGGCAATGCCAAAGAATGTTCAAACTACTGCATAATTGCACCCATCTCACACACTAGCAAAGTAATGCTCAAAATTCTCTAGCCAGGCTTCAGCAGTATGTGAACTGTGAACTTCCAATGTTCAAGCTGGATTTAGAAAAGGCAGAGAAACCAGAGATCAAATTGCCAACATCCATTGGATCATTAAAAAAGCAAGAGGGTTCCAGAAAAACATCTACTACTGCTCTGCTGACTACACCAACGCCTTTGACTGTGTGGATCACAACAAACTATGGAAAATTCTTCAAGAGATGGGAATACCAAAACACCTTACCTGCCTCCCGAGAAATCTGTATGCAGGACAAGAAGCAACAGTTAGAACTGGACATGGAACAACAGATTGGTTCCAAATGGGAAAGGAGTACTGTCACCCTGCTTATTTAACTGCTATGCAGAATACATCATGCGAAATGCTGCACTGGATGAAGCACAAGCTGGAATGAAGACTGCCAGGAGAAATATCAATAACCTCAGATATGCAAAGGACACCACTTCACCTTTATGGCAGAAAGTGAAGAAGAACTAAAGAGCCTCTTGATGAAAGTGAAAGAGGAGAGTGAAAAAGTTGGCTTAAAACTGGGGTAAAGGAGCTTTAACTGTACATACTGATTGACAGAGGATTAGAACCAAGGGCCTTCTGCCATCCACACTCATGTTCTTCCTTACATTTGCCCTGCTATCAGCTTCCCTACACATTCCAAAAACCAGAGTATCTCCTTCCTATCATTTTTATTCTCTAAAATTTTAGAAAGCAGTTTTAGAGGAATGTTAAAAAAAAAAAAAAAAGAACAAGGAAAGAAGGAGAACCAAGAAAAAGAAGGTATATGACAATGTCAGAAATGAAAATCGTCAACAGACAGTATTGAATACTATGGAGAGCTTCAGCAAAAACAACGGGCAGAGGACCAGAAGGTCACTGATGAATTTAAGAGGATGCTTTTAGTTAGCACTTGGTGAGGGCAGAGTCAGGCGGGTTGAACTGAGGAAGAAATGAAATTTAGAAAATAAGGGCAATCTGGGAGACAAGAAGGAAGGGAATAGTTTGAAGGGTAAAATGTTTCAAATATTATCAAATTTTCTAGAAAAGATAATATCAGAGAAAAGTTAAAGTCGAGAATAGGAAAGCCAGGGAGCATTAAGCTGAATTCACATAATATTTCAGATATTCAACTATTTTTTTACTTTAAAAAGTAGCAATTTCATATAGATTAAACTAATGTATGAACTTAATTTCAATAAAGGAGATAAAGCAATCTGCTAAGGAGGTGGAAGATAGGAACAAGAGGACTAAGAGTGAAAAAGGTAAAGTAACAAGGACTCTACCAGAAATAAATGGAAGCATTTTCAGAACTCTGCTTCAAGTCCTACAATATGATCCTGTGCTGAGTACACGTGGCAAGGTTGTTACTCTGAAAGGACCCATCTGCTAGTTTTACCTTTGCATTTATTTCACTTTTAGAAACAAAGCTATTCAGCTCTAACAGGATGCCTGAACCTAAACACTGCAAGATTTCTTTTGGGGGGAAAAAAAAATCACTCTTGCTTAATGTAGCACAAACACAAACCTGCACTGATGCTGTTGCCTTTGTTTTTTTATTTTTTGCAGATACAGAAGATATAGAAACTTAGAGCCCAATATGAAAAGCAGAGACATTACCTTGCCAACAAAGGTCCGTCTAGTCAAAGCTATGGTATTTCCAGTAGTCATATATGGAGGTGAGAGTTGTACTATAAAGAAAGCTGAGGGCCAAAGAAATGATGCTTTCGAATCGCGGTGTTGGAGAAGACTCTTGAGAGTCCCTTGGACTGCAAGGAGATCCAACCAGTCCATCCTAAAGGAAATCAGTCCTGAATATTCATTGGAAGGACTGATGCCGGAGCTGAAGCTCCAATACTTTGGCCACCTGATGTGAAGAACTGACTCACTAGGAAAGACCCTGATGCTGGGAAAAATAGAAAGCAAAAGAAATAGGTGGCAGAGGATGAGATGGTTGGATAGCATCACCAACTCGATGGACATGAGTTTGAGCAAGCTCTGGGAGTTGGTGATGGACAGGGAAGCCTGGTGTGCTATAGTCTATGGGGTCGCAAAGAGTCAGACACGACTGACCAACTGAACTGATGAAAAAGTTGCTCATTTCAGGTCTACTGTTTTTCTATATCCTAATTTCTCATAAACTCAGCTGCAAATGGCTAAACATCTACAGAATAACCACATGTCTAAAACCAAGCTCCATGTCCTGCCCTATTAACAGCAATTCTATTCAACTCTCCTTTTGCTGTGACCTCCATCTTTCTAGTCACCTAGGCTGGGAACCTCAAGTACCAAAACCTATCAGTCAACTTCTTCGAACAGTCTCTCCTAACTTTCCTTTCCCATTTCTTCTTACTCTAGTACAACCAGTAGTCAGCCTGTCTAGATATCTATGATAGTCTCACAACTGGCCTTGCCTATCCATCTCCCATAACACTACCAGTGTCATCATCCAAGAACACCAATCCCCAAATTCAGCTCCTTTGTATCTCTACCATCACAAATTTTCATCTTGAAATTCAGTTTTCTGTAAGGATCCTTGCCTGTCTAGTAAAGCAAATATTTCATTGTTGTATTTTAGTCACTAAGTTGTGTCCAACTATTTGTGACTCCATGGACTGTTGCCCACCTGGTTCCTCTGTCCGTGAGATTTCCCAGGCCAAGAATACTGGAGCAGGCTACCATTCCCTTCTCTAGGCGATCTTCCTGATGGAGAGACTGAACCCATGTCTCCTGCTTAACAGGTGGATTCTTTACCACTGAGTCATCTGGGAAGCCCAAATATTTCATTACTCCTTAAAATTTCATCCAAGCCATGGGCTCTTGACCCATGATGATTTTAAATATGTACACACGTTACGTTCACACCTCCCTCTAAAAAGTGGGGACTAACTCCTCAGCCACTGAGTGTGGGCTGAGCTTACTGACTTCTAATGAAGAGAATATGGCAGAAATGACAATGTATGACTAGGTCATAAAGGACACCACAACCACTTCCAAGGTCACTCTCACTCAGGGGAAAGCTAACTTATGCGGTGAGGACACTCAAGGAGCCCTGGAGAAGTCCATGTGGTAAAGGCCTAAGGCCTCCTGCCCACAGCCAACACTAACTTGCCAGGTATGTGAGGCAGCCTCTTTGGAAGCAAATTCTCCAACCCTAGTTAAGCCTTCAGATGCCTGCAGCCTGGCCAATATCTTAAATGAAGCTCATAAGAAACCTTGAGCCAGGATGGTCTAGCAAAGACACTCATAAATTCCGGACTCATAGCAATTGCATGAGATAACAAATGTTTATTGTCTTAATCCATGAAGTTTTTGAGTAATATGTTATACAGATGGAGAAGACAGGATCATTTTCAATTCTGGGCCATTGCTCATGACATCTCCTCCACCACTGTCCTCTCATTATTCATCGTCCAATGCCCCTTCCCCTACCCTTCAGATTCAAGCCAAAGTTCAATCTCCGTGAGGAGCCCCCTTCTTTTTTCATAAAACCATTTCAACTCTTACTTCTCCAGTTCTACTTTGAACACTTCTATGCTTAATCACATCATTCACTTAGGCATTCATTCATATATTCCTGTGTTACTGGGCTATATGCATCTTTCCTCTTAAAGACATCATACAGTTCTTCTAAACTGTATTCAGCACACTGTAATTAAGATACTCAACATCTGCTGAGAAAATTAGCAAGTCACACATACACGTGCACCCTGGAAGTGCATTTGATGAGTATGTATAAAGTAGAGGTTAACAATATGGACTTAGAGCTAACAGTCTCTCCTCTCCGCTTATTTACTAGCTGCTGTCCTTGGGCAAGTTACTTAAAATCTCTGTAAGCCTTTATTTCTTCAGTGCCTTTTAATAAGGATTCTACAGTATCTATTTTAGTATCTACTTAATAAAAAGATGTTTTAAAAAACACATGCAAATCTCTTAGCAAAGTGCCTGGAACAGAGTGTTCAACAAATGTCAGTTATTATTGCTTGTATTATTAACCACAAATGACAAAGGACATGTTGAAATTCTGGGTTCCTGAAAGTCTCTAGATGTTATCAAGTGGCAATTTAAATTAATATGAAATTCTACAAACTAAAACAGGATTCACAATTCCTATTAAGGTAACTTAATTTTTCTAAAATCTACTTTTAAGTCAATAGAACTACAGCCTGAACCAATTGTACAAGTGCAGCCTTGACTTTTTCTCCTTGTTGTCCTAATAGGATATTAACTTCAAAGCTTTTGTGGGAACACTTAATTGCTTGCATTCCTTAACAAGTACCACCATAGGAGTTTCCAGATTCACTTTTAACCTTTACAGTCCTGAGAAAGTATATAAGGCAAACTTATGAGACATTTAAATTTACACAGTCTCTGGGTTAATACAGCTGCATGTAAGTGAATAAGCCACAAAAAGTAAATGAATTTTGTACATCAATCAAAATAGAATCCAACAGAAAAAAAATCAAAGTAAAAGAACACTGCTATACCATATACCTGAGGGGAGGTGGGTGGGAAACTATAATGTTATTTAAAAAAATTTTTATTGTGGTATAACTGACATTTGCCATTATATTAGTTTCAGGGGTACAATGTAATGATTCACTCTTTCTATATATTGTGAAACTGTCTCCACAAGTCTAGTTAACATCCATCACCATAAACAGTAACAAATGTAACTTTTTGTGATGAGAACTTTTAAGATCTACTCTCTAAACAACTTTCAAATATGCAACACAGTATTCTTAATTGTAGTAACCATGTGGTATATTTTATCTCCATGACTTATTTATTTTATAACTGGAAATTTGTACCTTTTGACCACCTTCACCATTTTAACCACCTTGCAACCTCTGACAACCACCAATCCATTCTCTGTATTTATAAGCCCCAACCCCTGTCTTTTTTTTGTCTAATGTTATTCAGAGTTGGAATTACATGTGTTTCATGAACTCAGATCATTCCTAAGCTATTTTATAATTTACATATATTCTTAACCATTTCCTAAAAAATAATCAGAGCTTTGTTGAAAAAACCTAATAAAATGATTTTCAATAACCACTCTATTTAAAAACAAGCCTACATTTTAACTGTGAACCAAGTCCTCTGGAATAAAAAGAGCTACTTAATTTATATTCTTATTTTCTCTTCCCCCCTACCAATATACCTTGAAAACTTTAGTCTTTGAAACATTCAGTATCCATTCCACTCTTTATGTGACCCTATACATCACACAACCTGAAATAGAAACAAAGACTGGAAAATTAACTTGTTTATTCCACCTCAGTGTCAAACAAAAGTACAAATAATATTCAGTGCATGTGCTAGTTACCTTAGAACTGCCAATCATGCTTGTTTTGAAACCTTTTGATTCTCAGAGCTGTCAATCTTGTGTGTTGTAAGAGAGAAGTGAGTGTAGAAATAATGCTTTAAGAGATGCAATCTTCATGAAACATGAATAAATCAATGGACTTTACTCATAAAATTGAATTTGAGGATTTGACAGAAAGGTATACAATTCTCACCAAAAAATCAAAATATAAATTAATGAAATAAAAACACTTAGCGAATAAGGCTCTTTAACCAAAAAGGTAAACATGGTTCAACCATAAGGAATTGATATTTCAGTAAAAGAGGGGGAACATTCTTTAACTGATACTAATCAGAAGTATTATAACCACTGAGTGGGAAAGGGAGAATCAAACTAATCTAAATCTGGACATTAAAAAAAATTTTTTTGAAGCAGGCAAAAGTATCAATTCAATAAATTTCGGTTCTCCACTTCCCCAATGCAACTCAATTTTCTATTTACCTATTCATTCATGTCTAAAATCAAACACCATCAGAAGCTCTGCCCTCTGACTTGCAAGCCACAATTAGTCACCAACACCTGTTTCTTCTGTCTCCTAAATTACTAGGAAAAATCTCCTTTCCTGACACCAAGACTTCATTCCCATTCTTGTCATTTCTTTCCAGAAGCTTCCTTACTGGCCTCTCTAACTCTGGTTCCATTCTTCTAGTACATACTCCACATCACAGCCAGAATGACCTCACTGAAACACAGTGTGGTCCCTACTACCTGTCAGGATATTTTAGTATCTTTATCACTTTCAGAGTAAAGCCTCAATGTTTGAAAATGATACATAAGCTCCTTGAGGATCTGGCACCTGCCATGTCCCTACTCTCCCAATTCACTCCTCCTAAACTTAAGCCAACTAAGCCACTTGAGTTCTCGCCCACTGAAAACTTTGGCAAGTACAGCTCCCTCTCATTTTCTGCACTTTGCATCTCCTATCCCTCCTCTACAACTCAGTTCAACTGCTAGTTCCTCTGGGAAACTGTCTCTGACACAAGCTGACTCCATCATTGATCCTCTCTTCTCCATGCCGGTAGGATACAGTAAACAAAACTTGACATGATACTATGTGTATTGGTTTACATCTCTCTCCCCCAGCTGAATCACAAACTCCCTGAACACTGGGACTGTCTTTCATCTGTACATCGCTAACATAAAACAAGAAGTGGTGCACAATAGCTGCTCATTAAATGTTTGCTGACTCAGTGAAAAATTATACTTACTATGGCCTATTTGTTTAAAAATAAGGTTAATAAAATCAGCAACTTAGTTCTTGAGATTAATAAAATGTATTATGGGTACATTCCAAGTCGACCGAACTAATCAATGCCATAAAGCAATGCTGCGCACAAGGGCTTCCCTTGTGGCTCAGCTGGTAAAGAATCCGCCTGCAATGCGGGAGACCTGGGTTTGATCCCTGGGTTGGCAAGATCCCCTGGAGAAGGGAAAGGCTACCCACTCCAGTATTCTGGGCTGGAGAATTCCGTGGACTGTATAGTCCGTGGGATCGCAGAGTCGGACCTGACTGAGTGACTTTTGCTTCACTCACTGTAAGAACTGGCACCATCTCAAGTAGTACTTGAGATCCAATAATTTCATTCTATTTTCACTACTGTTCCTACTGGAGGTGTTAAAGTCTCAACCACGACAACTGCTCCTGTCCAAGACACTCAGTACCTTGACTGATTCAACAACACTTTTCTGATGTGTGACCATCCCTATCAAGGGCTTCAGTGAACAAGTAGTCAACATAGGGGCAAAACCCCAACCTAGTTGCATGCCACTGATCAGGAAGTTAGTTATCTGGTGACATCAAGTCTCCACAGAACCCAGTGAGAATTGAGCAGGGGAGCTTAAGAGTGGTCAAGATACACACTGACGTTCACGTACTAAAGTATACATACACTTCATCTACTTAAGAGGCTGTGAGGTCCTTACTCAAACTCTAGTTGTCTTACTTTAAGCACAATTTTGATGACTGATTTCCCAGGCATCAGAATATTAGAAGAAAATTAGGAAGTCTAATTAAAGCTAAAAATGCAGACACAAATACAAATAGAAAAAGAAACATGACACCCAAAGGTGAAACACAAAAACTACAAAACTGGAGGGTTGTGTGGCTGAGGAACAATAATTCTATATATTTAAGTTGTGATACAATACAGAAATTAACGTTCATAATTATGACCTTGGGTCATCAAAACAAAGACAAGTTAAACAACTTTAGGTCTAATAAGGTTCAAGAAAATAAATGATACATTTTATAAAATGAATCAATTAAAAATTGTGTTATACATAGAGTCAACTTTCTACCCTTTGCAAAATAAACTTTTTTGAACTATGTCATTCCCAAATAACAAGAGGCATGCTGACTCTAAGCTACTTATCACTGTCAGACATTAACTAGTTTCTGTGACTACAGGCGTCACCACAATCATGATTCACAACCATTCCAAAACAAAGCCTGGATCTGCTGGCCATTAGATTATTGGTGGTAGTACTAGCCAAACACACTGTCCCATCCATAACCCAGGATATTAGAATTGACTATCTACCAGTCTTTAACAGACCTCTATAAAGATTCACTACCACTGCTTTCAAGGTCCCTGGTATAAAGCTGGTTAGCAGGTCAGACTATTTTAAGGAAGTTTCTGTAACACTTTACTACTAATAGCTACATGTGTAGGATTTAAAGAGCAGCACGGCAGAGTGAAAGAACACTCCTGAGTGATGGACACACACAGCCCTAGGCTTTAATCTCTGCCTTGTTAATTACAACTGTGACTGCAGCACCTTGTTTATGCTCAGAGAATTACTTTCATTTGGGAAATGGGGGACAATATCTTCTACTGCCTGTGTTTATTGTGCAGAACAAATCAGATAATGTATAAGGTGCCAACATAGGTTTTAAAAAGCCTGGCTATCGGGATTATCAGATATAGAAATGAAATGATCTTAACCCACACTAGGATAAGTTTTGTGAAATTGTGTGCTGTATTACTAACACACAAATGTTTACAGGGAAAGCGCTTTATATTCTAACTCATAGAAGTCCCCTGACTCATAGACTGGTTCATGGAAAAGCAGGTCAAAGTGAGGACTCCATAAAACAAGTATGCACATAAACTGTAGAGATATTAACTTAGCAATTAATGCAAATATTCTGAGAGGGGGCAGGCCTTCTTACTGAGGAGAGGTCCACTCACTGGAGCACTGCACTGATCTCCTTAAATAAACAATATCTACACTGCAAAGTCTGGGATTGCCAGAGTCAGTCACTTTAAATTAACACAGGGACAGAAAGAACTGCCCCCATCTTTACAGTTTACTTAAACTAATTCAATAGCAATTTTATTTTAAAAAGATTCCCTTATGGTGCCTTTCTAAACATTAAAATTAGCTTTCATAAGAACAAAGACCCTTTCAAAACTCATATTTTATTAATTTATGTAATAATCAAATAAATTATGTAATAATCAAATAAATTATTTAGCAATAATATAAATGGGCTTGGGAATAAACACAACTAGCTTTTGCTAAATATATACCTCAACTGAAAGAAGCAAAAATGCCCAGTTATGGTCCAGAACTATTAGTTTCTAATTATCTAATTATAAGTGCTGGTACTATCCTAAAGCAGATTAGTCCTGGGTGTTCACTGGAAGGACTGATGTTGAAGCTGAAACCCCAATACTTTGGCCAGCTGACGCAAAGAGCTGACTCATTTGAAAAGAGCCTGATGCTGGGAAAGATTGAGAAGGAGAAGGGGACAACAGAGGATAAGATGGTTGGATGGCATTACCGACTCAATGGACATGGGTTTGGGTAGACTCCGGCAGTTGGTGATGGATAGGGAGGCCTGGTGTGCTGCAGTTCATGGAGTTGCAAAGAGTCGGACACGACTAAGTGACTGAACTGAAGTGCTGGTATGGGTTAATGGGTTTTATAAAAGAAAATCTTGATTAAATTTAACAAGTCAGTTAATTCAAAGATAACTGCCAAAAAAGTTAATGCCAGGGTCATTTTGGTTTGCTATAATCTGACTTCTGATCCCAAGTCATAAACTGATGTTTAAAAAACAAAATGATTAAAACTTTTGAGGCTGGTACTGTAAGAGTTAGGTTCCAACCACACTGCCAAAATTTCTGAATGTAATTATAATTGTCTACTTTGCAACTCACTCAAAGTAGGTCACAACACTATTATTCATGCCTAAATACTATACTTTATATTCTAAATATTACTATTAATGCAATGTCTTTCTAGACTTAATTTTTCTTTTAAAAGTGTTTTTCGAACTTTTTTTGTATGATAGAAATACTCACCACCACTCCCCCCAACATCTTAAACAAGACATTACCAGAACTATAACATGTAAAAACAGTGAAAGCAGAGCTGCTCTGAAATAGGACCTAACTGCCCCCTTTTCTCCCAGAGTAATCTCTGAAGCCTTTTTGCATAACTCTATCTGATTCAATGGATATGAACCTGGGCAAACTCTGGGAGATGGTGAGGGTCAGGGAAGCCTGGCATGCTGCAGTCCGTGGGGTTGCAAAGAGTCAGACGTGACTTGGCACCTGAACAACCGGCTTCTTGGGACAAAAACTGAAAACTTGTTCTTTTAAACAATCAGAAATGAATATTAAAACAAAAAAAAGCTATAGAACTTATTAAGAGGCTGTAATTTAGCTAATTAGAATATTCAGTTAACCAAAACAATTTGGGATCCTTATCAGTTGTTTATCACTTTTTTTAAAAAGAAGCATTCTGATGGCATTTTAAACATTTAGCAATAGAAGCAAGGGTCAAAGTTCTTCTCTGATTACTGTTATCTTCTACTCACCAAACATCTTGTCAGCATATTACCTCTTCTTACTCATTTAATTACCAATTTTTAAAACTGATTTGTGCACTAGTTTATTATCTATTCTCCATTCTTCCAAGAGACTAAGTTCCCCTAACTTCATGGAAGCAGAGAGCTAGTCTGTCTTGTTTATAAGCCATTACAACAGTGCCTGCCAAACTGAAGAGATCCTAAATCCTTGTGTACTGTTAGCAAGAGCAAGAGCAGATCATTTTTCATTAATAGAAAATATATCAGTAATTTGAAAATGAAGTACTGCTTTATTTCATGTAAAGAAATCCTTTCTTCTCTTCCCTACAACTGATAAGCTTTACATCATGCCACCATGGATGCCACCCAGTTGAACTGGCCATCCTTATTCTTACAAGTTGACCTAATGTGAAGTCAGACCAGCAGGTATTAGCTTTATAAAAAGATGCATTTTATATATAAGTCTGCTGAATTATGAATATTTTACCTGCTCAGCCAAATTTATTATAAACTGGAAAATGCCAGTGATATACATGTTTCTTTATATTTGTATATATTAAAAATTTATGGAAAAAATTCATTTCCATCTTGCTGACTACTGTTTTTAATCTCAGAGTTTTAGTTATGCATCTCTGTTCCCTCTTTATATTCTACTCCCAGGTCTCCCACCTTAGTGGTTTTCATAAGGCATATTTATATTCACAATTATCTTTATTTACAAAGACTATAAACAGAATGAATTCTGTTCAAATAACAGGAAAAATAGTAATCCAGAGAGCAGATGCAAAACAGGAAGAAAAGAAAATGATAAAGAATCAGAATTTGGTACAATAAGAGAAAAGAACATAAAGAAAGAGAAATCAGAGGTTTCTCTTGAAAGACAGATGGAGACTGTGAAAAAGAAGAGGCACAAAAGTTACACATACAATGGGTTGAACAGCATGCATTACTCCAAAGATGGTTTTAATTTTATGATGTGGAATGGTTTATTATCAGGATGGACATTCAAATCTTCCCCAAAACTGATCTCACTGCTTTGAGAAGACATGAATCTAGCCTAATCTGACTAATATAACATGAGGTGAACTTGGCCTAAGTTGACTAGCATGAAGAGAAATAATCATATTTTCTATCTTTTCAAAAATCACCAACTAAAGTCCAACAATACTTTTGAGATATCTCAACTTTTATGCACACTCTTAAAGCATCTGGAAATGATTCTACTTACTCTCCATCCACTTCCGGTCTTTTACATACACAATGAAACTTGCCGCCAAAATCTATATAAAGATCGTTCTCCACGATATGAAAGATTCGCCCAATGACTATTTTATCCTTTGCAGGTCCCATCTGTGTAAGAGGAGAATGTCTCAGCATAGACGCGAAGGATTCCACACTTTTCGGAGAGCCCTAAATATGAAAAGAGACATTGACACGCATGTAATTCAATGCAAAGGTATAACATGGTAAGCACAGTAACAGCTTCCGTGCCCACGCAGCCACAACCTCTTGGCTTCTCTGATGACTTGGATAGTAAAGAATCTGCCTACATTGCAGGAGACCAGGGTTCGATCCCTGGGTTGGGAAGATCCCCTAGAGAAGGCAATAGCAACCCACTCCAGTATTCTGGGAAATCTCATGGACAGAGGAACCTGGAGGGGTCTCAAAGAGTTGGACACGACTGAGCAACTAACACACACACACAGAGTAATAGCTTACAGGGGAAGTTTTTAAAAGTCAATTTGCTGTATATTTGTTTTGCAGCAATAATAAAAACACTGAAATAAAATCTTGCTTTAAAAAGTCAGGTACACTCTTCAGCTTCCTCCTCATTCTTTTTCCTCCTTGAAGAGCCAGAGAAAAGCAGCCATCTGTGCTTGGGTGGAGATGTGGTGGCCCCGGGTGGAATCTGGAAGGTGAGCAGGTAAGAAGAGTCTTTAGCCAAAGCCTCAGGCCTGGGGTGAGGAGGGGGTGAGGAGGTGAGTATGCAGGGAGGGTATCCCAGAAGGTAACTGGCTTCATTCCTATATGCTGTGCTTAGTCACTCAGTCGTGTCTGACTCTTTGTGACCCCATGGACTGTAGCCCACCAGACTCCTCTGTCCATGGAATTCTCCAGGCAAGAATACTGGAGTGGGTTGCCATGCTCTCCTCCAAGGGATCTTCCCAACCCAGGGATCGAACCCAGGTCTCCCTCACTGCAGGTGTTTTACCATCTGAGCCAGCAGGGAAGCCCTCATTTCTATATGACTAACCACAAAAAAAAAAAAATGCCTTTGAATATAGGTTAATGAAAGTGACTATAGGTTTAATACAAATTTAAATAAACATTAAGATAAAAATGATTATGGGTCATATAATTAGTAGTCTGAATTAGCAGTTCTTGTTACATAATATTTTTAAATGACCTGACTTTAATTTTAACATTATATTTTAACGCTGTAATTTTCTTCTTTTTCCTAAAATAAAATTTTAAAGGAAAGACAGCTTTAACTGTTTTGTGGTACTCATTTCTAGAAGTTGTTTTACATACTGAATTTATTTGAAGTAGGGTTGAATATATAATACAGGCTGATTATTTCTTTTTTTTCTAACTTACAAAAATTTTTTTCCCAAGCACATGCTTTTTCAGAAATCCATGAGTACAGATTTGTGCCTTCTACTCATCTCTGGTGGAGAAGGCAGTGGCACCCCACTCCAGTACTCTTGCCTGGAAAATCCCATGGGCAGAGGAGCCTGGTAGGTTGCAGTCCATGGGGTCGCTATGAGTTGGACACAACTGAGCAACTTCACTTTCACTTTTCACTTTTCTGCATTGGAGAAGGAAATGGCAACTCACTCCAGTGTTCTCGCCTGGAGAATCCCAGGGACGGGGGAGCCTGGTGGGCTGCCGTCTATGGGGTCACAAAGAGTCGGACACGAGAAGCGACTTAGCAGCAGCACTCATCTTTGGGCTCCCCTGGGGCTCATTAGTAGAGAATTTGCCTGCCACTGTAGGAGACACAGGTTCAATCCCTGGGTAGGGAAGATCCCCTAGAAAAGGAAATGGCAACACAGTTCTTTATTTTTGGGAGTGGGGGTATCAGTTAAAACTTTTTAATGTATGAAGCATACGTGCATTGATGAGTAGTCATCCAGCCATGTCCGACTCTCTGTGACCCAAGAGACTGCAGCCCACCAGGCTCCTCCGTCCTTGGAATTTTCCAGGCAAGAGTACTGGAGTGGGTGCCGCTTTCTTCTCCAGGGGATCTTCTTGACCTAAGGATCGAACCCTCATCTCCTGTATCTCTTGCAGTGGCAGGGGGATTCTTTACCACTGAGCCACCTGGGAAGCCTATAAAGCATATGCATAAATTAATATGTATAAAACTATCATGCATATGAAGATATTTATATACAGCTTGGAATCAGAGGAAGGACGAGATATCAGTGAGTGCAGGCACCTCATTTCACACATGAATACCATATCTGCTACTCACAACCACGTGACAGGCTGAAAGTGATTTTAAATACAAGTTGCCTCAAAAGATGGAAAGTAGAAACATGACTAAAAAACTTAAAGAGAAGCAAACAGGACAGCAGAATAACAAATATTCAGGAAATCTGGGTTCTATGAGTAACTCAGCCACTAAACAGCTAAAAATCTTGACTGTCACTTAACCTCTCTGGATCTGTCTTCTCACTTGTTAATGAAAAGGTTGGATACCTATTAAGTTTAGTAGTAGGAATTCTTAAATATTCTACAATGTAAATATGATTTTATAAATTAATAAACCATTGAAAAGGGAAGACAAATCCTACCCAGCTCCCTCTTTTAACACAAACAGTAACAAAAATAGTGAAATGGTATATGTGCTTTACTTCACATTAGTTAGCAAGAAAAACATCTTAACATGTGTCTTCTCTGACAGGTAATTTAAAACTGACTTCCTTCTATTAACTGTGCTGCAACAACTTCAGTTTCTTCAGCCCTAACCAATAAATGCTATGCTCATAACAATGTTCTTTTAGTAAAATTAATGGAGTAGTGGTTCAAGATGGCTCAGTGGATACTTAACATCTCTCTCTGCCTTCCTCTGAAATTCCATTCAGTGATGGTAAAGAAAGAAAGTGAAAGTCGCTCAGTTGGGTCTGACTCTTTGCGACCCCATGGACTACAGTCCATGGGATTCTCCAGGCCAGAATACTGGAGTGAATAGCTGTTCTCTTCTCCAGGGGATCTTCCCAATCCAGGGATGAAACCCAGGTCTCCTGCATTACAGGCACATTCTTCACACGTTGAGCCCCCAGGGAAGCCCAAGAATAATGGAGTGGGTAGCCTATCCCTTCTCTAGTGGATCTTCTCAACCCAGGAATTGAACCAGGGTCTCTTGCATTGCAGGCAGATTCTTTACCAGCTGAGCTCCTAGGGAAGCCCAACGATGGTAAAAGAATGAACAAAAAAATTACAAACTGCCAATATTAAAGAGAACAGAACGGAGACAAAAAGTATGCAAGAAATTTAAACAACTTTCTAGTGGACCAAAAGCATGCAGAAGGGTGATAACGAGTGAAGGAGAGTGAAGGAAACTGAAGCTAAAAATACACAGAAGGAAGAAGCTATGAAAATAAGTCAATCTATTCTGAAGAATCCCGTAAAGGCACAGGACTTCATCATGCCAGGAATTATAGAAAGCTGTAATGAGAAGCGAGGCTGAAAACAAGTGGAATAATTAAAAGAATATAGTCAGGGAAGGCAATTTTCTGTTCAGCACAGAACATTTGACAGAAAGGTCAAAGTGCACAACACCTAGAAATAAGGTGTTTATTGCCCTGGCAAAATAAATACAATATATTTTTTATCTTCTCTAAAAAACATAATAATTAAATAAATGGTCTAGAGAAATAAGTCTTGAGGGCTGATTACGCAGCAATAGGTAACTCAGTCCATCAGGAAAGAAAAGAATCAAAATGACAGCTGTCTGGCCAGGTATGAGCAGTTAGTAAGGCCTGGAGTAGGAGCACAAGGTGCTAAAGGCTCTGAGGTTGGACTATGTGGCTCAAGTCCTGACGGTACCGCTTACCAGCTCTGTGATGGGGCAATGCACTTAGACTCTCTGTGCTACTGTTTACTCACGTATAAAAGGGTGTTCATAATTATACCTATTTCACAGGGCTGCTATGAGGATTAAATAAATATATAGCCACATGTAAAGCTCTCAAAATATGCCTCTGGTAGGACCATCACCCCCTAAAATGTAGCTTAAAAAAATTAATTCACTATAGACCCAGTCATCACTGGGGCTTCCTGGGTGGCTCAGATGGCAAAAGAATCTGCCTGCGATGCAGGAGACCCAGGTTCGATCCCTGGGTTGGAAAGATCCCCTGGAGGAGGGCATGGCAACCCACTCAAGTATTCTTGCCTAGAGAACCCCACGGACAGAGGGCCCTGACAGGCTACAGTTCAAGGGGTTGCAAAGAGTTGGACACAACAGAAGCATTCATGCATAGGCAGAAATTCAGATTCAATATATTAGCTTAAGTGGCTGGAAGAGGCTTTTAATAGCTTGCTTGGTGGACTGAATGAAACCTGGACCCAATGACCGACTACACTAGATGAAGTTGAAATACCAGAACTTCCTTAGTATACCACTGAGAAAGGTATTCAAAGGCTAGAAGAGAATATAACATTAGGATGGATTTATTATTTATGATCTGTTCACCACCTCTTATTATGGCCCCAGGAGGATCTGTAAGATACGCACTTCACCAAGACTAAGAGAAACACCTTTGAGAAGGGAGTTCCAGCATTTCTGAGAGCCGTGTGGTAGCTGTTCTCCGTAGGTCAGGACTGACGGGGAGAACTGCTGCCAACAAGAGCTCCCTGAACTCAATGGGAAATAATGAGATCCTTTAGTGGCAGGAGTCAGCCCAGCGCTTCTGAGCCAACAAGATGATGGGCATGGTTATCATAATGCTGCAGAGCCTAACAACCTGTAGAGTTCTCTGGTACTAACTGGTTGGTTATGGTGTCCTTACAAATAACATAGATGGGAAAACTCTAATTCTGGAGAACAAAAGCCTGATTTGAATCACCACATATGAAACTCACAGCCCCTCAACCAGTTCCCAGACATCCAAGTTTTTCAAATGAAGAGGAGGTATACTGGACCACCACTCTTCCTTCCAACTTTCCCAAAGGATATGTGGTTATTTACCAGAACTGCGGGAGGAGAAATTAGCAGACTTTTCAGAGATTATCTGAACTGATACTAACTCTTCAAGAACAAATTCACTAACTCTTCAAGAACAAATTCAGTGCCAGTCAGAACAAGGGCTTATGGAAATCGCGTGATAAATGGAGTTTTAGCTCAGATCTATCTCATGAACCTGCTCTATGGTTATTCTCCCAAGAATGCACAATTGGAACACATATAGTCAGCCACTGGCAGGATCTCCACACTGGTTCCTTGATCTGTTGAGTGAAGGCTATTAGAGCAGGAATGGTCAAGTGAGAGATACTAGAACTTTCGCTACCTAACAAAAAAGTAAGTCAAAGGCAAAATACCACCTTCCTAGTGCACTGCAGCAGTCAGCACCTCTGTCAAGGACCCGGAAGACGCAGGGTGGTGACTCCTGCCACATGCTCATTCAACTTGCCTACGAGGCCCTGCAGAAAGCAGACAGGTCTTCCAGAAGGACAATTTATTGTCATAAATTTAATCAAGGGGTAACTCCAATTGCAGCTGTTGTTCCAGATGTGATTTCATGACTGTAGTAAATTAAAATATCCCTCAGCACCTGGCATGCAATAATTATCTAACCAATGCTTTCTTTTTCTAGACCTGTTAGTAAAGATGATATACCTCCAGGTTACATTAACTTTCCAGCTCTGTACCACAGTCTAGTTTACAGACTGAAGGCCACTCCATTCCACAGGACAGTATGCTACTCCACTACACAGGCTGACTTGACCTGGAAGCAGCAAACTGCAGCTACTCTCGACACATGGTAAGACACCTCTATGCCAGAGGGTGGGAAATGAATCTCACAAAAATGCTGGGCCTTGGTTGAAATTCCCAGGGGGCCAGAGGTCTGGGCTATGTTGAGATATCCTTTCTTACCACAAAGAAGCTCAATGCTTAATGGGTCTCTTTGATTTCTGCAGGCAACAAATACTTCACATGGACATGCCTCTTCAATCCTTTTAACAAGTAACCCAAAAAGCTGCCAGTTTTGAGTGGGGCCCAAAACAAGGTAAGACTCTGCAAAAGGTGCAGGTCATTAGGCAAGCTCTTCCACTACTTGAGTTTTATAACCTGGCAGACATGATGCTTGCAGTACAGAGATGGACAGTGAGCATTCCGAGAGGTCTCTACGAGTAGCGTATGCAGAACCAGAGTAGCCCTGAACGACGGCAGTAAAGGGCTCTGAGCAGGGCACTGGAATGATTATCTCTCTGCAAAGACAGACGGCCTAAAGTGAGGACCAAAAATGATTTCTGTCAAGTGACTAATGATTGTGCTGGATGGTCAGAGATAAAGCAGAAACAGGATTGGGAAACGTGTGGCAAGAAGGTCTGGGAAAGAGATAGGAAGACAGACCTCTCTAAAACAGGCACAGAGTGAGAAAATAAATGAGTCGCACGTGAATAACTTCTTCAGCAGAGAAGAATCTTAATAATCAAGGGACAAGACAGCTAGCCATGTGGAGTCAGTCAGCGTCTCTCCCTGACACTCCTGTCCACCTCCCCAGTGGGTTCAAGAACAAAGCTGCCATGACAGCAGGGATGTGCTTCTGTCTTGGGGGTAGGAAGAGTATCTCAACATGGCCCAGACCACTGGCCAATTAGAAATTTTACCAGCTGCTAAGCCCCTGAATTTCTGTGGTATTGAGCTTATGCATAGATTCAGGAATACTGACTTCAACTCACCCTGTGAGTAGTAATCTGGCTATGCTGCTGCTGCCGCCGCCAAGTCGCTTTAGTCATGTCCGACTCTGTGTGACCCCATAGACAGCAGCCCACCACGCTTCCCCGTCCCTGGGATTCTCCAGGCAAGAACACTGGAGTGGGTTGCCATTTCCTTCTCCAATGCATGAGAGTGAAACGTGAAAGTGAAGTCGCTCAGTCGTGTCCAACTCTTCGCGACCCCATGGACTGCAGCTCACCAGGCTCCTCCGTCCATGGGATTTTCCAGGCAAAAGTGCTGGAATGGGGTGCCACTGCCTTCTCTGAATCTGGCTATAGTCACTGCTAAATGACCAATCTACCATGGCAGAAACCAATACTAAGCTTCCAAGACAGAATCATTCTCTGGGAGCATCAGCCAGACACCTGGTGGCAAATTGGTGATATAGGACCATTTGAAATGGAAAGGACAGTGATATATTTATCACTGGAATGGACATTTATTCTGAATATGGATTTGCCTTCTCCATCCACAAAGCTTCTACCAAAACCACCATTCATGAATTTATAGATTTTCATGTTCATTGTCATGGTATTACAAATAGCATTGTTTCTAACCAAAAAAATCATTAATTATATGGGATAGTGGTGTCACGTTTATGGACTTCACTGGGCTGACTAGTGCTGGACCTGGCAGACTAGTGAAATGAAACTTTTCTTTAAATTCAATTTCTATTTTGAGACCATTGTAAATTCACATGCAATCGCAAGAAATAATATATGGAGAGCTCCTGCAATGCTTATCAGTTCTCCCAATGGTAACATCTTGTAAACCACAGTATAATATTACAACCAGGAAAGTGACATTGACGTAATCCATCAGTAGTACTCAGATTTCACCAGTTTCAGATGTAATCATTTGTGTGTATATTTAGTTCTATACACTTTTATCATATGTGAAGGTTCATGTATATACCACCACAGTCAAGTCACAGGACGTTCCATCACCACAACCATCCCTTGTGCTGTCCTTCCACTCCTTATCTCCCTTCTGCCCTATCCTAACTCTTAGCAACCATACATCTGTTCCCCATCTCAGTAATTACACTATTTCAATAATGTCATATAAACGGAATCACAAAGTATGTTACTCTTTGGAATTGGCTTTTTTCACAAAGCATAACTCACTTGAGAGCCACTCAAGTTGCTGTATGCATCAGTCACTGGTTCCTCTTTACTGCTGAGTCGTATTCCACAAGATAGATATACCACAGTATGTTCAACCACTGACCAGTTGAAGGACATCTGGGCTGTTTCCAGTTTTTGGCTATAATAAATAAACAAAACTCCTATGGCCACTTCTGTGTAAGTTTTTGTATGAATATAAGTTTTCACTTCTCTGGGATAAACATCCTCTGCTCCAGTGTGCACTTATCTCCTTTGGGAGGATCTGACCACCTCAACCTGAGTAGTTGGTCAAAGGCCAGAGGACGTGAGTCGCTGACTCCTGGACTGGGAGTCTATCATTCCATGTTTGCCAGCTGACAACAGCAGAGTGCCCCAAATTTTACAAAGAGAGGGAAAAGAAAAATGGGATCCTCACTGTTTAATTTTATTCCTAAATCCCTACAAACCAGGCTCCACTCAAATGCTATTGCTTTCTTTATTTCATGTTATTTAATGCCAACAGATAAAAACAAATTTAAGCATCATAATCACATTAGAAAATTAATCAAAAGAGAAAATCTTAATAAAACCTTTAAAAGTAAAAACAAAATAAAGGAAAACCCAAACATATTAAAAGAAGAAAGTGAGATGTCTAAGTAAAAATAAGAGTGAAAGCTAATGCTGAAATTCCAATACTTTGGCCACCTCATGCGAAGAGTTGACTCATTGGAAAAGACCCTGATGCTGGGAGGGATTGGGGGCAGGAGGAGAAGGGGACGATGGAAGATGAGATGGCTGGATGGCATCACTGACTTGATGGACATGAGTTTGAGTAAACTCCGTGAGTTGGTAATGGACAAGGAGGCTTGGTGTGCTGTGATTCATGGGGTCACAGAGTCGGATATGACTGAGTGACTGAACTGAACGCTGACTTGGGGCTTCCCTTGTAGCTCAGTTGGTAAAGAATCTGCCTGCAGTACAGGAGACCCAGGTTCAATCCCTGGGTTGGGAAGATCCTCTGGAGAAGGAAATGTCTAACCCACTCCAGTATCCTTGCCTGGAAAATCTCATGGACACAGGAGCCTGGTGGGCTGCAGTCCATGGGGTCGCAAAGAGAGTTGGGCACAACTGAGTGACTAACACTTACTTACTTACACTTAATGCTGACTTGGGAAATCACAGGAGTCTGATTGTATATGATCAGAGCATATGACCACCCAAGAAACAGAATACATACAGAATATATTCATCTTTTCTTTTAGGAAATGTATAGTACTATTTATATCAATATGTATATTACAGCTGTTGATAAAAACCTACTTTCCTTAGAGATTTATATCTACCTCAATACACTCTTTCATTGTTTTTATATTAATTGGTCATTTCCTCTAAACCTGCTTTGAAAATGTTAGACTCTACTGTGAAACCAAATATTTCAGAAGGATTTTATTATTAACTTAGAGATAATTCTCCTAGAATTCTATAATGTAAAAATCAGGGAATACTATGGTTAAAACCAGATATGTTTTGCATCATCCTTTACATATTAGTGCTTAAAACACTGGTGTAATTTTTAAGTCATCAATATAAAACTAGTGAGAAAACAAAGGGGTAAATAAAGCTGTATGATATTGCCAGTATATGAATTTAGAAGACTTACATTAAAAATAAGACAACTGAAACCAATTCTTCGAATAAGCTATTTTTGGATTTTTCAGGATTCTGAAAAGACAAAATATCTGATTTAAATATTTGGTTGGAATAGTCCAACATTTTGAAATTAAAAATACCAATAAGAAATATTCATGAAAAAAGTTTAAAATATTTACATAAAATCTAATGTATTGCTAAAAGGAAACTATAAAGTGTATTATAACATCAGTATTCTACACAAATCAGCTAAAATATTTACTCACCATCCTAAAAAAATAAAATGTTCTGTGTGGCCTTAAAAACTCTTGCAAACCATTTTCTCAATGTGCTGTGAAGTAACATGCCACCCTCTACTGTTAAGAAACAGTAACATTCATAAAGCAGAAAACCAGTTTTCTGCTCAACTGTTGCCACCTGGTGGCTATAAGATGGGTTTTTCACTACACCACAGCTCCCAATCAGCTTAACAGGTTCTACAAATCTCTGTTCTCTAAAGGACACGGCAATCCACTCCAGTATTCTTGCCTGGAGAGTCCCATGGACAGAGGAGCCTGGTGGGCTACAGTCCACGGGGTCACAAGAGTTGGACACGACTTGGCAACTAAACTACTACTAAGTGCCATAAGAGGGTTAAAGGTTTTAAAATATTTTTAAAAGGAAAAAGGCATTTGACTTTTAAAATATAATATTTACCAAATATTTACCAGGTCCTCTATACGTAAGCGTGTGTTATGTTGGTTACAAAAATGAAAAGGACTTGGTCCCCATCCCACAAAAAATAAACAAAACACTTTACAGAGACACATGAATAAGTCAATCTTAAAATAATGAACCAAGGAAAAGAGAAATGAATAAGTGAGCATGGACGAATAAATGGACTTTCAGGTCACTGAAACTTGAGATCCTTTGAGATGGCTGAAATTTTAAGATAGGGAATTCACATGAATTGCCCTTGATTAAATTCCTGCCTGCAGGGGAAAAGAAAGTTCCTTTTAAGGATAACTTGCTTGGTTCTTACTGAATATTTCCTATTTCTGAGGTGCACATATAGATACATGTGTCTATATTTTAAAGATAAGAATTTAACCAATGGGTACAAGGTTAACTTTCATTCATTCATTCATATGTATATACGTGTGTATGTGTTCACTTTCATATATATACACATAGGCTTCCCTGATGGCTCAGCGAGTAAAGAATCTGGCTGCAATACAGGAGACAAAGGAGATGCAGGCTCGATTCCTGGGTTGGGAAGATCCCTTGGGGGACAGCATGGTAACCCATTCCAATGTTCTTGCCTGGAGAATCCATGGACCTAGGAGCCTGGTGGACTACAGTCCAATGGGTCGCAAAGAGTTGGGCACGACTGAGCGACTAAGCGCGCGCACACACACACACACATTTTAATCTAAGCCCCTGGACTTTCAATACAAGTTTCATCTGGTTGGTGAGATGATAAAGGCCTAAAACAAGAGATGATTTTTACTATGGAGTTTGTAGGCAGGGAAGCTAATTTTAGGGGGAAGAGCAAAGGTAAAGATATCATGCTGTGTTTAGGGAAGAGCAAACTTTCTACGCTCCAAAAGCTTTCTTTAAAGCAGAAACCATGTTACAAATTAAATCTTATATAGAACCCAATATATATAACAATAAGCATAGTATTTTGTTGGTATAAGTGCATTTTATCAGTTCAAATTATTAAGTCAAAAACTGTGAACATGCAATTATTTTGATAAAAATTACAAACTAGTATCAGAAGTGAGGGATAAACAACCCAGTTCTCAATTTCTGTACTTTGTTTTGACTGCCCAATACCAAGAAAACCCACTTATGACACCCCACACGTGTAAGTGGGTGGGGAAAGAGGCACTGTCACGCACTGTAAGACTGTGCTACAGTCTGTATCTATCAAAACTCACACTGTGTGTGCACACTGTTAGTCACTATATATCCCATATATGTGGATAAGGGCGTGCTCAGTCATGTCTGACTTTGCAACCCCATGGACTGTAGCCCATCAGGTTCCTCTGTTCATGCAATTTTCTAGGTAAGAATACTGAAGCAAGTTGCCATTTTCTACTCTAGGGGATCTTCCTGACCCAGGGACTGAACTGGAGTCTCCGGCATCTTCTGCACTGGCAGGTGAATTCTTTACCACTGAGCCACCTGGTGGCTAAGTCATGTCCAGTTCTTTTGCAATCCCAAGGACTGTAGCCCCATCAGACTCCTCTGACAACAGGATTTCCCAGGCAGGACTAATGGAGTGGGTTGCCATTTCCTTCTCCAGGGGATCTTTCCCACCCGGGAATTGAACCCCCGTCTCCTGTATTGGCAGGCACATTCTTTACCGCTGAGTCACCGGGGAAGCCCTATAAATATGCAGAAAAAATGTAAATGCTCACTGTAGCATTAAGGGGAGGGGGAAAAAAAGCCTAGAAGTTCAGTAATGAAGGTCTGGTTAGATAAATAATGCTACATCCAAACCATGGAATGCCAAACAAATATTTTTTCAGTGAGGTATACAGATAGCCTCCTGTATTTGCAGATGTGGAAGCTGCAGACTGTACCATTTATATAAGGGACTTGAGCATCCAGGATTTGGGTATCACAGAGGCTCCTGGAACCAATCCCTTGTTGGATACCTAGGGAGAAGGGTAAGCACACTACACTACACATATATAATGATAAGGAAAAATATTCAAAGTTATACTTAAGTGAAAAGAGCAATTTTCAGCAGCAGCAGTGAAAATATACTGAGTGCTCATTACCAGGTCCCTGTACTAAGTGTTTAAATAATGAATTCATTAGTTTCATAATAATCCCATGATAGAGTTTCCTGTTATTAAAAAAAAAAAAGGAAAAGAAGATACATGGATATTCCATAACTTTTCAAGGAAACACAGGCAGTAAATGATAGAAGAGTCATAATTCAAACCAAGACTGTCTGAATCCAGAGCTTTCATTCTTAAACACTAATGATGTAGTTCAAAAACCTGTATGTTTTTAAGTATATCTGTATATATAAATAACTTATATATGCATACATAAAATCTCTAGTAGTATACATTTATAAAAATACACCTTCCAGCTTTGAGAAAATGAGGGAAAGGAGGCTTTTATATGCACATAGTAACCTTCAGTGCTATTTATATTCTCCTTTCACATCACTTTTATACTTTACAATTTTTTTCAAAATTCCTGATCACACAATAAAGACAAACTTTATTCATCTTGTAATGTCAGGATACTCAGCAATTGAATGGTTCCAGAAACTTCGAAGAGCGAAATGAAAGATTTTTCACAAAATTGAGTCTTACACCAATATCTATCAATTACTCATAGTCCTCATAGTAAATATGGCAGAAAAATACTGAATACCTCCAACAAACACTAAAATAAAACTAACGTGGTGTGTTCGGTTTTCTTATTACTCTGACAATTTTCTTATTGCTCTGTTATTATTCTGGACAAGCATGTTTTATATACGTGCTCAAGCCTGTGCTATCCTCGTTTAACTGTTTGTGAGGTGTCACACAGAAATCTCAATTCAAAGACTGCCCAGGCTGTCTTGAAGTTCAAATGTGCACTGTGCGTTCTATTCCTTCATTCTCTCATCTGGCAAACACGGAGTGCCCACTAACAGTCAAGCACTGTGCTGGATGCCAGGCGGTTTTCTGTAACCCAGGACACTACCCGTCTGTGAACTGTTTGGGACTGGTTCCCAAGGAGCTAAGTACAGAAATTGGGAGTTTATTTTTATACAGTTTAATACTGCCAACTTCATGTCTGCTAGCTCAAAAAAATCTAATTTGTATTTCTGCCTATTTCTTCCATTTCACCTATCTAATAATTCTATCGTATTTTACAGAATAATTGCCTGGGGCAGACGGGTTTTTTTTTTTTTAAAGGTCATTTATAGAAAAAGTGAAGCACTGATAGGTTAAATTACTTGCTCAACTTCATAGTGACACTAATTCTGTCATTTACCTAGCCACTGAATTAAGAAATATTTCTGAAGAGCCTGGAACACCAGACACTGAGCTCCACGCTGCAGCTACTGTGCACAAGAGAAGCCGAGAGCCCAGCCTCTTCCAGCGTTGAGTCCCACTCGAAGTCCCAGGAGTCGCCCTAGACGTGCTGCCGGCAGCTCTCGCCGCTGGTTTCCCTTCTAGCACTCAATTCAGAAGACGCGTTCAAAGGAGTGTGGACAACGAAGGCCCAACATGTAGATACGATACAGAAGTACAACAAACCGACGAAACACAAGGCCGCACATTTTTCCAAGCGACCTGCCCAGACTCGACTTCCTACGCTGGACCCCGCCCCCGGCCCCGCCTCGCTCGGTCTCACCCAACTTAGCCGAGCCCAACGACGACGCCAAGCTCCGCCCTGCCCCCGGCTCCACCCATAACGGCGGACTCCGCCCCCAACCCCGGCCCCGCCCGCCAACGAGTGCCTGGCTTAGCTCTCGCGACTCACCCTCGTCCGGCCGAGCTCCGCCTTCCGCTGCAGCTCCGAGAGCCGCTCCAAAGCGCTCGCGAAGCCGCCTGAGCGCGGCCTCGGCTCCGTGGAATCAGAACTCTCGCTTCCGGAGCCACTCTCAGTGGCTGTTCCTCGACAGGATCGAGAGAAGAGAAACACTCGCAGAAAATGACTCTCGACAGTCACGGCACGGGTCCGACACAGCGCCGCCATGACGGATTCACGACCTCTGACCTTTGGCTTCTCCGCAAGCGCGGGGGTCGCGGGGCGGAGCAACGAGGGGCCGCCCATTGCAGAGCCCTGTGGGCGGTGGGCGTGGTCTGGTCGGCGTTGGGGCCAAGTGTGGGTCGAGAGAGATTCCGGTTGGTGGACAAAATCATTGATGGCTGGAAGTCCCCTGCTAGCAGCGGCCCGCTAAGTTTTGCCTGGAAAGCGTTCTGACTCTCAGCAATTTTGCCCGCCCAGGTACCCGTTGGGCCTTGTGCTGCTGTAAATTCTGATAATGCGACACTTGGTGCCCCCGCCTTTCGCCTCCTTCCCCAGAATGTCCGAAGGTTCTTACCCCCATCGCTCTTCAGGACTTTGCTCAAATGCGAGGTTCTCCTTGGCTATCTTATGTAGAATTGGAACTCCAAATACTGTCGGACCCCCGCCACTTAACACTTCCTAATATGCCATGTAGTTTACTTACAGTAGTTGTGTTTAGCGTGTGCTCTGAATTTATAACTCTATGAGGGAAGGAATTGTGCTGTTGAATCCCTGACAGCGAGCACATGGTAGGACTTAAACATTTGGGTTCCAAGTGTGTCCTTCTTTGCCTATTCTGTGGTCAGCCCAGCCACGTTATAAAAATACTAATTTGGGACGTTTTGGGTTACCTCTGGTTGCAATCCTTTCTCTTGGGGAATAAGTTCCTAATACCTAAATATGCACCACCCAGAGGATCCAGGCTCACTTAAGATTTTCTCTCTTCCGGCGCCATGTTAATTGTCAGAATTTGCCCACTTTCTTCAAAACTGAGCTGAACACCATAGTTGTGTTAATGAATTAAGCTGTCCATCCTTCTACCCAGCATTTTTATAATAATACACAATTATTTACTTGAGCAAGCAGTGTTCCATCGCATTTGCAAGTACTTTGAGGGAAGGAATTTTTATGTATGACCCCAGACCCTATTTTAATAATGCTTTTGACTATGAGACTTTTGTTTTTGGCCAGGCCAGGCATCTTATAGGGAGCTTAGTTCCCTGACCAGGGACTGAACCCTGAACTGGACAGTGAAAGCTCAGAATCCCAGCCAGTGGACCTGCCAGAGAATTCCCAATAATGCTTTTGACTCTGGATTTTAAAACTCTGATATTCTCATCAATTGTGTAGACAGTAGAAAGAACACAAGAAGTGGACTAACCTTTGTTGTTTAGTCGCTTAGTCGAGTCTGATTCTACGACCCCGTGGCACACCAGGCTGCCTGTCCATCACCATCTCCCAGAGCTTACTCAAACTCAAGAAGCTGAAGTTGAATGGTTCTATGGAAACATACAAGACCTCCTAGAACTAACATCAAAAAAAGATGTCCTTTTCATCATAGGCAATGCCAAAGAATGCTCAAACTACCACACAATTGCACTCATCTCACATGCTAGTAAATTAATGCTCAAATTCCTCCAAGTCAGGTTTCAGCAATACATGAACTGTGAACTTCCAGATATTCAAGCTGGTTTTAGAAAAAGCAGAGGAACCAGAGATCAAATTGCCAACATCTGCTGGATCATGGAGAAGCAAGAGTTCCAGAAAAACATCTATTTCTGCTTTGTTGACTATGCCAAAGCCTTGACTGTGTGGATCACAATAAAGTGTGGAAAATTCTGGAAGAGATGGGAATACCAGACCACCTGACCTGCCTCTTGAGGATTCTGTATGTAGGTCAGGAAGCAAGTTAGAACTGGACATGGAACAACAGACTGGTTCCAAATAGGAAAAGGAGTACATCAAGGCTGTATATTGTCACCCTGCTTATTTAACTTATATGCAGAGTACATCATGAGAAACACTGGGCTGGATGAAGCACAAGCTGGAATCAAGATGACCAGGAGAAATATCAATAACCTCAGATATGCAGATGACACCACCCTTATGGCAGAAAGTGAAGAACTAAAGAAAGTTTAAACTAAATGAAAGTTTAAGAGGAGAGTGAAAAAGTTGGCTTAAAGCTTAACATTCAGAAAACTAAGATCATGGCATCTGGTCCCATCACTTCATGGCAAATAGGTGGGAAACAATGACTGACTATTTTTTGGGCCTTTAAAATCACTGCAGATGGTAACTGCAGCCATGAAATAAAACAGACGCTTACTCCTTGGAAGAAAAGCTATGACCAACCTTGACAGCATAATAAAAAGCAGAGACATTACTTTGTCAACAAAGGTCTGTCTAATCAAGGCTATGGTTCTTCCAGTAATCATGTATGGATGTGAGAGTTGAACTATAAAGAAAGCTGAGCACCGAAGAATTGATGCTTTTGAACTGTGGTGTTGGAGAAGACTCTTGAGAGTGCCTTGGACTGCAAGGAGGTCCAACCAGTCCATCCTAAAGGAGAGCAGTCCTGAGTGTTCATTGGAAGGACTGATGTTGATGCTGAAACTCCAATATTTTGGCCACCTGATGTGAAGAACTGACCCATTTGAAAAGCCCCTGATGCTGGGAAAGATTGAAGGCAGGAGGAGAAGGGGGCGACAGAGGATAAGATGGTTGGATGGCATCACTGACTCAATGGACGTGAGTTTGAGTCAACTCTGGAAGTTGGTGATGGACAGGGAGGCCTGGTGTGCTGTGGTTCATGGGGTCGCCAAGAGTTGGGCACAACTGAGCAACTGAACTGCACTGAACTGAAATTTCATCATAGGAGACTGGAATGCAAAAGTAGGAAGTCAAGACATACCTGGAGTAATAGGCAGGTTTGGCCTTGGACTACCAAATGAATAGGGCAAAGGTTAAAGGTTAATGAGTTTTTCCAAGAGAACATGCTGATCATAGCAAACACCCTTTTCAACAACACAAGAGATAACTGTACACATGGACATCACGAGATGGTCAATACCGAAATCAGATTGATTCTGTTTTTGTAGCTGAAAAAGCAGCTCTATACAGTCAGCAAAAACAAGACTGGGAGCTGACTGTGGCTCATATCATGAACTCATTGCCAAATTCAGACTTAAATTGAAGAAAGTAGGTAAAATCACTAGGCTATTCTGGTATGACCTGAATCAAATCTCTTACAATTATACAGTGGAAGTGACAAATAGATTCAAGGGATTTGATCTGATAAGAGTGCCTGAAGAACTATGGATGGAGGTTCAAGACATACAGGAGATGGGGATCAAGATCATCCCCAAGAAAAAGAAATGCAAAAAAGGCAAAATGGTTATCTGAGGAGGCCTTACGAATAGCTGAGAAAATATGAGAAGTGAAAGGCAAAGGAGAAAAGGAAAGATATACTCATCTGAACACAGAGCTCCAACAAATAGCAAGGAGAGAGATAAGAAAGCCTTCTTCAGTGATCAGTGCAAAGAAATAGAGGAAAACAATTGAATGGGGGAAGACTAGAGACCTCCTCAAGAAAATTAGAGATACCAAGGAACTAACCTTAGAATAGTGCATAAATGTATGAATCACACATGACATTATTACTAGCCACCTGTATGGCAAGCCTTAAATTCAGTAGAGAGCATAAGATAAATTCTGCTCCAGGTGAGTTCTCTCCTTTGGTACATAAATTGTTTATTTCCCTTGCCTCTTGATGAAGTCTTGCCTAAGACATTTTTGCATTACTTTCTAAGGCTATTGCTACTTCTGTTTCCCTTCAGGAAAAAAAAAAAAAAAAGTGTAGTGAAAAGCTTTGGCCAGTGCTCTTAGTTCTAATTCAACCTCCAATCCTGATTGCAGGCGAGCCAATTTTTTGTTGCTGATTTGGTTTCCTCACATACAACCAAGTTATTAGTCTCTATCTCAAGTTTAAGGAAGTGCTCTGTAAACTTAATCAGCATCTACACAGCAAATGGGATCGCTAATATCCCAGGTGAAAAAATCAATGGCTGTATTATATTCATGTCCTGTCTTAGCCAGATGATAAATTCCTTTGTTTTGATAATGCATTTGGGGACAAATTCTGATGTTTTTTTGGATCAACTAACTTCAGGCATGCCTAGTTCTCTGCCTTGGGCAGAGCAACAGAAGAATCAGATAAAATTGGGAAGGACTGAGTCAGTCTGCACACTGTCCTTCCCTATATTAGTGCCAATAGTAACATCGACGCTAATGGCAGTATTTTAACATCATGGCCCCTTCTGATCCTGCTCCGATTCCTTGAACCACACCTTCCTTCTTGATTTATTAAAAATACAAGCTGCTTTTTTCCCATGTAGCTTGCAAATTGTTAGTATGCTTTGTAAAAATAGTAATGGCAGATGGCAAGTGAATAAAATATAATTCAAGTCCTGGCTCTTTGCTGGCTGTAATCTATAAAATGATGATAGCATGACAACCTTGAGTGAGGAATTGAAGGAAGTGGGTGTGAAATGCCCGTCACCTACTGAAAGCTCAAATAGTGGCTACTAGTGGCTAGATGGAAGTGATCACAAGGTGATTTAGAAGTTTATGCCTTTCAAACATGCAAGAAAACCTGGAAAAAAGGGCTAGTGATACACTGGCAAGAGAGATGAGTATAAGTGTAAAGATAAGTCCTTTCAACCATAGAGATGAATGCTATCATTAAGGAAATCATGTAGATGACCAGAGATGGGCCATAACATTTAAGGATTTGGAAGAAGAGAATGCCAGAGAATAGTCAAACAGGAAAATGAGAAAAGAATTCCAGAAACCAAGAGGAAAACTTTCAAGCATGATGGGGTGGAAAGTGGTAACAGTGAAGGTGGCCAAGCAGCATTTAAGTATGAAGTCCTGGCAGGTGATAGGCATGTGAGTTCTTTTGGCTCCTTTTAATTTTGGTTCATTTTTATTTCAGAATCAGAACATGGTAACTGAAATATGTGGTTTGTAGGTTTACTTAAAAGTGATAATGCTTTCTTAGTAACTGAAAACTAAATGGTCTCTATAATTAATCCAATTACAATGGGACAATTCACTAATTAATGGCCCAATGTCTCTCCATTAGGGGTAAAAATCTGTTTTGTCATCTGGGTCTTAATATAAAGAAATACGCAATTCTTACATAAGGCCTTATGCAGCATCTCTGGCACAAACTGGGCAAAAAGTCATTTACAAATGTCTTTGTGTAGTCAGCATGTAGCTTTTTTGTTTGATAAATTGATTCCATACAGCTACTCCTGGTTCTTTCTATATACAGGATATAACAGGTCTGGAGAGAAGTTGTATAATTAATGGATTTACCCCTTTCCTCAGCAGATAGGTAATACATACAAAAGAACTCATGCCCAAATTATAGAATTTTTATTGTTTTCAAATACTATACACACACAAAAAAAATAAACAGTAGTATTTCTTCATTAACAGATCCAGAAATATTCCAAATTCAATGTGGTTTTTTTTTCCCCCCTCTATTTCAGTAGTTTGAATTACTACTAAAATAATCCAATGGTTTCTACTCTTTTCCTTGGATTACTTTGGCTTCATAGGTGTAAGAATTCTTGCTTTATTTCCCACGAGCTCCATAAGTTAAGGACATTCTTGGTAAGAAGGGGATAATTTTAGGAGTTGTTTTCTTCTGTCACACTTCTTGAATCCTTAAGTATCTGAGCTCTCACTCTTGTTGTGATGTTCTTCTAGTGTCAAATAAGAAACACAGTAGAATAACCAGGATCCCTCTCTGGTGTTCTTAGTAATTACTGTGTTCTAAATTGCTTAAATATCTGTGAATTTGTAATATTGGATCTTCCACAGAGACTACTTGGAATAAGATTTCTAAGTTAATGTGTATTTTTCTACATTTATTCTCCCTCTACTTTTTTGTTGCTTCTTTAGAGGCAGAGTGCTTTGCCATAGATCAAATCATTTCTAAATTAAGTTATAGGTAGATGTCTATAAAAGTGTTTCTCCATTTTCTTCTTTTACAACCATCACCAGTACCCACATACACCCAACCCACCTTCCAACCCTATCTCTATCATTTCTCCCATAAAATAAAGAGATTTGAGGATATTTCATTTAACTAAAGAAACCGCCATCTTCTCCATTTTGCCTTATTAAAAAGACAGTAACAGGGCAGGACATCCAAGAATCAATGTGATGAAAGATGTGATAAAAGCAACGGAAAGACTAATTGGTTGAAAAAATAACTTACCAGCCTTATTGAGTAACCATAGTATCTCTTTTAAAAGACAAATGTATACACATGGATTCCTCTGAGACAATGCTTCAACAACCTTTGCCTTAAAGCCTTTTCAAGTAAATAGTTTATGGTAGTCTGATACCATGAAGCAATGATATAAAGCAGATGGTAAAAAATTGTCTTTTTTTTTTTTTTTTTTTAAAGCCTGGGCACCAGTTGATTATGTAATACAACAACCTGTTTCCAGACCATTGGTCTCATAATAAATATTGAGACCTGTGCTACTGATACACAGAATTTATTAAGCTTTTCACATGTGATAGAGCATAGTTTCAGTTGCATCTGAAGTGCTCACAAAAGCTCCAGCAATCAAGAAGGGCAGCATGGTACTTCATAACAATCAACACTTGTAGCTTTTCAGATTTGGTTTTCATAAGATAATTTATCCCCAAGTAAATCTAGTCATGCTTTTAAAAAATGTTTTAGGTCACTCCAAACTTGGCAATTAACATTTGGCATAAACAATAATAAAACAATCACAACTTGATAAATAACAAATACAACATTGTAGGCCATAACCATATACAGCATAAGGAAAAGATAGTGGTGATGAGTAAGTAACTGCTAGAGTTAATGAGAGTACCTTGGCCTCCATGCAGATACTTCCAGAGGCTTTGGTTCATTCAGCCCTGACACTTTTCAAAACAGGGGGCAATGCCTACAGTATCATTTTGTAATTTCTAACAAACTGAAAACAAGTAAGTAGAAAATGATGAGTTAATTTTTGTTAATGCATGAAATCCTCAGGAGTTATCACCAACCCCTTAGTATAAAATTTTTTCAAGTTATATTAGTCATATAACTTGGTGTGCTCATTTTAAATGCTGCTAAGTGAATTAAATGAAGACAGAGTTTCCCCTAATGTGATTGATTTTAGCACTTTTCAGCTACCTAGATCTAAAAAAAACTTTCAGGGTTTGGAACTGAATGTTTGAGGACAGTGTTCTAATTTCAACCTATTGATAATACAGTATGCTTGATTTAGAATGTTACCTTATAATTTCCTCCAAAACTAAAATTTTAATCTGGTGAAAAGTAAGTAGCTATAAGTGGCATAATAACCATGGCACTCAAATGGTTACTGTCACAGATGGTGATAAACAAAGGGCTCCACTCTCAGGTCACCTAGGATTTGGAATTACTGTACATAATGTCACTTACAAAACTATAAGAAACTGAATACAGAGTGGATTTCTTTAGTCTGGTGTCTTCAGGCACCCAAGATATAAGATACTTTATCCCCAAACTATATTCAAAAATATTTTGTGTAGCTGATAGTTCTTCCCTTGGAGGTAAAGAACATTTCGCCAAAACTTTTTAAATAACCAGGATGCAGATCATTTTAAAGAACAATCTAATCTAGAAATCAAATATACAGATTCAAAGAGGAAAAACAGAAACCTGTATAGAAGACAAAGATCAAACTGGTAGCCCATACCCAGAGCAATTGTGTAAGTAATTATGATAACCCACAGCTTCTTAGATCATTCTAGAGAGGATCCCCAGGTACTAGATGTGTTTTCATCGTGATATTTCCTAAATAAAGGGCCTGAAATGCACATCAAAGGGTGTTTCCCAGGAATAGGAGTGAAGATGCTTTTACATTGTTCAACCCACAAGCTATTTGGTCAAAGGAATATGTAAAGCTCAACGAAAGCACATCTGGTGGAAGTTCATGGCAATGAATGTTGACAAGATGTGCTTGGATCTTGCTTGCAGCATCTGGCAGTGAGTAGCAGAACAAAGGTGGGCGGCTCACAGGCTCTCCTGTGTCTGCTCTGGAAGAGGCTCCGTGCTGGTGGCACTAGCACTTGCAGTCGAATTCAAGACTTCTCCGAAATCACCACCAGCAGGCTTGTTTCCCCCAACTTTAGACTTTGAAAAGTTCAAAAAGGAAGAGACGTTATGACACACACACTTCGCTGACTCTGCATAAAGTAACTCAAATCTTACTTTGAAGGAAAAATAAACCAGGAGCCTGAGCTCAGTGATTATTCTCTTTGTACAGAATTGAGTACTGTTGTCATGTTCCATGCGGTTTCATAGAAAAACTTATGCAGTTTCCATGCTGAAAATATTCAAATTGGTAAATTCTACCCCTTTACTTTTCCCCCCATCTGCTTATTGTTCTTTACAGGGAAACTTATCTTTATAAAATTTATAAAATTTTATAAGGCCTGTTATGCTAAAGAATCTACTGAACTCTCTTTAGATAATATTTTGTGAAATATTATTGAGTAAAACAAAGGAAAGAAATACATGTATGTTTCCCAGACACAAAATAATGCTCTTAGCTCAGTCATGACTGGCCACAGACTCATTAACGTCGGAATCTAGTTGAAATTTTCTCTCTCATTCTTTTTGGCCTCCCATCCAAAATCTTTGAATTGTCTGAAAAATTTGCATAATTTGTATCTACTGTATGGTTATTAAATTTATTAAAACATTCCTTAATTATAAGAAAATGTTAAGAAGACCTCTTGCAAGTTATAAGTCTAAAATAACTCCTCCCCACCACTGGTCCCTTCCTACTCCAAGGCCATGAATGGCAGTAGCACCTCCCGGCCAGACTGCTTTCTTATCCTTGGTCCTTCCCCATCTTGTTCCCCATCCAGTCAAGCACTAACTTTTTGTCACTTCTAAATTCTAAATATCTTTTGACCCTGTCCCACTGGCACTAGCTCGACTCATACGCCATCAACTTTGGCCTGATTACAACACCTTCCTCCCACCTTGTCTCCTTCTCCAGTCTCTCTCCCCTTAGATCTGCAGGGCCGACAGTGATCTTACTAAAATGCATAGAAGAATGCACAACTTGGATTGTTTAAAATCTTTCAATGGCTTCCCACTTTTTCTTTAACGTGGTCCACCTATCTCTCTAGCTCTGTCTCTTGCTCTATAACCTATAGCACAGTAAAGTTCTTCAGAGGGTCCCCAAAGCTTCAAACATTCCTTTCAACCTAAAGGCCTCCATTTACATTACTGCATCTTCAGAGCGGTCTCTCTGACCTTCCCTCCTGCCAAGGGTGACAGATTCCCACTACTGATCCTCACTGCACCCTTGACTTCCACTGTCCTACTGCTTTGCTGCTGTTGTTTAGTCACTAAGTCATTTCAAACTCTTTTGTGACTCCGTGAACTGTAGCCTGCCAGGCTCCTCTGTCCATGGGATTTTCTAGGCAAGAATACTGGAGTGGGTTGCCATTTCTTTCTCCATGGCATCTTTCCAACTTAGGGATCGAAACTGCGTCTCCTGCCTCTCCTGCATTGCAAGTGGATTCTTTACCACTGAGCCACTTGGGAAGCCCTTACCCTCCCTTTATTTTCATTGGCCATTTAATTGCCTCAACATCTTCAGAAAGCATCTGTGTCACTCTTGCTCACTGTGGTATTCCCAGTGCCCAATACTCATCTCCTGGTACATGACAAATGCTCAAGAATCACAGTTAATGACTCAATCCAAAACCTAAATGAAAGTACAAGTAGATCCCATGTTTAACTGAATATCAATGTAAGTTAGGAAAAACTATATCCCAAGAATGCAACTATATTTTACAGCTTCCTTTGTGGTATTTGTCTAATACATTATATGCTTTTAAAAATTATATTTTTTGAAATCTGAATGGTGCCTAGTCATATTTCAAAAACTGATTTTATAGAGCCTGAATATACTCCAGAGGAAAGTACATAGTAATGACCTGGAAGTTCCTCCTCCTCTTCATTGTTAAAAGAACGGAGGCTGCCTGGTTTTCCAGCTAGTCATTTCAAAAACTAACATTCAGGGTAGATTTCAAGGAAAGACTATGATATTCCTAAAATTTTGAGAACTGAATTAGAGTAAAACCTTGACTTCTTGGAATGCACAGTTCGTTTTCAAATACCTAAATAGGAATTAAGAATAAAGCAGGCCTCTGGTGCTGAACTAGAATAATGACTATGATGAATTTTTTTTCTCATCAAATATGTATTAAGTAGCTGCAGTGTGTCAAGGACTCTTCCAGGCCACTGAAAAGCATCAGTGAGCAAAAAGAACAGGGGCCTGCATTTATGGATTCATCAGAGCATGCATGCTGGGGGCATTAAATGAGCAAGTTGCAGGGCTGTGTGTACAGTATGATTCCTTTTTGAAAAACACATTTATGTAGAAAGAGAAAAGGTGGGAGTAGTGTTTCTATATGCAAGAAAAAAAGATCCAGCTTGTGATACAGTGTTTGGTTTTTCTTCTATTAGCACACCCTGATTCTGTAATTTTAAAAAGCTGTATTTAAAAAGAAGTGACTCAATTACAATTCTGAAAGATAAAATATGAGTATTTTAAAGCTGATATATATGGAATACTTAAGATATCAGTTTTATCTTAATACTTAAGATATTAGTTTTAATTTGTTTTTAAGTTTATTACTTAAGATATTTTATTTTAAAGATATCCACCATAATTACCAGAATTAGTTTTGGAAAAAATGAACATATGGGCTTTGTACAAACTCTGTGGAGAAGGTTGGACAGTGGATGGGAACAAAACATCATTTCTCATCACTTGTGATCCTTGATGAATTTATAGTTTCAAATATAATCTTGAAGATAATGCAATTTACAAATTCATAAAGTTGATTATTATGGGCAAATGTCCACCTTCACCAAAATCAAAGCCATCAAAAAACAAAGGTGAATCATCATTGATCACCATGGCATCGTCATAATAATAAAAATGTCCAATAATTAAGGACTGAACAAACAACATCCATTATAAGGCTATGCAAGCAGCCGTTAAACATAATATTGAAGAATACTTAATGATACAGAAAAATGTTTATGATTTATGGTTAATTCTTTTTTTAAAAAAATATTTATTTGGCTGCATCAGGTCTTAGTTGTAGCATACAAGATCATCCTTGTGTCATGCAGGATCTTTCACTGTGGTGCCCAGACTCCCTAATTGCCATTCTCCAGCTTAGCTGCTCCACAGCATGTGGGATCTTAGTTCCCCAACCAGGGATCTAGTCTACATCCATTGCATTGCAAGGCAGATTCTTAACTACTGGACCACCAGGGAAGTCCCTGGTTAATTTTTTTTTTAAGTGTAACAGTATAGTCCTACAACATATCACTGTCCCTGGGTTGTAGGACCATTTTTTGGTGTTTTATTTTTTGTGCTTTTCTATATTGTTTTTAATTTTCTAGAATGAGATTTGTATTACATTTTGTCCAATTACAAAAGTATTTGAAGTGAATAATACAAAAAGCAGCACAAACTTCTGAAGTACTACTTTTAAAAATTATACATTTCTTTTCAGCACTCATGCTGTCATACTACAATATATACTCAAAAAATTTTATTAAGAGTATGTATCACTTTGGTTGGTTTAATCGCTAAGTCGTGTCCAACTCTTGTGACCCCATGGACTGTAGCCTGCCAGGGTCCTCTGTCCATGGGATTCTCCAGGCAAGAATACTGGAGTGGGTTGGCATTTCCTTCTCCAATATATCACCTTAAATATCCATTAATAAGGTAAGGATTAAAGTTATTAAAGTTCTTTTAAATATTTTTGAAAGGAAATTCTAATTTGAATAATCTACCCACAACAAAGAAAGTTCAGGCACCAAACAAGATAACAGAAAGACCCTATTCATTTCTTTACTTGCCTTTAAGTTTTCGACCTTTTCTTCAAATGATTTGAAAGTTGGAGAGTTTCTATGGAGAGAAAAGAAAAATAGATAATAAAATTACACACACTGAACAAAAATTTCAACAATTCAGAAAACATTATTGGTTAACTGTATTCCCCTTCGCCATTATTCTCAATCAGCAAAAGACCACACAAACCATATGTAACAACTGTACCATAGGCATACATATAAATGGTGTCTTATTATGTGAGATTATCAACTTCTGTTCTAAGATTTTTACAACAATCTTTTTGATTCTTTGCACAGAGCCAGTGTTAGACATGCAGATAAAACACATGTGTGAGAAGAGGGAACAAAGTCAGGTACAACACTGAGTCCATCAATTCCTCCACCAACCTGTCACCGTATAAGAAAAAGCCACTGTTAGCCCAGTCTGACTTTGGTTAAAGTGCTACAGTCTAGAACTAATGTTTAAATTCATATGTTGCCTGGCAAGATTTCTACCCGAACCCACGTCAGCTCAGCAGGGCAGGACAAGCAAACCACAGGAGGTTCCACACCAGAGATCCTGATTCCCAGGAGCAGCATAACAGAGAAACAGAGACCAAAAGGAAGGGAGGAGCAGGAAGCTGGATTTGGCCACTTCACAAAGCTGCCCCAATGAACAGAGGCCCTCCAAGCCCACAGGAAGCCTCTCCTGTGCCTTCATACTCATCCACGTTAGTTAGGGAGGATCACAGTGCCTGTGTGTCGATTTCTCCTGGGTTTCCAAAGCTTTTATACTATCCACCTGACCTCCAATACACTTCCTACTACCATGATGAAATACGAGAAGAAGGAAAAATGAGCTTCCCTCTTCCCACCATGGTGACGGGCAGTCGGTCCCAAAGGGTGGTCCCCAGACCAGCTGTATCAGTAGCCCTTGGGAAGTTGTTAGCAAAGCAGATTTTCAGGTCCCATCCCAGGCTTACAGAATCAGAAAGTCGACACAGGCCCATTAGGCGGGACTTGTAACAAACCCTCCAGGTAGTCCCAATGGACACTAAAGTTCAAGTCAAGTGTACACTGTTGAAAAATCCTCTGCCTCTATAGAGAGGTCAGGTGAGACAGTAAAGTGCTTACTGGTGGAAGAGGACACAGAATCAGATCCCAGTTGGTTCCAGATGTCACAATGGGATGAGGGAAGTAGAAATGGGGAGGATGAGAGAAAGGGAGACTGTAAAGCTAATGTGAACAGAGGAGGTGGGCCACCTCCATCCATGAAAAGAAAAGGTTGACCAGATGAGCAGTGTTCAATTTGTTTTTAATTAAACAGATTCCAGAATGAAACAATTTAACACATTTACAAAATAAAGTAGAAATAATAATTCCTTTTTAAAATCACAAACATTTAGTGGATTTCTTACACCAGCCTAATAACATTGGGAGGACCAACTGAAAGCTGATAACAGGTTTCACAGCTTGTTTAGAGCAGACTTCTAGCTCCTACTTTGGAACAGTTCAAGAGAAACATCTGGATAAAAAGTAAGAAAGCATCAGACTAACTACATTTTGTGAAAATATACTTTACCTCATAGCAGGCATGCTAATTGAGTGTTGAATGGAGCGTATGCTAAGAGGCAGCATTAAAAAGAGACAGAAATGGAGTTAGTAAAGTGGCAAATAGATATTATAAAAAGCAAACAAAACTTAGTTTTCTAGAATCTTGTTCTTCTGGCATCATAAAGAATTACTTGCTTTTTGAGGTGGAGGGGTTCAAAGTTAGCACAACATAACTTTTATTCATGAGCCAGTCTGATTCCAGTAGTTCATAATTCAGCTAATAAATCAACTTGGCATTTTTATAGCACTTTGAAAACTGTCGAGTGCTTTCACCAGTACCTGTAAGGCATCTGGCATCAAGGCTCAAGAGTTAATAATTTATAAGTCACAACAGAACCATAAATGGAACTTAGGTCTTTGAACTCCTAATCCAGTGTTCACCACCTCCCCTCAAAAGATAAAGCACACACATACAGGTACGTATGTACACACACACACACACACACAAGCGAGACCACTGAACAGTTCCTGCAGCCGTCATTCTCCCACACATTTAGTACCAGAACAGGACGGTTTCAGAGTCACTATCTGACAACTTCAAGTGACTTTAAAATGACATATCACTTCTTAGTAGCAGTAGTCAGTTTCCTAGTAAGAAACCTGTACTTGCTCTTAATTAAACTAAATGTCCTTATAAGGCCATTCAAATAACATTTGGCCCCCTGTCATTATACAACTTGCAGTTACCAATCAGCCTTGAGCATACACCTATTTGCATTCCCTTTCCTGACTGGTGGTGGGTACAAGCCCTGTTCTGCACAGGGCAGATCAAGAGGAGACAGGGAGTATAAAAAGGGAAGCAGAGAGCGCTCACAGCCACTCCTTTGGAGTCAGCTCCCACGTCTTGGGAATGTACTATCCCCTCTGTTTAGTAAAAGAACTGTAACTGAGCTGTAACCAGTCAGTAGTTTCAAATCCTTGCTACACTGAGACAGGAACTGAGAAATCCTGTCTCTGTGAGCTGTAATTAGTCTACCATCCCAAATCTTTGTTACGACAAGACAAGAACCGAGGGAGAGAGAGAAGTCGACCTGACATGAAGTTGCCTCTATTGCCACAGCCACCTTGCCAAAGCCACCTTCTACCATCAGTAGAGTTCCACCCACCAAAGCTAGTCTTCTGGTAATCTACAAATTGTTTAGACTGAATGAAAAGAAAAACAAAACTACTTGATACAATTAAGATCCTTATCCTGGGATTGTGTAATTAAAACACTAAGGCGCTAATCAGTGGTAGGCACTTGAGCTAAAAACTCCTGGAGGTTTTGATGTTGAAGAAGATATTTTGGGGGAACAGGTAAAAGTTGTAAGAATACAGAGGAAGCCAGTTCCCAAAGAAAGATCTGCATATGAGCAGAGAGAGAGGAAAAGGAAAGGAAGGCGAGATGACCATGCAGAAAAGAGGGCTCAAATGGGACAGAAAAGGAGTTTCTTGGTTTCTTTGGGCTCTAGAAGCTAACTTGACTTCTAACAGCTTTCCAATCTGCAGGCCTAGTCTGGATGGGCCTGGGCTTGCTTCCTTTCCTTGCCTTGAATTCCAAAACAACTTTCATTCTGTGCAACGCTTTTCCCTTTTTAGGTGAGCAAAGTCACAGTTCTCTCTTCTTCTTAACCAAAAGACTCTTCACTAGAACATTTTGGCAGAAATAACCAAATTCTGGCAAAAGAAAGTACATAATGGCTAAGCCTGTGATAAGTCGTCTGTCCACAGGACTCACGCAGTGAATTCCATAGTATCAACAAAATGAGAAAATGGGTGGATAAAGCAAGTACAAATTCAGAAATGGACAGTCATTGACCCTAAGCATCTACATAAAAGATCATTTCCCCCAGGGGCCATCTGGTGTGCTCTGTGTCCCTTTAAACCAGGAGACAAGTTAGTTCAAAGGAACTAGGGCAAAGGCAGAGTGAGGAGAAAGGTCATAAAAGTGAATTAATTCCAGATGCATCAAGTTGACTATGAAGTCCACATCCAGGGCACAAGTCAATTCAGGATTAAGCTCCATGAGAAACAAGTCCTGATCATAAAAGTTGAAAAACTGAATTGTAAATGTCACCTGGAATTTTCAGGGGATGAAGAATTAAAACAGGAAAGCAGTGGGGAGCTATGCATGACTCTTCACGGGGTCCTCCCTGGATTAGGTAAGAGAAGGATGGTGGTGGAGCATCACTGAGAGGGGATATCAAGGGGACAGGGGAGACTGACCAACAGGGTAAACAGTTAGGAGAAGACTCAATAATGTTGGAAATATAGACAACTTTTAAAAAATATTTTGTTTTTACAACATTATCATAGGAAAGAACTACCAACACACTTCTAAGAAAACCAAAGCAGAAATGATAATTTGGGGGCCTTTTAACTTATTAAGTGCCTCAGTTCAGTTCAGTTCACCTCAGTGGATCAGTCGTGTCCGACTCTTGGCGACCCCATGAACCGCAGCACGCCACGTCTCCCTGTCTATCACCGACTCCTGGAGTTCACCCAAACCCATGTCCATCGAGTCGGTGATGCCATCCAACGATCTCATCCTCTGTCGTCCCCTTCTCCTCCTGCCCTCAATCTTTCCCAGCATCAGGGTCTTTTCAAATGAGTCAGCTCTTCGCATCAGGTGACCAAAGTATTTGAGTTTCAGCTTCAACATCAGTCCTACCAATGAACACCCTAGCAGGTGCCAAAGATGTTTGTGATATAACTTAAAGAATGTTAAAAATGATCTCTTTGAGAATTCTAAGAAATAGTACAGCATCTCCTATAGAGGACTTTAGAGTCCTTTATGGGATAATGATAAAGTCACTCTTGCTGGTATTGCACTTCAGTCAGCAGCTACGGCAGATAAAGAATTTAAACATTTGAGTACCACGAAGGATGCACCCACTAAATATGTGTAAGTGTGAATGTATAACAAAAAGTATGGAAGTGACTATGATAAGGTGTTCATTTTGTGATAAACACGGAGTTGAATTTCTGTGTTACTTTTCACAATAAGAAAAGACTAAAAAGAACAGAGAATGAAATCAGAGTAATACAAAGTCAAGGTGTTCCCATTTTTTAGTAACCATTACAGCAGCAAGAAGAAGGAGTGCATATCAACTTGAAGACCAACCAGGGCTTCTCTACCTGAACATCTCTACAACCCATATTCAGATGAAATTCTGTTTTATCGGTGGCTAGTCTGTAATCTAACAATTGGGCAGATGTCTTTGCATTTCTAGCTTCCCTATGTAAGGTTACACAAAGTTTCAACTTGCTTCAACTTACATATCACCTCCAACTTCACTGACGTTCAAATATAACATGGAAAACTTCAAAAGCAAAAAGCCACGTTGCTGCTGGACCAGAACTGTCTCTAATAGATGTTAATATATTGGGAAGATCAGCTAGCATCTATAAAGCAAATTTTGTTGCAAGTTTTTCCAATTGGATTTCAACCCTCAAAGATAGTAACCTATAATCAAAGCAGGAATGTAAATCTGGATTCCTCAAAACACTAAAGGAAAAAAAATCAAAGAGGACAACCTGACTCTCACTCAGACACACTAAGTACTTTACAATCTGATATTTACTCTTACTTTGGAAGTTATTCTTTTAAAAAGCTGAACTGACTTTTTAAATTTTGTTGTTTCTTACACAGCTGTTTGAACTCTTCACCCCTAATAATATTAAAGGGGGAGGAGTAGAGGGAAAAGGAGAAGGAAGAATGTAGCAAATGGCAGACAGAGGAAGAAGAGAGGCTGGGCAACATGGATCAAAGCATACTGTGTGCCAAGCATGCTTTTAAGAGCCATCCGTGTATTATTATTCCCCTTTGCCCTCAAAATAATCTCTTGATCACAGGTGATGAACCAAAGTAACTGCCGGACAGTGGCTGGAGGGTTGAAGTCTTAAGCCATCATCGCACTGGGGAGACAGAACAAGGCAGAGGGGACCACAGGCTCCTGAACTCGTGTGTGCCTTGGTTCAAGTCCTGGCCTTTAGCCAAATGGCTGTGTGACCATGGGCAAGTCACTTAACCTCTCTGTGGTTCAGTTTTCCTCATCTGAAAAATCAAAAAACTAATAGTGCCTACTATAACTGTTTACCATTATATTATTATTCTAGATGGCTTTATTTTTATTTATTTATGTAAATGGTTGTGCTGGGTCTTAGTTATTGCACTCGGGATCTCCCTTGCATCATTCAGGATCTTTTATAGGAGCCCACGGACTCTCTAGTTGTGGTGTGCAGGCTTAACTGCCCCATGGCATGTGGATCTTGGTTCCCTGACCATTAATTAAACATGTGTACCCTGCATTTCAAGGCAGATTCTTAACCACTGGACCACTAGGGAAGTCCCTACAGATGACTTTAACTGAAACACACATTAATACTTATCTAAGGTTATATCCTTTAAAGCTTTCAAACTTCATCCAGCTATTATTTTGGTTGGTAACTCAAACCCTACAGTCCAGGACAGTGCCTGGCACAATGCTGTCATTCTACAAATACTTTTGAATTAAAGAATGAATGAATAAGTAACTGCAGCAACTGAAATCAGGATGTATGAGCATGAAAGACAGGAAAATGCATTAAAGTTCTTCAAATTCTGGCACGTCCCTGGTGGTCCAGTGGTTAAGATGCCACGCTCCCAATGCAGGGGGCCCAGGTTCATACCTGGTCAGGGAACTAGATCCCACATGCCACAACTAACATCTGGCACAGCCAAATAAAATTTTTAAAACCTTTTCAAATTCAAATCAAAAGGTACCCTATTATAACAAAAGAGACAATTTCTTATTAAGTGGTAGAAATTTTCAGCAAAATGGAATCGTCTAGAATAACTTGAATGAACCCCAAACCAATTTAAAAAAATTATAGGCTTACATGAAGAGACTCACAGGCCAAAAGCAGTTTCCTTTGAAGAGAAAGGCAATTCCTCCTGAACATATCAGAAATATTTGTCTAATGAGGCTGCTGAATTATTACAGCATGCTCTTAATAACATGAACATCAATTAAACACCTGCACTAAGTGAAATGAAAATGTTCCTTTAAAGTTTTTCTCAACTAAAATAAAGGCACGAGTCTGTGTTTACCCTGTATGTGCAGAGAACAAGCCAACAGCAGGGGAGTGACTATGAACACAGCACCTGGGGACAAGACGTCTGTCCTCAGAGGGCTCCTCTGGCCTGCCGCTGACACCTAATTGTGAGGTTGTCAAAAACAGACATCTCTGTCTCTCTGTCTCTTCTCTCTCTTCATCCTTTCTTCTCTCCCTCGCTTTCCCTCTCTCCTTCTCCTTCTCCCCCTCCCTCCCCTCCTCTTCCTCTTCCTTACTCACCCACCCAAGGTATAAACACTATCTACACCTCAAGTGCTAACTTATTAACTGATAATGTATTAATAGTACAATCAAAACTGTTGCTGGCTCTAACAATGCAAGTCAGCAAAATGTCCACAATTCCATCAGAGACTGAAATCCTCGCCACAAGTCTTCTGGTTTAGCATGAACTTGGAACAAAGGGTAGTCAACAGGATTACCCAACTACTGCAAGCGCTGGCAAAAAGGGGCCCCTGCATCCATCTCCATGAGAAGAAAGGCCGTGCAGCTCGGATGGAAACCCTCAAGCCTGCTGCCCGTGCTCCTCTCCTGGTACAGTTCTTGAGGGCATGTGGTCAGTATTTGCCTCTGTGACTCACTCACCTAAAAAGATGTAGGTTTTTTAATATGTTTTTAATAGGTTTGATAGGTTTTTAAAATGTTTTCTATTATATATGTTTTACATATTCCTATTATGTTTTCATATATTTTCTATTATATATAAATCAGATTACAATCAGAACACCTTGATTGAGAAATGATTTTTTAAAGTGACTAACTTTTCAGCTGAGTTCACTGCAGTTGCTCAGTAGTAACCCCATGCACTGTGGCACGCCAGACTTCCCTGTCCATCAACAACTACCGGACTTTGCTCAAACTCATGTCTATCGAATTGGTGATGCCAGCCAACCATCTCATCCTCTGTCATCCCCTTCTCCTCCCACCTTCAGTCTTTCCCAGTATCAGGGTCTTTTCAAATGAGTCAGTTATTTGCATCAGGTGGCCAAAGTATTGGAGTTTCAGCTTCAGCATCAGACCTTCCAATGAACACCCAGGACTGATCTCCTTTAGGATGGACTGGCTGGATCTCCTTGTAGTCCAAGGGACTCTCAAAAGCCTTCTCCAACACCACAGTTCAAAAGCACCAATTCTTTGGTGCTCAGCTTTCTTTATGGTCCAACTCTTACATCCATACATGACTACTGGAAAAACCATAGCTTTGACTATACAGACTTCTGTTGGCAAATTAATGTCTCTGCTTTTAAATATGCTATGTTGATCATAGCTTTTCTTCCAAGGAGCAAGCATCTTTTAATTTTATGGCTTGCAGTCACCATCTGCAGTGATTTTGGAGCCAAAAAAAATAAAGTTTGCCACTGTTTCCATTGTTTTCCCATTTATTTGCTGTGATGTGATAGGACCAGATGCCATGATCTTGGAACCAAAAAGAATAAAGTTTGCCACTGTTTCCATTGTTTTCCCATTTATTTGCTGTGAAGTGATAGCACCAGATGCCATGATCTTAGTTTTCTGAATGTTGAGGTTTAAGCCAACTTTTTCATTCTCCTCTTTCACTTTCATCAAGAGGCTCTTTGGTTCTTCTTCACTTTCTGCCATAAGGGTGGTGTCATCTGCATATCTGAGGTTATTGATATTTCTCCCAGCAATCTTGATTCCAGCTTGTGCTTCATCCAGTCCAGCATTTCACATGATGTACTCTGCATAGCAGTTAAATAAGCAGGGTGACGATATTCTTTTCCATTTGGAACCAATCTGCTGTTCCATGTCCAGTTCTAACTGTTGCTTCTTGACCCGCATACAGATTTCTCAGGAGGCAGGTAAGGTGGTTTGGTATTCCCATCTCTTGAAGAATCTTCCACAGTTTGTTGTGATCCACACAGTCAAAGGTTTTGGCATAGTCAATAAAGCAGATGTTTTTCTGGAATGCTCTTGCTTTTTCAATGATCCAACGGATGCTGGCAATTTGATCTCTGCTTCCTCTGCCTTTTCTCAATCCAGCTTGAACATCTGGAAATTCACAGTTCACGTACTGTTGAAGCTTGGCTTGGAGAATTTTGAGCTTTACTTTGCTAGTGTGTGGGATGAGTGCAATTATGCAGTAGTTTGAACATTCTTTGGCATTGCCTTTCTTCGGGATTGGAATGAAAACTGACCTTTTCCAGTCCTGTGGCCACTGCTGAGTTTTCCAAATTTGCTGGGGTATTGAGTACAGCACTTTCACAGCATCATCTTTTAGGATTTGAAATAGCTCAACTGGAATTCCATCACCTCCACTAGCTTTGTTCATAGTGATGCTTCCTAAGGCCCACTTGACTTCACATTCCAGGATGTCTGGCTCTAGGTGAGTGATCACACCATCGTGGTTATCTGGGTCATGAAGATCTTTTTTGTACAGTTCTTCTATGTATTCTTGCCACCTCTTCTTAATATTTTCTGCTTCTGTTAGGTCCACACAATTTCTGTCCTTTATTGTGCCCATCTTTGCATGAAATGTTCCCCTGTTATCTCAAATTTTCTTGAAGAGATTTCTAGTCTTTCCCCTTCTATTGTTTTCCTCTATTTCTTTGCACTGATCATTGAGGAAGGCTTTCTTATCTCTCTCTGCTATTCTTTGGAATTCTGCATTCAAATGGGTATATCTTTCCTTTTCTCCTTTGCCTTTAGCTTCTCTTCATTTCTCAGCTATTTGTAAGGCCTCCTCAGACAACCATTTTGCCTTTTTGCATTTCTTTTTCTTGGGGATGATATTGATCACTGCCTCCTGTACAATATCACGAACCTCCATCCATAGTTCTTCAGGCACTCTATCAGATCTAATCCCTTGAATCTGTTTGTCACTTCCACTGTATAATTGTAAGGAATTTAATTTAGGTCATACCTGAATGGTCTAGTGGTTTTCCCTACTTTCTTCAACGTAAGTCTGAATTTGGCAATAAGGAGTTCATGATCTGAGCCACAGTCAGCTCCTAGTCTTGTTTTTGCTGACTGTATAGAGCTTCTCCATCAGCCTCTTGGATGTCCCACACTGTCTGTGGAGCATGTTTCTGTCTATATAAACCTACTTCTTATTTATCACTTTGTCTCTCACTGAATTCTTTCTGAGATGAAACATCAAGAGCCTGAGCTTCATTAGGTCCTGAAACCAGATGCCAACCACTAAGGTCTTTACTCAATTTTTAACCTGTAAGACATAATTCCAAAATGTAGCTCTCTTATATCTCCCACTTCCAAGTTGTAATATGAAGCCCAACTTTAACCAGGACCTGCACTGATACATAATATATTGCTACACAAAGAAGACATTATTCATTAATAACTAGGCTGAAAAGGTAGATAGAATATGATGTTAATTGCATTTTTTAAATGAAATGAAAAAAAGTGACTGTGTAAGCGGCAAGAGCTGCCCAACTCATATTATTTCCAGTGAATTAATAAGACAGTATATACTGAGCCATACTTAAGTACATTTGCTTAATCTTCTCAAAGGTATACAGAAAAAATAGTGGTATGAACTAATAAAATCCTTCTTCAACAGCACTTACATAGTTTTATTATTTCTGTTTATATGATAACTAGTGTTGCTTTATAATCAGGTATGAACAGGGCTCTTCCATTCTTTCAAGGCCATACCACACAGCATGAGGAATCTTAATTCCCTGCTGGACAGTGGTTAAGAATCCATCTTGCAATGCAGAGGACGTGGGTTCAATCCCCAGTCAGGGAATTAAGATCTCACGTGTCACAGAGCAATGAAACCCAAGTGCCACAATAACTGAGCTGGCATGACACAATGATGATACCAAGGGCTGCACCTAAGACCCAAGGCAGCCAAATAAATAAAAACAGTGATAATAAGGCCACACAACACAGCATGTGAGACTTTAGTTCTCCAACCAGGGGTTGAAGCTGTGCCCTAGGAATGCAGCATCTTACCCACTAGACCACCAGGGAAGTCCCAGGGCCCTTCCATTCTTAACTCATTCTTGGACCCCAACCCCCTTCCCCAACTCTATGCACTCAAAGATTTTAAGCTCTTTCTTAATAAGAACTGTGTCTGGTATAGGCTATAGCCTTTGGATCCACCCACGCTGTGCACCTTAATGTTAGCAGAATGGATTATGTGAGTGAACACATCCTCACACAACCCCATAACGTTAGATAAAATTCTCTTAATAGTTTTCTAAAGCACTTAGGCCATTTTCAGTTGAACACCAAAGATACAGAATTGATTCCTATCACTGATTTCTTGGTTGTTTTTTTTTAAAGCACAATTCTAACCATAAATAGTTTAACACTCAGTTTGTTTATCTCCCTGACTTACTCTTTCAGAGATAAGTGAGAGAAAGCCTCAGCTATAAGCACCTATTTGATTACTTAAGAAGGCACAATGCTAGCCACAGCAAATGACTGCTTGAGAAGACAATTCACGTTAATAGCAACAGAGATAGAGACTAGTGTGTTAACTTTCCAACTTATACTCAAAAGACCTTCTTCCACCTTCGTTTTCTCTAACTACTAATTGGATAATCAGAGAGTCTGTATGGGAGGGAGAGGGGAGGTTTGCTCAGTATCACAAAGATTCCTTCCAGAAGGAATGGCTTGGGCTGACATCTTTTTAATGTGCTTTCTTTTTTGGCCTAATACACTTTATTTCTCCTTTTGCAGCTATGAAATGTCCTTGCATGCAGAGTTACAGAATACAACTCGTGTAAGGAAATAATAAAATAGTAAACACTAGAAGCTAACAAAACAAGTAATAAAACATGCTGAATCATGGTATATTATCTTAGGCATATTTTACCATAATAACTAAAAAAAAAAATGTCAGAGTAACCTGCAAAGAAAAAAGACTAACGCTGTGAGACAGCACAGATGTGTCTGTTACAACTGCATAATGGGAGCCAGGTGAAGGGGAATTCCAACATCCTGACATAGGCACCAAAGAAATTAAAGCATCAAAAACAAACAAAGTCAGACATTAAAAGGGAGGAATTCTGCATGCCATGGTAAAGCTGATTCTTTTTTACCAAACACACACACACACAAAGAGAAAGTAAAATGTCAAAATCATTTCCATATCCCTTGAATCACGTGTCAAATTACTCTCCTTTTAATGTATCCATTACCCATGGTATACAAGAAACCCTCCCTTGAATATAAGAATGCACCAGAGAAAAGATATTCCAAAATGCAAGATTATGTAGTGGACAAACACGACCATCCAATGTGGCACCAGAGCCTAAGCACACTTGTCTTAGACGAGAGCTGGGCTGCAGCGACGGTTCACACTCTCCTTACCTAAAGGAATGTGAAAAGGCTTGCAATCTGCAAGAAGCCAGAGTAAGCATTAAAAAAGAAAGGAAGTTCTGGTAAATCTAAAACAATTAAATAACCTACTTTTTAAGAGCTGTGTAAAGTTTTAACTGAATTCTAAAGGGCTACACAATCAGGAGTTAGCACAGAAAGAAAAGAGAAGTATATATAATGGTCAAAAGGGTTTAAGAGAGCTGTGTTTATTACATTGTGTTGAAATGATAATAGTCCAAATACAATGAGCAAATCACTGGGTGTTTTTGGTACAAAGTATAAGACCAATTAACCAAACTTATTCAACCAACAAAATTCTGGTTGTAAAATCTACTTTCCCCACAAAAAGAAAACACAAGGTCATGCAATCTGAAGGGTTTAAAAAAAAAGGAAAACAAAACACATAAATCTTGCATGCCAACAGAAGCACAGCCAATTTAATCCACATTTGTCATTTTTAGCACTATTTTAATCCACGTGGGGGGTGGCCTGAGGTTACCGGTGGACACAAAAGCACTCTGAAGTGGTTTTATCAAAATAGCCAGGGAAATTCTGCAAACACATTGAAAATAAAATGCAAAATAAAAAGCAATAGCGCCAAACAAGATTTTGGCCTGGGCACAAACATAGATGGTACAGAGCAGTACATAAATGAGTATGTGGCAAGCACACCATGGGCTAAAGATGTACCACCCAGAAGTGAAGGCAGGACTCTGCTCCCGGGCTCATCCCCACCAGACACCAGGCTCCGCTCACAACCACAGGTCTGCAGCCACATACTTACCCCATGTGATCAAGAGGGGCTAAAAGGAGGAAAGGTCACAACCAGAATTTTTCAACAACTTCAAATGTATTCATAAGATAATCAGTTTGAAGGCTATGCCTACAAGGATTTAGGAATGCATTTCAGGTCCTGGTTTGAAGGAGGGCTCTTCCTCACTCAAGCAGGCGGGGAGTCCAACATCAGCCAGTACCAGGCAGGAAAGAAATGCAACCATGATAACAGATTTTAATCTGCCTCATCTTAATTAAGCAAGGAAAAATGAGGACGTACTTCACATCTTCCAGCTTTTTGGTGATGACAGAGCCAACGGACGAAAAAGCAGCTGAAGCCTTCTGTCCGGCCTGAGATAAGGTTTCAGAGGTCTTCTTGTACCTATATTAAATCATAAAAGAACAGAGCAAAGAAAGTAAGCTAACCTTTCCAATATCCATTATGTGGTGACAGAGGATGAGATGGTTAGATGGCATCACCGACTCAGTGGATACACATGTGTGCATGCCTTCAATTGTGCCCAACTCTTTGTGACCCTATGTAGCAACAAACTCTGGGAGATAGTGAAGCACAGGGAAGCCTGGCATGCTGCAGTCCATGGGGTTGCAAAGAGTAGGACATGACTTAGCAAGTGAACAACAACAGTCTTTTTAATATCCATTACGTAGAGTTCAGTGATCACTACCTCTTGGAGAACTCTCAAGAAAAAAAAACAAACAGAACATCCAAAATTCTTCATGACTGCCAAGTCAACATCATCACATCATCTTTTACTTAACCACCATTCCAAACACAACCTTCTGCAGCACCCTGGGACAGCTAGAAAGTCCTGTAAAGGCAAGGCTGAAGAAATCTGGGTAAGAGTTAAAAACAGTTATGAAGCCAAGATCAAAATGGGCCAGAGGTTAAATGAAACTATGTCTAATTTTTTTTTTCCTTTTTCACTTAAACTAAATAAAAAACAAAAATGAAATCAAATTCCTCACATTCCTTTCACAACTTATTTCCTAAAAAGGGACCAGAAGCAAGGTGGGATTCAGGAGTACTTTTTAATGACCCAAATCAATTTGGGGCAGCATAAAGAGATTTTTCAGTTTTCCCTATATGTAGAGTTACCAAATAAGGACTGGTGCATTCTCAACAGGGTACGTAAAAGGTAACAACACTTCAAATGACTCGAGTGGGACATTTGCTGTAGCACAAAAGCAGAAAATTTACCACCTCCCTCCTCCCATCTATGCAGGGATTAGTGAAGGGAAAAACTAGACAAAGGAAAATGGTTCTTACCCCAAAGAGGTTAACATCCCCACATTGTAGAAAGGGGTGTTCAGGCATTTTTACTTACCTCGTCAAGATCAAATACCGAAAAAAAGAAAAAGACAAAACGTTTCAGGTGATACAAGGAATGGTGTCCTGCATGTTTTCCCGCTGCCTACTTATATGGATAGAAAGGGAACCAAGCGGGTGGATACCCCCCGCACTGTCATGTCAGGACGCAGTCAGCCTTGCTGCTGCTGTCACCAGCTCCGCAGACGGGACTGCATAGGGAACACCGTTCGCAGACTCGGGAAACAAAGCTGCATCTTGATAATGCTCTATCAAAACCGTGGGATCAAAAAAGACCAGAAGATTACGGAGTGGTCCTCTGCCATTGGCACACATCAGAGACGGTGACCTGAGAGACTCTCAGGCCATGTATAGAGCAGGGTTAAAAAAAAATAAAAAGACTCTGTACTTGGCCAGATCTTAGTTCAAACAGTGCCTCCAGACTTTGAGAGATTTGTGACCTCAACACTGATCTGATCCTGTTTCCTTATCTACGGCTATCTCACTACACACTCTACTGGGTAATTCTGAGGACCAAGTGACGCATGTATTTATCTGGTAAGTCAGTATATAACATTTTAAGAGCTTAGATTTTATTTCTTCAACTCACATAGGAGGCTGGTTTTCTCTCTATACCCTAGAACAGTCCAAAAGACCAGTCGGGGAAGACTCAGATACACTTGAGAACGGGGGTGGTGGGGAAGGTTGCCCTGTGCAGTATAGACAAAAGCTGCAGAAACCTCCTCAGTCTCTTTCCACTCCTCCCCGCTTCCAGACAAAAACAGTAAAGTGTCCCCTAGGTTCTTTAGAAAAAGGTAGGGTCAAGGGCACATACGCAGATGTAGCTGTCACATCTTGCCACCCTTTGGCAATGTTCTGTTTTAGTTCCTGTAGTGAATTGATCCCAAGTTTCCGCTTGATCTCCGCTAGGTGCTTCTCTTTTGCTGCTAACACTTGAGACAGAGTCTGGATTTCTTCTTCCACCTGTGAGGAGCGGGGTTGGGGTAGGAATAAAGTCAAAGAGTTAAGATGATGTGCCCAAAATTATACTCAAAATTTTAGTCATTTTAAAATATTTTGGATTCATTTCTCTGCTTCTTTTAAAGCAATATAATATGTTAAGCAAACGGGTTGCTTGTTGATCTCTCCTGTAAAGCTGCTTTTCTCTCTTCTCTATATTTCAGTCTTGAGTTGTTCTCAGTCTCTCCCCTGTTCCTATACTTCCTTACTCAGTTATGTCACAGAGGTGCAGGGTTCAAACCTTTACACAGATAATATTCAAATTATTCTAGCAGCTACTCTCCTGACTGCTGGGTCTGCATTTCCAGCTGAACATTGATGCATGAATGCCCATAAAAACTCACATTTATGTATTAAGTTAAACTAATCTGTAGTGAAAAGTGAAAGTGTTAGTTGCTCAGTTGTGTCCAACTCTTTGAAACCCCATGGACTGTAGGCCGCCAGGCTTCACTTGTCCATGGGATTCTCCAGGCAAGAAGACTGGGGTGGGGAGCCATACCCTTCTCCAGGGGTTCTTCCTGACCCAGGGATCGATCACACAAACAATCTGAATTCCCACCAAAATACACACAACCATGCCAAATCAAAACACAGCCATATTGCATACTTCATATAAGTTTATGCATGCATGCAGGCTAAGTCCCTTCAGTAGTGCCCGATTCTTTATGACCCTATGGACTGTAACCCACCAGACTCTTCTGTCCACAAGATTCTCTAGGCAAGAATACTGGAGTGGGTTGCCATTCCCTCCTTCAGGGTATCTTCCCAATCCAGGGGTCGAACACATGTCTCTTGTGTCTCCTTTATTGGCAGGTGGGTTTGTTTCTGTTTTTGTTTTTGTTTTACCACTACACTACCGGGAAAGCTCCATAGGAGTTTATACTTCCAATATAAATCACAGTTCATACTGTCAATCTTTGTACCTGTCAAAGTCACAGGCATAAATAAAACACACTCTCTCCCAGAGTCCTGCAGAAATGTGGGCCCCTCTGATGCTGACTGACCAACCTCAGCTTGGTGGTTAGAAATGGGCTCCTGAGCCATCAAGTGGCTACTAGCCAGTGAATTGCCTGGTGTGCCAAGGGATGCTTGAATAATCAGTCTCATTCAGGAATGTAGCTTGAGAAACCAAGATCACATTGGGAGGAGAAGCTGAAAAGACTTGGATAAAGAAGCCCTGAAGGACAGGTGGGGCACAGCGAGATTATGAGATGTTGAAAGTGAAAGTGAAGTTGCTCAGTCGTGTCCGACTCTTTGCGACCGCATGGACTGTAGCCTACCAGGCTCCTCAGTCCATGGAATTCTCCAGGCAAGAGTACTGGAGTGGGTTTCCATTTCCTTCTCCAGGGGATTTTCCCAACAGAAGCTTAAATATACTTGAGGAGGCCAAAACTATAAACAGAAGCTATGAAGAAAAAAAATAAATAAATAAAGACAGTAGCGGTAAAGGCTCAGCTAGGAAAACAAGGGGAAAAGGCAGACCCACAGAGAGAAGCAGACACCCAGGGGAAGAGATTTTGATCCCAGAAGTCGAAATACTCAGGTCCCTGAAGTATAGTTGGCCTTCCGTACCCACAGGTTCCACATCCACAGACGCAACCAACTGCAGATTGAAAATATTCAGGGGAATAAAAAGTTCCAGAAAGTTCCACAAAGCAAAATCTTGAAACAGCCATGTGCTGGCAATTATTTACATAGTATTTACATGGTATTTACATAGCATTTACATTGCACTAGGTATTATAAGTAATCTAGGGATTATTTAAAACATATGGAAGAACGTGTAAAAGTTATATGCAAATATTATACCATTTTATACAAGGGACTTGAGCATCTGTGGATTTTGATATTCCCCGAAGTCCTGGAACCCACTCCCTGCAGACACTGAGGGACGACTGTATATTCATTAATATTCAAGACCCTCAGATGGAAGCTTCTCTTATGCTTATTGCAAAGCCATATTTCAGTCTTGACCTACACAATACTTCTATGCGTTCAAAGACAGCATGGCCTTTAAAAACAACACAGAGTATTGTTAAGCGATCTGAGAGCACACAACAAAAGGAAAGAAGAATAAATCCAAAGTGATGTGGCTGCCCAAAAAACCCCCAAATAACATAGTCTTAGATGGCATTAATTAGAATACAGGCCCAGAACAAAGATAATCATCCATGCTTATAAGACTCTGGGCTTCCCTGGTGGCTCAGATGGTAAAGAAGCTGCCTGCAATACAGGAGACCCGGGTTAGATCCTTGGGTCAGGAAGGTATCCTGAAGAAGGCAATGGCAACCCACTCCAGTACTCCTGGTTAGAAAATTCCATAGACAGAGGAGTCTGGTGGGCTACATGGGGTCCACATACACAAAACTCTCTGACATGAATCAAGAAAAATGGAATAATGAGTAGAAAAGTTACTACAAAGCTATGATAATCAAGATTGTGTGGTAGGCTTGAGAGTCCAGAAATAAACCCATACATTTATGGTCAACTGATTTTCAACAAAGATACCAAGCAATTCAGTGGAAAAGAATCATTTTATTCCACAAATGGTGCTAGGACAACTGAATTTCCATATGTAAAAGAATGAAGTTGGACCCCTAAGTCAGACCATATGTATTAAAATGGATCAGAGAAATCTAAATGAAAGAGCTAAACTAAAAAACTTTAAAAAGAAAATAGAGAGGTAAATCAAAATAATCTCGGATTAGGCAACATCTCTTAGATATGATACCTCAAGCATGAAAACCAAAAAATAAACCAACATCATCAAATTTTAAAACTGATGTGCTTCAAAGGATACCATCATAAAAGTAAAAAGACAGCTAACAGAATTGGAAAAAAAGTTTCCAAATTACAAATCTCACAAGGGCCCAGTATGAAAAATACATTAAAAAAATAGCTCAATAATAGAAAAGCAAATATCCAATTAAAATGGATAATAGATTTAAATAGACATTCCACCAAAGAAATATATAAATGACCAATAATCATATGAAAAGATCACCAATACCATTCATTCGTAATTAGAGAAGTTCAAATAAGACACTACTTCATCTCTAGTAGTATGGTATTCAATAATCAGTAAGACAAACAATACCAATAAGACAAATAATATCAAGCACTGACAAGGGTGTAGAGAAATTGGAACCCTCATACATTGCTGACTGGAATGTACGATTGTACAGTTTGGCAGCAAAATAGCATGACAGTTCCTCAAAAAGCTAAACATGGAGTTGCCATATGACCCACAAATTTCATTCCTAGGTATAAAACAGGAGAACTGAAGGCATATGTTCACCCAAAAACCTGTCCATGAACATTCAGAGCAGTATTATTCATGAGAGCCAAACAGTAGAAACAGTCTAAGTGTCCAACAGCTGATGAATGGATAAACAAAATGTGGTGTATACTCACACAACAGAATATTACTCAGCCATAAAAAGGAATGAAGTACTGATAGGTACTACAACATTGATGAACCTTGGAAACATTACATTAAATGAAAGAAGCCTGTCACAAAAGACCACATGTTGTTTGATTCCATTTATAAGAAATGCCCTGAACAGGCAAATTCATAGAAATAGAAAGTAGATTAGTGTTTGCCAGGGACTGGGGAGAGGGAGGATTGGGGTGAACACTAGAGGGAACAGGATTTCTTTTGAGGGTGAGGAAATGTTTTAGAATTAGATAGTACTGATACTTGTATAAACTTGTGAATATACATAAACCAATGAACTATACACATTGAAAGAATGAAATCTGATGTAAATTACATCTCAAAAAGAAGTTAAAAAAATGGATGGAGGAGATTTTTATCTCTTAATTTCTACAACTATTTCAAGCAGTAATTCTAAGGTAAAAATAGAAAATTATCATGTTTTAAATGTAAATGATTTTATTACATATAATTATTAGGATAATCATTATCATATTTTATTATGATATCATAATCTTATATATGATGGGCTTCCATGGTGGCTCAGTGGTAAAGAATCTGCCTGTGATGGAGGAGCCACAGGAGACTCAGGTTCGATCCTTGGGTCAGGAAGATCCCTTGAAGAAGGGAATGGCAACCCACTCCAATATTCTTGCCTGGAGGATCACACAGACAGAGGAGCCTGGCAGGCTCAAGTTCATAGGGCTGCACAGAGCTGGCTATGACTGAAGAGACATAGCACACAAGTATGCAAAGCAAGAATCTATCTTCCATATCTCATGGAGTTTTCATAAAAATTGCATAAACTTCTGATTGAGTGTAAATACTATACAAATAAAAGTGCAAATGCACACGCATCAGAGTTCATGGGGACCTGGACACAAGACCCAATGTTGTAATGTAAGATCTTTGACCTTAATCTTCATAATTTTGGATTAGGCAATGGTTTCTGCCAAGTAACAACTAAGGCACAAGTCACCAAAGGAAAAATAAATTCAACTTCCTCAAAATTAAAAACCTGTGTGCTTCAAAGAGTGAAAAGAAAAACCCACAGAATGGGAGAATGTGTTCACATAGCATATGTCTGATAACTTCACTTGTTAAATAATATTACATAAGCTGTTGGGAGATTCAGATCTCTGTTTCCTCCTCTGCCAAACCATAAAAAAAGCAATACCTGCCTCATAACATTGTTATGAGGATTAATGAGATAATGACTGTGAAGAGTTCAGCCACCCACACAGCAATAGTCTGTAAATGTTAGTTGCTATTACTATTAAGTTAATATCATTGATAACGAAATAATTATACTGAGGGCTGCAACGATTTGGAAAAACTGTTCTCTCACATACTATGAGAAATCTTCTGGCTAGTGTTTTGGCCTTGTTGGTGTACATGGTAATGACTGTGTTCTTAACACCCAGTAAGCCCAGGGATTCTATTAATACTTCTAGGAGTTTATTCTAAAGAATTAATTAAAGGACTTCCCTGGTGGCACAGTGGATAGGAATCTGCCTGCCAATGCAGGGGACATAGATTTGATTTTTGGTATGGGAAGATTCCACATGCTACAGAGCAACTAAGCTCGTGCACTGCAACTACTGAAGCCCGTGTGCCTAGAACCTGTGCCCTGCAACAACAAAAGCCACCGCAATCAACAGCCCAAGCACCACAACAAAGAGGAGCCCCCACTCCACTGCAACGAGAGAAAGCCCAAGCAAAGCAACAAAGACCCAGCACAACCAAAAGTAATAGAATTTGAAAAAAGAACTAATTAAAGAGGTGCCTAAAGGATTATATGTATCTCCATCAAAATACTATTCATAAAAGCAAAAAAGGGAAATAACTGAAATGTTTGTAAATGATATGCCCATTAATTAAAAATGGGCTTGCAGCAATTAAAAAAACAGGCTATTCTGCACCAATTTAAAATGAAAATTGTAGAAGATTATTTAGTGCCACAAAATTTTTTTTGAAATTCAATTAAGTGGAGAAAAGTTGTAATTGTGTATTCTGATGTCTTCTTAAAATACTGAAATATTATAGCAATACATATATAGAAAAAAGTCTGGAAACAGATAATCTAAAACTTTTATGCTGTAAAGGTAATTTTGCTTTTCTTCAGTGCTTTTTGTTTTTACGATAAACATATGCAACTTGTATAAAAAGTATTTTTGTTTTCTCTTTTCAAAATAACAGTATTAGACATGTACCAAATACTCTATATTTTTCATTCTTGCTCTCCTGATAGGGCTTATCACCAATCTGCCTTATCCATCCTATCCCCACCTAGTTTATAAAATCTGATGTAAAGAGGTAGATAGAATGAATAAGGAAACAGGAGATCTGAACACTATAAATCAACTATAAACAGAACACTTCACCCCAAAACAATAGAATACACCTTCTTTTCAAATGTACATGAAACATTCTCCAGGACAAAGCATACTGTTAAGCAACAAAACAAATCTCAATAAATTTAAATCATATAAAATATTTTGACCAACCACAATGGAATAAATCTAGAAACCAGAAACAAAAGGAAAACTAGGAAATTCATAAATTTATCCAGTTAAACAACACACTCTTATGCCAGCAATGGGTCAAAGAAGAAATCAAAAAGAAATTAGAAAATACTTTGAGACAAATGAAAACAAATACACAACATATTAAATCTTATGAGATGAGTAACAATAGTGCTCAGAGCGAAATCTGTGGCTGTAAATGCCTACATTAAAAAAAATATTTCAAATCAATAACCGAACTGTACACTCTTACAGAAGTAGGAAAAGAAGAGCAAACTAAAGCCAAAGTTAACAAAAAAGAAAGGAATTAAAGATTAAATTAAATTAAAGATTAAAGATAAACAGAAGAAAGGACAGAAAACGAATAGTGAAAAATCAGTGAAATCAAAAACTGTTCCTTAGAAAGATCAATACAATTGGCAAACCTCTAGTCAGACCAACAGAGGGTAAAAAAGAGAAGATGCAAATAACTAAACTCAGAAATGAAAGTGGTGACAATACTACTAACCTTACAGAAATAAAAAGATTGTAAGAGAATATTATAAACAACTAAATGCCAATAACTAGATAACTTAAACGGATGAATTCCTAGAAATTCACAAATGATTGAAACTGACTAAGAAAAAATAGTCTGAACAGACTTAGAACATATAAAAAAATTGATTGAATAATCAAAAATTTCCCAACAAATAAAAGTCCAAAACAAGAAGGCTTCATTGATGAATTCTACTAAACACTTGAAGAAGAATTAAGGCCAAGTCTTCTCAGACTCTTCCACAAAAGAGAATGGAAAACTTCCTAACTCATTCCAAGAGGCCAGCCATTACCATGATACAAAAAACAGACAAAGATATAAGAAAAGAAAATTGCAAGTCAATCTCTCCTGAATATAGGTACAAAAATACTTAGTAAAATACCAGCAAACCAAATCCAGAAACATAGTTAAAGGATGATATCATCAAGGCCTAGAATACATATACCTAGGATAAAGTGGAATTTATTCTAGGAATGTAAGGATGACTCAAAATATGAAAATCAATTAATGTAATATGCCATATTAATAGAATGAAAGGAAAAAATACACGATCATCTTAATAGGTGCAGAAAAGCATTTGACAAAATCCAGGACCCTTTCATGATAAAAATACTGAACAAACTATGAATAGAGGGGAACTTCCTTAATCTGAATAAGTGTATTTATAAAAACCAAGAGTTATCATCACACTGAATGATGAAAGACTAAAAGTATTTCCCCTAAGATTAGAAACAAGACAAGGATGCCCACTTTCACCACTGCCTTTCAACATAGTACTGGAGGTTTCAGCTAGAGCAATGGAGAAGAAAAATAAATAAAAGCCATCTAAAATGGAAAGGAAGAGTAAAACTACTTTTGATTGCAGATAACATTATCTTATATAGAGAAAATTCTTAAATAATTCACAAAAAAATTCATAGAGCTAATAAGCAAGTTCAGCAATGCTGCAGGATATAAGATTAATATGCAAACTTCAGTTGTATTAATATTTCTACACATTAGCAATGAAAATCTGAAAAGTAAATTAAGAAAATTCCATTTATAATCACATCAAAAGAATAAAAACAACTTATCAAAATAAAGGTAACTAAGGAAGTATAAGACTTGTGCCCTGAAAACTACAAAACATTGCTAAGCTAAAGAAGACCTAATAAATGGAAAGACACTCCACGTTCATGGATTGTGAGATTTAATAATGTTAAGATGATTATAATCTTAATTGTATTGTAATAATACAATACTCTCCCAAATCAATCCTCAGATTCAGTAATAACCCTAACTAAATCCCAATGGCATTTTTTTTGTGTGTGGGTGGAAGTGTAGATTCTAAAATTAATATAGAATTGCATGAGACTTTAAATAACAATTTTGACAAAGAAGAAAAAGGTGAAACGGTCATACTTCTCTATTTTAAAACTTACTACAAAGCTATAGTATTCAAGAGTGTGGTACTCTCAGGAGGACAGACATATATATGAATATATCAGAATTGAGAATCCAGAAATAAACTTTTACATATACATGAACTGATTTTTGACAAGGATGCCAAGAGCATTCACTGATAGTCTCTTCAATGAATGGTACTAAAAAACCTAAATATTCACATGTGAAAGAATAAAATTGAACATATATAAAAACCATATATAAAATCATATGTAAAAATTAACTCAATGGACCACAGGCTTAAATATAAGCTTTAGAAGAAAATATCATATAAACCTTTATGATCTAGTTTTGGAAATGGATCCCTAGATATAATGTCAAAAGAACAAACAAACTAAAGAAAAAATAAGTTGGACTTCATCAGAATTTAAAACTTTTGTGCATTAAGACAATATGAAGGAAGTGAAAAGACAATGTATGGAATGGGAAAAAATATTTTCAAATTAATATATCTGATAAGGATCAAGTATCCAAAATATATAAAAAGCTCTTGTATCTCAACAACAAAACGATAAATAATGTTTTAAAAATGTGGGAAAGACACGTGCACCCCAATGTTCTTTGCAGCACTGTTTATAATAGCCAGGACATGGAAGCAACCTAGATGCCCATCAGCAGACGAATGGATGAGGAAGCTGTGGTACATATACACCATGGAATATTACTCAGCCATTAAAAAGAATTCATTTGAATCAGTTGTAATGAGATGGATGAAACTGGAGCGCATTATGCAGAGCGAAGTAAGCCAGAAAGATAAAGACCATTACAGTATACTAACACATATATATGGAATTTAGAAAGATGGTAACGATAACCCTATATGCAAAACAGAAAAAGAGACTCAGATGTATAGAACAGACTTGTGGACTCTGGGAGAAGGCGAGGGTGGGATGTTTCAAGAGAACAGCATTGAAACATGTATATTATCTAGGGTGAAACAGATCACCAGCCCAGGTTGGGTACATGAGACAAGTGCTCGGGCCTGGTGCACTGGGAAGACCCAGAGGGATCGGGTGGAGAGGGAGGTGGGAGGGGGGACCGGGATGGGGAATACATGTAAATCCATGGCTAATTCATTTCAGTGTATGACAAAAACCACTGCAATGATGTAAAGTAATTAGCCTCCAACTAATAAAACCACTGCAATGCTGTGAAGTAGTTAGCCTCCAACTAATAAAAATAAATGGAAAAAAATAAAAAAATTAAAAATAAATAAATAAATAAATAAATGGAAAAAAAAAAGAAGACAATACTATTCTAAATAAAAATGATGCTCTACTCCAACTAATAAAAATAAATGAAAAAAAAAAATAAATAAATAAAATAAAAATGTGGGAAAGGATTTGAATAGACTTTCTCCAAAAAAAGGTATGTAAATGACTAATATGCACAAGAAAAGATGCTCAATATCTTTTTCATCAGTGAAACACAAACCAAAAGCACAACAAGATACCATTTTACAGTCACTAACGTGGCTATAATCAAAAAGACAGAAAATAAAAATGTGGCAAGCATGTAGAGAAGCTGGTAATGGAATGTAAAATGGCAACCCTGCTGTGAAAACAGCTTGGCAATTCTGGAAAATAAAAGTTAAACATGGAATTACCATGTGATGAGCAATTCTACTTCTGGGTATAACCCAAAGGAATTGGAAATGGGTATTCAAATGTACTTTTACACAAATATTCCTTAGCTGAGTATCTACAATAGTTAAAAGGTGGAAACCACCCAAATATCCATTCAACAAATGGACAGATAAACAAAATATAGTAGATACATACAAGAGAATATTATTCAGCCATTAAAAATCAGTGAAGTACCAATATGAGCTCAACAAGGATGAACCTCAAAAACATTATGCTAAATGAAACAAGTCAGATACCAAAAATCACATGCTATGTGACTGCATTGAAATGAAATATCCAGAATAGGTAAATCCATAGAGACAGAAAGCAATTAGTTGTTGCCAGGGAATGAGGGAGGGAAGAGTGGGCATGCCAGCTTAGTGAGTATGGGGTCTGCTTTGGACATAATGAAAATGTCTGGATAGAAATGACAGTTGCACAACATTGTGAGTTTGCTAAATGCCACTCAGCTGTACACTTTGAAATGGTTGATTTAAAAAAAAGAAAAAAGAGGAAGGGAGAGAATGAAGAATGGAAAGAAAATTCAAAGAGCTTCTATCCACAACATTGCCAAAGGTAGAAAGAAGTCACTCAAAGCAACTGAAAGCCAAGTGCATCAGGGCTAGTGAGGTCACTTAGAAGACATCCACTAGTCGCCCTCATCCATTTCCAACTTCACACTCTACTTCTCAGACCCACTTTACCCATAGATACCCTTCCTCGTATTAAAAATCAACTGGTCTCATATGTTCCCATTTCCTCCTCCTCACTCAAGCTCTGTAGGGTGAGTAAACGCACACTGTTTTCTCTCCCCTGAAAGTGACTAGAGACCATCACCAGGCACCTCAGAAAACCAATGAGAACAAATTTTAAGCTCAAAGCGAAGCTCCCGAAGGATGGCTCCTTACCTTTGCAAGTTCCCTTCTCAGCTCCTCTCGCTCCTCCTCTGTCAGGGTCTCGGCAGCACCGATCGTGGCGGCAACATCTTCTCCCTCCTCAGGTACTGGGTCTGTTCTCAGCAGACCTTGTTGAAGACAAAAAAAAAAAACAAAAAACAGTCTGTAAATATACATCCCCAGCCAGAAGAAAGCCAATGAGGTAAGAGCCTTATCTCGTCTTTCTGCCTTCAAAAGGCCTGGCTATCCTAGGAAAGCACAAAAAAAAACCCACACACAACTCACGAGCTAACTACTAAAAACCACCAAATTACACTCTTTCAAAATAGGAATTTAGAAAATACAGCATTCTCTCAGCTTCTGTTCATTTCTCCAGTCACAATATACTTAGTGCAAAGCAGAAGAGTTAAGAGGCCAAGAATGAGATCTTGCCAAGACTTTAAATGCTTAACTAGTAAATCAGCATGACTAATATTCACAGAAGGAGACTGTAAATGTCTTTAGCTTCCTCTACTAATCAGATTCAACTCTGAAGAACCGCCTAAAGAAAGTGTATTCCATTTCTCTCCCTAGTGGAAGTAGGCGATACCTTCTTGTAACTTTTTAAAAATATGTCTCATCCACTCCAGGCAAGAGAATTCCACGACAGAGGAGTCTGGCAGGCTACAGTCCATAGGGTCACAAAGAGCCGGACATGACTAAAATGACTTAGCATGCACACATTCATCCACTCAAATTTCATGAACAAACTTATGGTGGCGAGAGGAAAGGAAAAGGGAAAAGGATAATTTGGGGGTTTGGGATGGACATGTACACACTGCTTTATTTAAAATGGATAAACAACAAGGGCCTACTGTATAGCACATGGAACTCTACTCAATGTTATGTGGCAGCCTGGATGAGAGGGGAGTTTGGAGGAGTGTGTGTGTGTGTGTGTGTGTGTGTGTGTGACTGAGTCCCTTCCCTGTTCACCTGAAACCATCACAACACTGTTAATCAGTTGTACCCCAGTACAAAATAAAAAGTTTAAAATATAAAATTTAAAAAAAAAGCCTCATCCAGATAACCCTTTAGAATAAAACCCTAATTTATATGCATGCGTGTTAAGTCACCAAATCATATCCGACTCTTTGCAATCCCAGGGACTGCAGCCCCCCAAACTCCTGTGTCCACAGCATTTTCCAGGCAAGAATACTGGAGTGGGCTGCCATTTCCTACTCCAGGGGATCTTCCCAATCCAGGGCTTGAACCCGAGTCTCTTGCACTGGCAGGCAGATTCTTTACCACTGAGCCACCAGGGAAGCTCCTAATTTATCTAGGGTTGGCCAAAAAGTTCGACCAAGTTTTTCTGTAACATCTTACTGAACAATCCAAATGAACTTTTTGGCCAACACAATATATTCAGAGAAACGACAAACACCCATATAAAAGCTTTCCACATAAGACCAATCCTGCCCCACTCACTGCCCTGAAATAACAGCCAGTGTCTACCTATCCACCAGGAAGAATTCTGTATTTCCAGAGAGCCGCCAGGGAGGCACCTGTCTCTCAGCAACTCCCCCTTCTTCTGCCCAACCAACCAAGTACAAGGCTAAGGGCAAGTTCAGTGAGGCCCCTGATCCTCAGGTGCAGGATTTATGAGGGCACTTAATTCAATGTAAATAATTTTAATATTTTAATGCAACATTTTTTAAAAAATCAAAGCTAATTCAAAGAATCCATGATGAACAAAATATCAAATTCTTAAACAGACAGGCTCAGTATGGCTGATTTTTCCTTTTTCCTCAGGTTTATCACAGCACTGTTTCAGATCTTGTCTTTATTTAAAATGTTAGTACTTTGTTCATCATGCATGGGTGCTTAGTCCCATCTGACTCTTTGCGACCCCCTGGACTGTGGCCTGCCAGGCTCCTCTGTCCCTGGGATTCTCCAGGCAAGAATAATGTAGTGGGTTGCCGTGCCCTCCTCCAGATCTTTTTGACCCACGGATCAAACCCTCATCTCCTGCACTGCAGGCAGATTCTTTATTGCTGAGCCACAGGGGAAGAAGCCCTTGTTCATCATGAATTTCTTTGATTTTAAATTTCTTAAAATAATGCATTAACATAATACTTATCTGGACTGAAGAGCTTTTTGATGACCCCTTAAATTTTACACCTGAAACAAGGCCTCGCTCACCTTTCCATAGTCACTGTTTTGCCATCCATTTCCATGGTTTGGGATTTTCAGTCTCCTCTGACAATAGCTTTTTTTTTTTTTAATATTTTTTTAAAGTCTTTATTGATTTTGTTACAATATTGCTTCTGTTTTATGTTTTGGTCCTCTAGCCATGAGGCATGTGGGATCCCAGCTCCCCGACCAGGGATTGAACCTGCACATCCTGCATTGGACGGCGAAGTCTTACCCACTGGACCAGCAGGGAAGTCCCATGGTAACAGCTCTTTTGCAGAGGGAACCAGAAAAAGGTCTCCTCCTCTTCCTGCTCTTCACCTCTTTCTGCCAGTGAGCATTACAGTAATCACACTGTGCCCCACCAGCCCCCACGTCCACTTCTGGGAAGGGCTAGCTCAACCATAGTGCCAATGTGGCACCCACCCAAAGCAAGATGCCAGGTAGCAGATGACAAGACATAGCAGGCGGGCAGAGATGGAGGAGAGAGGACAAGCTTGCGGTTCAACAAGCAGCGAGCACCACGGCAAGCCAGGAGAAGTGTTTGTATGTCCGTGCGCACATTGAGTAAAAGTACAAAGACGCTTGCTCCTGGCCTATTGTATATGCACTGCACAATAGCAGCTGATAATTAAAATAACAACAATCCATAGCACAACAGGGCCTACCTGAAAGGTGTTTACAGAATTGTGAAAGGCATCAAAGTAATACAAATAAAACAATTCAAAAACAATTCAAAAACTGGAGTGGTGAATAGGGTATGATTAAGTCCTCTCATGCAGAAATGATACATGACAGGTACAATCAGTGCATGGAAAGGCTCAATGAATAGTTGCTTCTGCAGGCCCCTCCCAACATATCTGCAAACGGATTGCCCAAGTCATGATCGAAATCTTATCATGTCACTCTCCGGCTTAAAGTGGTTCCTTTAGTGGTTCCCCGTTATTTTCAAGCCAAAATTCAACCCTGTAGTTAGTACACAAACCTTGCTGGACCCATCCCCTGTTATCTGGCACTGGAAGCTTGAGGCAAATCGGACTGCGCCAAGATGCTGTACTATGTACAGTCAGAAACCACAGAGAAGGGAACTCCCTGGTGGTCCAGTGGTTAGGACTCTGAGCTGTCACTGCCGAGGGCCTGGTTTCAACCTCTGATCAGGGAACTAGGATCTCATAAGACTCATGGTGCAGTCAAAAAAAAAGAAAAAGAAACCACGGAGGATGGACCATGTACGCTTGCAAATGGATCCACGTACCAGGTTATTTGAAAAAGAAGCTTAATCAGGAGAATGGAAGAGAGGCATACAGGCAGCAATCGTACAAGGCAAGGGAGTAAGCACCATCACAGAGCTCAGTATAAACATTCTTCATTTTATTTTTAATGTTTTGCTCAGACGTCTGAAGTTCGCTAGGATGCAACGAAGCCCAACAAAACTCAGGCGCTAAACTTACCTTAAATAACAAAGACTCTTTTGTGCTTCTTAATAAACACTATTTTGTAAATCTGCTTATGGGGGAAGATGCAATATCTGATGATGATAATAATAATATCTAATAATGCTTTATGAATAACTGTTCAACTCCAAAAATAATCTAAGATGATTCTATTAATACTAATCAAGAATTTTAGTTGAGCTGCCAGGGAAAGTAAGTGTCTCAGAAAACGGAGTTCTGGGATTGTCCACCGTTAGCTTTGGGACAACCAAAATAACCTTGAGATTTTATATTCACAGTCTAAGAAAGCTAGTAATTACATGTCTTTTTTTTCATATTAGCCTGTAGGTGGCAGCAAATTATCAATATTAGAATTTAAAGATGAGGTTTGTTTTATGATCATCAACTAGGGAAAAAACTGGAAATTAAGGCCATGAAGAAAGAACAGAAAGAAACCAAAATCATCTGAAAAAACCTAACAATCATGACTTAGGAAAATTATTAATACCACAGCCACTGCCACTAAGTGCATTCTATTTCTATCCAAATTTGAGCTAAGTGGTCCCAATACATTACATCATTCACGTGTAACACTTGTGAGACAAGGATCACCATCGCCATTTACAGGTGAGGAAACTGAAGCTTACAGAGGTTAAATAACTTCCCCATGGTAACATACCTGAATACGTGGTGGACAGGATTGTAAACCTGAACATTTTAATTGAAAGCATATGCTTTAAATCACTGATTATACAAAACACAAATAAAGACAAAAGTAGGGGGCTGAAGGTCAGACTTGGGAGATACCTAGAACCAGTAATGAATAAAACTGTAAAAAATGTAGAATAGATCAAAAGCAGTCATTTCATCATTTCTGACCACATTTTCCCCAAGCCTGGGAATCCAAATTTTTCCTTAAATGAGTTTCTAGGTATTATCTATCCTATTTTGTACATGTTCAGTAGGAGTATATAACTGGATAACCAATCAGAATTATATAGTTCCCTGTACTGTATAGAACAGGGAACTCTGCTCAGTATTATGTAACAACGTAAATGGTAAAAGAATTTATAAAAGAATATATGTAACTGAATCAGTTTGCTGTACATCTGAATCTAACACAACACTGTTAACTGTACTCCAGTATAAAATAAAAAGTTTTAAAAGGGGGAGTGAGAGTATATATTGTAGAGGTAGAATCTGGCATTTGGGAAATTCTCATTCATAACACAGAAGTTGGGAAGTGGAAACGCTCTAAAGATTACTGAAAACTGAATAATTCAGAAAATTCCTATTTGATCATTAATTTTAATGTTTCTCCTCAGAGTCTGACAGAGATCTATTTTTAAAAGACGGAATAAGCAGGAAACGACATTATTTATTGAGGTCTAATACACTAGCCACTGTGACAAGAGATTTTAACATTTACACGTTATCTAAAACACACACACACATACACAAGGCTCTTATAACCATCACCCAATGAGACAAGCAGTATTTGGGGTATTCATTCCCATTAGGAAACTGAGGCCCTCTGAGGTTCAGTAATGTGCCCAGAGTTGCAGAAATTCAAACACGGGTCTTCCTGACTCTAAATCCTTGCTCCTTGGTGTATACTTTTCTTAGAGAAATTCCAAAGAGCTGATCAGAGGAAAACTGGAAGCAGAGGGCTTTTCACTCCATTGCGGCTTGAGAACACAGGGGGATGCCTGGCTTGAAAGTCACAGGTGCCATTATTGAGCCCAAGTGACTGCAAACTGGTGATAACTTGTTTTGTCAGGTTATTACCATTTCAGCCACTTGCTTAATAATTCTTCTAGCTGTGCAAACAGATTGACAACCTGTCTTCAATTGCACACATGGGATCACCCTAAAGGATTTCATCTAGGGAGAAGAGCCTGGCCTCCACGCACGGGCGAACTGTTGGGCGATCCATGGCCAAGAGAGCAATGGACATGAACCAGGAAGAACGCGCCCTTAAATCCCAAGACACTATGTTTTCTTCTACATTTTACGTCTTCTTACTGGAGATCATTGTACAACCAACTGGCTAAGTGGTCCTTGCCACTTAGGACCTTACAAGGTCCTAAGAGGTCCTTGCCTCTCAATGTGCAAACCTAGAAAACAAGGTCCTAATGTCACACCCTTATCTTTATACCTCAGGTCTCACAGCACCCAGAACAAAGCAAATGTTTGTAAATACTTCATTTGAACTGACTTATTCGTTAAAGATTTGTTCAAACTAAGTTTCTCTTTTCTTTCCTCCCCTCCCTATGCCCCATGCATAGCCATCCATTTGCCACATATTTCCCAAAATTTCAACCAAGGAAGAAACTAGTTTTTGAAATAGAAATTTAGAACCTACCCTTAAAGCTACGCCAGGACTGAGAGCTTGGTGGGGATCTCTCTGCTCAGTGTGGTGGGTGCAGCCCAGACCACCCCAGAGTGGAAACCCCTCACTGAAGTGGTTCTCTCTTCCCTCCAGTTCTTCATCTTTGACTATTTTTTTCCAGTTAAGGTCAACTGTTTCCCTTCAAGGTTTTCTATGATTATCACTTAAAACGTTTACAATCATCTTCACACAATTTTAAATCTGAAAAGAATTTTGGATCATTTAAATTCAAACACTTCACTGTGTAAAGATAGGAAACACAGGGCAGAGATTTTTAAAATCAGATGACCTTGTGGGTTGACTTGCATCTCCCCCCAAAAAAGATACACTCTGCTTCCAACTCCCAGGGCCCATAAATGATGTGTTTTTATTTGGCAACAGAGTCTGTGCAGATGTAATCAAGATGACATCATATTGGATTGGAGGGTGGAGTGGGCTCTAACCCAATGACTGGTGTCCGTACAAGTAAAAGGAAGTTTGAATCAGTGACCCGGAGAGAACACTGTGTAAAGATCCAGAGCACGCAGAGGGAGCATCTGGTGTGATGCTGCAGGACAGAAACTGGAGGGATGTAGCACCAGCCAACGCAAGCCAGGGGGCTTCCCTGGCGGCCCGAGCAACAAGACGCAGCATAGCCAAAATAAATAAATTGTAAAAAAAAAAAAAAAAAAAGGTTAAAGAAAAAAAAAAAAAAAGGCGGGTTACCAGCAGGAAGCTAGGAAGAGGTAAGGAAAGATTTCCCTGCATGTGTCAGAGGGAGCATGGCCCTGCCGACGCCTTGATTTTGGACTTCCAGCCTCCAAAACCATACAGGTAATACATTTCTGTCATTTTAAGCCACTCAGTCTGGGGCGCTTTGTCATGGTAGTCCCAAAGAACTGAGCTCCGGGAAACTGAACCCCAAACCCATTACCTGTTTAAAAAATAAAAAGACAGTAATACCACGTAGCTCTCTGGGTTTTTATAAGAATGCTTTAAAGGGTCATGAAATAAAAGGTGGGCATATACTCAGTGTTTGATGAGTACCTGCTCTGACTCACCTTCCCAGGTCCTACCAGTCCTCCTGGCTGTTTCCTCTCCTCTTCCGTTCCACGAAGCCTGACCCCACAAGGCTCACTTGCTCACCTCCCATCACTCTCCAAGCCCCTCCTCCCCGTTCAACAGAGGACAGTGCTCCATCAGATCTCATCTCTCCAAGTTTCGCAGACTGAACCTCGCTCTGAAGTCTCTGGTCCCCTGACCCCTCCCCGCCCCCTCGCCCTCCCTAGGTTTTCTTCCTGCGTCTCTGAGATGTGGCTCCGTCTCCCTCTCTGCCAGCCCACTTCACACCCCATCTCTGATCGCACCCCACTCAGGCTGTCACCACGCTTTGCTTAGATTCTTGTCCCAAAGCTCCGTGTCGGTTGGTCTCTGACTCCTCCACGCCATTCACTATCCTGCCACCAGAGGGCGCTATCTGAAACGTGACTCGGACTACGCACTCTTGCCTTCAATCCCTGTGTGGCTGCCCGCCCCCTAGGAAAGCTCCCTGCTCTGGACAATCTGGAGGCCACCGACTCCACCTCCCACTCCTGTCCTCATTGGCCCTCCCACACTCGGGGCTCTCCCTGCATCTTCCAAACTGCAGTTCCTCTAGGGAATCGTGTTTTACTGATTTTTTTTTCTTTAAGGAATGTATTAACGCAAAGGGCAAGAAAAAGTAAATGGCCTCCCATATTCTTTTTCCCAATTTTTTTATTATGGTAAAATATATAACATACCATTTACCATCTTAACCATCTGTTAATAATTTAATTTTTTAAACAACAAAAACATTTTGTATTGGGGTATAGCCGATTAACAACATTGTAATAGTTTCAGGTGGACAGCGAAGGGACTCAGCCATACACATACATGTATCCATCCTTCCCCAAACCCTCCTCCCATCCAGGCTGCCAGGTAACATTGAGCAGAGTTCCCTGTGCTATACAACAGGTTTTTGTTGGTTATCTATTCTAAATATAGCAGTGTGTACATGACCTTCCCAAAGCTCTTAACTATCCCTTCCCCTCCCCTGGCAACCATTTTTTAAGCACAAAAGTCAGTGGCATTAATTACACTCACAATGTTGTAAGACTACCTTCACCATCTCTTTCCTTTTCTTATGTCTCTGCGTATGTTAGTTTCTCTTCCCGAAACCTTCTCCTTATTTCCAAGTCCCACTCATTTCAATAAAGGATTAGGAAACCTCTCCTGCTCCTAGAGGAATTCTCTGGCTCTGGTGGCCTGGGCCCACTCTGGGCACAACGCCCTCTGTGTATTGTCTACTGTACTCCGGAAAGAGCTGGCTGGGCAGTTTTTGACCCGAGCGCTGTGCTGATCCCGCAGCTTCAGCCCCACACAGAATGTGGTGCAGAGTGCCTGGAGATGCTCAGCAACACTATCTGAATAAATGAATTGCAGGAAAGCACCCTCTGGAGTAAGGAAATGGCAGCCCACTCCAGTAATCAGGCCTGGGAAATCTCATGGACAGAGAAACCTGGCGGGCTCCAGTCCATGGGGTCACAGAGAGTTGGACTCAACTCAGCGACTAAGCAAGGACAACAACCTCGTGAAGTCAGAGGGAGAGATAAGAACCCAGCTTCCCATCACAGTCTACCCTGCCTCTCTTATTTTATATATTTCATTCCCACTTCACTGTTCTCACCTAAAAAGGTTTTCTTATTTAAAACAGACACAAAATGTCACTTTCTGTAGAAATACAACTGTGTCTAATGCATAATCTATCCGAAGATTGTTACCATTCCGAGCAGGGCTCCTACCTTCATGTGACAGGGGTGTGTACACAGCAAACACCCCGTGGTCAACAGGTGGGGCGCCGATGATAACAGCAGGAATATATCATCAGCTCTCCCCAAGAACAGCCACTCAGGAGGGGAGAAGTTGCCAGAAGTAGGAGGAGTCTAAGATACCTGCTCCTGAAGTCTGAATGTTAACACTCCCTACCCGAGAGAATTTGTAAGAGCATAATCAAGCCATAGAAGCTTCTCTGGAAAGTAAAACTGTATATACACCTCTCTTACACAGCCTTATGGAGAAGGAAACAGCAACCCACTCCAGTATTCTTGCCTGGAGAATCCCATGGACAGAGGAGCCTGGTGGGCTACAGTCCTTGGGGTCACAAAGAGTCAGACACGACTTCGCTTTCACTTTACACAGTCTTCAAGAGGCAACGACAGCTTTAAGACAAGAGTAGGAATAAGAAACATCAGTCTCTGGGATTTTCTTTAAGCACATACAAAGAGAAATATGAGTTCCCCTTTTTTTAACCTAAAGATACAAAAAAATAAAAGAAAAACCACATAGTTCAAAATATCTTTAGTGGTCATACCCACAAAGTTGACAAAATAAAAATATTTCCCCTTAAAAGTCTGCACTTGAGGGCTTCCCTGGTTTCTCAGTGGTAAAGAATCCCTGCCAGTGCAGGAGATGCAGGAGACACGGGTTCGATCCCTGATCTGGGATGATCCCACAGGCCGAGGAGCAACTAAGCCCACGCACCACAACGATTGAACCCATACCCTAGAGCCCGGGAGCTGAAACTACTGAGTCCACAGGCCACAACCACTGAAGCCCACGCAGCCAAGAGCCCACGCTCCGTGACAACAGAAGTCACTGCAGTGAGGAGCTTGCCCGTTCCAACTAGAGAGTAGACCCTGCTCACAACTAGACAAAAGACGCACATCAACGAAGACCCAGCACAGCCAAAAATAAATTTTAAAAAAGTTTTTTTAAGTCTGCACTTGAGGCTTTAACTTTCTATGCCTTATTCTGTTTCCAGATGTGACAAAATCCAGAATGGGGAGGGAATACTTGGAGGTCCCCACTTCAAAGTGTTTCTCCTTAAGAGATCCTAAAAGCAAAGGATCCACTTAAGGAGAGGCTTTCCAACTGCTACATGATGGATATTTTGAGCAGGAGGGTTTTTGGCGGGGGTGGGGGGTAGGGGGGGTGTTCTATGCGTCCCATAGGACGCCCTGTGCATGTGCCCAATGCATGTCTGCGGCAACCCCCCTCACCCTGCACCCAGTGGGAACAACAAAAAGCATTTTGAAATCTTCTCCAGATGCAGTCGGATGCCCCCGGAGGGATGGGGGCCAAAAACGCCCCCAGTGACTTCAGGCAACAGAGCCTCTGAAACCTGCTATTAGACTCTGATTATCTTCAGAAGAGACAGATTAAGGAGCATGGGTCATAAACTGATACTCCTTAAGGCTGTTGTTTTCTCATATTTGTTCATGGTAAAAACCCTCCGGAGAAAAAAAAATGAGAATAATTGTCATCAAGGCAACAAGGAATAAGAAAGCAGCGAAAACTAGTCATTCCATTGCGGGGGGGGGGGCACCCAGGAACCCAGGAGGTGAATTGGGCAGTGGCAGGGTCACCAGAGGGGAAATCCCTGCAGAAAGCAGGAGAGGCAGACAGCGCTGACGCCAAGGGGGAGACAGCCCTCGAGTCAGACCGGCCACCCGTTCCAGGGCGACTCTCCAAGTGGGGCCCCGCACGGCGGTCAAGCTCCGGGCCAAAGAAAGGGCACTCTCCCCAGACTTCGCAAGACAGAGGAGTAGAGGAGAAAGAAAAGATGGCAAAAGGACACATTAGTAGTTTCAAAGGTTCCATGTGTTCCTCCAGATATTCTGAAACTGATTTTTGAATCTCTTTCATCTTTTTAAAAAAAGAGAGAAAATCTTTAGCCAATTATTTCAAGTCATCTGCTCCCTTGACACTGTCACGCGAGTGTATGCTCCTCGGTTCTTTGTCTCGTCACAACAAAAATTTGGAGTGACGGACATTGAAGCCCCTTGGCGGGTCACAGCTCTCGGAGGACAGACCGTGTTATAGCTCTCAGATCTCGAACGGACCGTGTTATAGCTCTTAAATAAATCAGTGTTACAGCTCAGTGTTACAGCTCTATTTATTTAGATAATAGCAGGAAAAATCCATCTTCGAGGCGTGAGGGCACGTCGCTCCAAAGACGCGAAGAGAAGATCGCCCCATCGCGCGGGGGAGAGGGAGGGGGCGAAGGAGAAGAAGAAGGAAGAGGGCTTCGGCTCCTCTTTTTATATGTTTCTCTGTCCCTGGGCCTGCCTTATGTAAATTGGGCTTAGGCAGGAGTGTTGTTTGTTTTACCTGAGGTTCTCACTCTGGTCCTCGGACCTTCCTTCGTTCTATTTTCGCGGGCTTTCCCTTCCAGGTCTTTTAGCCACTGCCACTTTGGACTCTTTTCCCCTATTCTAACTACCTAACAACACCAATCAAGTAAAACTAGCAAAACTGGGTCACTCCACAGAAAAGGTGGCAGAAGGTCAGCCACGGAGGAATCTGGGGACCCCCAGAGGAGAAGTCTTTAAATTTCCTCTGCAGGAACAAGAAGGTTCTACCGCTCTTCAGTTCTGCTCGGATTTTTATTCTGTAAACCCATATATTTACTATTTAAGACCTGGACATCCTAAAAAGCTTTCAAGAAGTGATAACCCCTTTTCTAAAAAGAAGAGAGAATGACTCAGAGTCTAAATCAAAAAGGGGAATGGAGTAGAATGAAAAGGACTCTGAGCTAAAGAATCTCAATTTGATTTTCTTCAGTGTTTTCAGAGTTTCAAATACGACAGCAGAAAACTAAAATGTCAGAGTTTTAAATGGCTCTTATTTCCTGAAATCACTAGAAATAACCAGAAGTTTTTTTAAATATATATATATAAGCCAGGGCTTGCTTTATCTTTCTGTACATGAGAAAATCATTTAGAGGAAGAATGAATCTACATAAATAACACTGAAAGTTATCCTTGTAAGTGTTCACAGACTGGAAAAGAAAACTCAAGCAAGGACAACAGGAACAAACTGCATGGCAATGTGGAAAGTTCAGGTCCAAGCGGCACACGAGGAATCAACAAATTACCAGTAGTAATCTTTTTTTTTTTTTTTAAGTCCACGCTACATGGGCTGTGGGAGTTTTAGTTCGATGACCAGGGATTGAACCCAGGGCCTCAGAAGTGAGACCACAGAGTTATTTATACCAGCTGAATCGCCAGGGAATTCACAACAAACTACCCCTCAGTAAGATCCTTGATCAAAGAAAAGGTTCCGCCTAGAATGATTACCCTGTTCTATGATATCCGTTACTGGGCAGGTGCAGATTTCATCTAATCAAAAAACAAACAACACACACACACACACACACACACACAAAACCAGTGGCTTGAGAACTGAGGGGTGATGCTGAGTCCTGACTTGAGCTAAGCTTTGTGATTTGGGGACTTCACAACACCAGTCTTGGCCTCCATGTTCACATCGGTAAAGTGATCTACAGCGTGATTTAGTCTTTGCCAGTTCCATTTCATTCATTCATTCACTCATTCATTCAACCAACAAATATTTGTAGAGCCACAGCGGTCGAGTGCTGTTCTAGGTGCTAAGGGAAAAGCAGTGAATGAAAGACCGACATCCCTAATGGAGCTTGTATTCCAGATTCTGAAATCAGTGTTTTTCAAACTATAGGCTGTGAAATCCTTTTAGCAGTACCAAATGAGCATCTTTTAAAGAAGAAACAGGAATAATATAAAATATCAGAGTACATCACACATAGTAAGGGTAAGTTCTGTTTCAGAGAATTCGGCTTTAGCTATTGACATTTTATATCTATGAGGGTTGCGGATCAAGAAGTATAAGGCATTTCTGAACGTGGGCTGGTTGTACCAAGAGAGTTTAACATCTCTGATAAAAGAATTCTTTTTGTTCCAGCCACTGGCCCTCATCCTGTCCTTCACTCAGATTGCTTGAGGAACCTTCTGTCCAGAGATTAAAACTCTTTACCTTTTCATTTGCCCCATGATGGCATTTTGTATAAATATCAAAGACTGTGCTTTCCAGATCAGTGTCCCCAGCCTTTTCTGAGTATGATTCCTTTTAACATCAGTTCTTTTTGTGCACTACTTGTCTGCTGATCGGGAAAACTCAGAGTGGCCAATAGCCATGTGAGCTTTTAAATGGAGGGCATGGAAACCCACTACAGTATTCCTGCCTGGACAAACCCCATGAACAGAGGAACCCGGTGGGCTACAGTCCATGGGGTCGCAAAGAGTTGGACATGACTGAGTGACCAAGCACACACAGCACATAATCTATGTGTCCATCCTAAGAGCTCCTATCTAAAAACACAAAAGTTGCAAACACACAGAAGGCAGTATTCATTCCATCTGTGCCTCCTACTTGATATTCAAAGAGATCTGCAGGCTTCTTGTGCCCCGAGGAGTCACAAGCACAAAGACTGGAGATTCCTGTTGTAGATCCCAGCTTCGATTTGCTTATTTTAGAATCACCATGTTCTTACCAGGTGACTGCTTATGGCAGTTTCTGTTTGGTTTAATGTTCTCCCTCCCCTCAATCCTTTTTAAAAATTAACACAAACCAATAAAGGCTATGGTTTTTCCAGTGGTCATGTATGGATGTGAGAGTTGGACTGTGAAGAAAGCTGAGTGCTGAAGAACTGATGTTTTTGAACTGCGGTGTTGGAGAAGACTCTTGAGAGTCCCTTGGGCTGTAAGGAGATCTAACCAGTCCATCCTAAAGGAGATCAGTCCTGGGTGTTCATTGGAAGGACTGATGCTGAAGCTGAAACTCCAATACTCTGGCCACCTCATATGAAGAGTTGACTCACTGGAAAAGACCCTGATGCTGGGAGGGATTGGGGGCAGGAGAAGGGGACGACAGAGGATGAGATGGCTGGATGGCATCACCGACTCAATGGACATGAGTTTGAGTAAACTCCGGGAGTTGGTGATAGACAGGGAGGCCTGGCATGCTGCAATTCATGGGGTCACAAAGTGTCCGACACGACTGAGCGACTGAACTGAACTGAATAAAGGGGAGCACAACTGGATACATGAATTTGTTTCCAGTTTTTGTTGTTCACTTGCTTTTTAAAATCGTTTTGCGTCTAATCCCAGAAGCCCAAACTCCTACAAAATGCAACTAGGAATTAGGGAGGTAATTGTTCAAAATAGAGACACACTCAACCCTACCCACTGCTTCTGTTTTAACAGAAAACACCCAAAGGGTGGCAATTACTACAGCTGGGAAAAGGAAAGGAGGTAAAACAGAGATTTAAAAAGACAGAGACTTTCAACAAGCAGTAGAATCATCCTGGGAATTTCGAAGTCTTGCACGCTGATCACTGAGGTCTACCTGAGGTCAGGTCACTACAGTCTAACTTCCTTCTGTGTACTGTTCTTGAAGCATTTCCTACACATAGGACTGAGCAGTGAGGATGGAGGGAGTCATCCTTTGGGGACAGGCACAGTGGAGGACGTACTTTCTGCAGAGCCCATGGTGGACTGCAGGGCCAGGAAAGGGCATCAAAAGACAGATTCCTGGCAATCCAGTTCCCGCAACAGACATCCAGCTGCTGCCTGCCAGTCCCCAACTTCCGGAGACCTGCTCAGCTCAGTTATTGTCAACCTCTTCCCCTTCCTGGAAAACCAAACTACACCCCCAAGGGTGACCACAGACTGTGACCAATGGTGACAGGAATGCTGCATGCTGTCTAAAATACTTACAACTAGGGTTCATGCTGTAGCCTTTACTTTTTTTTTTTTTAATTACCTACTTTTTAAGCTTAAGAAGAGTGAAATGTGACCTAATCTTCATTAAAAAGGGAAACATTAACTTCTAGGAAAATCTGCTTACTTCTCTGGCAAGTCACAGAGGTCGTCTAACCGTCTCCAACCGTTAGCTGTAAAATGAGGGGATTGGCCTGCACCAGGCTGAGGCAACTTCTCGCTTCATGCTGTTTGCTCATAAACTTAAGCTCTGCCCTGAGGGGGGCTCCTGGCCTGCAGAACAATCTTCCAGCGGCACGTGGGAAGGAGTGCCTGCTTCCAAAGGCACAGTAGCAAGTTTTTCTCTTACAATCTCTCACCTCTTTAATGCAGGAAGCTCAGGTCCCGGCTTTGTGCCAACCTAGAGGGTGGGGTGAGGGTAGGAGGGAAGTTCAAGAAGGAGGTGACTTATGTATACCTATGGCTGATTCATGCCATTGTGTGGCAGAGACCAACAAAATGTTGTAAAGCAATTATACTCCAATTAAAAATTGAAAACTTTTTTTTTTAAAGAGTATCGTTCGAGGAAAAAACAAAATCTCTCACCTGGGTATTTCTGCACATTGCTGCTCACAGTATTCCAAGCCCAAAACCTGGCCCGCCGTTAGCAGGACCTTGAATTTAGTCAGTGCTTCAGCTGCTTAAGCCTCAGTTTCACAAAAACAAAATTGGGGGTGGGGGTCCCTCCTAAATTACATAGGTGACCAGAAGCGAAGACCTCTGGATTCCCCCATTTTGGCTATTTATTAGGTTGATGAACTTAAGGTGATCAGAAGACCTCTAATGCCTATACAAATAGGTCCACTTTTTAAATCTACTCAATATTTTGTGATATCCTTTATGGGAAAGGAATTTGAAAAAGAACGGATATCTCTGTATGTATAACTGAATCACTCTGCTACACACCTGAAACTAACACAGAATTATAAACCAACTATGCTGTGAGGCGCTGTGCTAAGTCACTTTAGTTGTGTCAGATTCTTTGTGGCCCTAGGGACTGTAAGCCCACCAGGCTCCTCTGTCCATGGGATTCTCCAGGCAAGAATACTGGAGCAGGTTGCCATGCCCTCCTCCAGGGGATCTTCCCAACCCAGGGATTGAACCCAGGTCTCCCGCATTGCAGGCAGATTTTTTTTAACCGTCTGAGCCAGCAGGGAAGCCCCAAGTACATATAAGTCAATCCAAACAAGACAGAGGAGTATGGTGGACTACAGTCCACAGGATCTCGAAGAACTGGGCACAACTGAAGTAGCTCAGCGCGCACGCATGCACATTTAAATACATATACATACATTCTAAACATTTAACAAGCCATCCAGTCCTCTACTTGGAATCGTAACACCTTTACTAACCCCTAATAGCAACACAGCAACACCCTTTCACACTAAGAACTATAAAGCCAGGCAAATCCCCAGCTGCATACAGGTTTCATCGCAGCAAATGTCACTTTAGAAAACAAGGAGTTACCAAACTTCCGAAGAGTAGGTGATCCTGGTGGGGACGTATTTCCACTGGGAGACAGGTAGAGATAGTTTTTGTTTACTCCTGTATTAAAATCAAATGGAGATTCGTAGTCCTCATAAAAATCCATCTCTCTACCGTCCATCCCAGGCGAACACAGAACGCATGGTCCTACCGCCGCTGCCTCTTCCTGGGTTGAGCGCCACTCTGGATCACTGCACCAGGCAACCCCAAGGAAGAGATCCAGCCCCGGGTTCCAAGAGCCTGGCTTCCTGGGACAGGTGCAGCCGTCACACCCTCAGGACAAGGAGGTTGTTTAATAAGTGACTTCTCCCCAGCAACCCGACGAACAGCTCTGATCACCACCTGCTGTTCATTTCAGCCAACAGCCAACAACCCATGCAGGAAGCAGAGCTTTCTAGAGCTTTCTTCAATAAACAAAGGAGGGCCCAGTGCTGTAGCATCGCCTCCACATACAAACAGTTCAGGCAAACATCAGACACTGGCAGATTTATTAATTTTTTTACAACTTATTATTATTTTTTAAACTGTTCAGCTGACCACAACTGCACCAGGGCAGACTTAATCTTCTAGGACAAGGAAGGATTACCGGCCAGTAATCTCCCACAAAGGCCATCTGGGGGCTACGTTTTTTCCACCCTGGATTACAGGGGTGGCCTGAGAGCCGAGGTTCCTGGTTGAGCGATCAGTTTTCTGTGTGTGTATGTTGGTAGAGAAATAAAGTTCCATTTCCAAGACGACTTTATCTAAAGCAACGTCTGGCTTGAGTGTAACAGAGATGTCAGTCTGACTTGTCATTCTCACCTTGCTTTTCCATCCCTTCCCTCCCCTTTTGTGCAAAGATCGTGTTTCCCTGACATGTACTGAGAAGAGAAGAAGCCCCCGCAAGTGAAGGGCCCAGGTCCTCCCACCCTCTCCTCATTAACCCAGGCCAGGCCTGCAGGGTGGCCACTCTGGTCAGCTTGTAAAACAAGACTTCTCAGTCGCCAGATCCACACCCCAGCCTCTTTACGGACCCTTTCTGCCCAAACTCTGGCTTTGGCCGAAGTGACATCATGTATCATTCCTTCTGCTTTCACCGTTGTGGCTGAGCTCATGTTAAAGAGGTGAAAATAAAAGCGACCCTCCCTTAGATCAGTGGTGGTCTGTTACTGCCTGACAAAAAAAGCCCAGGTTAAATAAATAAATAAAAAGGACTTCCCTGTTTGCTCAGTAAAGAACCTGGTGAACACAGGTTCGATCCCTGGTCTGGGAAGATTGCACATGCAGACTAAGCCCACGCACCGCAACTACTGAGCCTGTCTCAAGAGCCTGAGAGTCGCAATTACTGAAGCCCGTGCGCCCTGGAGCCTGTGCTCTGCGACAAGAGAAGCCATGGCGATCAGAAGCTCGTGCACTGCAATGAAGAGTAGCCCCCACTCGCTGCAACTAGCGAAAGCCCACTTGCAGCAACGAAGACCCCATGCAACCAAAAATAAATATTTTTTAAAAAGAGCGGGGAACTTCTCTCATGGTTCAGGGGTTTAGAATCCGCCTTCCAATGCAGGAGATGCCAGTTCAATCTCTGGTCAGGAGAACTAGGATCCAACATGCCTTTAGGCAACTAAGCCTGGCCATAATTAGTGAGCCTACCTGCTCCAGGGCCCATGCACCTCAACAGGAGAAGCCACAACTTAGAGAGGCCTGCACATCACAAGGAAGATCTCTCCTGCCCCAGTGAAGACCCAGCACAGCCAGAAACAGAACAAAGCCCATGTTCTACCTTTTCACATCTTTCTCATAAAAAAGGAACACAATATACTCTCCCTAGATTGGAAGCAAGTAGGAAACTTTTTATTTTAAGCACTAAAAAAAAAATCTGAGTGTGTATAAAATTATATAAACACCAAGACAGTTCACATTCATCTTAACTTATGATTCATCTTTATTTTTTTTTTCTATTAGTCTCCTGTTGTACTCTATTTTTGGCAAATTCATCTTATTTTAGTTTTTTTAATTTATTTTTAACAATAAAAAAAGATCAATCTGTACTTTTCTCCTAAAAGATACCAAAATTGGGGTAATGATAAATGCTGTTTATTCTATATTTAGAAATAAATGGCTTCTTTTTATTCATTGAAAAAAATGAATTGGTCAATTTCTTGAAATCCATGGTATCTCTCACTGAGGTAGCACAGGTATTATGGTAACATTCTTAGACAAGAAATGGTTATTGGGGTCCCCGGCCCTCTCAATACTCTACATTTGGTCACCAAATCACTGGTTAAAAAAAAACAAGTTCTCCATTCTCATTCTTCCTGCTAGTCACAAGTGTCAAAAAATGCTATGGGCTGAAATTTGTGTCTCTTCAAAACTCATATGTTGAATTCCTAACCCCTAGTGTGATGGTATTTGGAGATGAATTAGGTTTAGATGAAGTTATGGGGTGGGGCTCAGGCTGGGATCTATGTCCTCATAAGAAGAGGAAGCCCCTTCATGGATCACAGCCTTGTTGTGGCGAAGGGGCTTGCATAACTCAATGAAATTCTTGCCACGAGAACACCATGAACAGCATAAAAAGACAAAAAGAAAGGACACCGAAAGATGAGCCCTCCAGACTGGAAGGTGTCCAATATGCTACTGGGGAAGAGCGGAGAGAATTACTAATAGCTCCAGAAAGAATGAAGTGGAAACGACACTCAGTTGTGGGTGTGCCTGGTGGTGAAAGTAAAATCCCATGCTGTAAGAACAATATTGCATAGGAGCCTGGAACGTTAGGTCCACGAATCAAGGTAAATTGGATGTGGTCAAGCAGGAGATGGCAAGAAGAAACATCAACATCTTAAGGAATCAGTGAACTAAAATGGATGGGAATGAGTGAATTTAATTTAGATGACCATTATATCTTCTACTGGAGGCAAGAATCCCATAGAAGAAACGGAGCAGCCCTCATAATCAATAAAAGAGCTACAGTCTTTCCAGTAGTCATGTATGGATATGAGAGTTGGACTATAAAGAAAGCTGGGCACTAAAGAACTGATGTCTTCAAACTGTAGTGCTTGAGAGTCTCTTGGACTGCAGGGAGATCAAACCAGTCAATCCTAAAGGAAATCAATCCCGAATATTCATTGGAAGGGCTGAGACTGAAGCTGAAGCTCCAATACTTTGGCCACCGGATGCGAAGAACTGACTCACTGGAAAACAATGACGCTGGGAAAGATTGAGGGCAAGAGGAGAAGGGGGTGACAGAGGATGAGATGGCTGGATGGCATCACCAACTCAGTGTACATGAACTTGGGCAAACTTCGGGAGATAGTGAGCGACAGGGAGGGTTGGTGTGCGGCAGTCCATGGGGTCGCAGAGTCAGACATGACTTAGCAAGTAAACAACAGCAGGAAGAGTGCTAGCTCAAGCTCTCCTTCCACCATGTGAGGACACAAGACAGCCATGTGCCAACAAGAGAAGGACTCTCACAGGGATTAAAGCAACCCACACCTTGATCTTGAACTTCCCAGACTCCAGAACCAAGAGAAACAAATGCCTTTCGTTAGAGGCCTCCCCTTCCGTGGTAACTTATGATAGCAGCCGGAACTAAGACAAATATACTAACAATGATGTACATAATGATGCAGGTCACAGCCACCTCCGAGGTCCTCAGATCCCTCAAAATTTCCATGTTCTTGACCTCTGCTGTTGACTCCCATGCTACATCCTCTGCCTGAAATGCCTTTTTTCTGCTTGCTGAACTCATTCATCTTTCAAGACTCGGGCAGAAACACCACCTCTTCTCAGAAACCCTCCCTCCCTGGCTCTCCCTTCCAGCAACACGACACAGGATGTGACGTGCCCACCTGGCAGTCCTGCCAGCTTTGCCTCCAGAGCAGGGGCTGCATTCTCTAGTGCATTGCCAAATATGCTATACAAGATGGAAAAAATAAACCATACAAATGCTTATCAAGGGGGGATTATTTAAATGCTAAATAGAATATTCATGCAACAAGAAAGTATGCAAACACGATGATGTAGAAATGTATATATTTTATAGGGAAAGATATCCTTTTTCAAAATATTTATTTATTTGGCTGTGTCGGGTCTTAGCTGCAGCTCATGGGAGCTTCACTGCCTCCTGCGGGACATTTCGGTGAAGCACGTGGGCTCTCCAGCTGTACCACCCACGTGCCTCCAGAGTGCACAGGCTCAGCAGCTGCTGCACATGGGCTCGGCTGCTCTGTAACAGGTGGAATCTTAATTCCCCAACCAGGGATCGAAGCTGCAGCCCTGCATTGCAAGGTGGATTCTTAATCACTGGACCACCGGGAAAGATATTCTTGATACATTCAGTAAACATTCCAAAACTGTTTGCACTACATGATCCATAATTGTGTGATAACTGGAGAAACTAACCAACCCAAAGGGAACATAGGGCAGGAGAAATCCCAGGAAAGTGTGAATGTGCTGCAAGACCAGCAGAGGGCACCCACAGGCAGCTCAGAAGTTAACTGGCCGGCCAGTGAAGTGCATACTAACTACACAGGAACAATCACTGGATGACTCACGCTAGTGGAAATGGAATGAATACAAATATCTGTAGAGAATAGTAAGTTTCAACCTACCTGTTAGCACATCATTTATATATGTCTGTGTAGGTCCTCCCTAATTTTAAAGGAGTTAAATGTAAAATCTCTATGTGCCTAGTCACTCAGTAGTGTCCGGCTCGGCAACCCCATGGACTGTAGCCCACCAGGTTCCTCTATCCATGAGATTCTCCAGACAAGAGTACTGGAGTGGGTTGCCATTTCATCCTCCAGGGGGAAAAAAACATCTACGTAATACATACAAAAATATTACTGGAGGGGCCTTGAAGGGCACACAGACAGATGATGTGACTGCCCAACAGGAGCGGCAGGTCACAGATATCAGACCCTGTGGACATGTCACGAGGACACAGCAACCAGCTGGCCAAATACAGGACAATTTGATTACCAACATAATTAAGGACAGCAGTGGATTATAAACCATTATAAACAGGAATCTGAGAGTCTGTATCTGGTGGTTAATTGTATGTGTCAATCTGAGTCATGAGGTGCCCAGATAGTTGATTAAACATTGTGTACCACTGCATCTCTGACGGTGTTTGTGGACGAGATTAACACTAATCAGCAGACTGAGTAAAGCAGATGGCCCTCCCCAGAGTGGACGTGCTTCACACAATCTGCTGAAGGCCTCAACAGAACAAAGAGAAGGGAGGATTCACTCTGCCTGTCTTCAAGCTGGGACATTGGTCTTCTGTGTCTGGATTTGGACTTGGAAAGAAACTGACACCATCAGCCTTCCTGGTTCTCCGACTCAGCCTGGAAGTACAGTGTGTGTTAGTCACTCACTTCTGTCTGACTCTTTGTGACCCCATGGCCTGTGGCTGCTAGGCTCCTCTGTCCATGGAATCCTCCAGGCAAGAATACTGGAGTGGGTAGCCATTCCTTTCTTCAGGGGATCTTCCTGACTCAGGGATCAAGTCTGGGTCTCCTGAATTGCAGGCAGATTCTTTATCATCTGAGCCACCAGGAATTCCCATGGACGTGCAGTAGTTCTCCCCTTATTTGTAGAGGATATGTTTCAAGACCTACAGCGGATGCTGGAAACCATGGAAAAAACACATACTATATTTTTTCCTGTATATACATACCTATGATAAAGTTTTATTTATAAATTGGGCACAGGAAGCAATTAATAATAACTAGTAATAAAACAATTATAATAATATACTATAAGAAAAGTTATGTGAATGTGGTCTCTCTCAAAAATACCTTATTGTACAAACTTAATGCCTCTTCCACCTTAACTAAAGGACTTATCATGCCCTGTGGCCAGAACTTTCACAGTCTGAGTTGAACAGCAAAGCTAGTATGGATTTCTTTTTCCTTCTTCACAGTTTCGCAAACAGAGGATTCATTCTTACTACAGATCTTATCAACCTTAGCATGTGATATTTTTCTTTCCTCACTAAGTCAAGAACTTTCAGCTTTTCACTTAAAGGAAGCACTTCAAGGATTTTCTTTGGCATATCTGAATTGCCAGCATTGCGACTCTTGCCTTTTGGAGCCTTTAACTAAGTAAAACAAGGGTGATGTGAACACAAGTATGGTGATATGACAATAGTTGATCTGATAACTGAGCTGGTACCAAGTGACTAGCAGGCAGGATACACTGAACAAAAGAATGATTCACATCCAAGGAAGAGAAGACTTCAGTGAGACAGCACGCAGTTTCACCACACAGTTCAGGCTGGTGCATGATTTAAAACTGATGAATTGTTTGTTTCTGGAATTTCTGACTTGCTATTTTTGAATGGCAGGTAACTGAAACTGCAGAAAGTGAAAACACAGGTAAGGAGGAAAGACTGTATACTAACCCTCCTGGGTTTCCAGCTTGTGACTGCTTGGGAGAGTTCTTCCTTCATAACTGTGAGGTAACTGTTTCTAATAAATCTCTTATTTATAGATATAGAGGCACATATAGATATATTATTGGTCTATTTCTCTGTAGAATCCAGACTAACATGCCTTACAAGTAATAAATAAATAAATAGAGGAAGAAAGAAGACCTACAGAAAAACTGCATATTGACCATCACCATAAGGATTCAGGCAAAAATCATCAATGGATGCTAACCCGAGGGAGAAATTTTTAAATAAGAAGCAGATATAAACATGGTCTTATGGGATCTCCCCACAGATTAATTAGATATTGGGAGAGAAAATACAGTAACAACACAGCGGAGAAACTGAACCCACCTTTAGTAGATGATCAACACTGTCATTACAGAGTCAGGTAGACCCAGGTCTTCAAATCTGATATACTCAATACCTATGAGATATTCACACCAAGAACACAGAACATGAATCTTATGAGAAAACATCAGACAAATCCAAATGAGGAAACATCAGACAAACCCAAAATGAGAAAGTTTCTCTTTTTTTTTAAGAGGAGGAAGAGGCATTCTTCAAAAATGTTGTCATAAAAAACTATAGAAATGGTTCATATTAAAGGAGATGAAAAAGACATGACAGCTAGACTCAAAGAAACATTCAAACAAAGTTCAATGAAAGAAAAAAAGTAGTGGTGAATGCCTACAAGTAAGAAGCAGGCCAAAGAGTCTGAAAAGAGCAAGAAATGCCTGATGATGATGATGGTGGTGGTGGTGGTGGTGGTGATGATGGTGGTCAGTGGTGGTGATGATGGTGGTGATGACGGTGGTTGGTGGTAGTGATGGTGACAGTAATGATGGTGGTGGTAGTGATGATGACAGTGGTGGTGGTAGTGGTGATGACAGCAGTTGGTTGTGGTGATAGTAATGGTGGTGGTGATGATAGTGGTTGGTGGTGGTGATGATGGTGGTCGGTGGTGGTGGTGATGATGGTGTCAGTGGTGGTGGTGATGACAGTGGTGGTGATGATGGTGGTTGTTGGTGGTGATGATGGTGGTCGGCGGTAGTGGTGATGATGGTGGTTGGTGGTGGTGGTGATGGTGGTGATGACGGTGGTTGGTGGTGGTGATGGTGACAGTAATGATGGTGGTGGTGGTAGTGGTGATGACAGCAGTTGGTGGTGGTGATAGTAATGGTGGTGGTGATGATGGTGGTTGGTGTTGGTGATGATGGTGGTCAGTGGTGGTGGTGATGACGGTGGTGGTGATGACAGTGGTTGTTGTTGGTGATGATGGTGGTCGGTGGTAGCGGTGATGATGGTGGTTGGTGGTGGTGATGATGGTGGTCAGTGGTGGTGGTGATGACGGTGGTGGTGATGACAGTGGTTGTTGTTGGTGATGATGGTGGTCGGTGGTAGTGGTGATGATGGTGGTTGGTAGTGGTGATGATGGTGGTTGGTGGTGGTGATGATGGTGGTCGGTGGTGGTGGTGATGGTGGTGGTGGTGATGACAGTGGTTGGTGGTAGTGATGGTGACAGTAATGATGGTGGTGGTAGTGATGATGACAGTGGTGGTGGTAGTGGTGATGACAGCAGTTGGTGGTGGTGATAGTAATGATGGTGGTGGTGGTGATAATATGGTAGTGGTGACGGTGGTGGTAATGACCATAATAGTGGTACTGGGGGCAGTAGTGATGGCGGTGGTGATAGTAACGATGATGATGGTGGTGGTGGTGGTGATGGTGACAGTTATGCAGTGGTGATGCTGGTGATGGTGATGAAGATGATGGTGATAACAATGACTCACCCCTGAGGAACCCTTACTATGTACCAGACATTCTCTTATGCATGTCACACGAACCCTGTGGGGTAGGTTTTTTCACTACCCCCATTTTATAGATTAGAACACTTGAGCGCCCAAAAGTTAAGTAACTTGCCCTGGACAGATAACTATTAATAGCAAGTAATGAAGCTAACTCAATATTCCAGCAAATTTGGAAAACTCAGCAGTGGCCACAGGATTGGAAAAGGTCAGTTTTCCTTCCAATCCCAAAGAAGGGCAATGCCAAAGAATGTTCAAACTGCTGGACAATTGCACTCATCTCACACGCTAGCTTTGCTCCAAATTCTCCAAGCCAGGCTTCAACAGTATGTGAACCATGAACTTTCAGATGTTCAAGCTGGTTTTAGAAAAGGCAGAGGAACCAAAGATCAAATTGCCAACATCTGCTGGATCATCAAAAAAACAAGGGAGTTCCAGAAAAACATCTATTTCTGCTTTATATGCCAAGCCTTTGACTGTGTGGATCACAATAAACTGTGGGAAATTCTTCAAGAAATGGGCATACCAGACCACCTGACCTGTCTCCTGAGAAATCTGTATGCAAGTCAAGAAGCAACAGTTAGAACCAGACATGGAACAACAAACTGGCTCCAAACTGGGAAAGGAGTACCTCAAGGCTGTATGTTGTCACTCTGCTTATTTAACTTATATGCAGAGTACATTATGCGAAATGCCAGGCTGGATGAGCACAAGCTGGAATCAAGATTGCTGGGAGAAACATAATTAACCTCAGATATGCAGATGACACCACCCTTATGGCAGAAAGTGAAGAGGAATTGAAAAGCATCTTGATGAAAGTCAAAGAGGAGAGTGAAAAAGTTGGCTTAAAACTAGACATTCAAAAAATTAAGACCATGGCACCTGGTCCTATCACTTCATGGCAAACAGATGGGGAAACAGTGAAAACAGTGACAGACTTTATTTTCTTGAGCTTCAAAATCACTGCAGATGGTGACTACAGCCATGAAATTAAAAGATGCTTGCTCCTTGGAAGAAAAGCTATGACCAACCTAGACAGCATATTAAAAAGCAGAGACATTACTTTGCTGACAAAGGTCTGTCTAGTCAAAGCTATGATTTCTCCAGTAGTCATGTATGGATGTGAGAGTTGGACTATAAAGAAAGCTGAGCACTGAACAATTGATGCTTTTGAACTGTGGTGTTGGAGAAGACTCTTGAGAGTCCCTTGTACTGCAAGGAGATCAAACCAGTCCTTCCTAAAGGAAATCAATCCTGAATATTCATTGGAAGGACTGATGCTGAAGCTGAAACTCCAATACTTTGGCCACCTGATGTGAAGGAATGACTCATTGAAAAAGACCCTGATGCTGGGAAAGATAGAAGGCAGGAGGAGAAGGGGACGACAGAGGATGAGATGGTTGGATGGCGTCACCGACTCGATGGACATGAGTTTGAGCAAGCTCTGGGAGTTGGTGATGGACAGGGAAGACTGGCGTGCTGCAGTCCATGGGGTTGCAAAGAGTCAGACATGACTAAGCGACTGAACTGAACTGAAGCTAAGGATTCAAATTCAAGCTCTGGCTCAAGTGCCCTCAAGAGGCAAAAACATGGAAGAAAACCTTTAGGGACCAATATCACAGGAATAATGGGAGGAGAGAAAACAGACAGGACCAAATGCTACACAAACTTACAAAAGAACCCCTGGACTTGGTGTCCTGAGATCTTGCAAAGAAATGTTAGTCAGGGTGATATTGGAAGACAGATGAGAGGAGCAGAGACAGTGGAGGGAAGAGAGGCTAGAAGTGAATGAACAGGAGGTGGGGCTGGCTGGTCTGTTTGTTCCTTTGTTGTGTGTGTGATGAATGAGATACAGGAGGCAGTTTGGGAGTCACATCCCAGGCTCAGGAGGAGGCTTCAATTCCTACATTGGATAATTTGACTTTCTTTTAAAATTATGTCAGCCATCAGATTAGAAATGTTACATTAGGATTTTAGGAAATACTCCCTATGGGAATGCCATTACTTTTTCTCCTTTCTACTGCAAAGTATTAGTCACTCAGTCATGTCTGACTCTTTGTGAGCCAATGGACTGTAGCCATCAGGCTCCTCTGTCCATGGAATTCTCCAGGCAAGAATACTGGAGTGGGTTGCCATTTCCTTCTCCAGGGGATCTTCCCGACCCAGGGATTGAATTTAGGTCTCCCACATTGCAGGCAGATTCTTTACCATCTGAGGCATTAGGGAAGCCCTTTCTACTGCAAAGGAAGAGTCTATTGCGGAACTATGTCATAAGAAAAACCTGTCCTCTTTGGAAACTCCTCCAGAACAAAAATGCATAAACTAATGAACGGTTCATATTACTCAGACCTAAATACAAGTACTCTTCAAGTGATAAAACAACTCTGTAACTTGACCTGTTGACTTGCAAAGAAACTCTTACTTGGCAGGAGCTCCAAAAGAACAGAACACTTTGGGTGGAGTGTTTTTCTGCCCTCTCAAAACAATTAAAATTGAGTCTCGGCCCAAGAAACAGGTCATGGGCCTTTTCTTCTTTTAAGAAATGTTTTTTGAAACATTAGAGGTCAAGAGGTTTCATTTCCTCCCCTCAACCTACAACCAAACCCTTTCTGATTCGTCCTTGAACTGGGAAAACCAGAACCTGTTGAGGTATCTCAAGAATGCAGGAATTCTCTACCCTCAGGGGACCGGAATCTAAAATTGTGCAAAAAAGTCTCTCAATGAGGTCATCTCTTATCCATTCGTAAGTGCTCTTGCCACTACTGCCCTCTGACTGAAGAGGTTTCATTAACAGAGCAGGAAATAATAGAACAGCTCAATATCCACCAGGTGCCCAGATAGGTAACTACAATATACAAATTTTTCATTTTTTCGCCATGTGCCCAGATAGTTAACTACAATATACAAATTTTTCATTTTATAGAGTTTGAGTTCAAATGTTATGGTCATTTCTCTCACTGATGGGTTGTTTCGGTCATTACAGGGTCCAGCTAAAGTTCTCCAACCAGCACTTCTGCAGCTTTAATGTTCACAAACCACCTGGGACCACGATAAACTACAGATTGTGACCTAATAGTTATGGGTGGGGCCGGAGACTCTGCCTTCTGGACAAGCTCTAGGTGTTCCCTGATATTTGCTTTGGACAACAGCTGCTAAGTTGCCCTTAGGAAATAAGCGGTTGTTAGTTGCTCAGTAGTGTCCGACTCTCTGGAACCCCATGGACTGTACCCCGCCAGGCACCCTCGTCCATGGAAGAAAACTGAGGCAAAAGTTAGTACCTGTGAGGCTTCCCTGATGGTTCAGTGGTTAAGTATGCGCTTCCACTGCAGAGGCAATGGGTTGATCCCTCCCTTCCCTGATCTTGGTTAGGGAAGATCCCACATGCCTCGAGGCATGACCAAACAAATAAATAGAATGGTTAGTTCTAAAAAAATAAATCTAATACTTGCCATTTTACATGACCTAAGCACTTTCTAAATATCTGTTTTGGAAAATAAGAGAGATTTTGTAGCCAAAGGGCATGTGCTTCTAGGGAGTTTGGTTTTGTGTTTCTATTATCCTAGCAGTTAATGAAGCAACCAAGTTTAGAGTAGGGACAAAACTGGCTATGTCATGAGGGTGTATGCCTGCCTGGTCTTTACAATGTGATAATTACTTAGAGTCTGGAATTACAATAATATGAAGTCTGGAACAATTGCTCAGGAGTAAGGAAATGACAGCAGGCCATCCCGCGTGAGTATTAATGATGTATTTAAGAGCAAAGGATATCTATGGTGAGATTACCGGAAGATAAGGAGGTTTCACCCAAGCTGAAAGTTTCCAAGTTGTTGACTGAGTTTAAACAGGGCTTTGGGGGTGTAGGGGAGATAAACACACCTGCTGTCAGAGACCTGAAAGGAATAAATGAGCTGGGGGAGCAAATTTTAATTTGGATAAACTTACACAGTGCTTACACAGCTATCCTCAGCAACTAGAGGCTTCATAGGAAATGCTTTTCCTTAAGGGAGCGGGAGATGCTCGAGAACAGAAGGCACTTATTTAAAATTAATATCTGGTCATGAACTTCAATCATCAGCAAGCTGAGGCCAAGCATACATGTAAAGCAGCTGAGCTTCCTTTTAACTATAATCAGTCACTTGGACATATCCAGTGGAGGGCTTCCCTTGCAGCTCAGCTGGTAAAGAATCCGCCTGCAGTGTGGAAGACCTGGGTTTGATCATTGGGTTGAGAAGATCCCCTGGAGAAGGGAACAGGTGGCTACCCACTCCAGTATTCTAGCCTGGAGAATTCCATGGACTGTATATAGTCCATGGGATCGCAAAGAATTGGACACAACTGAGCAAATAAAATAAATAAAATAATCCAGTGGATTGATAGTTACAAAAATACATAGCACAAATATCACCCATCTCTTTCTAAATTGTATTAACAGAATCTCATGCTGAAATATACAGCATTTCTTTCTAAAACCATGCTACTTCATTGAAGAAAAGTCATTTCCTGATCTCCCTGGCGGCCCAGTGGCTAGGAATCTGCCTGCCATTGGAGCGGACATGGGTTCAATCCCTGGTCTGGGAAGATTCCACATTCCATGGAGCAGGTAAGCCCAGGTGCCACAACTACTGAAGCCCAGGGACTTAGAGCCTGTGCTCTGCAACAAGAGAAGTCACCACAATGAGAAGCCTGAATACCACAACCGAGAGTAGCCCCCACTATCTGCAACTGGACAAAGTCCAAGTTCAGTCAAAGAGAAATAAACAACAAAAAGGAAAGCCATTTCCAATACCGAATTTCACGTATTTTCCTTTTTAAAGGCAACAGGAGAATACCAATGTCACGAGTAAAGCGAAGAGGAATCTTGAAGCTAAATCAAAGGCCAGAAGGCTTCAAGACTGCCTCCGTCTTTTGACACAAGGACAAAGGACGTGCCAATTTTTAAATATTTGACTTAATAACAACCGTTTTTATTACTGTTAAGGCTTCTTACAGACTTTTCTCAGTTTCAGGAGCCATCGTTATCAACCAGGTATTGGTTGAAACAGCACATATTTTCAGTTATTCCTATAAGCTCTCTCAGAGGTAAAGTGATAGGATAATTCAAGATGCAATAGGAAGGGACACAGAGTGGGAAATGCTTCTCTAAAAAGTCCCCAGAACTCTGATATCATGCAAGTACTGTCCTGTCATCCCTGAAAGACCAAAGTAAAGAACTAGTGTATGATTTAGACATGTACTTAATATGGCTAAGACTGCTACTAATCACACAACCAAAGTCTTCTTACTGTTCAACATGCAGCTAGACTCCATTTCCCAGCTTCCCTTGCACTTAGATGGGGCCATATGACTAAGCTCTGGCTGCATGAAAGTGGGGCAAAGAAAGACTGCTGAGAGCCACTGAGATGTGGAAGCCTTTTCTGCAGGCAAAATTTAAGAGGAAGCTGAATGACAAAAAGATTTTCCTAAACACAGTTCAGATGGATTATTCAAATTCCTTTTTTATTTTTTGTTCTTCGGTTTTATTGAGATATAATTGACATAAAGCACTATACAAATTTGGGGCTTCTCTGGCGGCTCAGACAGTAAAGAATCTGCCTGCAAAGCAGGAGACCCAGTGATTGCCAAGGGTTCAGGGGGAGGGAGACACAGCACAGAAGATTTCAGGGCAGTGAAACTATTCTGCACAATACTGTCATGGTAGATACATGACATTTGCCAAAATTGCACTTGTCAAAATTCAGCAAACAGTACAACATAAATAGTGAGCCCTACTATAAACTATGAACTTTGGTTAATAACAATGTGTCAATATTGGTTCATCAATTACAACTTCTGTTACATACAAAGGCACAAACGCCGGATGTAATAATAGGGGAAACAGGCAGGGCAGTGGGGGAAACACGGGAATGCTGTACTATCTGTTCAATCTCGATAAACCTACAACTGTTCTAAAAAATAATTTACTAATTAAACAAACAAATGCACTTCACCTACTCTGCCATTCAGCCTATAGGAAAGCACCCAAGCACTGAAACTCATCTGCTTAGGCTATTGTCAAGGCTTCACATGTTTAGAGCAGGTCTGAGTTCACGATAAGAGATAATGACTTAATGATTAAGCTCCATTATTAACGCAAACTAGACATTCATCTGAGCATCTCTAGTTAAATTCCTCCCATGTATTTAAAAAATAATAATAATAATCGCAGTGGTTTGAGTACCTGCTTCCTAGCTAAGGACGTTGCAAATTTATGGAAGAATATTGTCATCTTCAAAAAATCTTCCACTACAAGTGAGGTTAGCTCATAGAACAGGCTAGTGGGCTAATACCTCTCTAGAACTACCCAGAAACAGGTCGATATCTATTCAACACAGAAGCAGAACACCAAGTTCAAGGCCTACACTTATCCTGAAAGTCTTTTATTCTTGGCAAAATTCAGAGAAAACACTCTAGCCAGAGAGCAAACCCATCACTGCCCAATGATGTAATTCCAGTGGGCAGCCCTCATGCCTTTCTGTGGATTCCTAAGAAGACAGATGTGGCCTCAGCGTATCCACTAAAGACTGTTATAAATATTTAACCATCATGTTGATCAAAACAGAGAGCAATACCAGATTTAGATTCTCTATAAGAGGATTTGGTTTAGAAAGATAAACCTCTAGAGAAATCTGGCCTTCAAATTTTGAGATCTGGAAATCCAAGGCTGATAACTGCAGAGGGGGAGAATGACACCCAGAAAATGCTCCCAAAGACCCAAACCATTAAGATAAGGGGATGTGTGCATGCATGCACACTTTAGTTGTGTCAGATTCTCTGTGACCCTATAAACTCTAACCTGCTAGACTCCTCTGTCCATGGGGATTCTCCAGGCAAGAATACCAGAGTGGGTTGCCATGGCCTCCTCCAGGGGATCTTCCTGACCCAGGGATCGAACCTATGTCTTCTGTGGCTCTTGCACTGTAGGCAGATTCTTTACTGCTGAGACACCAGGGAAGCCCACAAGATAAGGGGATACTTATCTTAATAGGAAGATTATTGCTTGTTGGGAAGATCCCCTGGAAAAGGTAACAGCTACCCACTGCAGTATTCTTGCCTGGAGAATTCTGTAGACAGAGGAGACTGGCAGGCTACTGTCCATGGGGTCACAAAGAATTGGACACAACTGAGAGATTTTCATTTCACTTCACTATTGATTTAAATAAGCTGATACATGCCCTAACAATTTTTCTCTGCAACCTTCTCTTACTTTTAAACAAAAACATAAATATTACCCCAAACAACTTTTCTTTTTAGAATTGACTGTGCTTTTTTTTTCTTTTTTTGTATAGTTGCTTTACAATGGTGTGTTAGTTTCTACTATAAGGCAAAGTGAATCAGCTATACATACACATATATCCCCTCTTCTTTTGGATTTCCTTCCCATATAGCCCATTACAGAGTATTGAGTAGAGCTCCCTGTGCTATACAGTAGGTTCTCATTAGTTATCTGTTTTATACATAGTAGTGTCTATATGTCAGTCCCAATCTCCCAGGCCATCCCATCCTCCCTTCCCCCATGGTTGGCTCTGGCGCTTAAGAACAAGCAGAGGAAGAGAAGCAGGAAGATTATGGAGTGTTCTCAGCCCTTTCATCTAAAAACCCACAGAGCTTTTACAAGAGAAACTAGAATCCTCACCACTGGGAAACTGAATCGAAGTTTGGTCTGGCTGCTGGCAGAGGCCAGCTCACCAAGTGGCATCTTGACCAAGGATGAGTCATTCTGCTGCCCTCGGCCATGCGACCAGTGTATGTTTCAGTGCTGTGTGCTGAGTTGCTCAGTCATGTCTGACTCTTGCAACCCCAGGGACTGTAGCCTGCCAGGCTCCTTTGTCTATGGGATGCTCCAGGCAAGAATAGTGAAGTGGGTTGCCATTTTCTCCTCCAGGGGATCTTCCCGACCCCAGAAATCAAACCCGGGTCTCCTGCATTGCAGGCAGACTCTTTACCAACTGAGCTACGAGGGAAGCTCATTGAGTGTTGTATTGAGTGCTGGGTGATAGACTTGCGAGTAAACAGCACCTGGGACCCAGTCACAGATATACTTAGGAGGAAGGGAGCAGAAATGATCTAGGTAAGCCTAACGAAGGAGTGAAGAGGCAACCAAGTGAAAGATGTACCTGTAAATGTGTGTGTGACATGGAGGGGCACCAGGATGTTGGGAATGAAGGGGTGTAGCTCAGAAATTCATAGTAAAATTGCAAAATGTACTAGTGATCTAAGGCTGTCTAACAAATGATCTCAAAATTCAGCAGCTTAAAACTGCACCCATTCATTACTGCACAAATTCTGAAGGCCAGGTATCAGAGAGCAGCTGACCTGGATGGATCTAACTCAGGGTTTCTCATGACGCCACAGGCAAGGCATCCACTGAGGTGGCAGCATCCAGGCTGGAAGGGCTGCTCCCAAGCTCTCTCACAGAGCTGTTGGCAGGAGGTTTTAGTTCCTCCCCATGTGGGCCTCTCCAAAGAGCAGCTCACAACAGGGCAGTGAGCTCCCACAGAGCAAGAATCAAGAGAGAGAGACAGAAGCCAGTCCTTTATAGCCTAATCTCAGAAGTGACATCAGATATCATCATTTCTGCCATATTCTACATCTGGTACCTTGTCACATGAAGAGACTACACAAAGGTGTGAATACCAGGATTGCTGGAAACATCCCAAGGTTGTACCAACCTAGCATGTGCTGGTTCTACAAGGGCTCCGGAAGAACATCTCAGTCATCAGTTGCAAAACTGGAAACAGGCAAATGGGCTTCCCAGGTGGCGCAGTGATAAATGCCAGTGCAGGAGATGTGGGTTCGATCCCTGGGTCGGGAAGAAACCCTTGAGAAGCAAATGGCAACACACTCCAATATTCTTGAAAAATTCCATGGACAGAGAAGCCTGGTGGACCACAGTCCATGGGGTCACAAAAAGTCGGACACGACTGAGTGAGTGAGCACACAAATTTGCAAATAATAAAGGCTTCAAGCATATCTCATGAAGATAAAATTTTTTTAAGTTCTCAACTATACAGAGTGATGCTATCTGCCTAACACAGATAAAGCATGCCCAATGAGGTTTTTCTCCAGTACTGGGAGGGATTTGCACAAATGCATCCAAGCATAAAGAGCACACACTTGCACGATTAAATAGTTGAGTAACTAGATGTTGATTTCATGGAAGAAGCAAGTGCTCTGGAGTTGGGCAGAGCTGGAGATCCATGACAGTTCCACAACTCACTGGCTGTCTCACCTCTGGCAAGCTTCTTCACCAGCACAAGCCTCCACTTTCTCATCTGTGAAACTCATTAATATCGACCGACCCCTTTAGGGTTCCTGCAAACAGCCTAGAACATGCTTAGCACATACACCCAGCAAACAACAGCATTTGTTATTCAATAAACCACTCTATCTGGAAAATTAAGACATTATTGACTCATGTTCTAACAAACGTCACCAAGTACTATTACCCTAGCCCTGAAAGTACTGACAATATAGCACATGGGCAAATAAGCCATTCAGGGTATCTATTAAAAATGAAGATTAATGGCCTCACCTTCAGAAGCTATGATTTAGTAAAAAACAAAATAACTGTATCTAAAACTAATGGCTTACAATATGACAAGCAGTGTTCTAAACACTTCACAAGAACTGACTGACATCTGACCCTTGAACAAAGTAGAGGTTAAGGGCATAGACCCAGCACACTCAAAAGTCTGCCTCAAAAGCAAAGAAATTAAATATGACTTGCCCAAGGGCAAGAAGCTGAAATAGTCTGGATAGAATCAGCATTCAAACCGAATTCTTTCTGTTTTAATGTCTATTTGCTTATTTTTGGCTGTGCTGGGTCTTCCTTGCTGGTGGGCACTTCTCTCGTGGCCGTGATCTGGGGCTACTCTCCAGCTGCCGTGTGACGGCTTCTCTCGTTGCGGAGCACAGGCTCCGTGGTGCGTGGGCTTAGTTACTCCGCCACATGTGGGATCTTCCCAGATCAGGGATCAAAGTGTCTCCTGCACTGGCACATGGATTCTTTACCACTGAGCCACCAGGAAAGCCCCAAACCTAGTTCTTTTGATTCCACATACTGTGATGTCTAATTGATCACAAAACTTCCCCTCCTCCAGTTAGCTTAAAGATATGTAAAATAAAAATACAGATACTATATTTATTGAAAAAATCCGCATATAAGTGCACACAGTTCGAACCTGCGTTGTTCAACAATCAACTGTATTTAACTCTCACAATGCTGTGAAATAGATATTACTATCCTTACCACTAGTATTATTGCCATTTTACAAATGAAAAAACTAAGGCACAGAAAGGTTAAGTATCTTGCCTAAGACCACCCAGTCAAGTAACAGGCAAGATTAAGAAGCTGAACCCAAAGGGACTAATCACACACATCTGTTTCTAACCATTATCCCCTCTACCTCTAAGATCAGGTCAAGGGCAGGGCCCAGGCATGTATATTTTTAAGTGGTATTCCGAGTGATTCTGATACAGGTGGTCCATAAATACTCCTCAAGTAACACTGAACTCTTGGTAATAAAGAATAATGCTAGTTTCGAAACTCTCTCTCTCCGCAATCTAAAAAGAAAAGGAGGGGAGGAGCTAAGATGGCGGAGGAATAAGACGGGAGACCACTTTCTCCCCTACAAATTCATCGAAAGAACATTTGAACGCTGAGCAAACTGCACAAAACAACTTCTAATCGCTAGCAGAGGACATCAGGCACCCAGAAAAGCAGCCCATTGTCTTCGAAAGGAGGTAGGACAAAATATAAAAGATAAAAAGAAAAAGAGAGTTTATCCGGTTAGTTAACTGCTGGACTTTATTGCTAAGGTAAACAGACAGAGCAAGTGGAAAAGAAATTCAACACCCAAACTGATGCATCAAATCAGCACCCATGTGATCTTCCTACCTCCAGATCTCTCTGTTCCCTCTCCCTGTTCAACCCCAAGGACCTGGCTTCCCAGACTCTTCTCCCTGATGAACTACCAGGTTCTATCATCTGCCACCTGCTCACTGAAGCCTACCTTGACCACCTATTTCAACTCACATCTACGTTCTTTCTTAAACACCCCTCCACACACATAACCAGTTCCCATTATCCTGTTCTATTTAATTTGTCAGCAGTATATATTACCTACTGTACTATATACTTAATTATGCATGTTGATTACTGACCTGTCTCCCCCACTAGAACATAAGTTATACAAGAGCACATTTTTTCTGTTTTGGTTTTTTCTGCACATTGTGCCCAGGACAGTGGCTGACGTGCATAAGTGTTTGTTGAATGAAAATACAAACGAACATCACTGTCCAACCCTAAACTTTTCAATAGCTCCATGCTGTGCTGGGTCACCTCAGTCATGTCTAATTCTGTGCAACTCTATTAACTGTAGCCCACCAGGCTCCTCTGTCTATGGAATTTTCCAGGGAAGAATACTGAAGTGGGTTGCCATGCCTTCCTCCCAGGGATCTTCTTGATCCAGGGAACTTGCACCTAAGTCTCCTGCATTGGCAGGCAGGTTCTTTACCACTAGGGCCACCTGTGAAGCCCCTTCAATAACTGCCTGCCACTTATTAAATAAAGTCCAAGCATCCTCGCAAAGATTCTGGATGCTAACTGACCTCTCCCCAGCTTTAGTTCCCATAATTCAGACTCAGAAACCCAGGGAGTCAGCAATTCCTCTGCTCCCTGCTGCCTTTGTTCCTGTATCTCCTCTCCCAGGAATGCCTTGTCCTCTATGATGCCCTTACCATCAACCTCATATCACCTGTCAAAGAGATTCCACTCTCCATGGTCTCTGGAAGGAAGTCTTTTATCAAATACTTGCCTGAATTCAGAAGCATAACAGGGTCCACTCCAAAGGCTTAGCTCTGCCAAGTACCCGACTTCGTCTTCTTCCCGCTAGGATGAGTCATATCTGAGTCACATCTCCTCCACTGATGTGATTAACAGAGGTCACTGGTCACATCTGGGGCTGGGGGTACACCTGCTCCCCGCAACACAGGTGACTGGTGTGCTGCACATTTCACAGGTCAAGTCAAGCAAGGTGCCTACCACTTATCACGCCCCATCCAGTTTTTCAAAATTCCTGTCATGTGCACCTTTTCAAGCTTTTTAACTTTTTTAAACAAAAAACTTGTCCTAGTTTCTATCACTTGACCCCACATTTGAAACCACAGCTGATCAGTTAGGGACCTTCCCCCAAGTGCAAAGAGCAGCCCATCAGAAGACTGAATAGAGGCTGGACAGAAATTTTCCACCCATCTTGGGTGGCTTACAATGAACAGTGTGAGCAGCCAGCCAATCTGATCTTTTCTCTGAATGGGAGGCTAACATGGAGACGACGAGAGTCAGTAATGAGAACAGAAGCCATGATGACATAAAGACAGATGACAACAACTGAAGCCAGCCAGCAGAGAAGAAAGATCAAGTCCTTTAAGCAGAAGAAAAGGTGGAGGAACCTAGCAGCTGAACACTACAGCAGAGCACACGGAAGGAATGTCTCCAAGGAGATGGTTTCGGGATTTTCTATCCATCCAACCGGCAAAGAGGGCTTCCCAGGTGGCTCAGGGGGAAAGAACCCACCTGCCAATGCAAGATCCCTGGAAAAGGGCACGGCAACCCACTCCAGTGTTCTTGCCTGGAGAATCCCATGGACAGAGGAGCCTGGTGGGCTCCAGTCCATAGCGTCGCAAAGGGTCAGACATGACTGGAGCAACTTAGCATGCACATACACTAATCCAGGAGATGAAGGAGATGTAGGTTCAATCCCTGGGTTGGGAAGATCCCCTAAAGAAGGAAATGGCAACCTGCTCCAGTATTCTTGCCTGGAGAATCCCATGGACAAAGAAGCCTGGAGAGCTACCGTCCATGGGATCACAAACAGTTACACAGCTCTTACCGACTGAACACACACAACCTGCAGAGAACAGGCTGCAGACTAATTTCAGGACCACTGCTGTGTCCCAAGGACACAACTTGATTACATGGCAGATTCTATTCTTCCTATTCTCTATGAATGTTTACAATAAAACACATCAACAGAGGTAAACCAAGCATATTTGTTTCTCCAAGTTCTAAAAAGAGCTTAGTTACGTGGGAGGCAGCAATAAACAGTGGTTAAGAAAATGATACCAAGCCAAAATCAGAAAGGAAAGGGTAAATAAATTCAACCACACAAAAATGTAAAACTTCAATAAGGCAAACATGTCCAAAAAAGGTAAAAGAAATGACAAGTGGGGAAAAATATTTAAAAGACATATGTCAAAGTCTAATTTCCAAAATGTAACAAAAAACCCACTAAAATCAACAACCCAACAAAAAAGAGTAAAGGATAAAAGTTTGTTACAGAGAAATAAATGTAAATAGCCAATATATTTTAAAAATTAGCTTCATTAATTAAGTATAAATCAAAATAAGATAAAAATGTTCATACATGATAGGGGCAAATAAAAAGTAACATTATTCTCAGTGCTGGAAAGACTGAAAAGAAACTTTCATACATACTGGTGAAAACTCTTATGAATTTGCTAATATCTACTAATATTGAATATGACATGCCATAGTACAGGGATTGAATTAGTTATTAAAACACTACCCACATGGAAAAGCCTGAGCCCAAATGGTAAATTCTGCCAAATTTACCTGGTAAATTCTACCAAATATCAAAAAGCTGGTAATAGCAAGTATTGGTGAAGATACAGACTATTCATCCACTGCTAGTATGAATGTAAGTCCGTATAGTCACTGTAGAAGACAGTCTGTGTGTGTGTTAGTCACTAAGTCATGTCCAACTCTTTTATGACCCCATGGACTGTAGCCCACCAGGCTCCTCTGTCCATGGGATTCTCCAGGCAAGACTATTGGAGTGGGTAGCCATTCCCTTCTCCAGGGGATCTTCCCGACCCAAGGATCGAACCCGGGTCGCCTGCATTGCAGACAGATTCTTTACCATCTGAGCCACCAGGGAAGCCCAGACAACAGTCAAGAGTTCCTTAGGAGGTTAAACACAGAGATATCAGATGAGTCAGAAGTTATACTCCTAGATATACATCCAAAAGAAATGAAAAAATACATGAACACAAGTGTACCTGAATACTCAAAACTGTCAAAAAGTGGAAACAGCCCAAATGCTCATTAAGTGGTGAATGGATTAAGTAAAATGTGGTATAACCACACAATGAAATATTTTTTGACAATAAAAAAATTAAGTATGCATACATACTATATACCATGGATAAACTTGAAAGCATCAGGCTAAGTGAAAGAAGCCAGTCACAAAAGACCATATATGTATGAATCCATTTACGTGAAATGTCCAGAATAGGTAAATACAGGGAAAGCAGACTAGTGTCTGCCTAGGGCTGAAGGCAGGGGGTTGGGGCGGCGGGGGGGGGGGGATGTGAATGATAACTTTTAATGGTGGTGGGTATCTTTTGTGTTGATGTTCTAAAACAGATTGGGGTAGGGAATTTCCTGGCAGTCCAATAGTTAGGGTTCTGTGTTTCCACCGCAGGAGGCACAGATTTGATTCCTGCTTGGGGAACTAAGATCCTGCATGCTTCAAGTTGGGGCCAAAAAATACGTCTATATAAAAAGTGAAATAAATAAAACTCTGGTAGAGACTGTACAGGTATATGAATATACTAAAAAACCAAATTATATACTCAATAAGTAAGCTGTATGGTACAAGAATTTTACCTCAATAAAGCCATTATTTTTGTTTAAGTATAAAAGATAGTATGTATAGTATGATCCCATCTGTAAACATTTTTACTGATGGTAAATGAATGTCCTGGAACATGGCTAAAAGTTTTCTGGAAAAAAAATTAAAAATTTTAGCTATAATTAATAGCAGAGAAGAGAAATTATGGTGAATGGGTTAAAGAAAGGGATTTCAAGTTTCACTTCATCGCTTGCTTAAAAACTGTGTTACACCATGTAAAAGAAAATGTAGGGCATTCCCTGGCAGTCCAGTGGTTAGGACTCCACATTCTCATTGCCAAGGGTCCAGGTTCAATCCACGGTTAGGGAACTAAAATCCCATAAGCCATGAGGTGCGGCCAAAAGAAAACTAAGAAAATGTAAACTTTAAAAATTAAAACACAAGACCTTTGCGTGGTAATTAAAACCACACAGTGCTTCACAGATGTAGAAAACAAGGTTTCCATTAGGGAGAGAAGAATGAGAGAGGGGTACTTTAGAGAAATGGGTTAAGAGACATGAACTATGAACCACTAGGTATAAAACAGATCAGCAACAAAGGTATATTGTATAGCACAGGGAATTATGGCCAATATTGTGTAATAACTTTTAATGGAGAATAATCTGTAAAAATACTGAATCACTATGATGTACACCTGAAACTAATCTAATTTTTAAACCAAGTATACTTCAATAAAAATTTTAAAAAACCCACACAGTACTGGCAGGAGAATAAACAGATCTCTGTATACAAAAGAATTTAATATATGACAAAGGTCAGTATCAGTGGAGAAAAGATAAACCATTCCTTAACTCAAGCCAGAAATTCCAGTTGGATTAAAAAGTTGTTTAAAAACATGAAAAAATATACTCAATAGAAATGTTTGAAAAACTATATGAGATTACCTGCATAATTTCAGTGATGACTTTTCTAAGATGTAAAACTCAAAGTCACTAAAACGTTGACAAATTTGGTTACATGTAAATTTAAACTCTATTACAATAAAACTTAAGTTAAAACACAAGTGAGAGTGCAAGAAAATTTTTACAACAGAAGGGAGTTTATATACTTCTTTAAACCATACATGTAATAACAATTCAGTACATGTATCTTAAAATAAAAAAATCAAAATTAACATTTTTAAATAATGAATATATTGAATTACAAGTTGATAAAACTTAAATACAATATATACATATATGTATATGTATATATATATATGAATACAATATATTCATATATGTATATGAAGAGCAGTGAAGAACAACTTTAAACTTAAAAGTAGTTTGTAGGACTTCCCTAGTAGTTCAATGGTTAAGAATCTGCCTGCCAATGTAGAAGGCATGCGTTTGATCTCTGATCTAGAAACATTCCACATGCCACAGGGTAACTAAGCCTGTGAGCCACAACTACTGAGTCCATGTTACAATGGAATATTACTCAGCCATAAAAAAGAAAGAAACACTGCCATCTGCTACAACCTGAATGGACCCGAAGGTATTACACAAACTAAAATAAGTACATGGCAGAAGGACAAATATCACGCAATTTCAGTCATAAGTGGAATCTAAAACAAGCAAAATAGGAACAAAGAAAATAAAACAAAAACAAACTCATAGATACAGAGAAGAGATTAGTGGTTCCCAGAGGGGCAAGTGAAGGTCAACTGTATAGTGATGGATTGGTAACTAGGCTCATGGCAGTGACCCCTCTACGGTGTGTACAGGTGTCAAATGATGCAGTACCCCTCAAACTTACATAATAAAAAGCAATGCTTTCAACGTAACAAAAGTGAAAAAAACCTGCTTATAATCATTTCAGCTAAAAATATCTGAGATGAATATTTCTCAGTGAGCATGTTTTCTTCAATGTCCACGTCCTACAATACAAAGATGGGGGGGCGGGGCGGGGAACGGTATTTAAAACAAAAACTTCATACTAAAGTAAACGCTCAAATTGGTTTCTGTTGTTTTTCTCTTCCTTTACCTACACAAATTTGTGCATATACCCAGTCAGGTACAAGATCATTACCAAGAAGATCAAAATCAATACTCTACCATTTTCCACTAAGAATGGATAATCAACTTAAAAATAAGGATTATTTAAGGCGAACAAGGCAAAACTGCCACCCTCTCACGGCCCCAGAAAAGCCAGGCATGACAGGAGTCCCAAAAGCCCATCAAGTGACAGAATCCTTCTTTGTGCAGCATAAGAGGTCACATTATAGAATGCAGTTCAAAGATGATGGTCACATAGACTGGAGGTTTGTGTAAGGAGCTCTCAGAAAGTCTTAGGGTTACTCTTACTTAATGCAGTCATCATGAACACCATGATGCAAAACTAACAAATACACTGTATAAAAATAGCCAACCCCCAACAGATGAGCCAAATGGTTCTCAGAGACCTCAGGAGCCACTCAGAAAATATAACACAACTATCTCCCCCTGAACTCTGTATGTTTGTTACAAGGAGCTCCTACTGGGATTGCATTCTCAGTACAAATGCCTGAAATTAATTCTAAAACAATTCAAGCCAGGACTTCATCAGGTTGTATTTAAGATGCTAAATTTGTGTTGGTTGATCACTTTTTCTTTCCTTGAGTTCACACAGATAGCCAGGTTTACAGATAGGGCTCCAGTCTGACTTTTCCCCTTTTCTTTACTCATTTGGAAGAGTTTTGCTGATCTCCACCTGACTTCCTAGAGCTACAGCTAATAAGTCTTTTTCAAGTATTATTAATTATATAATTATTAATAAAGGAATTATGTTCATCATGGGCTTCCCTCATATCTCAGTTGGTAAAAAATCCACCTACAATGCAGGAGACCCCAGTTTGATTCCTGGGTTGGGAAGATCCACTGGAGAAGGGATAGGCTACCCACTCCAGTATACTTGGGCTTCCCTTGTGACTCAGCTGGTAAAGAATCCGACTGCAATGCAGGAGACCTAGGTTCAATCCCTGGGTTGGGAAAATCCCCTAGAGAAGGGAAAGGCTACCCACTCTAGTATTCTGACCTGGAGAATTCCATGGACTGTATAGTCCATGAAGTCTCAAGAGTTGGACACAACTGAGAGACTTTGACTTTCATGTTCATCATTATTATTTCTATTTTAAAGATTCCCCTTGTGCTTTCAGCATACTATCTCACTTAAGTCTACCAAAAAAAAAAAAAAAAAAAACCTGGACAACTATGTTTCATCATTAATACCATTTTAGGGATGAGAAAGTGAAAAGAAGTGAAAGTGTTAGTCATTCAGTCTTATCCAACTCTTTGAGGTCCATGGACTGGGGTTGGCCAGGCTCCTCTGTCCATGGGATTTTCCAGGCAAGAAAACTGGAGTGGGTTACCATTTCCTTCTCCAGGGGAACCTTCCCGACCCAGGGAATGAACCCGGATCTCCTTCATTGAAGGCAGACTCTTTACCAGCTGAGCCACCAGGGAAGCCCATAGATGAGAAAATTGAAAATCAAATCAATTATTTCATTTGCCTAAAATGTCCTGAGAAGCAGAAATCAGATCTTACATTATGACAATGTCTTTCCCTATTACAACCCACTGCATCTCAAAACAACACAGAAAACAAGATTAAACCAAGAATGCACAGAGGGAAAAAGGCATTGAACAGGAAGCAGCATTTGGGCTTAATGAATGGTAATAAACAAGGACATGACAGTTCTAGGACAATAAGCAAATTGGTTTACTAGAGAGCGATATCTGGAGAACCTTCACTGCCAAGCTGAGAATCCTGACTTCTGCCTCCAAAGAAAAGCAGAGCAGGAGCGAGCACGGCTCACACCGTGGTCACGGGCACCGCTCAGGTCCTCAGGGCAGGAGAGACCAGCTGAGACCCAAGAAAGACAACGGGAGTGGGAGAGGGGGAAAGGAGATAGATGGAGGTGATGGAAAGTAGAGAGGTAACAATTTAGATGTCCATCTTACATGAGTCCCTCTGATTACAATGGAGGAGCAATTTGAGAAGGCACAAATTGGAAATAAGATTATGATACTGAGAGAATAACCAAGGAAATAGGTTTATGTTAGCATACACTGGTAGCTGAAAACGTGAGGGCATATAAGCTCTCTAAAAGAGCATATGCTGGAGAAGGAAATGGCAACCCACTCCAGTGTTCTTGCCTGGAGAATCCCAGGGATGGGGTCGCACAGAGTCAGACACAACTGGAGTGACTTAGCAGCAGCAGCAGCAGGGTTAGTTCTCTGGTAGTCTAGGGTTTTGGAGTCAGTGCCCCCACTCCAAAGGTTCAGGAATGAAGATTCCACAAGTGGTTTTTTTATGGCATTAAGTGAGATTAAAACAAATATCCAAAAATGAGAAAGCAAAGATGAACCCCAGACAAATGGTAGTTACAAAATCAGGCAAATAATAATTAAAATAAATCAAATATACACATATACACCCATGAGCAAAGTGAAAACAGTCCAGCAAAAATATAATAGATTAACCCAGCAAACAAAGAAAATAAAAAATTATATTTACCAGTTAAGAACAAAACTAACTTAAGCACAAACTGGAAAACAAAACTAAAGCAAGGTGCCAAGTGGGGAATAAAGCAATGAAAACAAAACTAACAAATATGTTGAGAGGAAAGGAAAGAAAGAAAATAGAGAAAGAATAGATATGCTAATAGATAAGTTAAATAGAGGTAGATGAAGATTTCTATACATTAAAGATTAACTGCAAGGGGAAAAGAACAGTAGGAAAGGCAAACAAAGGAATAAATGTAGAAAAAATATAATAGGTTTAAAAAAATTAAAAATTAGAATTATAAAGAAAGAAAAGAAAAAAAAAAGGAAGAAGAAAGAAAAAGGGGGGAGGAAAAAGGAAAACTCCACAGAACTGCAAAAGCCCAACATAGAGGCAGAGGTTTATAAAAACAGTAGAAAGTGTGATTGAATATACACATATACCTATACACCCATAAGCAAAATCAAAACATTCCAAGAAAAATAAAGTACAATAGATTGACCCAGCAAACAAAGGAAACCAAAAATTATACCTACCAGAACAAAACTAATTAAAGGACAAACTGGAAAACAAAACTAAAGCCAGGTGCCAACTAGGGAATAAAGCAATGAAAATAAAACTAACAAATATGTTGAGAGGAAAGGAGAGAAAGAAAAGAAAGAAAGAATAGATATGCAAATTTAAATAGAGGTAGACAAGATTTATATATATTAAAGATCAACTGCAAGGGGAAAAGAACAGTAGGGAAAGCAAACAAAGGAATAAATGTAGAAAAATAATAATATGTTAAATAATTAAAATTTTAAAAAGATAAAAGAAAAAGAGGAAAACTCCACTGAACTGCAAGAGCCCAACATAGAGGCCGAGGTTTATGACACGAACAAAACATATGTGACTGAGAAAAAGAAAAGCTCAAAAGCTTAATTGGATTACTTAGTGCCAATAAAATCAACAACTACAACAGATGGGGAAAAAAGGAAAAAAGAAAAGAAAAAAAAATCCAAAAGGATCTACAGAACTAGTCAAAAAATGATAATAATAAATGTTTTTCTTGAGTAAAAAAAAAATAAATAAATAAAAGAGCATATGCAACGGGGCAAGGAAAGGAATCTTTAAGTGATGGACAGAGAATCTAGAGTCTTTAAGTCCTGGTCAAGGAGGTATGAGGAGCACTGGGAAAGTTCAACACCTAGAAAGACTAGGAAATAGGAGTTTCAAGAAAAGGAATGGGCAGTGGTGTTCAACACAACAGAAATGCCCAGTAAAATAAGGAAGGAAAAATCAGTGGCAAGCAGGTGGTGACTGACGATTTTGGCAACAGCACCTCAGAAGAGTGGTGAAGTTCCTAGACCCAACCAAGACCAAAAGGTGAGGAAGTGAAGACTATGAGAGCTGCCTCTCTTTGGAGAACTTTGCAGAAAGAGAGGTAAAATAATAGTACTGGAGAGGGAGCAATGGGCAAAGAAGGGGGGGTGCGGGCATGTTTCACAGATGAAACAATGGTTCTCCACCTGAGACAGACATCAGTCATCGTTAAAAGTTCCCCTGATGGTGCTAATGTGCAGCTGATTCAAGAACCACTGGAGTCAGAGGTATTCGTTTATCAGAAATGGAAGAGTGAAGGTTCAAAACAGGGAAAGGCTGACTGAGGAGCAACAGAATCTCAGGTAGAGATGAAGATGCAACCCCAGTGCGGCTGTAAGGGAGAGAGGATATGGGTCTTTCTTTTTCCAGGCAGTGATGAATAAGCAGGTCACAAATTTTGAGAGATCTTAAGTTAACGTTTCTCAAAATTAATCTGTCCTTTTCATTGAAAAAAAAACATTTCTGCATTTCATCTAATCTCAGATGCCACTGCCTATGGTATGTACCCCAATTTTAGAATCAATAAAATACAGTATTTTAATAATTGTTCATTTCTATGATGTCATCCCAATTTTAGTTTAATGTCCTAAAGATAGCTGGAATGGTTACAAGTTTAAATATGAAATATGACAGCGCAGCAAGGTTTAAAGATAAACTATTAATCATTGTCCATCCTGTAATAGGGAATAACAGATCTGACTCCATATTGGATCCATTTCTTATACTTCAAACTTTATGGGCTATTACTCTTGCTATGGGGCTTCCCTGGTGGCTAAGATGGTAAAGAATCTGCCCACAAGGCAAGAGACCCAGGTTCAATTCCTAGTTGGGAAGATCCCCTGGAGAAGGGAATGGCAACCCACTCCAGTATCCTTGCCTGCAGAATTCCATGGACAGAGGAGCCCGGCAGGCTATAGTCCATGGGGTCGAGAAGAGTCAGACACAACTAATGGGATGTTGCCTATAAAGTATATATGATGGCCTGTCTCCAGGAACAATGCCTCCCATGCCTAAGTGTAAAGCTAAAATACCTTTGTTCAGCTGACAGAAAACACCCTGACCAGCACACCTGCTGCAAGAAAGAAGAAATTTACATATCCCCCTCAGAGTCTGACTGGAACCATGAAATATTTGCAACAACTTATTATCCTTTTACTTTATCTCCTCACCTATCCTTCTTTGTTATTAAAAAGCAACTAGCACCCAGGGACCTCCATGGTGGTCCAGTGGCTAAAACTCCACACTCCCAGGGCAGGGGGCCTGAGTTTGATCACTGGTGATCCCTAAATCCCACATGCCAAAACTAAAGATCTTCCATGCCACTACTAAGACCCAGCACAGCCACATACATACATACATACATACATATTTTTTAAAGAAAGAAACTAGCATTCAAACCCAGACAAAATCGTTCTTTGGGACATTAGTCCATCACCTTCTTCGTGCGCTGGTTTTCTAAATAAAGTTGCCATTCCTTGCCCCAACACCACGCTTCTTGATTTACTGGCTTGTCATATGGCGAGCAGTATGAGCTTGGACTCAGTAACAGTGTCTAAGGTGATACAGTAAAGTTCTATATAAAACCACTGACAGCCATATGCTCTATTAGTTTAGTTAGGAAATCCCATCCCAGGGATTTCCCTGGCTATCCAGTGGTTGGGACTCATACTTTTGGTGGCAGGGCCCAAGTTCAATCCCTGGTTGGGAGCCTACAAGCCACACAGCATGGCTGGATAAAAAAAAAAGGAGAGAAACAAATCCCATCCCAGAATCACCACCCATGGTCCACGTGAGCATGTCAGAAGGAAACGAGCACTCTCCCTTGGCTGCCCCGAATGATCGCACCAAGTAGTATGTATTCACTCTAGGAAACAAGCCATACATACATACTGTTTACCAAACTAAGTAAACAGAGACACTGTACTAACAAGGTGATAAACATAGATAAGCTGAGCACTGCACAGTTTCAATAAAATCAAATGCTCACACTCATAGCATTTAAAATTCTCCTGCACCTTTGATATTTGTTTTATTAAACATGTATATTTTGTTTATTTAGCTAATTCAGATGTTGCTTCCATTTTGCTCTAATTAATTTCTGAAAGGCTGAAAACAAATCTGTATCCATGCATGAAAATATAAATCTTATTATTTTGAGAAAGGGGAAAATGTGTATCCAAAATGCCACAGTTCATTATTATTTCAGGTTCTATTCTTCTCTTCAAAAGGGAAAGATTTCATTCTTTAATTTGCTTTTGTTTTTATTTTGAAACCTTTTGAGATGCTTTGTACAAACATTCTCTGTTCTTTCCAAATGAATTTTAAATATAGCCATTATTTCTCTCTGGCTGAAATAATGCTTCTGAAGACAAAAGTTTAAAATTTTGCTTCAGAATTCTTCAGAATATTTTCATTCAAGATAGTACATTAAAATAAATTTTAAATAAAAGAAAGTCACAAGTAGAAACCATTGTCAACTAACTGATTCAGCAGCTAACTGTAAATTTAAAGAATCTGTTGATACAACTTGCACCATTTTAACATCCTCCAGCTCTTGATTTTCACTTTATGGCCTGAATGTTTTTCACAGATTACAGTCTTCCTGCTTTTTGCACTTTCACTTTGTTTACATTTATTTTGATAATTTGATAATCATTTTATAAAAGCATGAATATAATTGCAAAATGAAACAGACTGACAAAAAATTAACAGAATTCACATATTCACAAAATCTAATTACTTATAAACTCAGAAGATGTGTATGACAGCCTAAGTACAGAGCTCATGGTTCTTTTTCTCTAATTACGCAAGTAAAATTCTCGACTCACCAAAAATGGAGCCATGCTAGGACTAAACACACATTTTACTCAAATCAATTTCACTTTACTGTAAATAAATTATTTTAATGCCTACATATATTCATTAAAGAAGCGCCATCAATAACTGAAGATGTTACTTGACTTCATTAAGATAGCTAAGCTGCAGAAGCCAAGAAATGACAGTTTATTCAATAATTGGCAGCAACAACATGACAGCCATTAGGAAAAACACACATCATAAACCATAAAGCTTCATTTCCCACCTCAGTAATTCCTTACACACAAAAACATTCCAGGTGAAAAACATAATTGCATATTTTCTTGTACATTCATTTTGCACATTTCTTCCATTTATAAAATATATTATGAATTTTTTTCAGAATTAATCTTGGAGTGGAAAGGACTTTTCAATATGACAGAAAACTCAGTTATAAAGGAAAAGATGGACAAACATTACCTCATGAAGATTCATAACTTCTATTTGGAAATATCTACCATAAACAAAGTCAAAAATTAAATAACTGGGTAGGTATTTGGACTATGTGACAAGCAAAGAGTTAATTTTCTTAATGTTAAAAGAAAGTATTTAAAACCAGTAAAAGAAAACTTCTATGTGGAAAGTCTGATAATACTGGGGAGATGGACAACAGGCACTCTGGGTCACTATTTTTTTCCCTAAATTAAATGAATTTTTAAAGTAAAAATTTTTATTTATTTCTGGCTGTGCTGAGTCTTCCCTGCTGTGCAGGCTTTTCTCTAGTTGCAGCAAGCAAGGGCTAGTCTGTAGTTGCGGTGCTCATGTAGTAGCTTCTTTGCAGCGGAGCATGGGCTCTAGGGTATGCGGGCCTCAAAAGTTTCAGCACATGGGCTCAGTAGTTGTGACTCCTGGGCCCCAGAACACAGCCCCAATAGTTGTGGCTCATGGCCTTAAAGTTGCTCTGCAGCATATGGGATCTTCCCAGACCAGGGATTGAACCCGTGGTCTCCTGCATTAGCAGGTGGATTCTTTATCACTGAGACCCCAGGGAAGCTCTTTGATTCACTACTGAAGACACACTATTGCAAATTTTTTGTTCGTATTTGATAATAGCTACAAAAATGTTACATACAGACCTTATAACTCAACAATCCTCTGAGTTTATCCTATTACTATACTTACATCATACACGAGGTTATCCTTTATAGCACTGTTGATTATGAAGAAGGGAGGAAAATAGTGTCCATTAGGATACTGCGATGCAACCGACTAGTCTGACTCCATTTTTAAAGTGAGATTGCTGTAAATGTCAACATGAAAACATGTCTCATTACATTGCTAAAACAAAACAAAAAAAAAAAACTGCTATGGCAGAGACTTCTGTTTGTTTACTAAATCACATCTTTTCTTCCTCCAGGGCATATGGCTAGACTACACTTCCCAGGCTTCCCTGCAGATATGTGGAGTATGTGACTGAGCCTGGCTAATAGGATGTGTGTGAAAGTGACGCCTGCCACCTTCAGACCTGGCTCAGAAAACCTCCTGTGCGATCTCCAGTGTTCTCTCTTTCACATCCCTACAGGTACGAGTAAAGCTACCAGACGGATGCTGCTTAATACAAAGCTGCCAGGAGCACCACCCAGTCAAGACACCACACACTTGACCATTATATGAGATTTAAAATTTTACTGTGAAATCCCCTGAATTTTGAGGTAATTACAGGTGTCATCCTATAGCCTACAACCTGACAAACACAGGTCCCATTCCTGATTTTTAAATAAACACACGTGTGAATACACACACACACACACACATGTTGATATATCATAAAATATAAAGGTAAATATTAAATCATTAACAGCTGTTCTCTCTCAGAAATGGGACTAGGGGTCAGAAAACAGATGGGAATGCTTTTGTTTTTCACTTTATGCTCCTTTATGCTATTTGATTTTTTCGATGCTGCTGTTGTACATTCACTAAAAAGGAGTTCATAAAATCAGATATCTGCTGTAAATGTGGAAGATGATCTTAAGCAAACTGCCACCTGTCCATACTTCTATTGACCATCTTGTACAAACAGAAGAAACAGTAATGTAAACAGAAGAAATAGTAATCTCATTTATAATGCCCTACTATATTTCAGCATTTATAATTTTACTTGAAATTTGTTCATTTTGTGCTTTAGAATTCATAAAATGAATTTTTTTTTACCTTTAGCTTTTATTCTGATTTTTACTCATCTTTATACTCTGAAGGAAAAGACATATCATGCTTTATAATGGTAAATTCTGTTTTCAATAAGTAAAATATCTGACTGTGAATTTCAGGTACATTCCATTTCTTCTATCTTACATGCATAGATAATAATTTGTCATTGAATGTTTTATCTTTTTCATCAAAATTTGCAAAAAATTTTAAAACACTCATTCCTTCACCTCTTTCATGCTTTTAACTTTCTCCAGATCATTTTTCCATCTTGATTTTTGGGTGGGAAGGGTAGAATACTACCAGAATACAGTCACCCATTATAATGTTATATTTCATCTATAAAATATATAAATTATTGCATCTTTTAAATATTTAAACCTTTCGAGTCTGCTTGAATGTCTTGTAACAGGTAAGTTTTTGGTTGATACATTCCTTCACTTATTTTTGAGAGAGTGAAAATATATATGCAAGATCCCCATTCTCATCTCCATATGAGGTATGAGTGGCAGGGACAACTAAGGATTCATGAATTTATTACTGATGAAAAGTTCTTAACTGTTCCTATCACTCATATCTCAGGGCTTCCCTGGTGGCTCAGATGATAAAAAATCCACTTGCAATGCAGGAGACCCAGGTTCAATCCCAAGGTCGGGAAGATCCCCTGGAAGATCCCCTGGAGAAGGGCATAGCAACCCACTCCAGTATTCTTGCCTGGAGAATTCCATGGACAGAGGAATCTGGTGGGCTACAGTCCATGGGGCGCAAAGAGTCGGATATGACTGAGTGACTAACTCTTCACTTCACCACTCTTACCTCAAAACATGAATCCTTAAAAAGGACAATTTTACATAATTGCTATTATTTTTAAAAACCACAACCGGACACAAAATATTAAGTAAATGTCTGATTATAAAATACTAAAATAATTAAAGCATATCCTTCACATTAAAATTGAGCATTACTAAATTGAAAGTTATATATCCACCAAATTTGTATTGAAATTCACATGCCAGCTTTGCCAAATCAGCTAAAGCCCCAGCAGGAACAAACTCCCAGGCAATGGGAACAGCAAGACAGTCACAGAAATGTCAGTGCTGGAAGTTGTTGGCTGAGTTATCTAAGTGCTTGGAGCTTTTCTTTGCTCTCGTCTTCTATGTTTATGCTTTTGGTGGCACTGTTTTATTTTTCCCCAAAAACCACAATCCACCACATTCCAGGGTCTACACAGCTGACTTCACTGACTTCAACAACTGGAAGGGCTAGAAGTTAGGAGCATCCTGTGTTCCTCTGAAACCCCAATTCTCTCGCTGTATTTCTAAATGTTTACCCTGGATAAGAGGACGGTCAACTCACACACTTCACACCTGAACAGGGAAAGTGATAAATGTTTAAAGTTAAGAAGGTGAGTGGCTCACAACTGGCTCAGATTTGGGTGAAAGAAGCAAGAGCTTGTGGTGGGAGGAATACGAGGCAGGGGCTGAATATGGGGCTTGGAGACACTGTCCAAGTTTGAAAAGACATGATGATAAAAGTGGCAAGAGTGGGCGAGGCAACTGACACAGACAGAGAAAGGCACATAGAGCCTCTATTACAGGCTGGATAGAACCACTTTTTAAAAACTCTAACTCATTTTTCAATGCTTGGGCCAAGGCCAGATCATATTACAAAACATGTGAAAGTCGCTCGGTGGTGTCCGACTCTTTTCAACCCCATGGACTATACAGTTCATAGAATTCTCCAGGACAGCATACTGGAGTATGTAGCTGTTCCCTTTTCTAGGGGATCTTCCCAACCCAGGGATCGAACCCAGGTCTCCCACATTGCAGATGGATTCTTCACCAGCTGAGCCACAAGGGAAGCAGATCATATTACAGCACAGCATAAAATCCCACAAAGGCTCCGCAATGCCCTTAGGATCCAATTTACCCGTTAATGTAGCACTAAAGATCCTTAGTCCCCTGGTTCCCTCTGGTTTCTGCATACACCCCCATCACATCCCATAAACTGATCATTCTCTTCAGTTATCAGTTCCACATCTGTTCCCTCCAAAGCCCTCTTTTTGCCCAGAGCAGGGATTTGTAGATAACCTCTAAACTGAGATGGACCATATGAAGTCTAGAAATCACAAGTAATACACTAGAAACAATTTTGCAATTTTGTAGACTGCAGTAACAGTCTGTTGTGGTATGAGTTAAACCTTAAGATGCAGAGCTACCAGCTGAATGGGGCAGAGATGTCTAGCTGAACCTTGCCTGCCCTCAAGGTCAGCAGTCACCCTTCATCCAGCCCATCAGGAATATTTTCTTCCCAGTGACAGTCTTCAATTCACTACATGTGTGCTTACTAAGGTGGCTTCAGTTGTTTCTGACTCTGTGCAACCCCACGGACTGCAGCCTGCCAGGCTCCTCTGTCCATGGGATTCTCCAGGCAAGAATACTGGAGTGGGTTGCCATGTCCTTCTCCAGGGAATCTTCCTGATCCAGGGATCGAACCCGCATCTCTTATGTCTCCTGCACTGGCAGGCGTGTGCTTTACCACTAGCGTCACCTGGGAAGCCCTACAGTATCAACTAAAAGATGGAAAATAAGTATCTGATTTCACATTTCATTAAGGAAAAGAACCATTTTAATATGTTTCAACTGTTTTCACCATTCAAAATAAATTTTCATTCAATCCAAGAGCTAAAAAAAGAAAAAAAAAATTTGAGAGCTCCAGGAAGAAAGTAGTTTACCCGGAAGTTCCCCCAGACTTTTCCCCAAGACTTTAGTCATTTTGTAAATGACTGAAGGGGGACGCGGTTGTAGTTGTAAGTCAGTGACTGAATGGTAATTAAAGCCATGGTCCTGGGCAAGATAACCCCAAGAGAGAGAGTCACAACAGAGGAGAGCAGAGCCAAGAAGAAAGCTTCATACTGAGACGCTGAGGAAGGATCAGCAAGGTAGAACGCTCACCTGCAGTGCCAGTGGTAAAGAATCTGCCAGCCAATGCAGGAGACATAAGGGACGCGGGTTTGATCCCTGGGTCAGGAAGGTCCCCTGGAGGAGGAAATGGCTACCCACACGTATTCTTGCCTGAAAAACTCTATGGATAGAGGAGTCTGGTGGGCTACAGTCCATGCGGTCGCAAAGAATCAGACACGACTGAGCATGCATGCCTGCACCACAGGGGAAATAAGTTGCCCAGGTGGCCCGATTTCTACGCAGCATGACTCATGTTTCTCCTCATTACTATGAAACTATTATTCAGAGGCTGAGAAGTCTGTTTTGTTCATTAGAGCACACATGTGCTCTGTGCACTTAGTCGTTAATTCATGTCTGACTGTTTGCGACTCCATGGACTGCAGCTTGCCAGGCTCCTCTATGGAATTCTCTATGGAATTCTCTAATACAGAATCCTAGAGAAGGCAGCCATTCCCTTCTTCAGGGGATCTTCCTAAGCCAGGTAGGGAATCCAGGTCTCCCACATTGCAGCCAGATTCTTTACCATCTGAGACATCAGGGAAACCCCCACATACACACAAAATTTACAATTAAAACTGACTTTTCAGAAAATAGTGTTTACCATTACAACATGCAAGGCATTTTAGTATTATTTTGTTCTACTTAAAAAAAACAAAAAACAACAAAAAAGAGCTGGTCAGAATCTATACCCAATAATGAGTCCCAACATTTGGTGTCAAAAATATATCCTGTGACATACTACTGAACACGCAGCAACTCCAGGAGTCCTCTGAGTTAGAAAGTAAAAAAAACAAGAAAAGTTGAAATAATAAATTTCACTCAGCCCCAATGACATATAAATTCTTCATTCCACTTCCCCACATTCATAAACTACACATTAATACTTGGGCTTCCACGTGATCAAGGACAACCTTAGGCACTTTTATTCAAATGCAGATAATTACCCAGGCCCTAAAACTCTTCTTCCAGTCCTAATGATAGAGACTGGAAAATCCACACACAATCCTCGCTAAAATTCCCTTATCATTCTTACCAAGTTTGACTCAAAGGCAAATATTCAATGTTGTTAAATGTTTTTTAAAAAGGAAGCAGGAAGGCAGCAAAATAAAACATCAGCAAAAAACTAAATTTGCTTGGATAGAAGACAGTAAACACATTTTTGTACTTCCACAAAATGGACTGCTGGTTGCAGTTAAAAAGAGTACAATCAATCTACAGAGACAGAAAGTAGATTAGTGGTTGCCTGGGGGTGGGAATGTGGAGGGACTGCAAAATAGAGAGGGCAGATGAAAAGGTTCTAAAATTGGGTTATGGTGATAGTTGCACAACTCTAAGTTTACTAAAAGTCACTGAACTGTACACCTAGAGCTAGTGAATTTTAAGGTAAATTATCTATTATTATTTATTATGAGTTATACCACAATGAGGCTTCCCTGGTGGCTCAGTGTTAAAGAACCCGCCTGCAATGCAGGAGACCCAGGTTCAATCCCTGGGTCAGGAAGATCCCCTGGAGAAGGGATATGGCAACCCACTTCAGTATTCTTGCCTGGAGAATCCCATGGACAGAGGAGCCTGGCATGCTATAGTCCTTGGGGTCACAAACAGTTGGACACGACTGAAGTGACTTGGCACAGCACAGAACATTTGCAGTCAGACTAATCAAAGTGTACACTAATTCGTATGACATGTTCCAATTTGGATTTATTTTGGCTGTGTGGCATGTGGGATCTTAGTTTCCTGACTAGGGTTCGAACCCGTGCCCCATACATTAGAAGCACAGAGTCTTAACCACTGGACCACCAGGAAGTCCCCGCACTTGGAGTTTTTATACACATTGTTTGCATGGACATTGCTGGAAGGACATCCAAGAAGCTTGATCAAGATAGCTGTCTCTGGGAAATGGGGTCGAAGGTGAAAGTGTTAAGTCACTCAGTCCTGTCCGACTCTGTGCTACCCCATCAACTCTGGCCCTCCAGGCTCCTCTGCCCATAGAGTTCTCCAGGCAAGAATACTGGAGTGGGTTGTCGTTTTCTTCTCCAGGGGATCTTCCCAACCCAGGGATCAAATCCGGTTCTCCTGCATTGGAGGCAGCAGAATCTTCACCCATCTGAGCCACCAGGGTCAAAGGTGAGAGTTTCAACTTAATTGTATATTGCTTTGTACTGTTTGAAGTCTTCTGTCTTTAACATTAAGTACATAAATAGCTCATGAGAAGCCCTCACAGGCAGGACTCTCAGGAGTCCTGAGTAAATTATGGCGCCAATTCATATAGTCTGAGGAAGGGACCTGTCTGGTCCTTTAGAATTTAAATATTTCTCAGTAGAAGACTATGTGAACCAGGAGACTGACAATAAGAGACCAAAAGTGACAGAATCTTTCCTCAATCCTTATTGCATAAAACCCAGCAGGAAGGGAATGCTAACGGCCTTTGAAGAGGAAAACACGGTTTCCTAAGACTGAGCAGTCATATCCAGTCCTGCTAGAGCAGAACCTGGAGCTATTTCTGCTTTGCAACTGTCCATCTGAAAAGGCATTCAATACCTTCTCTATCTGTACGGGACTACTGCAACTAGGGAACAGAAAATATACTCCTCATCAAGATTGACCAAAAAGAAGAACAGGGACTTCCCTGGCGGTCCAGTGGTTAGGAATCCACCGTGCAATTCAGGGGATATGAGTTTGACCCCCGGTCAGGGAACTAAGATCCCACACACCTCGCAGCAACAAAGCCCATGAGCCATAACTAGAGCATCCGTGCGCAAAAATGAAAGATCCCGTAATGAAGACCCTGTGTGCCACAACTAAAACCAAACAACTAACCATGATGACACAGCCAAATGAATAAATAAAGAACTTAAAAAGAAGAAGAAGAATACACAAATGAAAGAGCTAAAGATGAACCCCAAAAGGCCACTGAACACCACAGTCCCGAAGCTCATAACCAGATCTTGGTTCCTGCCCCGGATGGAGGCCTGGCTTCTGCCTTCTGGCCTCACCTCGTTTCTTGGCTTCTGTTCATCAGAGGACCTGGCTGCACAAGGGCACTGTGAAGATTAAGAACTTGTGACTCAGTGCATCCCCCTTCCCCCAACTTCCCAAGATGCAGTGGTAGGTCGTCTTCTGCCTTCAGCCTGCTCTGTCACCACTTGGCTTCTGGATTTAGAAGGCAAAGGAACCCAGAATCTCGACCGTGAAATACTAGCATTCCCAACGGTGAAACAGGAGACTCACCCAAGACCTTCACCCAAGGCCATCCACGGCCCCTCCCAGCTAGCTCCTCACCTGGATGTGATGCATCTTCTTCCTCCCACACCACCTTGACAAATATCCACCACCACCACCACCACCGCGCGCCACAAGACCCCCATCACCCAACAAAATGTCAACTAGAAAATGGCTCCTGCCAAGAGCATCTGCCAGCAACTGAACAAAAAGAAGGGCATCTGCCCCTGCCTCTGCTCTTCAGGTGCAGACCTGCGACATGCCCTGAAGGGAATTCAGGCTGGAAAGTGAGGCACTCTGTGCTCCAAGGACACTGATGGAACAGGTCTTTAGACAGATGTTCTCAGGAACTGGTTTCATGATCCCAATCCTTGCACCTCCTCATATCTATAACATAAATAGTGGAAACAGTGAAATCACTCAGTCGTGTCTGACTCTCTGCCAACCTCAGGCTCCTCTGTCCATGGGATTTTTTAGGTAAGAATACTGGAGTGGGTTGCCATTTCCTTCTCCAGGGGATCTTCCCAACATATCTAGAAAAGCACCAAATCCCTTCTTGGTGACAGCAGCTCCTCGTGACTAGCAGAAAACCTTCTGTAAAATGAGGGCTTGATTGCACTGACCTCCTCCTTCATCAAAATCATATACTGACCTTCCCCCATTGCGTCTTTGGAACAGTCTCTCAGAATTCTCTGAGGTACTGACTTCCGGGCTGCAGTCCTCATCTTGCCCCAAACAAAACTTAACTTGCAACTCTCACACTGTGCATCTTTTCAGTCTACAAAAGCCTGCCTCAGCTCCATACCAGCCCCGCCCTAGGAGTCCCTACCCATCACTGCATGGCCCCCTGTTGTTTTACCCGCACCACTGCAGCCCCTGCTTCCACATTCATTTATCTGTGTTTATTCAGATTATTTCACTTATAGTATTCAACCCGGAGTCACCTATATGCATTGAACAGCCTCTACATCCAACACACTAGTGGGGAGGCAGCAGTGATGGGGTTTTTGTAGATAACATTTAGGACAGTGTTTTGCTTTATTTTTTAATGGCAGCTTTACTTAGACAAAATTCATGTACCAAATAATCTGCCTTGTAAAAGGGTAAAATTCAGCAGTTTTTAAACTACACAGAGCTATGAAACTCTCACCATGAACTACTGTTAGAACATTTCATCAGCCCTAAAAGAAACCCTGTACCCAAATGCATTTACCCATTTGCATTTTTTTTGCAGTTTCAGATATGCAAACTTTAGAACATACAAAATTATAAAACATTCATGCTATCAAAAACCTGTATAGTATGTGATCTAGATTAAAAGGGTTAATAATTACTCACTGTTGGACATAATGTAACTTAAAGGGCAGAGGTAAGGGTTTCCATTGTGGGGAAAGTTCAGTACAACTATTAACAAGCAACAGTAAAGAGCAGTTTAGACTTGGATAGTGCCTCATGGCTTACAAAACACACTAATTAATACATGGCTTTTTTCTATCCTCTTGTAAGAAATAAAAATTTAAAGTGGTCCATTTTCAAGGTTAGCTAGCTCTGAGTGACAGCTGGCTGATGTAGCAGCGGTAGGGTTACAAAACTGGAAAGTCTGGGCAAACAGATGGAGGATGGGATGCCTAGGATTTTCATGCAGGCTGATTTTATTGGTGAATTCAAAACATAAGAACGGGAATATGTCTGCAGGAAAGGAGGAAACAAGATGTCAGGGAGGGGCCTGCCCATAACGAGGGAGGAAACAAACACTCTACCATTGAGCCACCTGGTAAGAGAGTTCACCCCACAGCACTCAGCCAATGAGGAACCGGGGGAGGGACCTGAGTGTTAGGGGATAAATTGCTCGCTGTAATGACTCTGGGTGTGCCTGTCCACCAGACACCGATCTTGCAAGACTGTCATTAGAGCCTGGCTTCCCACTGCACCCGGTGTCTCCAAGTCCATTCTTTAGGTTTGGGTCGGTGGGCTTTTATTTCCCACACTCTCAAGCATCCAGGTAGGTTAAATGTAGGGCTTTTACAATAAACCGGGAGCCTTAAGTGTCAGAGTGCATGCTTGACCCACAAATTCACCCCAGCGGGTCCCCCAGGCCAGCTCTTCTGATTCCCAGTCCTCTCACTGGACCCACACTTTCTCCACTGTTCCACCCCAGGGAAGAAGCACACAGCCAGTGCAGTGAGCCGGCTGTGTGTGACCATTAAGCAATTACAATTTTATATCTGCCTACAGACAGGAAAAGAAAGGAAGCCTATTTATACCCTCAATGCAACAAAACATGCCATTGTTTTATGAAAAGGCCCTGGAGATTTGGTCAGCACTAGCCCAGCTGCGGCACACACACACTGGTTGGACGGCCCCTGCAAATGTTTTTCCTTTGTTTAGTGTTGAAAACGTGAGCCCTCATCTGGGCTATCCTGAGGTTAAGCCAAAGTAGGAATGGAGCCAGGCTCAAGAGGAGAAGTACCAGTACTTTGCCCGGATGCGTGGCCAGACAGGTTAGACACTTTTAATTAAAGTGAGGTAAAATTCTAATTACTTAACATTCTAATTGTCTCCAGAATTACATCATCTCTTACTCACCAAGTGCTTAATATAACCTGAACCACTGGGAACACCCTGGTTAGCAGCTTCTCGCTTTTTCCAGGAACATGAACTCCTTTTTCAGACAGAGGGTAGTATTTAGTGGGTTTACTCATTAGTCACTAAGCTTTTAATGGCCTGAAAGAGATTAACGAATCTCTGGAAAGTAATCCATTGTACGTAACAATGACTATGGCTTCCCCAGTGCCTACAGAAAATACCCGCAGTGCAAGACACCTAACCACTGCCACCCACTTAGATACACACCACACACACTGACACACACACCTCCTGCACTTACTCTATCTGAATTGGTTACATATGGTAACAAACTACACAATCCCACATAAATACAACAGTTAGCTGCACCGCCCTCTAGGAAACACTTCCACATCTTCCATTTCCAGAAGATGGAAGAAAAACAGAGAAAAAGTGGAGGGCTCAACATTATCACACCAACTAGTGAGGAGACTTCAAATTGAACCTTAAAATCCAGTATTTGCTCCAAATTCTTTCATCCTGGCAGGAGGAATAAGCCAAGAGAGGCATTTACAGGGACGACACACAGTGTGCGTGTGCATGCGAGCACAAATCTGACTCAGCTCCCCAACTGGCAGTAACCTCTGAACTCTCACATGTGTGATCTATAGCTCTGTATTTGCAGTGCTTTCCACCTGGGAGCACAGTTATGTATAAAATGTGACTTCCCACAAGACTAAGCTGTCTGAAGGTGAATTTCACATCCCATTCATACCCCTCTGAGCTCACACAGCACTGATGTCAATTTCACCTCCTAGACATCACCCTCTGTCCCCGAAGGTTCCAGTGGCAGATGCTCAGCACCTTTTCCACACCCGTTACTCCCCAGACCATCTCTACCAAAAGCCACAAGATGGTTTTCAAGATGGCAGCCAAGGATGGCTGGATGGTACCCACATGGTACCAGAGATGGTCTACATGAACTAGAGAACACTGCTCCTGGGTTCTCTCTAGTATTATTCACTCTCAGGGAATAATGTCACAGGCAGTCTTACAGGGATCCCCATGGAGTAAGGAACTGACATCTCCTGTCCAAGACTTGTAAATGTGGATATTGTTAAAGTTGACAAGACATTTTTGGCCGTCTTGAATATTTATGGCTTATTTTCTATTAGAACAAAGATAATTCCAAAATATGAATGAATCCTTCATACTTCTTCTGCACTACTGATTCAAACACCAGATATTTTCACTTTTCTTCTCATTTATACCCAAAGTCAACTCTGAAACGACTGAAGCCCCAGCCAACAATTTTACTGCCACCTCATGGGAAGCCCTGAGCCAGAACCATGTAGCTAGCCAGTCTCAGATTCCCAATCCTCAGAAACTGTGCGAGATAACAAATGTTTGGGCTGTTTTTTTCAAAACTGCTAAATTTTGTAACTCTTGAGAGTCCCTTGAACAGCAAGGAGATCAAACCAGTCAATCCTAAAGGAAACCAACCCTGAATATTCATTGGAAGGACTGATGCTGAAGTACCAATCCTTTGGCCGCCTGACACGAAGAGCCAACTCATTGGAAAAGACCCTGATGCTGGGAAAGACTGAGGGGCAGGAGGAGAAGGGGACGACAGAGGATGAGATGGTTGGATGGCATCCCCAACTCAATGGACATGAGTTTGAGCAAGCTCCGGGTGATGATGAAGGACAGGGAAGCCTGGCATGCTGCATTGCAGGGGGTCACAAAGAGTTAGACACAATTTAGCTGCTAAACAAGTTTGGAATACTATGTTATGCAGCAATAAATCCTAAGGCAATCTCCATACCACATTTATCTGAAATGTTCTTTCCTAGCTCTAACTACCAAAACTCTCAAATTGGAGATCCAGTGAAGGTGGCTTATCTTTTATGAAAGTGCGCTGGACTGTCCCCTCACCAGAATTACTTACTTTTCCCCTCAGTTCAAATTACACAGGTCACTCTTAACACAGAGCTTCCTTTGTCTTATACTGCAGTTAAGGCTCACAGGTCTGCACCCCATAAGCTCTCCAAGGTACAGATCAGGTCAGTGATTCTCACCCATCCGACACCCATGTAGAGAACAAGCTACAGAGTAATTCTATTGGACTTTAGTTAGGGTTTGGCTGGTCCTCAGTAATAAAGACTTGATTATCCATGGAGAAACTAGTTCCAGCTGAGACCACAATTTGTGGAAACAGTCAGAGAAAGTGGGGGAGGGCACAATCAGATTGGTCCTGGGCAGAACCCACCCCTTCCTTCCCCACCCTGTGTCGTTGTTGTTTAGTCACTAAGTCATGTGTGACTCTTTGCAATCCCATGGACTGCAGCCCACCAGGTTCCTCTATCCGTGGGATTCCCCAGGGGTTCGCTGTTTCCTTTCCAGGGGGCCTCCCTGACTCAGAAATCAAACCCACAGCTTCTGCACTGCAGGCACACTCGACCACTGAGCCTCCTGGGAGCCCAAGGAGTGCTGCACCCGTACCTTCCCCAGTAACCCCCTCAGAGGAGGGTGAGGGAGGATGAGTAACTGACAGAAACACCGTGTCTGCATCTTCACTGGGGGAGTCAGTAGAGCAGGTGGTCTCGGAAGCAACAGAACACGCCCCTCCCTGAGTCAGCTGCACTGGATCCAGCAGCTGATGGGGGCGGCCACACAGCGTGAACTTGGCAATCAGAGCCATCTGGGTCTGCATCTTGATCCCACAATCAGAAACCATCAGACCTAGGAAAAAGCATCCAGTTCTTGAACATTCAGATCTTCCCCTTGTAAATTACTACAAATGACTAAGACAGCTGTTGAAAAGACTAAATGAGATCAACCTACCAGTTTATATGAAACATCCAGAAGAGGGGGAATCATCTCAGCCACTTCCCTTCCTCTCACTGAAGCCAAACTTCAGGAGAAAATGTGCCCCAAATGGAAGAGTCTAAGCCCTAACGTGAGGACACGAAATCAAGCCACCTCTATTGCCCCTGTCACTACAAAGCCCAAAAGAGGCTCTGGGACTGGGGAGACAACTCCCATATTCACTTATATACTTACATACAGCCCCAATTTAAAAATCTGACTCCTTTCAAACAAATATTTTCTCTTCAGTCAGAACTCATTAAAACTTAGCAAAGGGCCACCCATAAACATGTTCTAGGCCAACTGCATGTAATCTCACTCCAGAGAACTTATTGTAGCTAATTAACTAAGCTGGCATCCCCCAACTGACCATAGCTTCCTCAGGTGCCAGAGCCAGGGATTCATTTTGTGTGTGTGTGTGTGTGTGTGTGTGTGTGTGTATATGTGTGTATGTGTGTTAAGCTTCGTAATTAGCACAACGTTCACCACTTTAAAGGCAAATAATTGACCAATCAACTAGGAATTATTAATTCTAGAACATGTAAGTATGACATAAGCCTACTCTGGGAACCAAGAAAGTAGAAACCAGAATTAAAAAACCTGGATAGTTCAATTTTCAACATAAAGCACATCTATTAAGATTCTAGGGACTTCCCTGGTGGTCCAGTTGTTAAGAATCTGCCTGCCAATGCAGAGGACATGGGTTCTATCCCTGGCCCAGGGACTAAGATTCCATATGCTTTAGTGCATCTAAGCCTGAGCACATCTGAAACCCGTGGGCCTAGCGCCTGTGCTCCATGACAGGTGATGACAGCGCAATGAGAGGCCTGTGCACTGCAACGAGAGAGCAGCCCCTGCCCTGCTGCAACTAGAGAAAACCTGCACAGCGACTAAGACCCAGCACAGACCCCCAGAAAAGATTCCAGTACATTCCACAGTACTAAACACTAAAGCAGACAAAAAGAAGCAAAAGACTTCCAAAAATGTTATTTACGCTCTCAGAACATTCATGAAATATAAAGATTACATTTTTAAACAATCGCAAAAGCCACAATTAGTTCACATGTTGCTCAATCTGTAAGGTGAAATCCATGTAAAAGATTTCAAAATTTAAATTATATATGACAAATTTTGTAATCTGCTTTATAAAAAAGAGCATTCAAAGTATAGTCAGAACCAAACCAGGGTAGTCATGCTTCTTCCAATGAAAGTAATCCTTGTCAGGCAAGTGTATATCATAACGTTTTGCTCTTTTATCTACTAGGAAGAATCTCATGATAATATTTCAAACAATTAGTAAGTAATTTACATCTTCGTTTTACCAATACACAAAACTAGGATTTTGCAACAGAAAACCAATTCTGACTAAAGTAATACAGTACTTTAAAAAAATACTGAACAGTTAAAAATGACATTTTACATCAACATTTTACAATACGGGAAACCAGAGAGATTGATCAATACTCATCACAACCAACAGGGCTCTTCAAGCTGACTGAGGATAAATGCCCTTTGGCTCCTGCTCCCCTCCTGAAGCGCCTGAGTGTCTCGTCACACAGCCGAGACCAGCATCTGTCAGTCTCCATGGCAACTGCAGCAAGCCCTCCAGTGCCTGAAAGGGCACTAGATGCCTCTCCTTAAATACTTAGTAGGTTTCAGAACAGCGGGCTTCTTGGGGAAGTTCATGAGAAGCACACACCACTCAGAGCCCACCTTTCTTCCTTCAAAAACACTGTTTTTTGCTTTGGGTTTTTTTTTGCCACACCACTTGGCTTACTGGATCTTAGTTCCCTGACCAGGAATTGAACCCTAGCCATCAGCAGTGAATTCGTGGAGTCTTAACCACTGGACTACCAGCAAATTCCCCCAAAACACTCTTTAAAAATATATACATATTTATTCATGCATTTATGTGGCTGCACTGGGTCTAGTTGCAGCATGCAGCATCTTCATTGTGGCATGCAGACTCTTAAGGCATGTGGGATCCAGTTCCCCAACCAGGGATCAAACCCAGGCCCCCTACATTGGGGATGTGGCATCTTAGCCACTGGACCACCAGGGAAGTCCCCAAACATTCTATCAGATTCACTGGAATAAATCCAGAAAAGGAGTGTTCACAACTGGTTCCTTGGGTCAAGCAGGCGCTGGTCTGTCTCTTTTTACATGGTATATTCAGTGTCTATTTCGGGTGTTTAGTGCCCATTTTAATCAAATCTAAGTGTTTTTCATTTTTTTGATGTCATCTCAACTCCCTCAAGTACCTCATCCAATGAGCTGTATCAGAAAACAAAAATTTAATAAAGCACTGTATCTAAGATCTAATAAGCCTCTTAGATCTTGGCTATTTGGAAAGAATTAACATTGCAATAAGTTACTCTGTGGGTTATGTTTTAATTTGTTTCCACACACAAAGTAAGATTCCACAAGATGCACAGCAGTCTCAAGCTCAGCTCCAGTACCCCTGGAGGAGGCTGTCTTATACCTGGGACGCCCTCATGGTAAAATCAGCACAAATTTTGTTGTCACTCATTAGGGTGTTTTCACATCCCAAAGGGGCAGAAGTATTATAGCAGGTGACAGATACTCAGGCTTCCTTAATGACAGAAACGATTTTCTTTTCATGAAAAGCTGATTCTCCCAAGAAGCTCAAAGATACAATAGTGACCTTGTTTAAACCCAGCCTGGGGCCAGAAGTGAAAGATTTTGATGGCGGGTGATCCTAGGCATGCGTGGCAGCTGTCTCCATCAAAGTTAGAACACATCTTCCTGGGAAAGCCATCTATGTGCTCCAGAAGAAGCCAGACTATAAAGGAGCTGCTGAAATATAAGTCCTTCCTCTGCTTCTTTTTCTCCAGGACCTCGCTCAGTGTCTGGCACGACGGGACCACCCCACCCACGCCACCCACCCCACCCACGCCAGCAATGAGGAGTGATGGTCTGACAAATCAGTAACGCCTGGCATGCACACGTGCTAAGTCCCTTCAGCTGGGAAGCCCAGGAACGCCTAGGGCAGACATCAAATCTTTCATTCAAGAAATGACCAGTTTCCTTTACACACTATGACTCCAGACTAAATCATCAGTTTTCACTTGTCTGAGGCAAAAGAGAAAACAAATTTTCTTGAAATTGAACTTGAAAGTAATAACCCTTATTGTGAGGTATCATTTCTGATTCTGGAGGAGGAAGAGCGATGATAAAAAAAAAATCATATTTTAATTTTAGAAATGGTGGCTTTGTGTTTGCTGGTATTAATGACTTGGCAAAACAAGGACGTGAGGACCCAGTGTGAACTCCCCAACCCCAAATTTTAATTTTGCTGTTGTTTAGTGGCTAAGTCATGTCTGACTCTTTTGAGACCCCATGGGCGGTAGCCCACCAGGCTCCTCTGTCCATGGGATTTCCCAGGCAAGAATACTAGAGTGGATTGCCATTTCCTTCTCCAGGGGCTTCCCAACCCAGGGATCGAACCCGCATCTCCTGCTTGGCAGGCGTGTTCTTTACCACTGAGTCACTTGGGAAACCCAAGTTTAATTTTACCTATGAAATCCCAGGGCTCCCTTGGTGGCTCAGCTGGTAAAGACTCCACCTGCAATGCAGGAGACCTGGGATCAATCCCTGGGTTCGGAAGATTCCCTGGAGAAGGGAACAGCTACCCACTCCAGTATTCTGGCCTGGAGAATTCCATGGACTGTATAGCCCATGGGGTCGCAAGGAGTCAGACACAACTGAGTGACTTCCACTGCTATGAAATCCCAAGTATTAGGAATGTTAGTTCTAGGATGGAACACCCACTTACCCTGCACTTACCTATGACCACAGCCCCCCAGTACTTCCTAACTCACCGAGCACATATCACTGCCCAGGAGAGAACAGAAAAAGAGGAATAACTGGTGTACAAGATAAAGGGCACAAGGAATGTTGCATCTGGGTATAAACAGAGAGTGAAAGGGGCAGGGGGGAGGATATCCAAGATTAGTCTAACAGGGACTTCACCTAAAAGACACATTTGGACCTAAACTCTCTAGAAACTATATAAGCCACTGTTACTGAGGACAATGATGATCCATCAAGGGTGTTGAGGGGGAAAAAAACAGTTGAATATCACTGTTTTAGGAAGTCCACAAAAACTGAAAAAAGACCAGCCAGCAGCCTGAAGATCATTTCAGACTGAATTTGTAAAGAGCCCAGTCAGCACTCTTTTACAATTTTCCTAGCAACTTGGCTTAGCCCTAGACTAGAAGAATTAAAACAAATTACCCAGTGCTGGGCATTAATGTGGTAAATATGGCAGAGAATCAGGGACACATCATCTATTAGAACAAAAATAAAATAAAAAAGATACGTGCTCAGCAATTTCACTTCTTCATATTACCCTAGACAAAACAGCTTGCATGAAACAGGAATTAGGATGAAAAGATGCTCAGTGCAGCATTTGTTTATTATAGCTTTTTTTGAAAAATACTATTAATAAGTGTGCTGAGTCTCTCAGCCAGTAATCTTGAACTGGTGTAGCAGCTCCTGCATTGCAGGTGGATTCTGTATCAGCTGAGCTACAAGTCTATTAATACAATGAATCAAAGTGCCCATTAACAGAAGTCAAACTAAGGCATATTTATACTCTGGGACATTATGCAGCAGTTTAAGAATGAAATGGTCAATATGCACCAATTTAGAAAGCTCCCCACAACCCAGAGCTAATAAAAAATACAGAACCATGTATGGTATTGATGACGTTTGCTTTTTTATTTCTTTAATTTTTAATTATTATTGTATTTATGTGTTTACATTTTATCTTTTGACTGTGCCCCATGGCATATGGAGCATGTGGAATCTTAGTCCCCTGACCTGGGATTGAACCCATGCTCCCTGCATTGGCAGAGTCAGTTTTTAACAATGGAAATGAAGTCTACAGCATTGCTTTTTAATGTGAGCACACCACACCAACAATTCTTCACGGTCCCAACTTGTGTACCTGATCTGGGATCTCAATGCAAGTCTCAGCCCCTTTCCATACCCAAACGGACTGTGATCACATGTGTTCAGCACCTATCTGGACAAGCTCTGAGCATGCAATGCTAGAACTGCCAGCTATCCACACCTCTATCTCGTCCCAGGAAGGTGACAGGACTCACACCACTGAGTCTCTTTCTGAGCAACTATTATACACCTAACCCCTTTTTAAACAGGACATATTATGCATGTCAATAGTAGAAATAATTTTTTTTCGGATACTACATGTTGAGATAGGAAGGGATAACTCACATTTATTAACCATGGAGGAAACGTGATGAAGAAGACAGAATTCCTTTAAGGCTGTGAATGGATCAAAACAGGAAGAACAAGCCTGTGGATACCCATGCACAGGTTAGTTGTCTTACTGGTGCATCCTGGGGAGCATGCAGGACGTATTATAAAGCAGTGCTGCAATGGAAATAATAATAATGCTAGACATTTGTTTGGAAAAGTAATTTTATGGTTTGTTGTACTGTTTGTGATTCTTTAGCACATCTCTGCAGTTGTCAATGGACGCACTGCACACTGTATCCGCTCTGGACTATCTGCGGTACAAAATGGAGCTTGAAACCATAGAATCCTAGTGCACCTTAACATGATGTCAAGTTTTGATCACCCAAATGGAACCACCAGCACAGAATCCTACACCAACTTTTTTTTTTTAATAGGTGAGCACAAACACGCACAAACCAATTCTTCAAGTGTTCCCAAATTGTGGTACCTGAACTGGGAACTGGCTCAAAATGCAAGTTCTCAGACCTTCCCCCACAAGGACTGAATCAGCCATGTGGATTCAGCAACACATATCTGGACAAGCCCTCTGATGCATGCAAAAGCCAGAGGACTGCCAGCCTACACAGCTCTATCTACACGTCCCCAAGGAAGGGATTGACAGGACTCACACCAACTGAGATCTCTGAGCAACTATCTATACACCTAACCCCCTTTTTAAACAAGGAGACTATATTCATGCATTGCTCCATAAGATAGAAATAATTTTTTTCAGATACTACAGGTAGAGATCAGGGAATGATTAACTACACAATTGTATTAACAGTGGAGGAAACTGTGATGGAAAGAAGAACAGAAGTTCCCTAAGGGCTGCTGAAATGTTGGAGGTCACAAACAGGAAAAACAAGCCCTGTGGGAATTTTACTCCAGAGCAACAGAGTTTAGTTGGTCTTACTGGTGTCTCCTGTGAAGAAAATGCAGGACAGTCAACTCAAAGGACAGCTAGCTACCAAAGGAGAATAAAGAACAATGCAGACATTGTTTTGGAAAAGCTAAACTTTTATGGTCTTCCGTTGTACTGTTTTGTGATTCTTCAGCATCACTCTGCAGTTGTCAAGGCCACGCACTACACCACTGTCATCCTCGCATCTACTAGGACTATTCTGCAGTGACAAAAAGTGGAGCTTTGAAACCAAAGTAATGAATCTTAGTGCTCACCTCTAACCACGATGCTTCTAAGTGTTGATCATCCCCCTTCAAGGGAGTGGGACCTGGAAACACACACGCACACAGAGACCTACACACACACTGTATTTTATTTCTTAACTTGAACGTCAGAGGTAAAATCAACCATTACTGTCAATATTTAAAAAAATAAACACTCAAATGTAGTCAGGAATCCTCTTTAAAATAAGGTTTATAGGAACATGTATTTAAGGCCTAAATATTTAAACATATATAGGAATCTGTATATTTAAAACACAAACCTATATACTTAATTTTCAGTTGAGAGATGGCAATAAGAGGTGACCTATCAACCTCCATATTATTGCTACAAGTCATGCTCTAACCCAGAGATACAAATAAGTGGTATTTTATAAAGATTTACTAATTTTCCAATTCTAAATTTTTTTTAGAAGTGAGAGCTTAGCTGACTTTGTATCAAAAGTGCATGGTGTCACCCTTGACATATACAACAATTTTAACAGCCAACATCTAAAACAGCCTAGATACTCTTCCTTAACTTTGCCACAAAAGATCAAGTAAAAGTTTTGCTTTCTATAACAAGTGCTCTTCAAATTTTACTGAAGAGAAAAAGCTGAATAAAAGTACACTCTCACTCCAGGGTTTTAGGAACATCAGCTCCTACAGTTTCAAGCTTTATCCTCTTGGATATATCGAGGTCATCACAACCCACTTGTTCTTTGATACAAGCAAAACCCCATGCTGGAAGCAACTGCAGAACTACAAAAAAACAGCTGTATGCCATTCAATTTTCTGGGCCATGTTTCTCCATGGTACAGAGGAAAATAATTTCTTTTTTTAGCCTAAAAGCAAGCACAGTTCTCCTCATCTTCCATCATTCAACCAATTATCTGTCTTCCTTTAACAAGGCCAAGTTTTTACCTGTATCCATGTAAGCAGCTTCGGTTCTTTACACAGAGAAGACGAAGCAAAAAATGTTGTGACACTCTCATATACTGGAAATGTCCAATTAAAAAAAAATTACCACTACATCAAGAGTATTAAAGTCACAGACATAGAGAACAGACCGGTGGTTGCCAAGGGGCAGGAGAGGTGGAAGGGACGATTGGGAGTTTGGGAATGATTAGCAGATGCAAACTATTCTATATAGAATAGAGACAGCAAGATCCAAGTGTACAGTACAGGGAACTATATTCAATATCCTGTAATAAACCATAATGGAAAAGAATATGAAAAAGAATGTGTGTATGCATGTATGTATGTATGTGTGTTTATACATATATATAACTGCATCACTTTCCTATACAGTAGAAACTAACCCAACACTGTAAATCAACTATACTTCAACCAAAGAAAAAAGCATTAAAGAAGAACATACTTTACCTCTAAAGAGAACAGACTTAAAACTTAAGAAACAGAGAATAACTGTAAGGTGTAAACCATATTACAAGATCATTTTGCAATCTGTCTATTGCAATATATCTATTTCTAAATGCGTTAGGAAGCAAGTTCATGTAAAAGCAAGACACGGAATATAATTGCCTTTAGGTCAACATTTGTCAGAGAAGGCCTAAGCATTTACTGATAAGCAGCTCTCAGTATAAACAAGAGCCTGGCATCTGTTATTTCAACAAAGGCAACTCTGGGAAGCTGTGCCTTCTGGGGGCGTATGGGCTTGAAAGGCACCTTCTAGAGCAGACATTTCTGAATGTCCATTAACAGCTGAAGAAAGGAAAAAGGCTAGCCCTGCCTCAACCTCCCCACCAGGGCCCCCTGACCTTGGGAGCAGGTCAGTCTCGAACATTTTTTTCCTCCCCTGCCCCAACTCCATCCTCGTCAACTCCACCCAGAGGTATAGAGCTGATGCTGAGATGAGGGGCTGGCCACATTCTCAGCCTGGAGGAGCCAGGCCAGCCCACCACCGTAACTGACAGGACCACGTGGGCAGAAATGAACCACCTGGGCTGCGATGAGACCCAAGACAGCTGCAGCTCCCAGAGGAGGTACCCAAAGCAGCTGTGAAAACATCTGTCCTCCTTGACACCCACCCCCACCAAAATGCCCCTTGCACCGAATACTGGAAACTATGCCTGGCAACCCCAGCTTCAAAGTCCATCTCTTGGGTGAAAGGAGTCAGGCACAAGCAGTTCTTAGGTTCCCTTTGAACTGAGGAAACCTGACCTCCTGAAGGCCTGCCAAAGAAAGCAGCCTGAGTTTCAAGTTAATGCTTGTGATTAAGAACCTGAGTCCTAACTCGACAGGGTGTGTGCAGGGCATGGGGAGGAGGGCGGGCAGACAAGTATTATTGAATAAAGAAAATGAGGCCTGAACCTCGGTTTCCACTTTCATGAGAACATTTTTATTTCCCTGAGTACATCTGTCCCTTTATTAACATGTATATTCAAAGGCAGAATGATGCTTATAAACCAACAAATAAATGTGGGAGAGGAGTACTTAAGATTACAGAGGTCACTCAGTTCTTTATAAAAGGAATGCTTTATTACAGCCTATAATTATGTAATATCTTCAAAAATAGAAATGTTTTATTGCTTTCCATTTCTACATGCTTCTCTAATAAGATTATGTTTAACTTATGCCCCCCAGAATGATAAAGAATTACTGCAAAGCATATAAAAATGCTAAACATATTAAGTAGAGCTGATTTAATGACACAATGCCCAGGAACTGAAGGAAATTAACAACAGCCACGAAAGTGAAAGTTAAAAGTGTTAATTGCTCAGCAGTGGTCCAACTCTTTGCAACCCTATGGACAGGCTGTCAGATTCCTCTGTCCATGAAATTCTCCAGGCAAGACTACTGGAAAGGGTTGCCATTCCCTTCTCCAGGGAATTTCCCCGATCCAGGGATTGAACCATTGTAGGCAGATTCTGCATTGTAGGCAGATTCTTTACCATCTGAACCACCAAGGAATCCCCAACAATGGCCGCGCCCCCTGTGCTAAGTCACTTCTGTTGTGTCTGACTCTTTGCGAGCCTATGAACCATAGCCAGGCTGGCCATAGTGGCTTCCAAAAAGAAAAAAAAAAAAAAAAAAACCTTGGGGGCCAGGGTACTGCCTGAGAGCTGCTCACTGTTCTCACTGCTCACTGTTCTCATTCAAACTGGGATGAGCCTCAGTAGGAACAATTCCTCAAAGGGAGCCCAGGTTTCAACAGGCAGTGGCAGGAGGTGACGACAGGCCTCCCTCCCAGCTCTCTCTTGCCTCCATCTCTGCCTCTTCCCCACAATAGCCATCTCAAGACTGCATTTGCAGATCCAAAGTTTCTTTCTTTTTTTTTTTTTTTCTGCCCTGGGTCTTCATTGCTGCTCTTAGGCTTTCTCTAGTTGCAAAGAGTGAGGCCTTTTGCAGCCCATGGGCTTCTCACTGTGGTGGCTTCTTACTGTGGAGCATGGGATCTAGAGCGTGGGCTCTGTAGTTGTGGCCCAGGGGCTTAGCTGCTCCTTGGCATGTGGGATCTTCCCGGAACATGGATTGAACCCATGTCTCCTTCACTGGCAGGCAGATTCTTATCCACTGCACCACCAAAGAAGTCCGAGACCCAGGGATTTTTGCCATATGGGTATCAAAATAGTCCACGTATCCGTGGTTCCCACAACGTTCCACAGGCAAGATTCCTTACACTGGAGACTTGATATTATTAAATAAATCAGCTTCACTAAGGCAAATCTATGTTTGCAACAAATTAATTTAAAATGAGATCTCTCTACCTGAATCCCAGGTGCCTCAGTGGTAAAGAATCCGCCTGCCAATGCAGGAGAATCCAAGATGCGGGTTGGATCCCTGGTTCGGGAAGATATCTCGAAGGAGGGCACAGCAACCCACTCCAGTATTCTCGCCTGGAGAATCCCACGGGCAGAGGAGCCTGGCGGGCTGCAGGCCATAGGGTCGCAAAGAGTCGGACACAACTGAGCGACTAAGAACACACCTACTGAAAGGTGGTAAATATTGCAGAGAAACTACATGATTCTGGGGGCGGGGCTCTCTAAGCCCCTACATATCAAACCCTCTCACCAGGAAAACAGAAGAGAAAGAGAACATCTACAGGGAGCTGAGGTGAGGGTGGAAAGATGCATTCGCTGCCCACCACTGCTTGGCTGAAGCCAAGCACCGAATTAATGTTTTAGCATCATCGCCACATAAAAGTCCCTTTCTATGCACACAGTACTAGCCGAAAAGAATTAAGAATTTCAAATTCCTCCAAAACTAAAAGACCAAAACCATCCCCACCTTGTCCTCTATACCCTTTCATTCACCTTTTGCAAACTCCAAAGAAAGGACAGCAGAAATGCCACACTCTCTTGTGCAGGATGCACCTGCAAAGGACACAACAACATTTGAAAAGAATGTTCAGTGTGGAAACTATGGGTGCACCATACTGCTATTAAGGGGAACATGAACACACATTAAAAATTCCCACAAATGGCATTTCACTGTTAAAAGTAAGAGGGTGGCTGGGCAGACAGGCAAGTTGGTCAGGAGAAGCAGGGGGGTCAGAGAGCAAAGGGGTTCCTGAAGCTCTCGCCCAGTAACAGCACCCAGAACCCACGCGGAAGGGGCCACCCAGCCAGAGGCCCCTCCCTCAGCTCAGGGAGCTGGAGCACCTGCTGGTGGCCAGCGTCTCATATCGAGAGTCCAGGGTGGAAGTGACAATATGACAAAGGTCCATATCCTGGCACAGCAACAGACTAGAACTGCAACTAACCACTTCCTTTAATTCATTTTTTAGTTTATTTTATTGAAATATATTCGATTTATAACATGTTAATTTCTGCTGCAGAGCAAAGTGACTCAGTTATACATATACGTATATACATTCTTTTTCATATTCTTTGCCATTATGGTTTATCACAGGATATTGAATATAGTTCAATAGTATAGGAGGACCTTCAGTCCAGTTCAGTTCAGTCGCTCAGTCATGTCTGACTCTTTGCGGACTGTAGCACGCCAGGCTTCCTTGTCCATCACCAACGCCTGAGCTTGCTCAAACTCATATCCATCAAGTTGGTGATGCCATCCAACCATCTCATCCTCTGTTCTCCCCTTCTCCCCCTGCCTTCAATCCTTCCCAGCATCAGAGTCTTTTCCAATGAGTCAGTTCTTTGTATCAGGTAACCAAAGTATTGGAGCTTCAGCTTCAGCATCAGTCCTTCCAATGAATATTCAAGACTGATTTCCTTTAGGATTGACTGGTTTGATCTCCTTGCTGTCCAAGGGACTCTCAGGAATCTTCTGCAACACCACAGTTCAAAAGCATCAATTCTTCAGCACTCAGCTTTCTTTATGGTCAAATTCTCACATCCATACATGACTACTGGAAAAACCACAGCTTTGACTAGATGGACCTTTGTTGGCAAAGTAATGTCTCTGCTTTTTAATATGCTGTCTAGGTTGGTCACAGCTTTTCTTCCAAGGAGCAAGAGTTTTTTAATTTCATGGCTGCAGTCACCATTTTTAGTGATTTGGAAACCCAAGAAAATAATGTCTGCCACTGTTTCCATTGTTTCCCCATCTATTTGCCATGAAGTGATGGGACCAGATGCCATGATCTTAGTTTTCTGAATGTTGAGCTTTTCTTTTTTTGGAATGTTGAGCTTTAAGCCAACTTTTTCACTCTCCTCTTTCACTTTCCAGAGACTCTTTAGTTCCTCTTTGCTTTCTGCCATAAGGGTGGTGTCACCTGCATATCTGAGGTTATTGATATTTCTCCCAGCAATCCTGATTTTAGCATGTGCTTCATCCAGCCTGGAATTTCTCATGATGTACTCTGCATATAAGTTAAATAAACAGGGTGACAATATACAGCCTTGAAGTACTCCTTTCCCATTTTGGAACCAGTCCATTTTCCATGACCGGTTCTAACTGGTGCTTCTTCACCTGCACACAGATTTCTCAGGAGACAGGTAAGGTGGTCTGCTATTCCCACCTCTTTAAGAATTTTCCACATTTTGCTGTGATCCACACAGTCAAAGGCTTTAGTGTAGTCAATGAAGCAGAAGTAGATGTTTTTCTGGAATTCTCTTGCTTTTCTACAATCAAACGGACTTTAGTGTTGATCTATTTTATATACAGTAGTGTGTATCTGCTAATCCCAAACTCATAATTTATCCCTCCCCCATGCACTTACCCTGTGGTAACCATGAATTTGTACTCTATGCCTGTGAATCGGTTTCTGTTTCATAAATAAATTAATTTGTGTCATATTCTGGATTCCACATATAAGTGATATCACATGATATTTGTCTTTCTCTGACTCACTTCACTTAGCATGATAATCTCTAGGTCCATCCATGCTGCTTCAAATGGCAATACTTCATTCTTTTTATGGCTGAGTAATTTATGTATGCACACTACATCTTCTTTATCCATTCCTCTGTCAACAGACATTTAGATTGATTCCATGTCTTGGCTATTATGAATAGTGCTGCTATGAACATTGGGTGCTATTAAGTTTTAAGAATTATGTAGCCTCTGAGTGTTTCTAACTTTGTTGAGACTCCACACAGAGAAACACAAATAGGTCAACTACTAAAGTATGATTTCTGAAAATTCCCAATTAATAATTTGAAATAATTTTTTCTAAGCTTTGAATCACTGTACACATACCAACGGGGGCAGGGGGGGGATCTAAATTAGCTACACAATAGCAATGAAATTAATAATAAATGAACAAACTAGGAAATCTGTTTTCAAGGCTTTTTTTTAAACCCTACAGAAAAAAATTAATACTAATAAGAAACATAAAACATCTTGGATAAATCCATGACATCCCTTAAGTAAAAGCAAAACAAAAAGAACAAGAGCAACAAAACCTCTGAGTTCCACAGTATGTCCCAAATGGAGAAGGATAAAAAAGAAAAAGAAGAAAATGGAAATTAGGTGGAATAAAAAGACATGAAAAGGGAAGAAATGCAAAAGCAAAGAGGGATGACAGAAAACTCAGAGAAACAACTATGCATGCGCACACCCAAACTGAGGGGAGCAGACAGAGTGACGTGGGATTTGAGGTTCACGCAGCACTGGGTTTTAGAAAATTATCAAAGTCACCTACTGCACTTTGCTTTCTGTTTGTGTTTTATACTGAATGAAAGATTCTTTAAATTCTAGAGTGCTTCACAGTTTTCAAAAGTTTCACACATGATTTCACATAATCCCACAGTAACCTTTCCCCCCTTACCCCTACATGGCCCTTCCCTGTTCCCTCTCCCCAGTGCTGAAAACCAGTTTGTTCTCTGTATCTGCGAGCCTGCTTCTTTTTTGTTTTACTTACTAGTTTGTTGTATTTTTTAGATTTCACATATAAGTGATTATCATACAGCATTTATCTTTCTCCAACTTGTTTGCCTTAGCATAATGCCTTCCAGGTCCATCTGTACAGCTGCAAATGGCAACATTTCATTCTCTTTATGACTGAGTAGTATTCCATTGTATATATACACTGTATCTTCTTTATCCATTTTCTGTCAATGGACACTCTGGTTGCCTCCGTACCTTGCCAACTGTAAATAATGCTGCTGTGAACACTGGAAACCTAACGCCTTGCCTTGTAAACCCTGTTACTACGAACACCAGGGACCCAGTGCACTCTGAAAAGTTGGCTGTTTCATCATAGGTAACGGCTTTTCAAGTTTAACAGCAATGTTGCCATTGTGAAGAGAGTAATCAGACTAGGAACATGTCATCAGACCTTCATGGGCAGTGACCACAGGCCCAGCCAGAGGTCACTGCAGGGCAGCCCAGCCCTGGACTCTCTAATCAGGGCTAAAAAGAAGCAGGAAGTTTGGGAAGGGAAAAATAAAAGCCAAGAGAAATCTGCCATGTTATCTTTGTGTGTGTTATGTGTTCAGTTGCTCAGGCATGTCCAATTCTTTGCAACCCCAAAGACAGTAGCACCCAGGTTCCTCTGTCCATGGGATTTTCATTTTGCAGGCAAGAATACTGGAGCAGGTTGCCATTTATTACTCCAGGGGATCTTCCCAATGCAGCGATCGAACCCACATGTCTTACACTTCCTACACTGATGGGCAGATTCTTTACCACTGTGCCTATCTTTACTGTTAGTCAAAATCTTCACTGAATTCTTGAAGCAGCGAATAGCAAGTAACCACCTACCAAAAAATCACCAGGACAGCCGACTGGAAGGTCAACAGGGGCCCAGCTGGCTGACTGTCCAGTGGGGGGACTGCCATTCTGGAGGGAAAATATTTCTCAAGAGACTATTTGACAAATTCAGATGCGGCATAAATCAATCCTGCAGCTGAGATCCGCCATGAAGAAAAGGGAGCGCTCACAACTTCAGATATGCCCTGAGAAATTGTTAGTATAAAAAAAAAAATCACAGCTTTACTATGATTTGGCTCTAATGTCAACTCGAGGCTAAATTGCTTCTGTGGCCCTCACCCCACCTGGAGAATGTATCATGCTTTCATTTCACAGATATTTAATAAGTACTTATTCCCCACAAGGTTCTTACACATTCAAGTGAATTATTGCGTACAGACTTGAGCACCTTGAAGGTCAAACTCTAGGCTAGGACTATTAAAATACATTGTGCATTAAAAGCATCATAACCAAAACCAGTGACCTACACAGGACTGGCGCATCCAGTTATTCTCCCTTGCCTCGCTTTCTTCTCTCATTCTACAAACAGGCACAAAGGTCAAAACATCATCCTCTCTGTGTCTGGAAGCAAAAACAATACTCAGTGCAGGCAAACAAACCACCAAGGTAATCCAGATTTCCCCTTAAAACACCATCTTGCTTCTCAAAAGGGCAGTCTCTTAACTTGTATTTTAAAAAAACCAAAACACACACACACACATACATTTGACCCTTCTCAAAGGCCCAAATCCATAGCATCTGCCCTGTTTCTTCTCCTCAACTCCTTCCTGACCACTGGAGCTTGAATCTCTCAGCATTATCCATAATTGGTCCTCACCACCAAAGCCATTATCTACTATTTCCCCTCAATCTACCTGGCCTCTCCAGAGCCCGTGAAAGTTACACTCCCTACCCGGCACCTGCCTCTCCCTGCCCTGAAATCTTCAAATTCCATATTCTGTTCTACTTTGTTCCTGGGCCGTCTCAGCAACTTAATAGCTTCAAACATCACACGTGCTAATATGGAAGTAACATACTAATAATTAATAGCTACAAATGATCACATGCTCTCCTGCCCAGCTCCTTCTCTTAGAGATCCATAGTTCACCTCTAACCCAGCTACATCAACATCCCACAAGGACCTGGCGGTGGTTTTAAAACACGTGCACACATCTGTTGTATGCACCCTCTTCCCACCAAAAGTGGTGTCTAACTCTCCCTCCCTGAATCTGGGCTGGCCCTTGTGACACGTTCCTAACAGAACGAGGAGGAGGCGACTCCACACGACTTTGAGGATAGGTCATACAAAGCCCACACAGCCCCTGCCAACCTGTCTCTTAGGACCCATGGGTTGGAAGCACTGGGGTAATATAAGAAGCCTGTTACAGGGCTTCCTGAGGGGGCCTGCTGCTGCATCAACCGCATGGTCTCCAGCTAAAAACAGCCAAGCAAATCACCATCCTCAAACAGGTCATGCTGTTTCCACCAGAGATCACGGGGATTGAACCAGGTGCCCGAGGAGCCCCAACTGCTGGCCCCCATGTGGGTGAGGAAGCCTTCAGATGAGCCCGGCCTCATGCTACAAGCCTCCCAGCTGAGCTGAGTGGATGAGACAGAAGCTGTCCCCACCAAGCCCTGCCCACATACAGGTCTGTGACCATCAGAAAAAAAAATGCTGTTGTTTTAAACCACTAGGTGTGGGGATGGTCTGTTATACAAGTTTGGACAACAGAACAGACCTCAGATGTAATATACAACCCAAATGAAACCCCCTCTCTCTCCCTTGCCTCTGGTCCCTTTCCAAGTCCATGCAGTCTGAAAAGCCCAAGGGCTGGCTTTTCTTTATTCTCTGCTCCTCTTTATTCTCAGATCCCCGCCCTTCACATCTGACCCATTCTACCCAAAGATCCCTCAGGAATCCAGCACCCCCCACCACTGGCATGGAACACAGTGCCGCCCCCGCTGGGTTAGCTAGTCCCTTCTACACAGCTGCCAAAATGTTACTCTAAAACGAAACTCCGACCTGCCAACACCAGCCTATTCCTGAATCTTGGCCCCAGCACACAAGACCGCTCACACACCCCTAGTGACCACCGTGAGCTCCAGTCACAGGGAACTTCTGGGGATCGCCGGCCTCTTTTTGCCCTTTCAAGCCTCTGCACCTTTGCAGAGAGTGAAGCTTCTTCCCAAATCCTCTTCCGCACACTTCCTTCCCTTACCTCTTACCAGGATTCCTACTTCACCTTCAAGTTCAAAGGTTACTTGAGGTTGATTCCTGTCCTGATGACCAGTCAGAGTTCCTCATTTCCTTCTCAGTCAGCCATGCAGTCCTTACAACCTCCACTTCACACAGTGGCCAAATTCTCTGTAAGATCCTCCAGCCTGGCCTGTGAGGGCAGGCATCACATCATGTGTGCGTGCATGCTTAGTCACTTCAGTCGTGTCTGACTCTCTGTGACCCTGCGGACTGCAGCCTGCCAGGCTCCTCTGGCCATGGGATTCTCCAGGCAAGAATACTGGAGTGGCTTGCCATGCCTTCCTCCAGGGGATCTTCCCAACCCAGGAACTGAACCCACATCTCCTTTGTCTTCTGCATTGCAGGTGTATTCTTTACTGCTGAGCTACCAGGGAAGCCCGCATCATATCATAATTGTCTCCAAATAAATGAAATGTTTAATTTGAATTGGCGATCAGTGAATTAGCATTTTACAGAAATACAAACACTCCGTCTTAGAATCAGTATCTCTTGAGCCCCCATGCCAGTCACAGAGTTTTACTTAAATTTCACAAATAGTTGAGGGATAATCAGCCTCAAAGAGGTTGAGTGACTTATTCAGTGTCTCATAATCAGAAAACGATGAAGCCAAATTTTCAACCCAGACATAACTTTGACTCTAGCATTCTTTACCCTGAATATTTACAATCAGTTCTGGGGCATGAGGACAGACCACATTCTGGTGTGGATACCGGTCCCAGTGCTCCCTTCCCCATGGTAGCTACCACAGAATGGCATCATTTTGAACGACACCTTTCATTATACTTTTAGGTAGCATAAGGACAGGAACACTAAGGCCAAATAATTTGGATTTAAAACCCAGCTCTGTCTGTCTCAAGCTTTGTGCCCCTGGAGAAGTTATTACTCCATTTTCTCACATCTTGGTTTCTTCATCTGTAAAGCAAGGATGTGGCTCACAGGTTTGCTCTAAACATTTTCAAAATGAAACATGAAAAACATTTAGAACAGAACCTGGTATACAGAAAACCCTGAGCAGATGCTGTTGCTGGTATTAGTGGTAGCAGTGGTATTACTAAAAGTGACCCAGTAAAACTGCAGCTGGAAAACTTAGGTCATCATAATGCAGAGCTTGAAGTGGTGTCCCTTCAGATTCCAATTCTGTTTTAATTTGTTGGAAGGAAAATATTTCTAAAAAGTGTGAAGTGTTCCCAGCCCTTTAAACTGATTTGCAAATGTAGTTGAAACAGTTCTTGGCCACCCAGTTACCCTTTGAGAAACAACAGGTGTGGGACAAAGGTTTTGTAACAGTCTCCACATCTAGCAGAGAATGGGGAAGTCGTGATCTCTCAGCTTCTGTTTCCTCATATATAAAACAAAAGTGATACCAATCCTATTACCTTGCATTAGGAAAGACTGAATTGAAATAATATGAAGAAAAATTAGAAAGAGTTGTGCAAAAAGCAGGTAGAATCATCATCATTCCCACTGCTAATAAACTGATATACCAAAAATGATATACTCAGTATATACCAAAATGGAAAATTGGTCATCAACTTGCTAAAATGCTCCAGCCAGCAGAAATGTTTGCATTTTCCCTCTTTATATAATTTTCATTCTGGTTAACTAGTAGCAAACCCTTTCCACCACTGTCAACATCCTGCTGCCCTTCTCAATTTCATTGAAGGAAAACCTAAAATGTATCAACACCATCTGTGCCTCTTAAATTCAAGATAGTTAGAAGCGAATAACTACTTTTGACAAAATAGCATAGAAAACATTTAAGAAAGTTACTTAGTGAGCACTACATCCAACTCCTTTTGGAGAATAAACATTTAATTAGCACTATCTCCTCCTCTACTTGTAAATATACACATATATACTCTTAGGTATACTCTTACACTTGAGAAGTAAAGTACCAATTTGGCTTCTATTTACAGATCAGACTTTTAGTGATTATGTATAAAACTATAAACACATTTGGAACAGGTATTTTTGTCTCCCTGCCAAACTATTATCTTTCCCTGTTAACTGTTTCTACCTAATCCCATGTGACTCTATATATGCTAGAAATCTTTCTAATGAATATATGTACAATAGGACAAATATTTATGGAGTATCAGCTATGTACACACTCGAATGAGAGTTTGGAATACAAACAGAAGAACAGTCTCCTACTGACACTTCATTTCTAGCCAAGTACAAATCTTAACGGGTTGGATAACCTACTCTCTTTATTCCTAGAGCCCTATTCATTACACCATAAGCTCCTTTACCATACCACAATGCCTCCAAAAAGCTCAGAATACAAGGAGTGAAGTTTAATCCTATTAAGTAAATTCTCAATCCAAAACTTCATATGGTGATGTTTTATGTCATTTTTAAGCTGACATTTACATCTGCATAGCTGTAACATGAGATACAGTCACCATGCCTATAAGCCAAAGCGTGTAAATGAATAGTCCTACCTAAAACCACTACTTTTAGTATTGATTACAAGAGCATCTAAAGACATAAACACACAGAGAAAAAAGTATTGAAGGCAACTGAGATCCATGAAAGTTACTCTAAAAACTGTCACCAAGAAAATGCTGCTGCTGCTACTGCTAAGTCACTCCAGTCGTGCCCGACTCTGTGCAACCCCACAGACGGCAGCCCACCAGGCTCCCCCGTCCCTGGGATTCTCCAGGCAAGAACACTGGAGTGGGTTGCCATTTCCTTCTCCAATATGTGAAAGTGAAAGTGAAGTCGCTCAGTCGTGTCCGACTCTTTGCGACCCCATGGACTGCAGCCTACCAGGCTCCTCCATCCAGGGGATTTTCCAGGCAAGAGGACTGGAGTGAGGTGCCATTGCTGAAAATACTTGCTCTTAATAATGTCTTCTGTTAGAAAAATAACATAAAAGATGCAACATAACCAAAACCAAAATAGAAAAAATAAATATTTTCCATAAAACCCAAACGTTTAATATGAACAGGGGAGGTGGGAAACAGAAGGAGGCAAAGACGCAAATTTTAAAATGAAGGCAGGGACTACCCTAGTGGCTCGGTGGTAAAGAATCCGCCTGCCAATGCAGGGGACACAGGTTCGATTCCTGGTCTGGCAAGAGCCCACACACTTTGGGGCAGCTGAACCCGGGCTCTCAAGCCTGTGAGCCACAACAACGGAGCCTGTGTACCACAACTGCTGAAGACCGTGCACCCAGAACCCAGGCTCCGAAACAAGAGAAGCCACTGCAATGAGAAGCCCGCACGCCACAGAGAGTAGCCCCTCCTCGCCACAACTAGAGAAAGCACACACGCAACAACGAAGACCCAGTGCAGCCAAAAAATAATAAGTCAATTAAAACTTTTAATTTACTAAGATAAAAAGATATTAAAACAATGAAGGAACAACCAATGTCAAAAGGGGAACACAATGGCTAATATCATCTACAGCCTGTTAGAAGGTGGAAGAAGTTTAAATGAAGAGATGGCATTTTTTTTTTACCTATAAGCTTTATAATTTTTTTTTCAAGGCAATGACATCTGTGCAGAAAAAGAAACAAGAGTGACAAAGGCAATTTACAGAATGGGAGAAAAATATGTGTAAACCATATATCTCATAAGGGCTAAGTATCCAGAATACATTAATAATTAATAACCCCATCATAGGCATTTCTCCAAAGAAGACATACAAATGACCAAGAAGCACTCAACATCACTCATCAGGAAAATGCAAATCATAACCACATGAGATATTATATTATCTCAGCTCAATTAGGAAGGCCCCTGTCAAAAACAGAAAATGAAAAGTGTAGCTGAGGACATGGAAAAATTAGAACCCACACAGGCTCCCTCTCTCTGCAGGTGTTTGGTCCCTACACTGTTCTCTTTAAAATAACTTTTGGTAAGAATGCAAAATGGTACGGCCACAACGGAAAACAGGAGAGGAGTTCACAAACTGAACAAAACAGAACACCTAAAAACAGAACTACCAGCAATTTTATTTCTGGGTATTGAGGAGTTCAGAACAAGTCTCCCTCAAACATACCACTTTGGAACTGTGGCTACTTTGAGCTGAAGGCAATCAAAATCCAGCAGACGGAGGAAAACCTTTTCTCTCTCCCTTACCTGTCTAAAAGAATTTAGATAGAGGGTCTGGTCCAGGAAGGGAACTATCTCAAGAGATAACTACAAACATTACAGGTGAGGTGGGGTGAATTGCAGGCAGTCAGACTGGGGCTAGAGATCAAAGTCCTCTCTGGGCCCCATCATCCTGCAGGGAGCGGAAAACTCTCTACCAAACCTTCTCTCCATCTTCCTGTGAATTGTCTTTCTCATCTTTCAAGACCCAGAACCCTATCCCTTTCTCCATAGTTCAGAATGCCTAAGTCTCAACTGGCTAAATGCCTGAGGGTCTCATATATATTTTTGTAGGACCCCGGAACATATGCAACTAAATTTGTTTTTTCTCCTGTTAGTCTGCCCTATGTTAATTATTAAAGAACTAAGAAAGGTAGGAGAAATAAACATTCCTTTCCTACAGTATATACCCAAAAGAGTGGAAAACAAGACATAAAAGAGAATTTGCACACCCGCCATCACAACAGCCAAGAGGTGGGAGCAACCTAAATGCCCAGTGAAGGATGAACAAAGAAAATAAAAGATGATAAAGAAAATGTGGCATACATACACACTAGAATATTATATAGCCTTAAGAAGGATAGAAATCCTACAATATGCAATGACATGGATGAACTTTGAAGACATTATGCTAGGTGAAATAAGTTAGTCATAAAAAGACAAATACTGCATGATTCCACTTTAATGATGTATCTAAAGTAATCAAGCTCACTGAAGCAGAAAAGAGAATAGTGGTTACTAGGGGCAGTGGAGAGAGAAAAATGTGTGTTGCTCAGTGGGTCCAGGGTTTCAGTCATCAAAATGAAAAAGTTCTAGAGATGTGTCACACAATAAAGTACATAGAGTTAACAATACTATCCTATACACTTAAATACAGTTGTGATAATATATTTCTTGTCATGCATTTTTACTGCAATAAAAAAGCAGTAATAATATGTTTTCCAGAAAGCAATTTAGTCAAAGGTTTGAAAAAACCTAAGCATACTTACATCCTTCGTCCTGTCTCAAGAAATTTATCTTAAAACAATTTCTCTTTAAAGTATTATAATAGCTAAAATGAAAAGCAATCTATATTCCACAAAAAAAGTTAAACATCAAATGCTTTTTGGGTACAGTTGTAAAAAAATGTAATTTGAAGATACTTTTTTCAATGGTACATTAAAATTCTTATTATCTAGTAGTATCCAAAAGGCAATATAAAATTGTATATATAGTATGCACAATACAATTATGATGAACATATACTGGGACATTAAATAAAAAAAAAACAAGGAAACAAGGTCTAATAAAAAAAGAGAGAGAGAGGGAAATGAGGAGGATAGAGAACAGGGGAAGGGAAGAAAGCTATATCAACTGCATTTCTGCTGGATTTTCTTCCAGACCAAGTTGATTCTAATGTTCATTTGGAAATAAAACCTGGCAAGAACAGCTAGAAAAACATCTAGCAATAAAAAGACAAATAGAGTGATCAGGAGAGACTAGTCCTTCCAGACATCTTAACATGTTATGAAACCACAATAATTTAAACAGTTTAGTTGCTAGGAGTAAACAGACAAAATAGGGGGAAAGAAAAGAATACAGAAATTTAGTACGGACAACAGCAGTATTTCAAAGACCCATTAGTCAGTGAACGGTGCTGGACAACTGAGGAGCCAATTGAGCTGGGAAGGAGGTTAAGATTCATAACTCACATTTTTTAATCAAAATAAACTCCAGATGGAGGAAAGATTAAAGGTAAAAAATAAAAACATAAATTCAAAGTGAGGATAGCATCTCTATGAATGATTCAAAAGCTCAAAGCTATTAAATGAAAACTGCCATCAAATAATATTTCTGCTCAGAAAAAAAACCACCAGAAAGTCAAAAAAGGAATGAGAAACTAGAAAAAAATATAATAGCAATTCATGTCATGAAGAAATCAAGAAGAAAAGGATAAACAACACAAAAAACTGGCAAGGTATATGATCAGACATGTCACAGAAAATGAATATAGACAGATCTCAAACATATCAAAAGTATAATGGCCTTCATAATAAAATATATAATAAAACACAGCCTGTGAAACATCTTTCCCCCTACAAGAGGAGCAAAGATGAAAAATGTGACAACACCCTGGCCACATGATAGAGAGAAGCAGATGCTCACACATGGCTGGCGGATTATAACTGGCACCACTTCTATGGAGCAGAATCTAGCACTATCAAAATTGAACAGTCACATTCTTCTAAGAATTCTTCCCATAGATACACCAGCACATTTATCAAATAATTTGCATTCAGATTTATTTGCTGCAGCTTTGTTTTAATAGCAAAATATTAGAGGAAACCTAAATGTCCCTCAATAGGGAACAAGTATCATCTGTTATGGTACATAACATGGTACATCTAAAAATAGACATCTACAAATAGCCCTGAAAAATGAAACAACTCTATATAACATTGTGTTGAATGATCTCTAAAATATATACTGTATTTAAGTGGAAGAAGTTAGGTGCTAAATAATTTGTGCACTACAGCTTTTATAACACACACACTAATATTGTACATATTTAAATATAAGTGTGTATACCTACATAAGTAGAATCTCTCTGGGTGGATAGAGAAGAAACTCTTAATAATGGTGACATCACTACCCAAGGGAAATAGCCAAGGAGACAGAATGGAAGGGAGATTTAACATTTTGCAATCTTTTAATCATTCTGAACTCTATCATGTGCATTAATCACCTGGTCACACTAGTCAAAATGATGCTACAGAAGGATATTCTTTTAATATACTGAGTTTTAAAGAAGAGGCAAGATACAAGATGACATATTCAATAAGAGATTAATTTGTGATTTGTTTAAAAGGACAGCTATATGAACGGATACAAACCAACATGCTAACAGTGACTTTCCAGAGTAGAATTATAGGTGGTTTTATGCTCTTTCTCTCCATCTGTATTCTCTGATTTTTCTAAAATGAACAATTCCTCTCAGCTCCCAAGAAGTACTTCTAATTCAAACATTTTTCAACTTGCACTAGACATTAAATCCCTTGATCCCTTGGACATTTATTCTAACAAAAATACACTGCTAAGACTATGGTTTCTGGTACCCACCCAGTTTAAATAAAATTTGGGAGAGTCTTAGAAGACAGATTTTAAAACAATCAACAATTAAACAGAAATAATTAACCCTACAAGGAAAATAAAATAATGTGAGCCTCCAGTACAAGGACCAGGAGCACAGAAGGTCGGGATTTGGGTGTTCTCTTCAGCTGGGAACCTTGAGTGTATTTGCTTTTATTGTGTACATGGATTATTCTGAGATCTCACTGATGGATCACAATCCCTCCTACCACTCAGCTGTCCCCTAGGGACCAAGCAGAAGCAGAGAAACAGATGCAGGAAGTGAATGCAAGTTAACAAAGACATCAGCACCATATGGAAAGCAAGACTTGACCCAAGAACCCATGAAGCTCAGTGACTCGCACCCAGAGATCTGTGAGCAGACCCTCAAAGCTGTTACCCATTCATTTCTACGTTTGTTTTATCTGTAAATCAACAATACCTCAGCATTTTGTTATTTTGAAGGCATAATTACCAGGCTGAAATTATAGTGACCTGTTATTGTGTCACTGTTTCGTTGCAGGCTTCCCCTTTCCCCAGTTGTTTCGACCATAGCAGTCTTCCCTTACCCCCTTAAAATAAAAAGCTGTGGTGGTGTTCTAATTCAAACACAGATAAAATGCCTAGTGGCTGGGTGACTGTCAATATAACGGTGCTAAACTACAAGTTATTACTAATATAAGAGAGTGTATGCCTGTATGTGTGTGTGTATGCACGCACGTGCTTAATTATGTCTGACTCTTGGCAAACCCATGGACTGTAGCTCTCCAGGCTCCTCTGTCCCATGGAATTTTCCAGGTAAGAATATGGAGTGGGTTGCCATTTGCTCCTCCAGGGGATGTTCCCAACCAAGGGACCCAACCCACGTCTAGTGTCTCCCGCATTGGCAGGCAGATTATTTACCACTGCGCCACCTGGGAAGCCAATATAAGAGAGTACTCGAGCACAATTATCTATTCAGCCCCATAAAAGGCCGTCAGGAGTTTTTTTACACGTTGTATTCTATAGTTAGCAGGCCGCTGCACTTTCAAGGTGGAAAACGGCACACACGTTAAGTGTGCTGAACCCATAGAAACTCCTAAGAGGCAGTAGTATGTTGTTCATGGTGAATTTTAAATCATCTGATGCTGACTGCTCTCAACATAAGCAGAGTACTGTATACAGAGTCTGGGTATGGGGGAGGGCACAAAAAATAGGCAAATCTCAGACTGATACTGAAAAGCATTCAGGACACAGTGCTGAAAATAAAACTGTTCATTTCAAAATATTATAGCTGTGTTAAATAAAATCAGTAGCAAAGGCTAGATTTTGACAACTTCATATAAGAAGGAATGGATAAGGAGACATTCAGCAGAGACATGCATTCAAGACAAGTAGTAGGCCATTTAATTTTGTATCTAGACAATTTTATTTTCCTGGCCACGCTGTGCAGCGTGTGGGATCTTAGTTCCCCAACCAAGGCTCCCCTTCATTGGGAGTACAGAGTCTGAACCACAGCCCTACCACAGAAGTCCCTAGAGTATTTTTTTAAGGGACAAACACAACAAAATCCACACATGTTAAAAAAGTAAGTTAAAGCCTAAAATATTCTGATTTGGTTTTAGGTACTTTGAAAAAAAAATCACAATTCAGCAGAGAATCACAGATTTTGTATAAACCTTATTCCAGCCAACACACTTTGCTGGTGAACCTGCAGGTTAAAAATCCAAGTTCCTCCTTCTCACTTTCAGCCAGGAGTCTATGTGGACTTGCTCAAGACTGAACTGTCTCCTCTGCTAGTTCATAGAGCTGACAGATAAACTTACCTCCACATCCATTGCAGTCTTATCAGCAACTTTTTCCACCCAACCAGAGTTCTGTTTCTTTAACACACAGAGGAAAAAGGACAGGAGGACGTGGGAAGCAAGTGACCAACTCAGAGGGAATCAGTAGGTTCCAGGGGCTGGGAGGAAACTGGCCCTTGCGCACTTACCTTTCATCTGAGGCCGTCAACAAACATTTCTGAAAAACTGTATGCCACAGGAACATAAAGATGAAAAGACAAAAAAGAGGCAGAAGGAACCCAAAGTATAAGGAAAGGCCATGTGGTTGTTAAGACTGCAAAGCTATGCAGCCTCAGCTGACCTTGCCCAGGCAGCGAGCTCATCTTTCATTTAGAGTCTAGCCTCCAGGTTCTCCACTTTAAGAGGATGGACTTCCCTCGCCCTCCAAGAATGACAATTAAACACAAGGAGTAACATGACTAACAAATATATTTACCAAAGAATATCATCCAAAAGTTAGAGACAGAAAAAGACTCCTCTTATAAACCAAGGGATTTATTAAACACGTCTTGGACACATATACACAAGCACATGCACAAACTGTAATCCTACCATAACCACATAAAGTGTATCAGCAAATTGGAATATTACAGAAGCACTACTGGCCGTGATTCTTACCAGCCAAACTAGAATACAAAATCTAATAAAATCAGTCACTCCATTCTCTAATTCAAACACTAATATTTCACCTACTTTGAGGAATACCAAACATAGCCACATATTCTAAAAACATCATTATGTTTAATATCACAGTGTAAGACACATATACGTATGCATGCTCACAAGCTGGACACCCTCACTACCCCATCAAAATCTAGATAGAAAAATGCTGACTTACATGGTGGCCCCTAGGTCTTCTCCTAACAATAATACATCTGAGACCTGTGAGGAGCTTTCCAACTCAAACATTTAAATGTTTACCATGTGCAAACCACCAGGTTACTCAACTGCAGACAAAAATGAAACACATGCTTCTAACTTCAAGAAGTTTGAAATCTAGACAATATGTGGACAAGTGTATATATGTACATATATAATGTATTACATATATATTATAAAATACATATTGCATGGGGCTTCCCCATTGCTCAGCTGGTAAAGAATCTGCTTGCAGTGCTGGAGATCTGGGTTCAATTCCTGGGTGGGGAATATCCCTTGGAGAAGGAAATGGCAATCCACTCCAGCATTCTTGCCTGGGAAACTGCATGGACAGATGACCTTGGCGAGCTACAGTCCATGGGGTGGCAAAGAGTTGGACACAACTGTGCACACATGTACATACTGTATAAAATGAATGTAAGATGAGATTAATTTGAGGGGTTCAAAGGAAAAGCTGGAAGGCTCCAAAAATCCTATTTTACATCTGACCAGAACTACAAAATAGTATACATGGAATATGGTTTGACTTAAATGAAAACTCATATGCATGAAGGCAGATACTGGAGGGTAGTACATTAAAAAAAAAAAAAAAACTGTTGTGTTAAGACTCAAAATAGTAATAATTCCTATCCCCACTTCCCAAAATTAACCTCAATATTGTTACTTTTTTTTAGCCTTTATATGTATATATTTCAAAGCTTGCCGCGAACCTGTGTTATGGTTAGTGTGGTTACCGTGTTATTGTCAGCAAAGATTTCTAGGATGTGGCAATATTTAAATCTGAAAACCTACTATGCCACATCTCTCTTAAATAATGTTTACTGGAAGCAATTTCCCTTGAGATATTATTTTCAGAAACAAGTGCATCCAAAGCTAGAGTAATCAGACTAAGGTTTTGTGTTGGGAGGTTTCACCTTTGATGGATAAAAGAGGACCCTCGCTACGAAAAATTCCCCGCCTCCAAACAAATCTAGAGACACTGCTCCACAACTGGGGGATGTTAAATGTTCGCAACCAAATCCAACGCCACAGGCTCAAATGCCACCAAAAATCCTAACCACGTTAAGGAGAGGGCAGAAAGTCTTCACATGCGGGTGGGAGGGCTTCACGCGCCCCTCGTGCGGAGCCAAACGACCCACCATCCTCAGTCCCTCAGTTTCCACCGGTCCCAGACCGGGGTCAGCAGGGCTCCCGGGCGCTGCTTTCCACCAAAGCGCTTCTCGATCCGCCGCCCCGGCTCCGAACGCCTGGCGCCGGCCCTCCGCCGCCTCCCAGAACCTTCTCTGTATTTCCCTTCCTCTCTGCTCCGTCTCCAACACCCGCGCACCTTCGCGCGGTCCTATCCGCCCCCTCCGGCCGCCGGTTCCCGGCAGCTCGGCCCCACCAGGACCCAGGATCCGGCTCCGGGGACGCAACTCGCGGCGCCGGCACCGCAGGCTCCGCACCTGCCCGGGCGCCAGGCCGCGCGCCGCCGCACCCCGGACCCGGGCCCGGGCCCCCAGCCGCGCCGCGCCGGGCCCCGCGCCCACCCCGGAGGCGCCCGCAGCCTCACCTTGCTCGCTGCGGTCCATGTCTGCCTCCCGCCGGCAGCCCGTCCCCGCTCGGCCCGCCCGCCCGCCGCGCCGCGCCGCGCTCCTCCCGTCCTCCGCCCGCTGCTCCCGGGAAGTCTCCTCCCCCGGAGGCGTCGGGCGCGGTGGCGCCGCCCGCGCGCGGTGGGGAGCGCTTTCCCGGGGCGTCACCCAACCACCTGACCCCGCGGGCCGGTGCTCTCCGCCGCGTCGGCGCGGGAGGAGGACCGGCGGGCGGTGCCGGGCGGCGGGGCGGGGAGGGCCGGGTGAGCGCAGGCAGGAACCCGCCCGGTAGGAGAGGGGAAGGCGGGGACGGCGGTCAAAGACGCGGCGGAGGCTGCGTGGGGACCGCGTGGAGACAGGGGTGGCTTACGTCCCACCCTCAAGTTATTTATCATCAGAAGTTTCCTCCGGGGCATTGAGGATGCCCTTTCTCTGCCTCCCCAGCACCTGCTCTTCTGTGCTTATTGAGTGGCAAACGCAGGAAGGTTGTTTCAAAATGCCAGTGGCTCCCTTTCCCTCTCATTCTTCATGTTCTCCTGCTCCCGAAATAATACCCTAGACTGTCTACCAGAGTCGGTTCGAAACAGGCCAAGAGGTTAAAATTGCAAAGAATCTCTCCACAAAGTGATGTGGCCCTGTCTTTTTAATAGAGTGCAGGGTTTTAGGTGACAAATTCAGAAGCTTTTTCGTGTAATAAACTCGGACTGTTTTGAGTGCAGAATTAAGCACCACACTCTGAAATGAGTTAAATGAATTAAGTTAGCCAAAGGGTAGAATTATCAACAGGGATCTTTTGAAAATATCAAAAGGCTTCACGTCCATTGATCAAGGGACAGTTTGAAGTTCCTGTAATAACACTTTGCGTAATTAGCATCAACATTCTGTTTCTTAAGTGTTCTGCAGTCACTGTCTTCCGTGAAGTCACGTTGATTATTACATAGTTCTAAGGTGGTAGCCCCATTTCCTAAGCCATCTCGGTCTAAGGAGGAAGACAAGCTTCCTTGTGTGTTACTAGAGACTCTGGCTAGGCCTCCAGCCCACATTGCCTGAAACATCACAGGAGTTTGGCTGTTGCTACTGTTTTTAAATTAGCAATAGTTACCAGAAGGGACTTAATGCAAGTGTATGTGTTTCCCACCTGCACTGACAGCCTCTTCTCCTGAGCTTTATTCAGTTTATCTCAATCCGATGAGACCTCTCCTCTTTGATTCTGCCTACTCCGCTGCACTTGGCTTCTCTCTTATAGCACCCACCACTCTCACTCATCTCCCAGGCCAGCCTGCCACAGTCATAGGTTTATGTTCCCAGCCCCTCTAGGTTATAACCCAGCAGCTTATGAGCTCCAGGAGGTCAAAGACAGTTTGGGTCATCTTTTCACTGCTTTAATTATGCCATGCAGTGAATCAATATTATAAGTTTAGCTCTCAGACTAAAATTTCAAAATAAGATAAACTGTGTCCTCAGTCAGTCACGTCTGACTCTTTGGGGCCCCATGGACTGTAGACTGGCAGGCTCCTTTGTCCATGAGTTCTCCAGTCAAGAGTACCAGAGTGGGTTGCCATTTCCTACTCCAGGGGATCTTCCCAGCCCAGGGATCAAAACTGCTTCTCTTGAGTTTTCTCATTGCAGGCAGATTCTTTATCACTAGTACCACCTGGGAAGCCAAGATATTAATATATCATATCTATTATTACCAACAATCCAGTGTTTATAACAAAGAAGTGCAATGATATATCTTTTTCTTTTTAAAATATTTATTTATTGGCTGCATGGCAAGGCATATGGGATCTTACTTCCCAGTTCCCTGACCAGGGATGGAACCCTGCATTGGACCTACTGCATTGGAAGTGCAGAGTTTTAACCACTGGACCTCCAAGGAAGTCACCTGCTTTTTGCTCTTAAATGATCTTTTAAATGTAACAGTAGTATATTTTTGCATAGGCTGGAAATATAATGTGGTCAAGAATTTTTGACTAGCTGCTGCTCAGATAAACAATTGGAAAGACAATCTCTCAACCTATGAGCTAACTTGTGGACAAATAAATAGCACTTGAAAATAGCAATGTTTCAGAATGTTATTATTTGTATCTATTTGCTATACAGTGATGATCCTGTTAATGTATGTTGGGAGAGAGAAATGACTTGTATTTTGAAGAGTGTATGCTTGTTCGCATTTGTGGCAGAGATGGCTAATTACCTACCCATATCCAACATTACCATTTTTCTTCCTAAGAAAACTCAAATATAATTTGGGGTACTGGTGTGTCCAGCTAAAACACTGGCCACTTTAACCTCCTTTGCAGCGGGAAGTGGCTCTCTGACACATTCATGACCAATGAGATATGAACTAGAAACCTTCAAGAAATCGTTAAAAAAGAAAGACTTGGCGGGCTCTCAAGATGATCATTCTAAGTGAAGTACTAGGTCAGATAAGAAAGACAACTAATATATGATATCACTTATATGTGGAATCTAAACAGACAATACAAATGAACATATTTACAAAACAGAAACAGACTCACAGGCATAGAAAGCAAGCTTATGGTTACTGAAAGGGAAATCGAAGGAGAGATACATTAGGAGTATGGGATTGACAGGCTTCCCTGGTGGCTCAGATGGTAAAGAATCAACCTGGGCTCGATCCCTGGGTTGGGAAGATCCCCTAGAGGAAGGCATGGCAACCCACTCCAGTATCCTTGCCTGGAGAATCCCATGGACAGAGGAGCCCGGTGGGCTACAGTCCATGGGGTCGCAGAGTCAGACACGACTGAGTGACTAATCACATGGGACTATCAGAAACAGACTACTGTACATAAATAAATAAACAACAAGGACTTACTGTATAGCACTGGGGACTATATTCAATATCTTGTAATAACCTATAATGGAAAAGAACCAGAGAGAATATATATATATATATATATATGTAACTGAATCATTTTGCTATACAACTGAAATTAACACGATGTTGTAAATCAATTACACCTCAGTTTTAAAAAGACTTGACAACATTGTTTTTTTCTTCAGCTTCCTCCTTCCAGCCTAGAAGGGCAGCAGCCATATTGAAAACATGAGAAAGAAAGTCAGGTTTGGCCGAGTAGAAAGGCAGAAAGAACCTAGGTATTCAGTGGCATCACAGAACTGTTTCTTATGGGAGAAAAATAAATGCCTGACTTTTTTAAGCCACTAGAGTTGGTTTCCTCTTACAATGAGCCCCCCCCCCAAAAAAAAATCCTGACTGGTACAACATGCCATTTTAAAATTCTCTTCCTGGCACATACCAACAGAGGTGGATTCATGCCACCCTGGACCTTAGGCAAATATTAACTTTTCTCTACAAGGCTAAATAAGCACTGTTTATATTATAAACAACCTAGTATATGATAGTTCCCCCAAAGCCTACTTTTCTCTTGTGTCTTCCAGCTACTTAATTTTTTTTTTGTTTTGACAAATAGAATCTGCCCTTGTAACTCATGCTGTGTTACTTCTGAAATGAACAGAGCTTATGTTTTAGCACACCAAAGGGTCTCCGGAGAATGGTTAGCACTTAAACTGAGCACCTGGGTACATTACGAGAGATACCCTCTAAAAGGCTAGGTACAGGAAAGAGAAACTAGATTTATTTTGCAGTGCTGTTGGTGTTAATGGTAATATGGAATTTTTTTTTCTTTCATTTCTGTTTTCAAATACCCACTCATTGGTGAAATTTCTACAAGGAAATGTACCAAGGGAATTCCCTAGTCGTCCAGTGATTATGGGTTCAGCCCCTGGTTGGGGAGCTAAGATTCCAAAAGCCATGCAGCATGGCAATGGAGAACAGAAAAAAGAAAAGAAAAAAAAAGCAAATGTACCAAAAGGCAGATGAATTGAAGCAGATGAAGGTATTAAAGAGGATAGAAACAGAAGCCATACATTAGAAATGAAAACTTACACTCTGCCCTCATTGTACCCATTCCCCATCTGATAGCCAGCAGAAAGCATGTGTACGTGGTCAGATGCTCTCTACAGGCCTGAGAGCCCAGGCTTTGTGGAGCCCGGGGTAAGGGGACAAAGGCCCCAACCCTTTCTTCTGGCTAGGTCTTCTCACCTAGGACTCTGTCCTACGGCCATACCAGCCTAGCATGCTCCTGTGAACAGGCACCTCAGCCACAAAGATCGTCTTGATCCACCCTTTCCCATCAGCCACTCCTTGCTCACACCTTAAGACCAGCACTACAGATACCCAGAACATGATGTATAAAGAGGGTACAGGAATGCGTGGGAATGTCTGTTTTGTGCCAAGGATTCCTCATCCTTGAAAGGCACCCATGGGTGATCTCTAAAGCCTGGGGCCCAGTATAGGGGTCCCCAGTCACCTGGGGCTAGGATTGCCAGATAAGATACAGGACACTCAGTGCAATTTAAATTTCAGGTTAAAAAAAAAAACCCAAATTATGTTATAGTATAGGTACATCCCCTGCAATATTTGTGACATGCTTACACTAAAAATTGTTATTCACTGTTTATCTGAAATTCTTAATGGGGTCCTGTGTTTTTATTTGCTGACTCTATCAACCCAAACTCTTTCTAAGGGAAGTTCTAGCACTCTGATCAGTCAAACCACTAAAGGCCTATGATATCACAATTTTGAAAAAGTGATCATATTTTCCAGCAGGAATACAGACTCTGGGTACTTGAGCTGTGGAAGTAAACAAGGTCCATATGCTAGGTGAAGGTTAGGAGGGTCAAGAAATCAAGAAGATTTGGAGAAATATTGATTGAATGACAGGTAATTTACAGTTAATTGCTTTAGAAAATACTACAACCATCTTTTATTTTCTCAACTATGAAAAAACTCCCTGTGAATATGCTATAAACAGTTTTAAAATGCATGAAAATGGATGTTGGCAGGAAACAGTACTTAATACTAATTGAAGTTAGACATATAAATCCCTAAATGTTAACAGGAAGAGATCTCACATTATTGATTTTGGCTATGTTAAGAAAAGCCATAGACCACTTAAACTTCCTTGTATTTTTTTAGCCACTTTGAGTTCTGTGTGTTTGTCATATTACATCATGGGAGCCGGGTGGGGAGGGGAATGCAGGGAGAGCCATGGCCCCTTTCCTCCTGAAGCCTTAAATATCACTGTCCTCAGTATTTTCATCTATCTTTAAGATATTGCATAATACAAATTGTATTAGTTATGTATAGATTCAATCATTAAGTGATCAGAAGTATTTGTACACTTTTTAACTGGCATTGAACTCAGTGATATGTAGGCCATTTCACCCTGCAAAGATGTTTAGTTTTTATGAAGCTCCAATGTTCCTCTTCTAGAAATGGTGCAGGCTAGAATGACCTAGATTGGGGCTTGAGAAGCCAAAGTGTATGCCACTGTCCCAAAATGCAACTCAGCAAGGCCACATACAACTTAGAAAACGTGTGGATTTAGTTGAACAGTCATTTAAAAGTTGACTTAAAACTGTCACGATCCTGAGCTGCTCACTTTAAGCTTCTTCAGCTCACTGTCCCTAAAATTAGGAAGCATATGTTGGGATAATGATAGCATATCACACACATCCTTTCATTTTTAAAATGTATTTTATTGAGATATAACTCACATGCCATAAAATTCACCCTTTTAAACCTCACAATTCTGAATGAATATTCATTTATTCTTACTTCCTCCCAATGCTACTAAAGTTACAAGGGTGAAAACGCACAAGGACAAAGAGAATGCAAGAGGTTGCATAATCATAACTGACCTTGCAGATCTGAGAAAAAAAAAGCTGATTGCTAAGCTGGCAGTGGGGAAAGTAAAGAAGAACCTAATTTATAATACGGAACATCCAGAAACCTCAGGACTTGACATCAGGTATCTGCGGATGTAGGAAGATGGTGGGGCTCAAAACAGGAGGATTGATTGAAAATCTACTTAAGAAGCAGTTATGTTGTAATCCCTCCCCAGATCTGCTCAGAAGACTGAAGCAGTTTCTCCAGAGAAGGAAACTGGCCTATCTCTTGACTAGAGCAAAGTAAATATATTTGAAGGTGATTTCCTACCACAAGCAGAGAAGTTCATTAGCCATTCGTATCTCAAACGCTAAGATCCTCAACTTCCCTTGATTCTCGAGTAGGCAGACAGCCAGGTCTATGAAAGTTGGAATATCCTGGAAGTAGGAGATTAAAGGACCCAACTCTTAGGAATTTGACCAACACAAGAAAGAAAAAATCTAAAATGTTGATGTTGTAGAAGCCAGATCACATAATCCTCAAACTCATGGTCCACAAGTCATGCCTAGACACCAGGGAGATCAGTCAGCTGTTAAGGCCTATGACAGGTGGCCATGAACTAACAGAGAACTCCACAGTAGAAGACAGAAACCAAAATAAACTCAAAAGAAAGGCAACTTGCAGGAAACAAACTATATAGGGTGAAGAAAGCATTTTTTTGCTATAACTTTTGATATACTATCATGATTATACTCAGGAGATATCCTAAACATGAAACAAATACTTGCTATATATTAAAAAAGGAACATTCAGAAACTAAAGAATTTTTAGAAGCTAAATATGTTATGTGTGTGTGCTCAGTCATGTCCAGCTCTTTGCCACAGACTGTAGCCCGCCCGGCTCCTCTCTCCATGAAATTTTCCAGGCAAGATACTGAAGCAGATTACCATTTCCTACTCCAGGGGATCTTCCCAACCCAGGGACCAAACTGTGCCTTTTACATCTCTTGCATTGGCAGGCAGATTCTTTACCACTGAACCACCTGGGAAGCTCCCCAGATATAGTAGACATTAAAATACCTGTGGTAGGCAGAGTAAGGATCCCTAAAGATGTCTACATCCTAAACCCTGAAACCTGTGTCAAAATGGACTTTACAGATGTGATTAAGGTTAGGGATCCTGAAATGAAGCAATCACCTTGGCTATCAAGTTGGTCCAACTTGATGAGCCCTTGAAAGCTGAAAACTTTTCTAGCTGGAAGCTAAGAGATGCCACAGTAGAAGGGGAAGAGAGATGAGATGCATCAGAGGGAACCCACTCACTGTTAATGGCTTTAAAGATGAAGGAAGGGACCATGACCCAAGCAATATGGGTAACTCTGGAAGCTGGAAGAGCCCTGAGCTGACAGCCATCAAGAAGAAATGGACTGCAGCCCTATAAGCATATGAAACTGAATTCTGCCAACAACCTGGATAGGCAAATAAAGAGTCTTCCCAAGAATCTCCCTGACGTCGATAGACAACTCATTGGAAAAGACCCTGATGCTGGGAAAGATTGAAAGCAGGAGGGGAAGGGGACAGCAGAGAATGAGATGGTTGGATGGCATCACCAACTCAATGGACATGAGTTTGAGCAAGCTCCGGGAGTTGGTGATGGACAGGGAGACCTGGTGTGCTGCAGTCCATGGGGTCACAAAGAGTCGGACGTGACTGAGTGACTTAACAAGAACAACAGAAAGAATCTCCAGAAAGCCCTCTAGACTCCTTGACTCTAAGTCTTTGACTTAGAATCTGACTCCTTGACTCATGAGTCCATAAGACTCACGTTAGATTTCTGACCCTCAGAAGTATAAGATTGTGTGTTTGTGTTATTTTAAGTCACTTTATGGAATAAAAAGTCAAGTAAATTTCCTGGAAAAGAGAACAAAAGACAAAGACCTGACAAATAGAGGAGAAAATAGAAGAAAATTAGAAGGCTGATCCCAGAGATTCAATATCCAAAAATGAGCCCAACAGAGAGATGGAGGAAATAGACAGAAGAAAATCTGTAGTTTTTTTTAAAAAAAATAATTCAAGGTATTTCCCCAGATGGAAGGAAATGCTGATGGCATGGCATGTTTTAATATTTATGAAATTTAGAACACTGAAGACAGATCCAGAGATGAAAAAAAAAAAATGGTCACTTTCAAAAGTAAAAAGAAAAAATGATTTTTAACTTTTGAATAAGACTAGAGGACCATGGAGCTCTCCCCTTAATTTACTAAAGTGATTTTCTCCTCATTTTCTCTTTGTTTTGAGAGGATAGAGTAGGAGTAGATGGGAAAGGAAGTTAAGAACAGGTGGCATAGAGGTATGATGGAGGGCAGAAAGCCTCACCTGTCATAGTGGAAAGTTGGTCGATAATGCCCAAAACAGATAATGTCTAAAACTGGTGTGGGTTGTCATTTCTTACTCCAGGGAATCTTCCCGACCAGGGATTGAACCCATGTCTCTCACGTCTCCTGCATTGGCAGGTAGATTCTTTACTACCAGCACAACCTGGGAATCCCTAAAACTGAACAAATACCCACATATAAATGTTATTTATTAATAAAGATAGGAAATTTTTTAAAAAATTATTTTAAAATGGTTGCCTTCAGGGAAGCTCATAGGAATGGTGGAGGCAGGGTAGACTTAGAGAGTTTTTTGCAACAATTCTGATTTTACACTGTAAAATACGTTTAACTTCAATGAAAACTAAAGCCTGGGAAGTGGAAATAAACCAGAGAAAGCAAAGTCAATAACTAAAGTGATTAAGTTTGATAAGTAAAGTGACTTGAAAACATTCAGTAGTCCAAAATAACTTCAAAGAGAGCTATTTTGCATTTCCCTTGAATTGTACTGGCCTTGAAATAGCCAGTGAAATACCTGTATTTGTTCTGTGTAGAAAGCTCTCAAACACTTCACATTTCCAGCAGGATATAAGTCTCCTGGTATTTCCAATCTCTCTTTCAGCTCTAAAGATCTATGGTGCCTAAGAAGATGGAAAAAATATACTGTGGGAGATCCAAATATATCACCAGGCAGTTTGCAATCATATTTTTGGAAACATACATTTAAGTATTGGATCATATGCTTAAAAGGATATCTAGGAAGATATTGACCAAGCATTAATAATGGTTATTTTTTGATGGTAGGATTGAATTTTTCGTATTGTCCTCTGTTGTTTCTTGTTATTTTTCTTAGCACTGAGCTTGTGAAAAGCAATAAAGATATTTTTCCTAAGGAAAAAACCTAAGGAGTCAACAACCAAAATATTTTGTATTAACTCTTTCTATCCCACAGAAGTCTTAAAACTTCCAGTCTTAGAATAATCTGCAAACATTCAACTTCCCTGCACCTTTTTAATCACTTTGTTTTTACCCTTAGCAATCACTATTTGCACAAAGCCAAATTTTTTGGAATCATCTGGGATTTCTGCCGTCTCCCCTTTCCCCAAATTCAACTTATTAGAACGAAGAGGAATAAAAAATACAGTATCAGGTCCAGAGTTATCCATGTCATTTAACAGACACAGAGTTTCAGTTTGGGATGATGAAGAAGTTCAGGAGATGGAGCCTGGTGACATTTGCACATACCTATGGCTTATGTGTCGCTAAGCCATACAATTAAAAATGGTTAAAACGGTAAATTTCATGTCCTGTATATTTTTCCACAATAAAAAAAAAAGACTTATCACATACTTGTACTTTATTCACTTCTAACTGATCATTTTAAATAATAGTTGACTATTATGGAGGGACAGAGAAAATGTTGAATAAGTTTGAGAAAGATGCCAAGTGCTATAAAATCTGTTTACCAATCCATGTTTCCTGAAGGCAGTCCTTGATGTGATGCAACTTCAAAGTTTCTATCATGAAATAAATTTTAGTTGTTCTTCCTTTAGGGGAAAAAGTGAAAGTGTTTGTCATTCTGTCACTCCCGACCCTTTATGACCCCATGGACTGTAGCCCGCCAGGCTCCTCTGTCCATGGGGATTCTCCAGGCAAGAATACTGGAGTGGGCTGCCATTCTCATCTCCAGGGGATCTTCTCAACCCGAAAGATTGAACCTGGGTCTTCTGCATTGGAGGCAGATTCTTTACCATCTGGGGAAGCTAACAAAATGCATTTTAATTTTATCTCAATATAATATATTTTAATTTCCTTAGAGTAGGGAAATTAAGAGATAATCAATTTGGAAGAGGGAACAAGAAAAAGAGAGTAATATGATTCCCTCATGCAAAATGTTTTGGTCATTGTTACAGATTCCCCAGGAAGGAAGCTTACTGGTGAGTCCTCTGGGGAGTAAACTTGTTGGGGTAGAGAAGCAAGCAAGATAAAGCTAAGAGCAAATCTTGAAATTGTTGCAATAAACACCTCGCTCCCCACCTCTGGGAGTTCTGCAGCTGGGATGCTCGTTCAGAATGTCCCAAATTGAAGCAAAGAGCCCTTCCTTATTATCTGTATGTTGACAGGAACCAGAGATCAAATTGCCAACATCTGTTGGATCATCGAAAAAGCCAGAAAGTTCCAGAAAAACATCTATTTCTGCTTTATTGACTATGCCAAAGCCTTTGACTGTGTGGATCACAATAAACTGTGGAAAATTCTGTAGGAGATGAGAATACCAGACCACTTGACTTGCCTCTTGAGAAACCTGTATGCAAGTCAGGAAGCAACAGTTAGAACTGGACATGGAACAACAGACGTGTTCCAAATAGGAAAAGGAGTATGTCAAGGCTGTATATTGTCACCCTGCTAATTTAACTTATATGCAGAGTACATCATGAGAAACGCTGGGCTGGAGGAAGCACACGATGAAATCAAGATTGCTGGGAAAAATATCAATAACCTCAGATATGCAGATGACACCACCCTTATGGCTGACAGTGAAGAAGAACTAAAGAGCCTCTTGATGAAAGTGAAAGAGGAGAGTGAAAAAGTTGGCTTAAAGCTCAACATTGAGAAAACTAACATCATGGCATCAGGTCCCATAACTTCATGGCAAATAGATGGGGAAACAGTGGAAACAGTGGCTGACTTTATTTTTGGGGGCTCCAAAATCACTGCAGATGGTGATTGCAGCCATGAAATTAAAAGATGCTTACTCCTTGGAAGGAAAGTTATGACCAACCTAGACAGCATATTAAAAAGCAGAGACATTACTTTGTCAACAAAGGTCTGTCTAGTCAAGGCTATGGTTTTTCCAGTGGTCATGTATGGATGTGAGAGTTGGACTAGAAAGAAATCTTAGGGCAGAAGAATTGATGCTTTTGAACTGTGGTGTTGGAGAAGACTCTTGAGAGTCCCTTGGACTGCAAGGAGATCCAACATGTCCATCCTAAAGGAGCTCAGTCCTGGGTGTTCATTAGAAGGCCTGATGTTGAAGCTGAAACTCCAATACTTTGGCCACCTGATGCGAAGAACTGACTCATTTGAAAAGACCCTGATGCTGGGAAAGATTGAGGGCAGGAGGAGAAGGGAACAACAGAGGATGAGATGGTTGGATGGCATTACCAACTCAATGGACATGGGTTTGGGTGGACTCCAGGAGTTGGTTATGGACAGGGAGGCTTGGCGTGCTGCAGTTCATGGGGTCACAAAGAGTTGGACACAACTGAGCGACTGAACTGAACTGAACTGATCCATCCTAGAAAGTGGGCTGCCCTCAGGAAATTATTTTGAGCAAGGTGGCTTTCTCCTGATGAGGGCCATTCTCCTAGAGAAACTAATCTGAAAGCAGCAGCTGCTAACACTCCCAGTTCTAAAGAGAGCACCTGGGTGGTACCGCTCCACATCCTCTCCATCATATCCTACAGACTTCTTGGGCATTGCTACCCACTGAATAAATTAGTAATAAAATCAGAATATAACTTAGCAGTGCCAACCAAAGAAGTAAGAATTAAACCTGCCATCTAATAAAATTGAAATTTAAGAAAAATGTCCCATTGCCCACATGGTAAGCCCTTGACTAAAAATTTTTGTTATCTTCAAAGGGCCAAAAATGTACTCCTAATGATATCATAATGATGTACTATAGTGTTACCAGTAAAATCTTTTCAAAAAGCTCCAGAGAGCTTCACTCATAGTGTATTTTAAGCCCAGTTCTCATACTCAAGAAGAAAAAGAAGGAAAGAAATAAAAGGAAGGAAGGAAGAGAGAAAAACAGAAGAGAAAAGAGGAATTTTAAGCCATTTCATACACTCTGTCCTAAAGCCAAAGATACATAGTAGGGTGAGTGCCCTTCCTCCACAGATGTAGCAAAATTAAAATGATGGATGACTAAAGAGAATCTCTCTTTCCCTCACTTATCTTCTCTCTTGCTTCCTCCCCAGGGAAAATGCCAAAGAAGCATGAGGCTTCTAAAGTAAACCATTAGATGCAGATGTGAAAGTAATTACCCAAGAGCTACTGCTTCTAACACAAGAAAGAAAAATAGCCTGTCTTCAGTCTCCACTAATAAATCATCTGAGGGTTCCTATTAGTCAAGGGGCTTATGAAATCCCACTTGCTGGCCTGCAGATGAACTGTCTGAAAAGTATTTCCTATGGTTCTCAACATTTTCTAAGCTTTAAACTACACATGCAAAGTCATGTAGTTTGTGTGCTAAGTTGTGTCTGACTCTTTGCAACCCTATAAACTGTAGCCTGCCTGGCTCCTCTATCCATGTATTAAACAACAAATTGAACTATTTCCTCCAATCCTCTTTTTGTTATATTCAACATGTAAATTTTAATGGAACCAAAAATCAATGCAAGGTCACATACTATTAATAATACTCTGATTTCCCCCAACAACCTTGAAGTGACAGGATGACGTCTTGCAAATGAGGACTTTGAGACAAAGATGTTACAAACTTACTCAAAATCTTGTAAATGTCAGAGCTGTAACTCATTAGAGATCTCCCTTTGAGTCTAGAGAGCCATCTAGTACACTATGAAAGCAAAACAGCTCTGAGGATGAACTAAAACATTGACACAGCTTTATTCAGGGATGAACACACACGCACACAAGTGAACATTTCTTTTTCAACCCACCAGCCTGGTGCCATCCCAATAGACAAAATTGAGATCAAAAGATTATAGAATAATCATGTGACTCTAGGCTGGAAACTATTTCAAGTGAACATCTGATTTGCTCCTTTGCCTTCAGGGAAATAACTTTATCGTTACGTCTATTTTAGTTGAGTTCCAAAAAGGATGATAAATACCTAGGATGTATAGTTATTAATGAAGGGATAGCCAGAACCCAGGTTTCTTCTACTTCCTGAGGTGAACTAGACCTCAGGTTGAGTTCTCAAAACCACTTTGTGGTAAAGGCAACAGTCAGACTCTTTTAAACTAATATTAGTCATGTTTGGGGCAGCCCAGGAAAGGACAATCTCCCAATAGATGGAGTAGACATCTGTCTACACAGTATAATTTAAGGGGTCTCTGATTACCACTGGGGCTTCCCTGTGGCTCAAACAGTAAAGAATCTGCCTGCAGTGTGGAAGACCCAGGTTTGATCCCTGGGTCAGGAAGATCCCCTGGAGAAGGGGATGGCTACCCACTCCAGTATTCTTGCCTGGAGAACCGAGGAGCCCGGGGTCCATGGGGTCACAAAGAGTCAGACACAACTGAGCAACTAACACTCTTCCCTGATTACTACTAAGAGACTGGATAAACAGACCATGCGCAGACTAGATATGACAGTAGAACTTTCACCCACAACCGGCAGAAACCAGTCTAGGAAGCCAAACCACAACCTCTGCAGTGATAAGCCCAGAGCAGTCAGGACTTGGTCACTGACTGCCTGCCTTCCTACTTGTTGCCCACCCTTTCAACTCAAGGCCAACCAGAGAAAGCCAAATATGTTCCCCAAACCAATCAAATAAGATGCTCACTGCTGGTCAGCCTACCTGTAGCGTCCATAGGCCAACAACCTCCAATCAGAATATACCTGAAGCCTCCCCATTTTTTCACTATGGCGATCCCTTATATTCACATGGGGTTTGTTTCCAGGACCCAAATCCAGAGATGCTCAAGTCCTTTGTCTAAAATAGCACAGTATTTGCATATAACCTGAACAATCCTTCAGTTTAATTCATCTCTAGTTTACTCACAATACCTGTGCGTGTTCAGCCACTCAGTCATGTCTGACTCTGTGACCCCAAGGATAGCACACCAGGCTCCTCTGTCCATAGAATTTTCCAGGCCAAGAATACTGGAGTGGGTTGCCATTTCCTACTCCAGGAGATCTTCCCCATCCAGGAAGACCCAAGCCCATGTCTCTTGTGTCTCCTGCTTTGGCAGCTGGTTTCTTTACCACTGCTATATAAACGCCATGTAGATAGTTCCCAGTGCATAGCAAATTCAAGTTTTGCCTTTAGAACTCTCTGGAGTATTTTTTCAAATATTTTTTACCCCCAGTTTGTTGAACCTGTGGATGCAGAATTCATGGACATGGGAGGCTGACTGTATAAATCTTCCTACTCTCCTGTCTGCCATTGAGGCTCTGCCAAACATTAATGATGGTGGCTGACTTCCTTGATATCACAAGCTCTGAACAAATAGCTGCTGTTTGTTCTCATTGGGTGGTCTTTATTTTCACGATTTCCCTGGAGGCTCCAACAAGATATGATCTGCCTTGCCCATTGCTGCTGACTGCACCCTTCAACCAGGTGTGGTACCATGGAGGCCCCTTCTCTGGTTGTGGCTTTTGAGTCCATGTTAACATAGGAAGTCAGCACGAGGTTTAAACTCCATTCTCTTTAAATTGAGTGCCTTGGCTATTTATTCTCAATTTGGTGAAAGTGTTAGTCACTCACTGTGTCTGACTCTTTGCGACCCTATGGACTGTAGCCAGGCAGGCTCCTCTGTCCATGAAATTCTCTAGGCAAGAATATTGGAGTGGGTTGCCATTTTCTTCCTGACCCAGGGACTGAACCCATGTCTCCTGCATCTCCTGCATTGGCAGGCAAATTCTTTACCATAACACCACCTGGGAAGCTCTTTCAATTTGGTGCCCAGTTATGTATCAGTTCCCCCTCTTTTTGGCATCTTTTGTAGAATCAGACCATTTTTGTTGATTCTTTTGCTCTATGCAGTACTTTAAATGTTTGTTGCTCTCTTGTTTGTCTTGTTGGTCATCAACAGAGGATCACAAGGTAGGACATAGACACAGACCCTATCAGTCTGATTTTCAGCCTCAAGGACTGAGTTTGTGGTTTTCACTGAACCAGTAGCAATTCAGGCAAACTTTGCTGTGGGTCGCCAACAAACTTGCATAAGGCTCATCTTGTTTGCCTTGATTTCTTTTTATTCATCCTGAGAGCTTGCCTTTGAACCTGAAAGGATATGTTGTCTAGTTTCCTGCCTACCAGGGGGAAAACCCTGTCTGTGTGCCTCAGCCAGTTGTCAGGGTGGCTCTTGAAAGATGAGGTTTCAACTGACTTTTACCGGCTTTTGTGGGGTCATCTAAGTCCAAATCCTCTCCTCCTCCAGGAAAAAAAAAAAGAAAAAGCTTCTGCTTCTTATAGATATGCTCATTATAACCCTAATTCTTATGATTTTTTCCCCAAATGGCTATCAGTTCAAAATATCAAGAGTTCCCTGGGTGAAATTCGAAACTGGCCCCTGCACACACAGAGGACAGGAAAGAGACAGACCTCTCCAGATTGGTAGGTGTCTGGTCTCATAAACAAGAGAATTCACATATGAGATTTGTGTTGGGTGGACACAAGACGAGGAGATCTCCATACCAATCAAGGGTTTATACTCCATACCAAGAGTTTATACAGAGGCCTTAATGAGATTTAGTCACACACACCATCCAGATGATCATAAAAACACTTTACTCTCTAATTTTACAAATCTGTTGAAATATTAGCTATTTTTCTCCTTTATTGTTGACCTAGAGACTTACATTCTGATATTGAAGCATGCCTGCATTCCTGATACAAACCCTACTTGGTAAGAAAATTTTTTGTTTATTTTTTGTTATTAATTCTGTATTTTTTTTGTTCTTTAGTCGCTAAGTCATGTCCAAATTTTTTGTGACCCCATGCATTGTAGCCCACCAAGCTCCTCTGTCCGTGGGATTTCCCAGGCAAGAATACTGGAGATGGTTGCCATCTCCTCACCCAGGGGATCTTCTCAACCCAGTGATGGAACCCACGTCTCCTGCTTGGCAGGTGGATTCTTTGATACTGAGCCACCTGGGAAGCCCAATTCTGTATTTCAGTTCAGTTCACTCACTCAGTCTTGTCGAATCTCTGCAACCCCATAGACTGCAGGACACCAGGCCTCCCTGTCCATCACCAACTCCCGGAGTTTACTCAAACTCATGGCCACTGAGTCAGTGATGCCATCCAACCATCTCATCCTCTGTCATCCCTTCTCCTCCCACCTTCAGTCTTTCCCAGCATCAGGGTCTTTTCCAAGGAGTCAGTTCCTCGCATCAGGTAGCCAAAGTATTGGAGTTTCAGCTTCAACATCAGTCCTTCCAATGAATATACAGGATTGATTTCCTTTAGGATGGACTGGTTGGATCTCCTTGCAGTCCAAGAGACTCTCAGGAGTCTTCTCCAACACCACAGTTAAAAGCATCAATTCTTCAGTATTCAGCTTTCCTTATAGTCCAAATCTCACATCCATATGTGACTACTGGAAAAACCATAGCTTTGGCTAGATGGACCTTTGTTGGCAAAGTAATGTCTCTACTTTTTAATATGCTGTCTAGGTTGGTCATAACTTTTCTTCCAAGGAGCAAGCGTCTTTTAATTTCATGGCTATAGTCACCATCTGCAGTGATTTTTGGAGCCCAAAAGAATAAAATCAGCCACTGTTTCCACTGTTTCCCCACCTATTTGCCATGAAATGATGGGACCAGATGCCATGATCTTAGTTTTCTGAAATGTTGAGTTTTAAGCCAACTTTTTCACTCTCCTCTTTCACTATTATCAAGAGGCTCTTTAGTTCTTCTTCACTTTCTGCCATAAGGGTGGTGTCATCTGCATATTTGAGGTTATTGATATTTCTTCTGGCAATCTTGATTCCAGCTTGTGCTTCATCCAGCCTAGCATTTCTCATGATGTACTCTGGTGAAAATATACCCTGCTTATTTAATTATGCATTCGGTATTTAGTTTACTAATATTTAGTTTGATTTTGTATGTATATTTGTAGGTGAAATTGGTCTGTAATTTCCTTGTCTGCTTTTGCTGTTACAGGGGAGAAAATCTTTTCCTCTGTTCCCTTCTAGGTTCTTTGGTTGGTCTAATAACTAGATTGACAGAAGACGGACTAATAGGAGAAAAACAAATTTAATTTCATGTGTCTGTGGGGACTAATAAAAATATGAGACTCAAAAAAAAAAAGAACACTTTTCTCTCTCAAGGCTGCATCCTTGAAACAGCTCTTGGTGCGGGAATGGTGGGCAGACAGTACATTCCAAGGACAGGGGAGAGCGTCAGGAGCCTCCAATCGCCTGGTTTCCATCTTGCAGGTTAACCAGAGGTCACGTCTTCTGGTGACCTCCTCCATCAATGACATAACTTCATCACAGGTGACTTGGGTCCTCAATGGCCACTCAAAGGAAACACTTAGTATGATGAATATTGTTCGAGAGGCACCTTAGTAAAGAAAGGGAAGAAGTTTTCTCAGGCACGGTGTTTCTTGACTGATATGTGGAAACCTCCAAAGGAAATACTGATTCAGTGATTGCTTCACTAAAAAATTATTTGGCTAAAGCTAAAAAAAATCTGGCAAATTTAACAGTAAGAAATTAGGCTCCTTTCCACAATGAACCTCCTCCCACTGCCACCCCTATCCATCTACCCCACTGCCTGTCCACTTCTAGCTTGCTGGCCTCTTCCTTCTCCTTCAGACCTCTCTCCTACCTTCACAGACTTCTCCTGTTACTGAAAGCAGGGGTCCAGCTACTTGCCGCTCATAAGCCAGTAAAGAGGCCAGGCTGGTGGAAAGGAAAGTTTGCTTTATTTTGGATGCTGGCAACCAGGGGGGATGGGGTGTCTGTCCAAAGGTCCATTGCCTCCACTGACAATCAGTGGGCAAGACCTTTTATAGACAGGAGGAGAGGGTTACATGCAGAAATAGCAGTCATTCATCTTGAAATCGGTCATCAGCGAGCTGACCAGCATCATCTTGATTACTTTAGATACACTTAATCTTCAGCTCCAGGATTGATTTATTTCCATTTCTTAAGGCCAGTTCTCAGAGTTGTGGCAGCTTCTGTCTTGGCTACAGTCTGGTCATTGTGTAGTTAGCTTCTTCCGGCCGGTGGGGGTTTCCGTGTCTGTGAGACAGCCGGCAGGAAACGGCTCCGAATGTCATCTATAGCCCTTGAGAAGGCACTAAAGGACCTTGACTTGGCTTGATGACCACATCATTATGATGTGTCTTCTTGGAGTGTTTTCCTTTGATTCTGCGTGTTCTGACTCCTCTGATTAAACTTATTCTTTGGTTAAAGTTTTTCCACTAACAAAAGGCAGGCTGAGGACGTGGAAGACAAAGACCATAGGGTCCTGCCCTGTTTCACTCCCTCCACTTCCCCTTGCCCAGACTCCTACGTTTACCCAACAACACTCCGAAGACCTGAAAATACTACTTGCCTCTAAAGATCAACCAGCCCATGAACCAGTATACAAGCAACTGTAAAAGTTAAACTTTGGAACTAGCTGAATTAAGAGCCATAATTAAGAATTGCTGCAAACCCAGATAATGTCAGCAACTCTTCAAAGAAAAATTTAGAATTATCTTGCATATGACCTGGATGGGTATAACCCTGGTTACCTGGGCTATGTCATCTATGTGTTGGTCACAACCTCAGATGCTAAATGCTGGAGGGCAAAAGCTGACTGCTCTGACTCAGGAAAGGTTCCAGAGGATTCATCTTTACACAGTAAATTTGAGGAAAAAAATCATCCCCAAAGTAGGACAAATCCCCCAATAGTCAAACGTGAAATACTTCTTATTAAATCAATTGGACCCTAACTCAAACACGCAAATAAACAAAAAGTGAAAACTATTGATGATTTGGGGATGATCTAGAAAATAACTTTCAGCAACATTTGTAAATTAAAGATTACATTAACAGTGGGCTGAGTGATCTAGACAATCCCTTAGAGTTTTAATTCATGATCACGGGAAGCATCATCACCCATTGCTTATTAGCACTGCATCTCTGACCTGGTTGTAAAGGCTTATTCCCCTTATTTGGGAGGCAGTGTAGCTGCCCGTGCAAAACTGTCAGTGTTTCTGATGAATAAGTTCCAGGCTCCCTACTCGACCTTGTATTTCCTCATACAATCCAGACGTTACTACTTACTGAGAACATACAACTCCTTCACCCAGCCAATTAACTTCTTTGGATATTCTGTTGCTCTTTCCCCCAGCACATCACTATTCACCATCTCAGCACCTGATTCTGGCTTCTCCCTGACTCTACCAAAAGAGGGGAACCCCATGGTTGACTTACCCCAGCTAGCGTCTTCACCTTGTGCTCAGTCGCTAAGTTGCATCCAACTCTTTGCAACCCTCTGGACTGTAGCCCACCAGGCTCCTCTGTTCATGGAATTTTCCAGGCAAGTATGCTGGGAATGGGTTGCCATTTCCTTCTCCAGGGTATTCACCTTACTCAGATATATTAGAAACTCCTATTGAGAACACTAGCCTAATATTACTTATGGATGGATTATACCTCAGAATCAAAACTGGAGGCCAGGCAGATTATCCACCTAGTCATTTAAGCATTTCTTTAGAAGATAGTCCTCTACCTGAGGTAAAAATCTGCACCAATGACAGGATTTTTACCCTTAGTAGAATTTGTCTGTTATCCAAGACCAGAGAGTCAACATACACACAGAGAGCAGGTATGCTTTTGGCAGGACATGTTTTGGAAACAAAAGGGGCTTCACACCTCTGCTGGAATCTCCTTCCAACATGGACAACAAACTTAAGAACCTTTTAGATGCACTCCTTCTTCCTGGAGACGTGGCTCTCACAAAGACCGAGACCAAACAAAAAGTCACCAGGCTTCTCTAGTGGCTCAAATATTAAAGAATCTGCCTGCAATGCAAGAGACCCAAGTTTGATCCCTGTATCGGGAAGGTCCCCTGGAGAAGGAAATGGCAACCCACACCAGTATTCTTGCCTTGAAAATTCCATGGACGGAGGAGCCTGGCAGACTATAGTCCATGGAATCACAAAGAGTCAGACACAACTTAACGACAAACACTTTTTAGCAAGAAGAAAGAATATGGAAGCTGAAGAAATGCTCGAGCAGCCTTTCCATAAAAGAAGACTTAGCCAAGGTTATGATCTTAACTACACCCTCAAAAGATAAATCTCTAGAGAGATTCAATGAGGCTTTACAGAACCCAGTTCTTAGTCCCTGGTTTAGAAAGGAAGGATGGGAAAAACCTGGCTGGAGGTAATCTCTTCACACAGGTAATCTCTGATGCTCCTAACATAACCAGGAAGGGTGAATTTTGAATTTATGGTGGATCTGCTCCTGTGACTTTGGGCTTCCTTTGTGGCTCCGCTGGTAAAGAATTCGCCTGCAAAGCAGGAGACCTGGGTTCGATCCCTGTGTTGAGAAGATCCCATGGAGAAGGGAAAGTCTACCCACTCCAGTATTATGGCATGGAGAATTCCATGGACTGTATAGTCCTTGGGGTTGCAAAGAGTCAGACATGACTGAGTGACTCTCACTTGCCACTATTGTTACTGTAGGCAAACATAATGGCCTGACTCAGGGATGGCCTGAGCTGCCCACTTGTGACGGACTGTAAGGAAGTGAAACTAATGCATTCCCCTGCCTGAGGCTTGCCATTCTACAGGACATTTGCAAAGATTGAATAGGCTTTTTACTTTGTTTTCTCAGCTCCCCCTCATCTCTGATCCAATCGGGATGGGGAATACATGTATATCCATGGCTGATTCATGTCAATGTATGACAAAAACCACTACAATATTGTGAAGTGATTAGCCTCCAACTAATAAAAAAAAAAACAAATAAAAAAAAGAAAATAAAAAAAAAACAAAGGTAAACTAAAAATGAGAAATAAATGTGCGTTGTTATCATGAAAAAAAAAAAAAAGAAACTGGCAACCAGGCTGGACAAGATGGTTATTTTGCGGCACTAGCCTACCATCTTCTCCCAAGTAAAGTCCTTGCCTTGTCATAACACCTCATCTTGGATTATCCGCCTGTCCCTAGGGGAGCAGAACGAGCTTGGACCTCGTAACACCCAAAGTGCTACTTTGTGGCACCAGATGATTTCGAAGGGATATGAGCTAAATTTCTCCATGAAACTATTCATTATGGTGCACAAAATTTGGTTACCAGCTTAAATCAACATTAGTAGGGAAAGTTTTAGAAGACAGCTGGAATTATTCTCAGGTCATGTGTGGTTTGTCAACAACATAATCCTGAAAAAAGTTGTAAATGTGGGGAGATGGCCAGGATCTGATGACTCACAGGCCCTTTGAATCCCTTTAGGTGGATTTTTCCTGCATGTATTTTATTCTCTCTATGGAATTTGAATATGGTTTAGTTATTGTACATCTATTTTCTAGAGGAGTTGAGGCATTTCCTTGCCAAAAAGCTACAGTTCTTCTAGTTTAGCTAAAGAGCTATTTGATTTCATGTTCTAACCTGGGGTATACCAAGTTTTATATCAAATAACCAAGTCCCACACTTGGAAAGCACACTTCTATTATAAAAGAATTGTGTAACATGTTCTCTCTTACCCAAAAAATCTTACCCTTTTCTGCCCATAATCTCCTGGAAAAACCAAAAGAACCAATGGCATTCTTAAATTAAAATAAGCAAAATTTTCAGATATCCTTGAGCTCCCTTGCCCAAGAGTATTCCCAGTAACCCTATGGCCCATGCATTTAGGAATTTCACCTCTGCTATCAGCTCAGGCTTGCTGCAAGCAGATATGGCAAAATATTGCAACAGATTCATGTACTATGACAAGTCCTATTGCTAATAGATCAGGACTGTCTTCTTGCACCTTCTGAAATGCCTCTTCTTCATCTTCAACCAAGAAATCTGTCTATTGGAAGAGATGTCTGTCTATTGGAGGCTCTTGGACTTCATCAGAAGAAATCTTATCAAGCACTGTAAGCAACAAATAGAACAGGCCATAATTCCACATTGAAGGAGAGATCCAGAATTCCACACACAATCAGCAAGCTACTCCATTGGGGAACTCAGACTGTGGATCATCAGGGATCCACTAAAAGCAGTAGATCTTGTGGAAGTAGACAGCTGAACCAAGACTTCTGAAACAAGTTGATGATGACTGCAGAAAGTAGATAGCTTCCATCCAAATGTTGAGCTAAGACCACTGCCTCATTTCTGTGTTGTTGCTTTTTAAAATATGCTTATTTGTAACCATTCTTCTTATTTTCTACAGATCTCCCAGCTGTCATCTACTTATAATGACATTGTTTTTTAAATTTCCTCCTTATTATAATTGTTAGGTCAGAATACACTCATTCTAATGCCATTCTCAGATAATTCTAAACTGGTCTAAATCTTACTGACTCCTAAATAAGCCATCCATCACTGGATCCCCATGATAAAAAAAAAAAAAAAAAAGCTTCTGGGCAATTCTGGTCTCCTGACATAAAAACATAGGGAATTATAGCTGACGATATCTCCATTTGCTCCTACATGGTTAAAGAGCTTTGAATAAATCAACCTGTTAATTTGTTAGCATCCCTCCCACCCAAGACAAGCAAACTCACAAAAAAATCCAATTATTACAATTTATTGATCAGACTCAGTTCAGTTCTCTCAGTCCTGTCTGACTCTTTGCAACCCCATGGACTACAGCACACCAGGCCTCCCTGTCCATCACCAACTCCTGGAGTCTACCCAAATCCATGTCCATTGAGCTGGTGATGCCATCCAACCATCTCATTCTTTGTCGTCCACTTCTCCTCCTGCCCTCAATCTTTCCCAGCATCAGGGTCTTTTCAAATGAGTCAGCTCTTCAGACTAAATTAAAAAAACTGCATAGGGCAATAAACCAAACCGTTGCTGCCTGGAAGAGACAAGAAATTCAAATTCCAGTCTTGTAAGTAAATTCTCTTTTCCTAGGTCTCTATATGCCATTCCTAGGTATTACTGCCTTTGTGGTAAGATACCTGATTCTATTTACCTCAGAGTAGCATCTTCTGCACTTCACAGATAATATTTCAAGACTTGTCTGGAGCAGAGACCCTAATTCTCTAAATCTCCAGCGCTGGAAACTAACTCAGACTTGAACTAGAAACAAGGCACATTTGACTATTCAGGCACTCTATCTTGAGGAATTACTGATTCACTGCTTATGTGAATAGTCAGAGCAATGTTTCCAACAGTAGGAATCATACAAATAAAAAAGACTGTAGGACTTCCCTGGTGGTCCAGTGGTTCAGAATCTGTCTGCCAATGCAGGGGACACAGGGTTCCATCCCTGGTTAGGGTAGATTCCACATGCTGCAGGGCTAATAAGCCCGTGAGACACAGGTTACTGCAATGAGAAGCTAGAGGGTAGCTAGAGTGTAGCCTCCACTTGCTGCAACCACAGAAAGTCTTGCACGCAGCAACAAAGACCCAGCGCAGCCAAAAATAATTTTATAAAATAAGACTTTAGGAAGCATGTCACCAACTCTGGCAGAAGTTATTAACAAAACCACCTCTGCCCTTGATGGACTACAGATCAGTCACAACTCTTTGGCACAAGTAGAAACAGATAATAGCATAGCTCTGGATTCCATGTTGTCTGGTCACAGGAGCATATGTATCATTGCTAGTACTTCTTGCTGTGCTTAGATCAATGAAGCAGGTGAGATAAGCAGGCTATGTGCCTTATGAAGTAATAAAGCCACTTGGCTTCCTAAGCTTGGTCCTCAAGGTCAATGGGATTTGTTCTCTGGTCCTGGATTGGGCAATTGAGATTCCTAGTTTTGAAGCATCTTACAGATAATACTGATTTTTCTCATGTTTGTCATAGTGGCCATGATACTAGTGCATTGTAGTCTCTCGAGAAAGTTTTAACTGTTTCTGCTTAGTCACCCTCTTGCCAGATAATCACCATGATGATAAAACAAAAAGTCATGAGGTTCTCTCAAAACATGTGGCTATGGAAATAATTAGACAATTCCTAAGAGGTAAAGGTCTGAAACTCAAGCTCCCTGAGTTTTTCAGCTTCTGAAAAGTGACAGAACGACCAAAAGGAGGCCTGAGAAACTAACTATAGAAAGGGATAATAGTCAGATCATATATGACAGTAGAACTCTGAACAACAACCAGTTCAGGAAGCCAAATCGCAACCTCTGCAGTAAACAGCCTTGAACAGTAAGGAACTTTGGTCACTGACTGCCAGCTTCTCTATTTCTCATCCGAGCTTCCAACTCCCTGGACCAAGCAGAAAAAGCCCACCAGGCTGACCATACACTCATGTGATTAAAATCCTTCACTTGTGACAACAATGACTACATGACTTTCAAGGTTTAAACTGTACTTCTTAGCATATCTTGTAAGTTTCTACTAAATTCATCAGCACTCTTGATTGCAAATGATAGAAACCCAACTCAAGATAGCTTAAGTTAAAAAAGGAATTACTGGCTCACATAACTGGAAATGATAGGGGTGAAGTCAAATTCAGGCATACTTAGGTTTAGACTAGGCTAATGGGATTTGAAAATGGAAAAGAAGCTAGTGTGATCTTCTTGATGAAAGCCTCTTGGCCAAAGTTTTGTTGAACTTTCCACTGATGATATATAATTGGTATTGATGCTTTATATGCTTGTCCTGTGAATGATCATAAAGTTCGGAGAGGATTGTCTTTCTTCATGGAGAAGACCTCATAGTGCTCGTTCCTTTGGAGCTTTACAACCCTAATCACAACTTTGAGCTTTAAGTCTCTCTGACTGACGATTCTGCCAGCTGGAGCCTTTGGCAGTGGAAGGCAGGTTCTGGGGGAGGAAACTTTGAGCTTTTGGAATTGTCACCTCAGAAAAGAAGCAGCTAGAGTTTCTGTAGGCTTTGAGTGGGGAATTAGGTGTTTATCTCTTGCTATATTAAATCTCCTGTAAGAAACCTTAAAAACAACAACAACAACAAATGAGAGAAGCCACAGCGAGAAGCAAATACTGGGCTGTGGAAGAAAGTGAATTCCTGACATTCCTAGACCTTGTGACTCTTCTTTTTGATATTCCTATTTTGAAGGACTATCAGTGTGAAATCAAGGACTAATAATGTAGAAAGGGCTGAAATGAGCTCACTGGCCAAATGCAGATGGTGTTTTCTAGAATGCAGCCAGCCTGGCCTCAAAAGTATCTTGACTGTACAAGAGAAAGCAGCAGCTATCCCTTTGGGTTTACAAGACCTCAATCATAAGGATTATGACCATATGGAGAATAAACGTGTCTGTATCATAGGACAGCTCAGAGGATTAAATTGGAGAATTTATAAAACATTTGAAACAGTCTTGGCACATATTGTATTATTATTGTTGTTTAGTCACTAAGTCATGTCTGACTCTTTTACAACCCCATGGACTATAGCCCTTCAGGCTCCTCTGTCCATGGGATTCTCCAGGCAGAAATACTGGAGTGGGTTGCCATTTCCTTCTCCAGGGATATATATACATATACATATATATACATATATATATATATATATACACAAATATTTTAAACATACAAGGATATATATATATATATATATATATATATATATATAAATGCAAAGATTTTAAACATACAAGGAACAGTGGTGGGGCCATATGATAACACTTGCCATCATAAAAAAGTGAATGCAAAATTAGGAGTTTTCTGAACAATTCATGAACATTTCAGAAAAGCATGTAAGCTTACATGAAAGCAAGGAGAATAGTAAGTATATTTACATCCTCAGAAAAGGATTAGCAACTGGAGAGGAATTACAAAGGAACGGAATTGGCTGAGGTGCAGTCATCTCAAGGCTGTGGGAATGAATTTATATTGTATAAAGTAAAATTCCTGGAAACAAGTGAATACAGGCTACCAAACTTGGAAAGAGAAGAGAAACTACTATGTTTGTACAAAAGAACTTCAAAGGGAGATACAGTTTATTTTCTTTTTTTACACCATTGCAACTAAAGATAAAATAGAAGAGCCAAGCATAGCCAGCTGTTACACAGAATACAGAGCTTTGAGCAGGCTATAAAACACAATGACCTTCAGCAAAACTTGACACCAAGCCCTTTAGAAGCAATCATTTCTTCTGTGGAAGTCTAACTTGCAGCATAAGAACTGGCTTTTGACCTCAAAATAACTCCAGAGCTCAGCACACTGCTTCCAGCTTCATTTACCTAAATACATACTAGCCAGCTGACCACAGCTGAGAGCTCTGCTGGAAGTCATTTGCAAATCACTTTTCTTACCGTGATAGGAAAGTGAAAATCCCTCAGTCATGTTCAACTCTTTGAGACCTCATGGACTATACAGTCCATGGAATTCTCTAGGCCAGAATACTGGAGTGGGTAGCCTTTCCCTTCTCCATGGGATCTTCCCAACCCAGGGATTGAACCCAGGTCTCCTGCATTGCAGGCAAATTCTTTACCAGCTGAGCCACAAAGGAGGCCCAAGAATACTGGAGTGGGTAGCCCATCCCTTCCCCAGCAGATCTGCCCAATCCAGGAATGGAACAAGGGTCTCCTGCATTGCAGGCAGAGTCTTAACCAACTGAGCTATAAGGAAGGACAGTCCCAAAGATCAACATAATGGGCATGAGGTGAGATATAGAATCAAGGGACTCATTTCTGGCTTGTCATTTATAACTATGCCTCGAGCAAAGGGGCTTGTGATCCTCTGAGTTCTTATCAGAAGAAGAGAAAGATAAAACTTGCCTTCCAAAGGTCATGAGATTCTTCTCCACCTCCACTCTCCAACTCCCATATAAGGACTTAGTGATTTCCTTGCTCCCGTCAAGAGTCAGAGACTCCCAGAAGGATCAAAACATATATTTTTTAAGTGTTTAGGGACTGCCCTGGTTATCCAGTGATAAACACTCCAAGCTCCCAATACAGGTGGCTGAGGTTTGATCCCTGGGTCAGGAAGATCCCCTGGAGGAGGAAACAGCAACTGGCTCCAGTATTCTTGCCTGGAAAATTCCACAGACAGAGGAGCCTGGCAGCCTATAGTCCATGGCATCGCAAAGAGTAGGACAGGACTGAGCAACTGAGCATATATATACACACACACAGGGAACTAGACCCCACATGCTGCAGCTGAAGATCCCACATGCCAGAAAGATCAAAGATCCTGTGTGCTGCAACCAAGACCCAATGCAACCAAATAAGTGAATAAACCGTTTTTAAAAGAAGTGTTTATAGGACTTCCCTGGTGGTACAGGGGTTAAGAATCTGCCTGCCAATGCGGACCTCTGGTCTGAGAAGATCCCACATGCCAAGAAGCACCTAAGCCTGGGTGCCACAACTATTGCGCTCTCACTCTAGAGCCCCTGCTCCACAAGAGAAGCCGCTGCCATATGAAGCCCGCGAACTGCAACTAGAGAAAGCCGACGCCTAGCAATTAAGACCCAGTGCAATCAAAAATAGAAACAACAAATAAATACATAATTTTTTAAAAAGTGTCTATACATAGTTTAAGTTGTAAAAGTGCTTTACAAATGTAACAAATGAATTATTATCAGTGCTACCTCCATCACTCTTTTAAGAGTGATACTCTTATTACTATGCTACTGCAGGGCCGGCAAAGAGGCTCTGTATTATCCCTGTATTATGAACTTGGGACAGAATTCTGTACAAAAATAATCATAATAAGGATACATTAACACGTCTTCTTAAAAAACTAAACTCTGTTTCAAGACAGAACTTGCACTACATTTTCTATTATAAAATCTGAGGGGAAAAAAAAAGTCTGAGGGAATGCCAGAATTTTTAAGTCAGACAGACAGGGATTTCAATGTGAGTTTAATATCATAACTAGCTGTGCAAGAGTGGACAGATTACTTAATCTTTCTGAGTTTAGGAAGCCCCACCTCCCAAGTGTGTTGTGGGTATTCCATTACATAAACTGCTTAGGTCAATACATTATAGCTTCCTCCTTCTGCTTTTAAATATTTTATCTTTCTGTTCTTTACACATTGTAGGGAGCTTTGGAAGAGCTCAAGGGGTTACAGGTGATGATTTATAAATCGATAATAGCATGTATTTCTTTCTTTCTATGTATCAGTCACACTGTTAAGTCTTTACATGGCAGTTTCCATTTAATCCTTGCATAACCCCGCATTAGTTTCTTATTGTTACTGTAATAAATACCCACAATTTACTGGCTTAAGCCTCTTCTCCCACAGTTCTGGAAATTGGAAATCTAAAATAGGTCTGCAGAGCTCCACTCCTTCTGGAGACTCTAGAGGGATCCATTTCCTCCCCTTTTCCAGCTTCTAGAGAACAATTGCCTGCCTTGGGTCATGGCATCACTTTGACCTCTGCTTCTCTTGTCACATCACCTCTCACTTTCCTGACTCCCTCTTTCCTGAATAAGGACCTTTATGAAGACATTGTTCATGATAACCTCCCATCTCAAGATTCTTAATCGTAACTGCAAAATCATGTTTGCCATGCAAGGTAACATACTGACAATTTTTAGGGACTAGGATGTGGGCATCTTTGAGGGCTCCATTCTGCCTCTGCACATGCCTAGCTAACCAATGAAGGAGTCGAGGCTTCTTGGGTTATGGACTCAGTGAATCATTGTCTTTTGTTTTGCTTGTTTTTTGTTCTGGCTGAACCATGCAGCATGCAAAATCTAGTTCCCCCGACCAGAGATGGAAATCACACATCCCTCAGTGGAGGCACACAGTATTAACAACTGGATCGCCAGGGAGGTTCCGGCTTTGTGAATCAGAACCCAAGTTCTGAATCTCAGCAGCAACTTCTACCCTTTATTGTATACCCAGAAGTAATGCTGCCATTTGATATGAACAGATGTGTTTCATTGTGGGCGAGGTTATTACATGGATTGTGGTGGCCGCACCATCGATAAGAATCAGACAGGAATTTACTTCGTGCATTTTCTTGAGTGTAACAGCCATATTAATTACCTACCATTAAAATGATCACCTAAAGATAAACTAATAGCTAGTTGGTACTGTACTAGGTATTACACAGAATTAAACAAAGACCCAATTCTGTATCCCAGAGGGAATTTCCAAGAGGAACAGCATACAAGTACAGAAGTATAGGTGTCAAACTGAAGGCCAGTGGGAACTGCTGCACCAACTGGGAAGGACAATTAGCACATTCATTAATTTGGAATTGTCTTGTGGGCCTTTTGTAATCAAGTTGTTGACTTACCTCAGTTACTCTCTTAATTACAACTACTTTAGTGAAAGGATTGAGGTTGGACGTGCTTTAAATTTTTAAAATGTGGAGTGCCATAGATATAACATACATTTGCTCAAGAAAATAACTCAAGTTTTCTGCGCTAGAAATTGTTGAAAATACTTCACTATGACTGGAGTTTAGAGGAACATAAAACCATGTTTCCTAATAATGAGTTTGTTAACATTAACTGTTTTCATTGCTTGCTTTTGTCACATTTTAAAGTGCATTCTTTCTGGTGAAAATGTTGATGCTATTTATATGTTTTTGTTTAGTTGGTAAGTCATGTCTGACTCTTGTGACTCCAAGGATTGTAGCCTGCCAAGTTTCTCTATCCATGGATTTCTCCAGGCAAGAATACTGGAGTGGGCTGCCATTTCCTTTCCTTCTCCAGGGGATCGTCCCAGGGATCATCTCCTGCTTGGAAGGCAGATTCTTTACCACTGAACCACCTGGGAAGCCCTATTTACATGCTGAGGGGAGGGATCCTGGAGGGGGAAAAAAAAAGCAAACACAGGAATTTGAGGTTTCAGCAACTGTGGGGCCTCAGGAAAAGGGAATAATTGCAGAAGAAGAAAGAGAAAAGCAAGAAGGAATTAGAGAGAGGGGACTGTGTGTGGAAAGGAGTAGCAGGAAACGCAGAGAGCAATAACCACCAGCTTCTATAAGTGAGGATAAAGGGATCACAATTTCACTCCTCTTTTGAGCACTTTTCTCTCTTTTTTTTTTTAATTCAGAAGGAGCTAGAATGAGGCACCTTTAGGTGCTGAGGTCCTGAAACTGTTATTCCAGAGGTGTGTGAGGGCTCCTCTGTCCATGGAATTCTCTAGGCAAGAATACAGGAGAGGGTTACCATGCCCTCCTCCAGGGGATCTTCCTGACCTAGGGATTGAAGCTTTGTCTTCTGCAGCCGGAGTCTTCATGGCTAGCGCCACCTGAGAGCCCTGATAGATACCTATTTGTCACTGCTGATGAAAGCTACTGATATCTCTTAGGCAGGTCTCTGGCTCCTAATGTTAGGATGAGAGTAGTTTGGAAAGGAGAGCAGAAAGGAAAGAAGGGAGAAAGGGAGAGGAAGGAGAGAGGGAGAGAGGAAGAAAAGCACTCTGTCTTGCTGGGGCTGCTGGCCGGGTACTGAGGTGGCTGAGTAGCCTTTGGCCTTTGGAGAACAAGTCGAATCACAGCTCCTAGGCCAGTTTCTGGACCATTCAGATTGCATGTCCAAATCTGGAAGTGCATGATATATATGCAGGTGTGGGTGAAATGTGCCTTTGACCTTGGGCTCTGAAACCATGTGTCACTCAGGGAGACAGGAAACGGCCTCGGACCAGGGAGGGAAACGGAGCTCCCAGAAGTCCTGTGGGCGCCTGTCAATGTCAGCAGGCTGCCCTGTTTTCCCTGGCAGCACTACATTGAGTGGCTTTGAAGAAGTACCCTACCTCAGGGGTGAGAGGGGTCAGAGAAAGCCACATGTGAAAAACAGTAAGTTCTCCATCCGTATTTAGTACAAATAATGTGGTCATTATTTGTTCATCTGGTCAAATTTGAAGCTTCACTGTCTCTGTGGCTTTGCTTCTCCAGTTGGTCCATTTGTGGTTTTGAAAAGAATCAATGCCCCAATTCAACTCCACCATGAGCCTGCTGTTTATCTCCATCCCACACTGCTATTTTATATGTGCAATTCAATTAAGATATTTATGTCTGGGAAAATTTTTGCTCAACTCTTCATAGAGTTCAGTAGTAAAATATTGCCTATTGAAACAGAGAAATGAGATAAACAGTTTTACTTTGGATGATGACCTCCCGTATCTTGCCAGATCTTAAATGTTTTTCAGTCTCTTCTCTATGAGGATGAACTGTTCCAGGAGCACTAGCTAATGGCCCATCAGCTCCACTCAATTTCCTTTGAGAAGATTTATCTTTATTTATGTCAGTACAGGCAACTTGCAGCAACGCACTTACGGCTTGTAAAGCATTCTTCTCTTTAGTCCCACTCACATGAGTGAAGAACAAAATGCTACCATTTTCCTCACATGTGTCACTGCTCCCAAATGAAATATTCATTAAGTATTCTAAGAAACTTTTTGTTTTTGGTAGGACTTTCAAAGTTTATTTCACCATTCTTTAAGCAGTTACCTACAAGTCCAATGGGACAGACAACTGGGCCCCAAGGCCTTCCTGGATCCTTATAATATGACTCAGAGGGTCAAGACAGATCCCGTCCCAAATCAACCCAATTAATTACACACACCTTGCTGCTCAGCTTCTACACAAAAGCCCCCATAAAAACATTTTAAATAACCAACAGACTGATTGGCTTGCAGTCTGAATCCTGGCTTATCAAATAGGATTCAAGGGTTATGCTGTAAATAAACACCATTATGGCTGACTAATTTAAATCACCATTCATTATAACACCAACCAGGTTAAATAATTCTGTTTAATATCCTTCCCCCTTTGGGTTGGGGGTCAGATTCTTCTTTTTCTGCAGGTAATTTTTCTGACTAAAATCTTTAGTGCTTTTTACTGCCTCTTAACCAGCTGTACCCAAGACCCCCTTTTGTAAACAGAATGAGGACTTGGACCTTTGTAAGCCAACTCTTTCTCACCCACTTTGTTGTTGTTTAGTCACTCATTCGTGTCCAACTCTTTGTGACCCTGTGAACTGTAGCCTGCCAGGCTCCTCTGTTCATGGCAAGAATCCTGGAGAAGGTTGCCATCTCCTTCTCCATGAAGTTGTTTTTACCGACAAAAATCATAAGCTATGAAACTTCAGTAATGAATAAAATTTTCACAGAAGATTTTTTTTGTTTCTGTTTTTTCACTTCTGTTTTTGTTCTTGGCCATACCACACTGCTTGTAGGTTCTTAGTTCCCTGACCAGGGATTGAACCTGTGCCTCCTGCAGTGGAAGCACAGAGTCCTAACCGTTGGACCACCAGGGAATTTCCTGCAGGAGAGTTTAATTTTTTTTTTTTCTTTTGCCTTTACATTTGTTGACCTCTGGTCAGGAGCAAGAGCTTTTCAATCTAAACATTGTCTTGGTCCTCTGAGCTGACTCACAAATATGTTAGCTGTTGGGAGAAATCTTCCAAGGGCTGGTGAGGGGCACGGAGGGCTTGGCTCCTTCTCTGGGACAGATTAAGAACCTTCCCTGTGACTCTTCTCCGTTCATTTTGTCTCCTCAGAAAGTTTTCTAGAAGTAAGCTCATACAGTATGAGTTTTGAGGCCTACAATGGGCCAAATTACCTCTCTTGGTACCAACACTCTGAGGTGAATAATATCCCAATTTTACTTTTAAGTGATACATTCAGGCCTCACCAGTATTTGATTGTAAACAGGGTTTGGGCTTTAAACCCTCCAGTGAGGCTGCTCTGAAGTCCCTCTGAGGAAACAGTAACTGGCAAGTGTCTCAGGTGAGTGTCTTGACCCTGGGGCGCAACTCCCGCGCCTCCACCTCACTCCTCGTGAAGTCACCAGCACAGGCTGCTGCTTCTCAGGCTCTGGAGGAGCTTGAGTGGGGACGAGAGAGAAGGAGGAGGAAAGGAGAAGAACGGAGGAGAGGAAGGGTCCCTGTCACTGAGCGTTCACGTGTGTCGGGAGACAGGCTATACACTTTGCCTGAATTCTCCATTTGTCCTCACAACAGCCCTAGGAAATAAATGCTATTATTATCTCCCTTTTATGGGATGAAGGAGGACAAGGGGCCTCTGAGAGGCTAAGGGACACATTTGGCTCGCAGGTGGCAGACAGCTGTCACACATGTAGGTTTGCCTCCTCTCATGCACTTAAACTGCTGGGCTAGAGCTAGAATTACTACATTCTCTATGAATTATAGTAATAGATTTATTGCCAAATATGTGCTCTTAAAAATGAATATGTTTTATTTAATTCTGCCACGGAACAGTAAGAACCCATACAAATCCTCAGTGGCTCAGCAGTGAAGAATCCGACTGCAATGCAGGAAGTATGGGTTCTATCCCTGTCAGAAGATCCCCTGAAGGAAATGGCAACCACTCCAGTATTCTTGCCTGGGAAATCCCATGGACAGAGGGGCCTGGTGGGCTATACAGTCCATGGGGTTACAAAAGAGTTGGACACGACTTAGCAACTATTCAACAACAGCAAATATAAACCCTATTCAGCATGATTGTGTTAGTCTTTTCAGGCTGTCGTAACAGAATACCACATACATTTATTTCTCACAGTTCTGGAGAGGAGGGAAGCCCAAGATCAGGGTGCTGGCTCATTTGGTCTCACGTGAGAGCCTGCTTCCTGAATCATAGATGGCTGTCTTCTCTCTCATATGGCAGAGAGAAAGAGAGAGAGAGGGGGGTGGAGGGGAGCCCTTTTGGTCTCTTCTTATAAGATCACTAATCTCATGAAGAAAGCTTCATCCTCATGACCTAATGACTTCCCAAAGGCTCATTTCCAAATACCATGGAGGGGTGGAGCAGCTTCAACTTACGAATTTTTGGAGGACACATTCAGTCCATGGCAACAACGAATATAGAAAACCATTCAACAAGAGATGTGTGTGTTTTCTTTCACATCAGAACTATTTGTCCTGTATATTCTTAGATAGCAGTATGTTATTAAATACCTTAAATGTTATAGAAACGAATTTGTTCTCAGTTGATCACATGCCATGGTTTCCCCAGTACATCTGGGTTTCTGCCTATTATCCTGGTGTAGTTATTAATAACACCTCATTTTACTGTCAAATATGTTCTAGTTTGGGTAATAAATTATATGATCAACACCTTTATTACCAATATTTCAAAGACATATTTGTACCTTAGGAAGTTTTGTTAATTTTTGAAGCTGTGTGATAGGTATGCATTTAATTTCCATAATGAAAATCTCAAATACACATATTTATAGCTATTTTTTTCTAGTTATGATTTAAACATACATGGAGTAGTACTTTATTTTTGTTCAAACAATTGTCTCTCTTTCAAATATAAAACATCATCGATGGGGCAATAACTTGGAGTTCTGTTTTCAAGTATAAAAGTATGTTCTTGAAGAGTTGTTATAACTGAAAAGCATACAAGCTGAATTATTATAAGTGAAAGGTTTTTGAATGAATGAGGAGTATCTGTTACATGAAAAGACTAGAGGGAATTCTGTCACTCAGAAAATCCCTTTGTGGGAATGCTCTGATGGTCCAATGGGTAAGACGCTGTGCTTTTACTGCTAAGGGCGCAGGTTCAATCCCTGCGTGGGAAACTAAGATCCCACAAGCCACATGGTATGACAAAAAAAAAAGAATATCTTTGTAAAGAGATCATTAATGTCCTTATTTTCCTTCTGTGCAAATAAACACATGCACTTCATAGAGTCCTGGGACCAACACAGTTTACACAGTTTTCTCATCTGTAAAACAAGAAAAATACTACTACTTTTACCTAGAAAGTTGTGAGGGTGAATTTTTTAGTTTCATGTGAAGAATACAGCTCCTTGTCTGGCACAGAGCAAGAAGTCGGTAAATGTTACTGTTTTTATCAGCTATTGCCAACGCTATTCTTTGTGGAGAGGTGATGTATTATATTAAGTAAAGCGTTAAATGACAGTAGTAACAAAACACTCTTGGACCTCATTACTTTTTATTACCCTACAGATTTTTTTTGTAATTGAAAACAGAGAATGAATATATTTAATGTGCCCAAGTGGGTAGTGTTGGAGCAAAAATTGTATCAAAAAGATATTAATAGTTAAATGAATTTTGCAGTCTCCCATTAATTCATGCAGCCAGCCAGCCAGTCAGGAACTATTTACAGGATGCCCAGTGCATGCAAGCCAGGACCTGCACCACTGGAAGTGAGAGAGCTTGTGACATGTTTGTAGGTGATGCTGGAGCACCGATAACAGTCACGATATTGCAATCTTTGCTTTGGATGAATTAAGAAATCCTGGTTCAATTATAACTCTTCTCAGTAATCAGTACTATACCTTTCCACCCTGGATAAGTGATTTTCCACAGGCTTTAGCAAGGAGCAAAGATGTCTCTGATGTGCTTTTCACTTGTACATTTTCTATGCCTGGAGGCTTAATACAGCCTATGAAAAATCGTTCTTTCGTTCTTTTCATTCTCTCTCAAAGCTTCAAGCCTCAGGGCCCTTGAAATAAATCAATACTGAATTCATTGACTTGGGCATTCCAACAGAACAAAAGGAACTTCAGAGACCAGACAAAGCATTAAAAACATTTGGAATTTCTTTTTCCCCAAAATGCCTCCCTTTTTTCTTACTGGAATAGCAACAGTTAACAGTATTCTCACAGCAGGATGGCCATTGTTTTGCCTGCGAACAAACTAAAAATCTTGTCAATCATCACCTTCACAAAATCATTTTATAAGTAACAAATTACCATTTAAACAATAATTGTGAATTTTAAAAAGAGTGTAATGATAAAATGCATGATTTTATATAACCTGCTTTCACCCTACTTTATAAATAGTTTTCAAACAACATATGTACTCAAGTGTATTTCTGGGTCATCAATATACTTAATAAGCGTTCCTGAATATGCAAAATAAACACTTTGACCTATTTCTGGAAAGCTTAGAGCATTGCAGAAAGGAGGATCAGGAGACAATAAGCAAATACCTGTGGTATTATAGACCCAATAGCTTTGGGGTTGCTAAATATTCTTTTTTGGTTTCTAGATCAATAAACAGCAGGAAGCTCTGGCTTCTGTCTATTAGCATGCTTTCAGTTGTAAGAAAGCTCAATTCTATTAATAATCAGTTAACAATAACTAGAACTGCTTAACAATAAAATAACTAATTTAGAGATAGAGCAGCCTGAATTTAGCAGCTCAGATATCAGCTGTGTGATATCTGAAGAACCCATTTACAGAGACAATCAAAATGTCACACTTTTCCCTCTACACACTCATTTCTTTTCTAGACTCTTACTGTCATAATATATACAATCCCTCAGTGTTACATCTGTCTAGAACTGAGCCTACCAATAGACTATGATTTCCAACAAACCCTCAAACCCTGTAACCTCAAATATCTCACTCATTAATCGATCATTCTTTAGAATAATACTGCCTTCACAATACCTTGCTCAAAGATCTTCTGTGTAGTAATGGGAGCAAAGAATTTGGTATCAGAGGATTATTGCTGGTACCCCACATAATTATGAGACTTGTGCATGCTAAGTCGCTTTAGTCGTGTCCTACTTATATGACCCCACGGAGCCCACCAGGCTCCTCTGTCCATGGGATTCTCCAGGCAAGAATACTGGAGTGGGTTGCCATGCCCTCCTCCAGGGGAGCTTCCTGATCCAGGCATTGAACCTGTGCCTCTTACGTCTTCTGCATCGACAGGCAGTTTCTTTACTGCTAAAGCCACCTGCGAAGCCCTATGAGGCTTACGACAAGTTATTAATTCAATGATCTTGTTTCCTAATCGGTAAAATGGAGGTTACAAATACTGTGTTCCTAAGACTTTATGAAGAGTGCCTAACAAAACTCCACAGCAAACATGTTACAGGATGATAATGTTTGAGAGACTTCCTTGAATGTCTGCAGCAAGCCATTCATGTACCTCTTGCATGTGGCCACTTTGGTGCTACTCTGGCTGAGTAAGGTAGCCAAAACAGAGATGACAGCATTCTAGAAGTCTACAATACTAAATCAAAAGGTATCACTTATATGTGGAATCTGAAAAAGCATACAAATGAACTTACTTAAAAAACAGAAATAGGGAGATTTCCCTGATGGTTCAGTGGCTAAGACTTTGTATTCCCAATGCAAGGGACCCAGGTTCAAACTCTGGTCTAGGAACTAGATCCCACAGGCACAACTAAGCGTTCACACGCAGCAATTAAGAACTCCCATGCTGCAATGAAGATCGAAGATCCCATGTACCACAGCTAACACCCAGCACATCCAAATAAATTTAAAAAAATATATTTAAAAAAGAAAAAAAATAGACCCACAGACATAGAAAACACATTCACAGTTACCAAAGGGAAAAGGGGCAGGGAAGGGGTAAATTAGAAGGATGGAATTAACATATACTTGTGACTATATATGAAATAGATAAAATAGCCAACAATCAATTCAGTTCAGTTCAGTTGCTCAGTCATTTCCAACTTTTAGCAACCCCATGGGCTGCAGCACACAAGGCTTCCCTATCCATCACCAACTTCCGGAGCTTACTCAAACCCATGTCCATCTTGTCGGGGATACCATACAACCATCTCATCCTCTGTCAACTCCTTCTCCTCCTGCCTTCAGTCTTACCCAGCATCAGGGTCTTTTCAAAGGAGTCGGTGCTTCCAATGAATATTCAGGACTGATTTCCTTTAGGATGATCTCGTTGGACCTCCTTGCAGTTCAAGGGACTCTCAAGAGTCTTCTCCAACACCACAGTTCAAATGCATCAATTCCTCGGAGCTCAGCTTTCTTTATAGTCCAACTCTACATCCATACATAACTTCTGGAAAAACCATAGCTTTGACTAGACGGACCTTTGTTGGCAAAGTAATGTCTCTGCTTTTCAATATGCTGCCTAGGTTGGTCATAGCTTTTCTCCCAAGGAGGAAGTGTCTTTTTTTTTTTTTTTTTTAGAAAGTGTCTTTTAATTTCATGGCTGCAGTCACTAACTGCAGTGATTTTGGAGCCCAAGAATAGTCTGTCACTGTTTCGATTGTTTCCCCATCTATTTGCCATGAAGTGATGGGACTGGATGCCATGATCTTAGTTTTCTGAATGCTGAGTTTTAAGCCAACTTTTTCACTCTCCTCTTTCACTTTCATCAAGAGGCTCTTTAGTTCTTCGCTTTCTGCCATAAGGGTGTTGTCATCTGTGTATATGAGGTTATTGATATTTCTCCTGGCAATCTTGATTCCAGCTTGTGCGTCATCCAGCCCGGCATTTTGCATGATGTACTCTGCATATTATTTAAATAAGCAGGGTGACAATATACAGCCCCTATATAATACAGAGATCTATACTCAATATTTTGTAATAACCTATAAGGGGAAAGAATCTGAAAAGTAATTGATACATATGTATGTATAACTGAATCACTGTGCTCTACACCTGAAGCTAATATGACACTGTAAATTGACTATACTTCAATACAAAAAAAAGTTTAAAATATTTACTATCTGATCTTTATGAAAAAAGTTTGCCAAACCCTGAGCTGGAGAAGAAAGGCTTTAATACCAGAGATGTAGCTTCACAAGGAGTCTTGTTTTTCTAAATCATTTCTGGATCATGGGAAAACAGGAAGAACAATTTAGGAACATCCATATTTTTATCCAAAAGTTGTCTGTCAGAGTCCTAATAGGAAACTCATTATTGTTGTTCAGTCACTCAGTCACGTCTGACTCTTTGCAATCCCATGGACTGCAGCATGCCAGGCTTCTCTGTCCTTCACCATCTCCTGGAGCTTGCTCAAACTCATGTCCATTGAATTGTGATGCCATCCAACCATTTCATCTTCTGTTGCCTGCTTCTCCTCCTGCTCTCAATCTTTCCTAGCATCAGGAAATGAGTCGGCTCTTCACATCAGGTGGCCAAAGTATTGGAGCTTCAGCTTCAGCACTAGTCCTTCCAATGAACGTTCAAGGTTGATTTCCTTTAGGATTGACTGGTTGGATCTCCTTGCTATCCAAGGAATTCTCAAGCATCTTCTCCAGCACCACAGTTCGAAAGCATAAATTCTTCGGCGCTCCTCAGGTAATTGAAGAGGGTTTATTTTCAAAGGTGTGAATTTAGGAGCTGGGGCTCACTGTGGGAAGGGGATAAGGGAGGGAACAGTTGCCAGGATCATGGAGAAGAGGACTCTGTACAGTTAGTGGCCCTGAGAAAATGGGGACTTCCCGTCTGAGGAACACAGCCAACACGATGAGACCTCTCAGGGAGGGAGGAAGGGGAATAACAACCCGACTTAGCTTGCTTTCCTCTTCCATCATTTTTTCTTATTGGAGTCCTCCCTGCCTGAGCTCAACCAGAGTGAGAGACGACTTGAGATTGGCTCATTGAGTCCAAACCACACAGGCACCAAGCAGAGAGCAGAATGGAGACATGCAATGTGGTTTTTTTTTCCACTTTATTTTTTTTTAAATTGAACTATAATTGCTTTACAGAATTTTGTGATTTTCAGTCCTACATCAATAAGAATCAGCCATAGGTACACCCGTGCCCCCTCCCCATCCACCGTTCTAGGTTCCCAGAGCCCCTGTTTGAGTTCCCTGAATCACACAGCAAATTCCCATTGGCTCTCTATTGTACACACGGTAATGTATGTTTCCATGTTACTCTCTCCATATATCCCACCCTCTCCCTCCTCCCCTCTCCCCATGTCCTTAGGTCTGTTTTCTGTGTGGTTCAGTTCAGTTCAGTTGCCCAGTCATGTCTGACTCTTTCTGACCCCATGAATCGCAGTACGCCAGGCCTCCCTGTCCATCACCAACTCCCAGAGCTTACTCAACCTCATGTCCATCGAGTCGGTGATGCCATCCAACCATCTCATCCCCTGTCCTCCCCTTCTCCTCCCACCTTCAATCTTTCCCAGCATCAGGGGCTTTTCAAATGAGTCAGTTCTTCACATCAGGTGGCCAAAGTACTGGAGTTTCAGCTTCAGTATCAGTCCTTCCAATGAATATTCAGGACTGATTTCCTTTAGGATGATCTCGTTGGATCTCTTTACTATCCAAGGGACGCTCAAGAGTCTTCTCCAACACCACAGTTCAAAAGCATCAATTCTCTGGTGCTCAACTCTTCATAGTCCAACTCTCACATCCATACATGACTACTGGAAAATCCACAGTTTTGACTAGACAGACCTTTGTTGGCAAAGTAATGTCTCTGCTTTCTAATATGCTGTCTAGGTTGGTCGTAACTTTTCTCCCAAGGAGCAAGTGTCTTTTAATTTCGTGGCTTCAGTCACCATCTGCAGTGATTTTGGAGCCCCCAAAATAAAGTCTCTCACTGTTTCCATTATTTCCCCATCTATTTGCCATGAAGTGATGGGACTGGATGCCATGATCTTAGTTTTCTGAATGTTGAGTTTTAAGCCAACTTTTTCAATCTCCTCTTTCATTTTTTTTCCCATTTATTTTTATTAGTTGGAGGCTAATTACTTTACAACATTGCAGTGGTTTTTGTCATACATTGAAATGAATTAGCCATGGATTTACATGTTCCTCTTTCATTTTTATCAAGAGGCTCTTTAGTTCTTCTTCACTTTCTGTGTGGAGATGTGCATTTTAAAGAAATTTTTACCCATGCATTTTACTTTAAATATATATATATATATATATATATATATTTATTTATTTATCGCTGTGTTGGGTCTTCTTTGCTGCACAGGCTTTTCTCTAGTTGTGGCAAGCGGAGGCTACTCTCTAGTTGTGGTGCACTGGCTTCTAATTGCAGTGATTTCTCTTGTTGCAGAGCATGATCTCTAGGGTACACAGGCTTCAGTATTTGTGGTGCTAAGGCTCAGTAGTTGTGGGTCCCAGGCTCTAGAGCACAGGCTCAGTAGTTGTGACACACAGGCTTAGTCGCTCTGTGGCACGTGGGATCTTCCCAGATCACGGATTGAACTTGTTTCTTCTGCATTGGCATGTGAGCTTTTTTTTTTTAACTACTGAGTCACCAGAGAAGCCCCCCCCATACATTTTAATTTCATCTAGTCATATAAAATTATATGATTGTAATTTTATATTAAGCTTCCACATTTTAATATTTTATCTAATTGCTTCCAGCATCATTTTCATTCTAAATTCTTGTATTTTACTTGATTTTACTTTTAATATATATTTTTTCAGATTAAAAAATTTGTGGTTAATATAAAAGTTAAAATTTTACTGAAATATATCATGTAGAAAGCAAATGTCCCCGAATCCCCTCAGAAAGAATAATCATTGTTAATAATTGGTATATTCAATAAGATTTGAGTGTATATATACATATATAGAGATATTTTATTGATATTAGTAGTAAGAGAAATGGCACTTAACTTTATACACCATTTTTAAAGTTTCCGTTTTTCTCAGTTAATAATGACTTAGGAAATAAAACAGGATATCAAAAAGATATCTGGAAGCTCCCTGGTGGCTTAGTGGTTAAGATTGTAGCCTTTCACTGCCATGGCTGGGTTTAATCCTTGGCCAGGGAACTGAGATCCTGCAAGCCATGCAGTGCAGCAAAAAAAAAAAAAAAAAAAAAAATTGCACTCCCACATTTATTGCAGGATTATTCACAATAGCCAAGACCTAAATGTCTCTCAATGGAAGAATGAATAAAGAAACTGTGATACATATATATATATATATTCCTCTATATGTAGAGAGAAAGGAGGGATTTTTTAAATTTATTTATTTTTAATGGGAGGATAATTGCTTTGCAACGTTTTGTTCGTTTTTGCCATACATCAATATGAATTAGCCATAGGTATACATATGTTCCCTCCCTCTTAAACCTCCCTCCCACCTCCCACCCCATCAAGGGGGAATATTATTCAGCCACAAGAAAGAAGCAAATCTTGATATTTGCAACAACATGGACAGAATTTGAGGGTATTATATTAAGTGAACTAAGTCAGAGAGGAAGACAAACACAGTATTATCTCATTTATATGTGAGAATCCAAAAAAGTTGAACTTGTGGAAACTTGTAGAGTAGAATGGTAGTTACTAGGAAGCGAGGGTAGAGGAATTGCAGACGGGCTGGTCAAAGTGTATAAACTTGCAATTAAAAGATGAATAAGTTTTGGAATTCTAATGCCCAGCCTTGTGATTTTAGCCAATGATACTGTGTATACAACTTCAACGTTGCTAAGAGACTAGACCTTAAACGTTCTCATCACAAAAAAGAAGTGATGTGATGTGGTAGAGTTGCAAGCTAAAGTTGTGGTGGTAGACTTCCTTGGTGGTCCAGTGGTTAAGACGCTGCCTGCCAATGCAGGGGACGCGGGTTTGATCCCTGGTCCAGGAAGATTCCACATATTGCAGGGCAACTAACCTGTGTAGCACAACTACTGAACCCACATGCCCTATAGCCTGTGCTCCGCAACAGGAGAAGCCAGCACAAAGATTAGCCTGTGCACTGCAACGAGAGAGTAGCCCCCATTCAACGGAACTAGAGAAAGCCCACACACAGCAATGAAGACCCAGTGCAGCCAAAAAAATAAATAAATAAATGAGATGAATTTTTTAAAAAACAGACTTGAATAAAAAAACAAAGTTATGGTGGTAATCATATTGTAATACATAAAAGTATCAAATTGACAAATTATATACCTTAAACTTGCACAATGTTACATGTTAGTTATATGTCAATATAAACATATTTTGAAAAATTTCCTATGCATTCATTCAAATATTATATATAAAACATTTTATAAGTGTATACTAAGATATTTGTCATATTAATATTAATGGGGCTTGACTTACATGCTGTTTTTTTTAGTTTTTATCTTACACTGGACTACAGTTGTTTAGTAATTTTGCATTAGCTTCAGTGTACAGCAAAGTGATTCAGTTGTACATATACATGTATCTATTCCTTTTCAAATTCTTTTCCCATTCAGGTTTTTATAGAGTATTGAGCAGAGTTCCTGGTGCTATATAGTAGGCCCTTGTTGGTTATCTATTTTAAATGCAGTAGTGTTGTACATATCATTTTGAAGCTTGCTTTTTCTTTCAGTTAAATATATACCTTAAGAAGATTTCCAGCATTCATTCACTCATTCAAAAAATACTAACACCTATTATGTGGCAGGTTTTGTTGTAGGTGCTAAAGAGGCAGCAATGAAATAGATGATGTCCCTAATATCGATGTAGATAAGTAGAAGGGGAATAAAGAGAGCAAACAAATAAATAAGTGGTAAGTTATAACATATCTAGTAAGAGGGTAGAGATAACAAGTGAAGTTTTATTCTTGATTGGTCATGAGGAAATCTCAAGAAGATGAACTAGAGAAGATAACTGAATAATAAGGTTAGACTACATGATGATCTGGAGAAGGGCTTTCCAGGCAGAGGAAAGAGCTGGGGCTGAGTTCCAGGAATGGGAGCAAGCTTGGTTTGAACCCAGAGACCAGTGCATTTGGGATGGAGCGAGCAGAAAGAGAAGATGGTGGCTGGTGTGAGAGATCACTAGGGTCCTGGGAAGCGGTTTGCAATTTATTCTCAGGGCCACAGAAAACCATTAAAGATCGAAGCACAGATGTGATATGAATTTTTCTAGGATTTCACAAGATCTGTCTGGCTGCTAAGTAGCTGGTGGACTGTTCAGGGGGCAAGAACAAAAGCAGAATGACCAGGTAGGAGTTCGTTTCAGAGAAAAGTTATAACCCAGCGAGGCTCTAGGAATGTAGTGAGGTGTGGTCAGACCCAGGATATATATTGGATGGAGAGTTGATGGGATGTGCTGATGGACTGAATGGAGGAGAAGAGTGATTGTGAGGGAGACAAATATCAAGAACGACTCTAGGCTTTTAGCAGGAGTCATTATTTGGGTGATTGCTGGCTACATCAGCTGACATGGGAGAGACTAGGGAAGCTCTGGTTTTGAAACAAGAGGTGGAAAAAATGAAGAACTGTGATATGGAAATGTTAAGATTGAATGATCTATTAAATGTCAAAGTAGAGATGGTAGTTAGGTGTTTGAGTTCTCCAAGGGGAGGTGAGATGATGGTTGGGCTTGGAGATATTGATTGAAAAGTCATCAACAGGGAATTCACTGGCAGTCCAGTGGTTAAGATCCCATGCTTCCTCTGCTGGGGTTTCTGGTTCTATCCCTGGTCAGGGAACTAAGATCCCACATGCTTGCCACTTGGCCAAAAAAAAAAAAAAAAGTCATCTACTCATGGATGCTATTTAAAGCCATGGGGATGGATGAGGTCATTTTGGAAGAGAATACTATTGCAGAAGAGATCAGGGCCCAAAACCATGGAGTTTTCAACCGCGAAACATGGGAAAGAACAGGAAAGTGCTGAAGAAGCAGCAGTCATCACAAATAACAGGAATATGTTTTATAAAGGCCTACTCGGTCAGACAGCTTTAACAGAGAAAGTAAGATGACAACCAAGAATTGCCGTAGGATTTGGCAAGACAGTGGTCAGTGGGGACCTTGATGAGGGTCAGAGAGAAATGGGGATAGAAACTTGAGTTGGGTTTCTAGAAAATGGAAGGTGAAGAAATAGAAACATCTGGGAGAGAAAAGACATTCAAAGAATTTCCTCTAAGCTCAGCAAAAGATGGATCAATAGAAATGAACCAAGTCGAGGAGGAGCATTGTTTGTGTTTTGTTTGTTTTTGAAATGATGATAATGACATCATGCTTTACACTAATGGGAAAGTTATAGCTGAGAGGAGAAAAATGGTGATTGATGAAGGGTTGGCAGCACAAGCCGTGTTTTTGAAAATGTGGGAAGGGATGAGTTGGGAGGCACAGATAAAGATGTTAGGCTTAGTGAGGGACCCTAATGGGTGCTTCCTGAATATTTGTTGAAGGAATTTAGGTTGTGTCACAGTTTTCATTTTAAAATATATATACCACTTTGGATATCCTTGTACATTTATCTTCATATGTTTATGCGACTTTGTTGTTAGTTAGTCTCTAAGTCTGGTCTGACTTTTTGTGACCCCATGGACTGTAGCCCGCCAGGCTCCTCTGTCCATGGGATGTCCCAGATAAGAATATTGGAGTGGGTTGCCATTTTCTTCTCCAGGGGATCTTTCTAACCCAGGGATCAAACCCAGGTCTCCTGAATTCCAGGCAGATTCTTTACCATCTTAGTCACCAGGGAAGACCAAATTTTGTCACATGTTCAATAAAAGCTACTATGGTATGTTTCTAAAATATTTACCTATTGCCTTCTTTAAGACATCTCTTTTTTAATTTCTGCTATTTCACTTCTTAATTATTTTTTACTGAATGGCAACCCACTCCAGTATTCTTGCCTGGAGAATTCCATGGACAGAGGAGCCTGGCTGGCTACATCCATGGGGTTGCAAAGAGTTGGACATAACTGAACGACTAACACTTTCACTTTTACTTTATTAGGTTAAGCACTTTATAAGTACCTGCAGTAAAAATATGTTAATTGATATGGAGATTCTCTAAAAATATTTTTTAAGTGTCTCTTTATCGTTTGTGTTTTTTTTTCCCCTAAGAAATTTAGCCTGTGAAACAAACCACTTCTGAGGTGGAAAAATGTACGTATGTAATTTATTGATATGTTAGATTGAATTACTCTCAAAATATATTAAATGCTTTAAAAAATACTGGAATTGAGTTCCTTTAGAATTAGATGTCCTTATATTGGATGTTTCCTTTAATATATAGTATATTGTATAGAAAAGAGTTTCACCTAATAAAGTTGCTTTAAATAAAGTGAGTAAATAAATAAAATTCATTAGATGTTGAAAAATTGCCTTCCAAGATATTTCATTTTTTAATTCCTAAAGTTGGAAATATTAGCTCTAATCATCTAACCTATTGTTTTTCTTTGTCTCTTGCAGGTCTCATTTTAGCTGTTACTGGTTTTATCTGTTTAATTTCTTTCCCCTCTTTCGCACTGTTACATTCCCCCTTTGTCTTCCTGTATTCCTTCGTGATGACTCATCTTTGCACGTTTGGCCAGAATGTGGCCTGGAGGAGTGCGAACCACGCTGGGTTTACATTGTAAACAAGATGGTCTCTCCCAGCTGCTCAGGCACCTGCTCCCTTGGCCTCCTATGAAAGCAAATGCCCAGGGCAGTTAGCCAGTCTCTCTCCGAAGAGTCACCTCCGAGCAGAGTCAGCAAACTCAAGGGTTAAGTCTCTTCGGAGCCACAAATTTCACAGTGAGGAGAACAGGTTAGATTTGCTTTAAACATGTTACATATTGAAAAGTTACATGATTTGGCAATTTCGTAAAAAAAAATCTCTTGTGGGGGACTTCTCTGGTGGTCCAGTGGTTAGGACTCCAGTTCAATCCCTGGTTGGGGAATTAAAATCCCACAAGCCACACAGCACGGCTGAAAGAACAACAAAAAAAAAGACTTCTTATGGTAAAACCTGTGGGCTACAGTTGGATTTTATGCCAACTGCCAATGTTAAACCACAAGAGAGAAGGCAGTGATGACATAGAGGTGGACGTTGAGGAAACAGCCTGGGTTTGGTCAGGAAGCAGGTGGTAATAAACCTCAGAGACTGGAGGTGCCACAGAAGTTTAGCAGCCAAGTTATTGGTACCACTTCAAAACCAGCTGTTTAGGGGGATGTGGTCTGTCCTGCTCTGATTGTTACTGATGGTATTTATGCTAATTCCTCTGCAGACCCTGGTGGTCCTGTTCGTCCAGGTCAACCTCAGTGGAGTCCTCCACGCTGCTGTGAGCTCTGCCGCTCCCCTGCCACCCCCCTGCCGCCCCACATGACTGTCCCCTTTCCTGGTCCAGGGTCTGCCAGGCCACCCATGAGCCGCTGGCTGAGCAGGGCCAGAGCTGGAAGGAGGAGGTGGTGACCAAGGAGACCCAGCTTTAGCGCCCACTCTAGGCCTCTCTCTGTGCAGGCAGCTCCTGGAGAACCAGAAAGGAGACCTCACTCTGCACCAGGCCAATGCCACGCTGTAACACCCTGCTGCTCCCTTAAGCTGTGTGGGAGGTGGACATGGGGGATGACAGTGCAGGGGCCCGCTGCTGCTCACATGCCCCCCTGACTTACAAGAGGTGGGCAAGAAGGATGGTGTGAAGATTGCCTGTGAGCCTAAAACCTTGTGAGCACTGCTGTCCCAGAACCAGAGGGACCCCAGATCTCATTCACACACTACAAGCTGCTGGACTGGCTGTGGATCCACCAGGTCTCGCCCCCCATCCTGCACCCTCCCGCTGCCTCCCCCTCCCCCACCAAACACAGCACAGAAACCACCCCACCGATGGGAAACAGTGAGGGTTTGTGCCACCCTTGGCAGCTGCCTGCTTCCCTTCCCCAGGACTAATCACATTTCCAAGAGAGAGGAAAGAAGTTTATCCACATGCTTCGGTGCAACTGAGCTGCAGCTCCTGAGCCCGTGTTCCACAATAAGGGTCTTCGCACCACAAGCAAAGATCCCTCGTGCTGCACCCAAGACAGCAGGCAGCCATATAGAGAAAGAGACCAGGAGAGAGAGTCCACATGCTGCAATGAAAGATCCCACATGATGCAAATAAATAAATTAACCAGAAAGATGGGTCTTTTTTTATTATAACACTACCCTGAAGTAAGAGTAGCCTGGACAGATAGATAACTGGCCGGGTGGGTGATTACCCCCAGGGAGGAGCATTAGAGTTCAACTCTTCTTGTTCTCTGTTGTCTGAATTTTTATTCTTTTTAAGAAGCAGTTGCTTCACTTTTAACTGATTTATAAATAACAATGTCATGTAGCAAGTTTCCTCATTTATCTATCTTGGAGTCTGCTTTGCAAGGAGTTGATGGTAAAAGAAATGTCAGAAAGTAGCATTAGTCAATGCAAGGGATTGGAGGAATGGTTCACAAAGAAGGCTTTGTTTTTGCTGTTTACAGGGAGGTTTGGATACAACTGCTTTAATAATTGCCTAAGCTAAAAATATTGGGTAGAGCTCTGGGGACTGGATGTGGGTTGAACCTTGCAAGATTTGATTCCCTATTTATCTCCTCAGCCTTCACAGAGGGACATAACTCTATCTTCAGACTATCTCTTAGCAAAGTCATGGTAAAGCAGGTACTTATTGGTATCCATAGAGCATCACCAGCTCATTATCACCCAGTGGTTGAGAAAAATCAATGTCCTCATGGGGTACTCAAAGAAAACACAGTCTTGTGTGTGTGTGTGTGTGTGTGTGTGTGTGTGTATGCGTATGGGCGCGCACGCACGCACAGGCAGGTTCCGTCATGTCCAACTCTTTGCAGCCCCATAGACTATAGTCTGCCAGGCTTCTCTGTCCATGAGGTTTCCAAGGTAAGAATACTGGAGCAGGTTGCCATTTGCTATCCCAAGGGATCTTCCTATTCCAGGCATCGAACCTGCATTGTTTACATCTCCTGCATTGGCAGGTTGGTTCTTTACCAGTAGGGCCACCTGGGAAACCTTTATCAGAGTCTAAAATCTCTGATAAAGAGATTTTACCAGATTTCATCAAAATCTCCTGGGCCAACACAGACCAAAAGAGAGCTGAGTCCCAGCAGGTCCACTGACCTGGGCATTTGAAGCTGGAGACTTCGATTCCAGATCAGGAGGGGTTTTCCAAAGGAAGAGACGTTTAAGGCAAGATCTGGACGATAAGCAGGCATAGAAGCAGGCAAAGAAAGATGGTGTAAAGGAGAGCCAAGAGGTATGACAGAGGGCACAGCATGTTGAAGCAACGACAGGGGCCAGTTCAGTGCATCTGGAGCACAGACACTACGGGAGGAAGTGGTCAGAGGCCAGCCAGGCAGACAAAAGCCAGATTATGCAGAAACATGAAACCTGTGTCGGAAGTCTGAACTTTGTCCTCGCAGCAACAGGAAGCCACTGAAAATTTTATGCAAAAGAGGTGAGAAGCTGAGATGTATCTTGGTAAGAAATCATTCTGGTTGCACTGCAGTGGTAGAGGGTATGATTGGAAAAGACAAGGCAAGAAGCTGGGAGACCCTTGGGGAGCAGTCCTGATGAGAGATGACAATAGATGGAGAGGAGTCCTTTTACCTTCAGGCGCACCTCCTGGTGCCGTCAACTCTTACAGTCACACTTTCTCACTTGGTTTTCATATTTCCTGGTTGCTTAAAAAAGAAAAAAGGATCCCTCAGAGTGGTCTCAAAAGAACAACAACAAAACAGAATACTCGGAGCTCACGCATATAGACAGTGTGTGCTCTGTCGCTCAGTTGTGTCTGACTCTTTGCAATCTCATGGACTGAAGCCCACCAGGCTCCTCTGTCTGTAGGATTTTTCAGGCAAGAATACTGGAGTAGGTTGCCACTTCTTCCTCCAGGGGAGCTTCCCAACCCAGGGATCGAACCCACTTCTCCTGTATTGACAAGCAGATTCTTTAACCACTGTTCCACCTGGGAAGCTACACAAGTTATAGGTAACTTAATTTTGTTTGTTGGGAGATTTTTGAGAAATGAAACAGTCTCCTTTTAATTTAACTTTTTTAATTGGCTCACCTTTATTCAATATCTGCAATATACTCAAAATATAGACAAGTCTGATATTGTAAGAAATTAGGAGCTATCTTTGATTCCTGGCTTTCTTTAATCCCTCATATCTAAGGAATCACCAAGTCCTATTAGATCTGCATTGAAAGTTTCTCACAGTCTTTCCACCTTTTTTTTTTTTGCCACCATCATACTCTGGGTCACAGCCTCTTTCATTTAAAAAGCCCCCTTACTGGTGTTCCATTGTCTCCTATGCAGCCAGAGGGATTCCTGTGCATGTAAAATGATCATGCCCCTGAGGCTCCTGTCATTCATTCAAAGCCCACACTGACTCCTCCGTGTCCTTGAGATAAAAATCAGGCCTTTTTCTCCTGGCTCAAATTTTACCACTCTCTTCTTGCACTTTCTACTAAAGCTATCCTGAAAGCGTTTGTTCTTTTTATCACTGTGCCTCAACCCCAGGATTTACAAAAGCTATTTCTTGCAACGACTTAGAATGCAGTGTATTTTCTCTTCTTCTGATTATCTCTTAGTCCTTTCCCAGCTCTCAGTCTGAACCTTAACTCCTCAGTCAGTCTTTCACAATTACCAGATTGGCTAACACTCCTTGTCATGTTTTTATAAGTACTGTATTTGTTCTACCACAATATAATCTCCATCATACATTATTTTGTTTTTTGGACACACAGCAAGTCATGGAAGATCTTAATTTCCTGCCCAGGGATTGAACCCAGTCCCCAGCAGTGAAAACACTGAATCCTAACTACTGGACCACCAGGGAATTTCCTCCATCATACACTGTTAATTTTTCTTCACATGAATCTCTCTCCTGGCTGAGCATTCTAATCTTGTTCCCTTCACATATTTCCTGGTATTCAGAAGATGAAAAACATACTTCAAATTAAAACGAATTGCGAAATAATCCTGAAAAAGAAGAACAAAGTTCGACAACCCACACTTACTAATTTCAAAACTTACTACAAAGCAATGGTAATTAAGACAGTGTGATGGTAACATAGGGATAAACAGACTGTTCAAAGGAACACAATCGAGAGTCTAGAAATAAACCCATGAATTGATTTTTTGACAAACGTACTAAGACTATTCAGGGGCAAATAGTCTTTTTGTTACAGAGTCCAAGCTCACTCTGCTTGCCACATGAATCAGAGATGAGGTGGTGAGGCAAGCAATATGACTCTATTTGGAAAGACGGCAGACCAAGAAGATGGCAGACTAATGTTTCAAAATAACCATCTTATCAAGGTCTATGCCAGGTTCTTTTATAGAACACAGGGCATGTGGTGAGGAAATAAAGTAAAAAGGCCAGTAATCTTACAAATATCTCCTGGAATGGCTATCCTTAGGGAGAGATGTGTTCATTTCTTCCTTTCTATAACCGTCCACAGGTGGACAGGGTCCTGAGCAGAAGCACTTTGGTTTAATATTCAGGCAGAGGGAGGCAGGCCATTATGTAGGCACAGCATCATTTTAGTGAGCAAAAGCAATGGAAAGCAAACGTTAAAGTAAAAGAAACAGATCAAAAAAGGACTCAGTTCTTTTCTGTAACATTTTCAACAAGTGGAGTTAATGCAAGAAGATATCCACATGCAAAAGAATGAAGTTAAACATTGTGTACAAAAATTCATTAAAAATAGATCAAAGAGCTAAATACAAGAGCTAAAACCATAACACTTAGAAGAAAAATATCACCTTGAATTTGGCAATAGTTCCTCATATGACACCAAAAGCAAGCAACAAAAGAAAAAATAATAATTATGAATTCTTAAAAACTAAACATTTTTGTGCTTCAAAAGACACTATCAAGAAAGTGAAAAGACAAAACACAAAATGTTTGTACCTAGAATACATAATTTCAAAACTTCTTGTAACTCTATAACAAAAAAGCAACCTAGTTGAAAAGTGGCCAAAGTAACTAAAAACACATTTCCTCATAAAAGATATGAAAATGACTAATAAGCACATGAGCCTCTTGATGAAACTGAAAGAGGAGAGTGAAAAAATTGGCTTAAAAGTCAACATTCAGAAAACTAAGATCATGGCATCTGCTCCCACAGCTTCATGGCAAATAGATAGGGAAACAATGGAAACAGTGACAGATTTTATTTTGGGGGGCTCCAAAATCACTGCAGATGGTGACTGCAGCCATGAAATTAAAAAACTCTTGCTCCTTGGGAGAAAAGTTATGACCAACTTAGACAGCATATTAAAAAGCAGAGAACTTACTTTGCCAACAAAGGTTCGTTTAGTCAAAGCTATGGATTTTCCAGTAGTCATGTATGGATGTGAGAGTTGGACTATAAAGAAAGCTGACTGCCAAAGAATTGATGCTTTTGAACTGTGGTGTCGGAGAAGACTCTTGAGAGTCCCTTGGACTGCAAGGAGATCCAACCAGTCCATCCTAAAGGAAATCAGTCCTGAATATTCATTGAAAGGACTGATGCCGAAGCTGAAACTTCAGTACTTTGGCCACCTGATGTGAAGAAATGACTCATTGGAAAGCCCCTGATGCTGGGAAAGACAGAAGGCGGGAGGAGAAGGGGACTACAGAGGATGAGATGGTTGGATGGCACTACCGACTCGATGGACATGAGTTTGAGTAGGTTCTGGGAGTTGGTGATGGACAGGGTAGCCTGGTGTGCTGCAGTCCATGGGGTCGCAAAGAGTTGGACATGACTGAGCAACTGAACTGAACTGAATAAGCACATGAAAAGATGCTCGCCATCATTAGTACCTGGGAAATGCAAATGAAAGCCATAAAGATATATCATTTCACACCCACTAGGATGGCTATAAGCAAAAATACAGATAAGTGTTGGTGAGGATGTAGAGAAATCAATGCCTTCATATACTGCAGGGGTGTCAAGTTGTGGAGACACTTTGCAAATCAGCCTGGCAGTTCCTCCAAAAAAGTTTAACATAGAGCTATCATGTGATCCAGCAATCCCACTCCAAGAGAAATGAAAAATACAATCACACAAATACTTGTGTATGAATCTTCATAACAGCATTACTCCTAATAGCCAAGAAACAGCAGAAATACCAGTTAACTGATAATGGATAAACAAAACTGGTATATCCATATAATAAGATATTATTTGGTCATAAAAAGAAGCTCTGATAAATACCACAACGTGAATGAGCCTTGAGACATTACACTAAATGATAAGTGAAAGAAGCCAGTCACAAAAGACCCCATATTATATGATTCTATTTACATAAAATGTCCATAATATGTAAATCTATTAGCCTGGGGCTAAGAGAAATATGCAGATCAGAGAGCAATGGCTCAAGGTCGGAGGGTTTGGGGAGGAATTATAAAAATATTCCAAAATTGGTTGAGGAGACAGTTGTACAACTTCATGAATATAGTAAAAAAAACCATTGAAATATGCATTTTAAATGTGTGAATTGCATAGTATATGAATTATATCTCAATAAAACTGGTATAAAAATGAATTACAAGTGGGGAAATGAAAATAACTTCCAGGAAGGAGGTTGAAAGAGGTCAGAAAGGAAAGGGGAAAAGACAGGAAAAAATGAGAAAGAAGAAGAAAAATGCAAGAAATGAAAAGTTAGGAGTGAAAGAAAAAAAAAATAACACCAAGAAGCAAGCTGGAAAAAAGAGAATAGGAAAATACTTGGAAGAAAATATTGAATGGAAGGGAGACAAATTATTTTAGCTTTTAAAGAACTGTATGGAAGGAAAGGGAATGTTTTCTTCACCCCTCATCCCCTACCCCCTGATATTCAGTTGACCACTTTTTGCCACTGTCCTTTTAAACTTATTAGCTATAAATAACCACTCTTCACTGGTCAGTTGCCTTACTCTGAATGTGAAGTAGTCATGGCAGCCCACAGTGGAAATGCTTTTCCGGGCTTCAGCTTATAGCCAGAGCAATATCTCTTCACAGGGAACATTTGCGAAGGGTTAGCATTGTCTCTGGAGAAGGCAATAGCACCCCACCCCAGTCCTCTTGCCTGGAAAATCCCATGGACGGAGGAGCCTGCAGTCCATGGGGTCGCTAGAGTCAGACACGACTGAGCGACTTCACTTTCACTTTTCACTTTCATGCACTGGAGAAGGAAATGGCAACCCACTCCAGTGTTCTTGCCTGGAGAGTCCCAGGGCCGGCGGAGCCTGGTGGGCTGCCGTCTATGGGGTCGCACAGAGTCGGACACGACTGAAGCGACTCAGCAGCAGCAGCAGCAGCCGCACTGTCTCAGTGACTGCGTCCAGACACCCTTCCAGGATTTGATTTGCTTACTTAAGACCTCAGCTAGGCTCTTGACCTCTTCTTGCCCTACTCAAGACATCGCCAAAAGCATATTTGCCCCCAAGGAAAAGTACTTCATAAAAGACAGCTCTACCCTGACAACCACTCTTTCCTCTCCCACCATTCCTCACGCAGCCCGTGTGGTGGATGCTGTCATAAACCACCCAGACGGCTCTTCTGCATCGAAGCACTTCATTCTCAGTCGCTGGGAGTTACCCAGACTGGCTGACTTGCTCTCAGCTGTCAGCCCCTTCTAGGAGTTGTCACACCACTTCCCTTTGGCAGTCCATATTCCAGTGACTGGTGCACACAGGTGTATACAGGCCTGACCTCCCCTCAGCCCGACTCCAGAAACTGAAGGGGCCATTCCAGTTTCCGAGTGCCCCACGTGGTTGACTGATGCTTCTGGGGTGATGGCGCCACAGTCCACTCCTCCCTCAGCCCAGGTCGGTTTCCTTCGCTGCCCTCCCAGGAGCAGGGGGATCCCAAGTCCACTGTCTAATAAACATCTGTGTGCTAATCTTCATCTCAGCATCTGCTTCCCAGGAGCGCAGGCTGCAACAGTTGGTACCAGAACTGGGGTACTCTGAAGAAACACACTACATATAGTATACTTCCATTTACAAGAAATAACCAGAACAGACAAATCTATAAAGACTGAAAGTAGGTTAGTAGTTACCTTAGGGCTGGAGGGAATGGCAGTATTGGGGTCCTGGCTAGGAGGTGCAAGATTTCTTTGGGAGTAATGAAATCACTCTAAAATTTGTTACTATGGTGTACAACTCTGTGAATATTCTAAAAGCCACTAAGTTGTACACTTTAAATAGGTGAAATGTGTAGTATGTAAATTATACCTCAATAAAGCTGTTAAGAAAAAAGAACTGCAAATGCATACATTTACAGATAAACCCAAACTGATAGACTTCACAGTCAGCAGATTCACACTGAAAAATAATGCTGAAAGTTCTTTGGGCCAAAGGGAATTGACATTATACATAAACTCCACCTACAGGAAGAAAAGAATGAAGAGTATGGGAAAGAGTTAGTAGGTGGGTAAATATGTCCACCTATTTACTCTTTCTTGCCCATTTACCAACCCTTTGATATATGCACACACATACACACACATACACATACATATATCTGTATACAAACATATTCCTCTCTCAGTTTCTTTAGAAAATGTGAATGAATATTCTACACCATTTTTAAAATTTATCTGTTGATGAACATTTTGATTATTTAAAGTTTGGGGCCATTATAAAAAAAAAACACTAACATTCGTGAATACATCTTTGTGAAGACTTTTCATTTCTCCTGGACAAATACATAAGAGCAAGGTTGTTGGGTTGTGTAAGTGTATGTTGGATTTTATTAGAAACTGCCAGTGTTTCCCACTGTGTCTGCGCTATTTACAAAGCATGACGGTTCCAGGTGCTCCACGTCCTCCATAAAACTTCGTATCGTTGACCCTTTTAGCTATCCTAGTGCTTGTGCAGTGTCATTTCACTAGTTTTAATTTGCATTTCCCAAACATGCAAATACTAGCTATGCTAAACATCTTTTTGTATATTTGTTGACTTACTTGTGATCCACATTTTGCCTTTGGTGGAGTGTCTATTCAAACCTGCCTTTCTAAAAAATTTAAAAATTTTTTTAAAAATTTAACTTTGCTACAAGCAGCAGGCATATGGGATATTAGTTTCCCAACCAGGGATCAAACCTGTACCTTCTGCAGTGGAGGAGTGGAATCTTTACCACTGGACACCAGGGAAGTCCCAGCATGTATCGTTTTGAATTAGAGTTTTGCCTGGACACATGCCCAGGAGTGACTGACAGATCATATATATGGTAATTATATCTTTAGCTTTCTGAGGAACCTCCATACATTTTTCCATAGTAGCTGCACCAACTTACATTCACCAACAGTGTAGAAGCGTTAGGAGAATATATACAAACTTAGGATGATAGATTCTTCCTTAAAGAAGACAAGAAAGCCCAAAGTCATAAGGGATAAACTAAGCATATTTAACTACATAAAAATTAAATTTTGTGAGATTTTACTATAAATGCCTATGTGTTGTGTTACACATATTTCTCTCTTGCTCTTTTTTCTTTGGCATTTGACTGCACCTTCTTTTTTTTTTTTTTTTTGAACTTTTTATTTTGCATTGCGATATAGCTGATTAACAACGCTGTGCTGGTTTCAGGTGAACCTTGAAGGGACTCAGCCATACACATACACGTATCCATTTTCCCCAAAGTCCCCTCCCATCCAGGCTGCCACATAACGTTGAGCAGAGTTCCATGTGCTGTATAGTAGGTCCTTGCTGGTTATCCATCTTAAACATAGCAGTGTGTACATGGCCTTCCCAAGTCCTTAACTGTCCCTTCCCCCCCCGAAACCATAAGTTTGTTTTCTAAGTCTGTGACTCTCTTTCTGTTTTGTAAATAATTTCATTTGTATCTTTTCCTTTTAGAGTCCACATATAATGGATGTCATACGATATTTCTCGTTCTCTGTCTGACTTACTTCACTCAGTATGCCACTCTCTAGGTCCAGCCATGTTGTCGTACATAGCATTATTTCATTCTTTTAATGGCTGAGTAATATTCCATTGTATATATGTACCACATCTTTATCCATTCCTTTGTCAACAGCCATTTGGTTGCTTCCATGTCTTGGCTATTGTAAACCACGCTGCAGTGAACACTGGGGTGCTGTATCCTTTAGGACCATGTCCTTCTCCAGACATGTGCCCAGGAGTGGGACTGCAGGCTCGTGTGCTGTGTGTGCGTGCATGCTAAGTTGCTTCAGATGTGGCCTACTCCTTTGATCCTATGGGGCAGTAGCCTGCCGGGCTCCTCTGTCCGTGCGATTCTCCAGGCAAGAATACTGGAGTGGGTTGCCATGCCCTCCTCCAGGGGATCTTCCCATCCCAGGGATTAAACCTTGTGTCTCCTGCGGCTCCTGCTTTGCAGGCAGATTCTTTACCACTGAGCCACCAGGGAGGCCCTTCAGGCTCTCATGGTAGCTCTAGTTTTAGCTTTTTAAGGAAACTCTATACTGTTCTCCACAGTGGCTGTACCAATTTACATTCCCACCAATGGTGTAGGACGGCTCCCTTCTCTTCACACCCTCTCTAAAATTTACTGTCTGTGGATTTTTTGATGACAGCCACTGTGGCTGGTGTGAGGTAGGATTCATTGTAGTTTCGGTTTACATTTCTCTTGTAATTGGTGATGCTGAGTATCTTTCCTGTTCTTATTGGTCATCTCTATGTCTTCTTTGGGGAAATGTGTTTTTTAGGTCTTCTGCCCATTTTTTGAGTGGGTTGTTTGTTTTGATGCTGTTAAGTGTCATGAACTGCTTGTAAATTTTGAAGACTAATTCCTTATCAGTCACATCACTTGTAAATATTTTCTCCCAGTCTGTGGGTTGTCACAGTTCAATTTCAGTGCTTATGATTGGTCTTTTCATATTTTCTATTTCTTCCTGGTTCACGCTAGGGAGACTGTACCCTTCTAAGAATTTGTCCATTTCTTCCAGGTTGTCCAATTTATTGGCATATGGCTGTTCATAGCAGTCTCTTACGATCCTTGGTATTTCTGCGGGGTCAGCTGTAACTTCTCCTTTTTCATTTCTAATTTTATTGATTTGAGTCCTCTTTCTTTTTTTCCTGATGAGTCTGGCTAAAGGGTTATCAATTTTGTTTATCTTTTCAAAGAACCAGCTTTTAGTTTCATTGATCTTTGCAATTATTTTCTTTCAGAGCAGAAATAGATGAAATAGAGATAAAAAAAACAGTTTTATTACATTTAGAAATTTTCAGCAATTATATCTTCAAATAATATCCTTTTCACCTTTTTTCTCAGCTTTCTGAAACTTCAGTTACATGTTTGTTAGGCAGTTTGATAATGCCTCACAAATCCCTGAGGCTCTGTTTTCTTATTTTCGTTTTTCAGTTTCTCTTTCACTATTTCATTTTGGATAATTTCTATTGTTATATATTTAATATCACCTATTTTTTTCTTCTTCAATGCTTAATCTTCTGACATTCCATCTAATACACTGTTCAAATCATGTGTTATATTTTTCATGTCTACAAATTCATTTTCAAAATATTTTTCTTTTCTTTTATCATGTTGTTAATGCCTTCCTTTATATTTTTGAACATATAAAAAAACTTTTTTAAGGTTTACCTGATAATTCCATCTTTCTGTCATTTCTGAGTCTCTTTTCATTGATTTATGTACTGGCTATGTGTCATAGCTCTTGCTTAATTTCATGAATGATGATTTTTTATTGGTTTGTAGACGTTACGATTTTGTGTTATTGTATGCTGGATTTTGTTTTAATCCTTTAAGCAGTTTTGAGCTTTGATTTATTGTGCAGTTAAGTTGCTTGCAGACCAGTTGGCATGAGAAAGACTCCTGAGGTCTTGGGTACTGTCCTTTTCTTTCTAAAATCTTGGTGCTGGCTACACAGATGTGATTATTTTGTAAAACTTATTGAACACATTAATGAGTTGTCCATTGTTCTGTATATATAGTATACTAACAGACATCCCACTTTAATAAGTTCACTTTTCAAAAACTGCAATGGGAGGAGAGCATTTGTTTGTCGTTTGTCCTCCACTTGATCTTTCTCAGATGATAATGGGGGGACTTCCTTTTGAATTGTGGAGAAGACCTGACCTCACATGGCTGTTTTTAATTTTTCCAAATGGCCACAGAATGGTTATGCTCTGGTCCACTCTTCTCCCACTTCCATCTGGTAGACCTAGTACATTTCAGGCTTACCTTGCCTTCTGGGTCTGTTCCTCTCTTCCACTACTGGTGCTCTAGCATAGCAGCATCCTCAAAGGAGTATCTGAGTAAGTGAGTTTACAGAATCTCCTCCAGATAAATCATTCTATGATCTAGACTTGCAACAGACTGGATTGTGGCCAAAGTTTCAAGCTATTATCCTCAATTCAGTTTTACCAATCATGGGATGGATAATTTTACCTCAATCTGCCAGGCTTTGATTTCTCACTCTTTACTAGTTTGAAACTTAGGGGGTGAAGAGAAGACTATTATAAAGAACACTCTGAAAACTCCAACAACACCTAAAATGCAAAAGAGACACTTTAATGAAAAATGAGGTTTGATGTCTTTGACCTCTCTACATGACTAAAATTTTAACTTCATTTTAAAACATGAAATAATTATGTATCTGTTTCTGAACCACTGGAGTTGAAATTTTATACATGGATGAGTTCCATTGACTTTGCATGCTTTATTGCTCATTAAGATGGTTACCTTGGTAACTGCTACATCAAATAATAGTTTTTACAACTTTGACATACAGAGAACCTTGTTGAAGTAACTCAATAGCATTAAGTAAAAAGTGATATATTTACAAGCTACTAAGATTTTTATCTATCAAATAAAAACTGCCTGTCAAGTATGAACTTCTCAAAACTATAGTAATGAAGTTCACAACATATCATTATTACAGCTGAGTGGACTTCTCTTATGAATTGTGGTACAATATCCATATTTTTTATCTGACCTGTTCCAAACAACAGGAAAAGGGATTCTAATAGTATAAATGTCCAATTTAAACTTCTATAACTACATTCTCAAGGCAACAATTTCATTTCAATTAATATTTATTTTACTAATAACACTGCTAGAATTTTGAGATATAAAACTGAGTAAAGTATCATCCAGCTTCTTGAAAAGTTTGTAATCAGGTAGGAACTTGTCACTTATTCATTCATTCAAAAATATTATACATGCATGCATGCTAAGTTGCTTCAGTCGTGCCCATCTCTTTGTGACCCGATAGACTGTAGACTGCCAGGCTCCTCTATCTATGGGATAATCCAGGCAAGAATGCTGGAGTGGGTTGCCATGCCCTTCTCCAGGGGATGTTCCCGATCCAGGCATTGAATTCATGTTTCTTATGTCTCCTGCATTGATAGGCTGGTTCTTTACCACTAGTGCCTGGGAAGCCCCCAAAATATTATAAAGGACCTGTATTGTCCCAGGTACTTTTCTAAGAGCTGGGGGTGGGGAGGGATGCACAATTAATGAACTAAACAAAACTCTCTGTCCTTATGGGAATTCGCATTAAATTGTGAAAAAAAAAAAATAGGTTATACAAAGTGCTTGTTGAGAAAAACAAAACAGAGGAGGGGAATAAACAGTGTGTGTAGGTGTGGGATAGGGCACAGCTATCATTTTTTTTCCTTGGATCACAGGAAACCTTAATACATTTAAAATAAAAGTGCTGTGTTCCATCTGGATGACCCCAGTTTTGTTAACAACACTTAGAACATCATGGTAGGTGTAGTCTAAGATATCTTCTTCCCTGCTCAGTGTGTTGACCTTGGCCGTATCGGAGTAGCAGAGTTCTTCACAGCCTGTTGGATCTACCCTTGACAAGCAGAGTGAGCAGGTGGGTTGCTGCTCCCCATTTCTCTGTGACCCCCTCAGAAACCAGAGAAAGCCTGACTGTGGCCTGGTGGACAAGTTTATTTTTCCTGGGAGAACTCTTCTGAAGGTACCTGGCCTGCTTTCAGAGTTTCAGTGTCCTAAGCCAAAGGAAGATGGGAGGTGTATAGGTCTTTTTCTTCTTTAATCTGTTGACTTCTTTCTGTGTGGCCTTCTTTGCTTAGAAAACGTCTCTTTTGCTTCAGTTTTTGCAAAGTCTTCTTTTCTTTCTGAATCACCTTAAAAAAGGGACAATAGAACAGTCCCCTGTTCAAGTAGAACAGTCAAGGAAGGCTTCTAGAGAATGTACTATTTAAACAAAGATTTGAGGAAGTGAGAGAGCTAGGCATGCAAATAATGTGTGGCAAGTGCATAGGCCCTGGGGTAGGTGTGTGCCTGGTGTGTTAAAGGCAGGGAAGGCAGACATAAAAACACATTGTTATAAATGGTACCTGTGGTAAAAAGTACTCCCAAGAAAAGAGTTCTTAAGTTTTACTTTATATTGCTGTTGTTGTCTAGTTGCTAAGTCATGTCTGACTCTTTTGTGATCTCATAGACTGTAGTCTGCTAGGCTCCTCTGTCCATGGGATTTCCCAGCGAAGAATACTGGAATGGGTTGCCATTTCCTCCTCCAAGAGATCCTCCTGATGCAGGGATCGAACCTTAGTCTCTTGTGTCTCCTGCATTGGCAGGAGGACTCTTTACAGATGAGTCATCTGAGAAGCCTTTACTTTGTACGACCATAAAATGTACTTTTACTTCAACGGTCTCAAATAGAGTTGTTAACAGTGACTACTTAACCAATATGATAATAAGCAGACATGTTTATTATGCCCGCTTTATGCATTTGAGGGACAGAAGATTAAGAAAAGTTTGGCAATGTGATTAAGAGTATGAGCCTGGAAGCTATTTTGCCCGAGTTAAACAATCCCAACTTTGCACTGGGCAAATTACTTCACTTCTCCTTCTGTCAGTTCCCCATTTTAAAATGGAGATAATAATCTACCTCTATGCCTCTCAGGTGGCTCAGTCGTAAAGAACCCGCCTGCCAATGTAGGAGACTCAAGAGATGCAGGTTCAATCCCTGGGTCAGGAAGATCCCCTGGAGAACAAAATGGCAACCCACCCAGTATTCTTGCCTGGAGAATCCCATGGGCAGAGGAGCCTGGTGGGCTACAGTCCACGGGGTCGCAGAGTCGGACACGACTGAGCATGAACCCAAAGTCATGATGGAGATTAAATGAGAAAGTACGAAGACTCTTCTATGTGCCTCTGAGACTTTAATGTGTATATAAATCTCTCTAAAATGCAGTTTCTGAGTCTGTAGATCTGGGGCGCCCCTGAGATTCTGCATGTTTAACAACTTTCTGGCAATGCTACTGGTCCACAGACCACGCTCTCACATCAAGGCTATAAAGCACTTAGTACAGTGCCTGGCACACAGTCTGCACTAAATAAATTTTGTGTGTGTGTGTGTGCACTAAATAAATTTAACCATTATTACAATTTCACACAGTAGAGTTGGCAGGGAAACTAGATTAAAAAGCCAACAATTTCCCCTCCTTCTCTATCCGATGTTTCCTGACCACACTCCATCTTTGAATAGAATTCTACTGCATTCTGAGTTCATGTGATGAATGTACATACAGACAACATGGTTTTCATTTTTTAAATCCATCAATAGCAGCACTCGGTACCCTCTCTGAATTTATGGTTTTAGGTTGTATCAAAATACTCAATACCTTGTGAATAGGAGGCATTCAATAAATGTTTATTGGATGAAAGAAATGTCCAGACTGTTTAAGTAAATCCTTCTTCTCAGAATTAACAGTGCTGTTGGGGTTTGGTTTTATTGTAATACAGTGGGATGTATGCCAAATCATTATTTTAAGAATGTGGCAATTGTGTTCCAAAAACCAAAGTACGTTTTTCTAGTCTGGCTGCCGTTAGTCTAAGGCAATGCAGACTAACCCAACTACTTCCTGCTTCCTGTGCCCTTCAGCACTGCCGTCTCTAACCCAAACTTTACATGCTCACAGCGCCCTCTAGTGTTCAGGAACAAGTTTGTGCCCCCAATTCCAATCCCTAGAACTAGTGACACAAATCAAAATTCAGACGACTGGATTCACCTACCCCTGGAAGGTAGATCGCATCTGCCTTTAAAGGAAAGGGGGTGGGCTGTGGAGCAGCTGACCACGCAGGGAAGAGCGACTCTCTAGGTGGGCTGCTGGATAACTTCCATGTGAAACCTACCAGGATCCCCTGAGAGGAGAAAAAACTGGTTATGATTTGTCGCCCTTTCTTCCCCTCAAGAGCACTAACTTGCTCTGCTGACCTTTTTTTCCACACTAACCTCACCATCACCTTTCATCTTCCTCTTCCTTAACCTCAGTTGCTCTGTCAGCCGTTTCCACGCGCCCCTTATTCCACCCTTTGATTCTCCTTTGGAGAAACCTGGGGAAACAAGTCCTCGGGTTAAAGGCCCCTTGCCCACCAAGCTGAGCAGGCTCCTTTCACTGTGATTACTTCTTCCTTTTTTCAATCATCACCCTTTTTTTTTTTATGCTTTGTAGTATATTCACAGAGTTGTGCAACCATCACCATAATCTAATTTTAGGACATCTTTACCATCTCAGAAGGGAATTCCATACCCATTAGCAATCTCATTTCCCTCACCTGTCTTCAGCTCTAAGCAATCATCACTCTACTTGCTGTCTATAAATCTGACTAGTCATTTCATAGAAATCAGAGGCTTCCCTGGTGGCTCAGACCATAAAGCATCTGCCTACAATGCGGAAGACCGGGGTTCAATCCCTGGGTCGGGAAGATCTCCTGGAGAAGGAAATGGCAACCCACTCCAGTTTTCTTGCCTGGAAAATCCCATGGATGGAGGAGTCTGGTAGGCTATAGTCCATGGGGTTGTAAAGAGTTGGATATGACTGAGCGACTTCACTTTCACTTTCTTTTCATAGAAATGACAATTCGTGGTTGAATGACTTGTCTCAGTAATGCGATTTCAAGTTGTAGCATGGATCAGTAAGTAATTCCTTTTAATTGCTCAATTATATTTCATTGCATGGAAATAGTGTATTTTACTTGTCCATTTGCCAGTTCATGGACATTTGAGCTGTTTACACACTTGGGCTATGATGATGCCTCTATGCAATTAACAGTTTTTGTGTGGACATATATCTTCATTTCTCCTGGGTAGATACCTAGGAATGAAACTACTAGGTCATATGGTAATTCTAGGGGTTGACCAGGTGGCACAAATGGTAAATGACACAGGTTCGATCCCTGGGTCGGGAAGATACCCTGGAGGAGGGCATGGTTACCCACTCCAGTATTCATGCCTGGAGAATCCCATGGACAGAGGAGTCTGGTGGGCTACAGTCATAGGGTTGCAAAGAGTTGGACATGACTGAAATGACTTAACACACACGCATGCAGCGTAATTGTATGCTTAGCATCTTGAGGGACAACCAAGCAGTTTCTGTCCCTTTCCCTTTAAGTGAAATTTCATGACCCACCCCACCTAAGAGTAAAGATAGATTTAAGGAGGAAAATATTGTTATTCTGATGACTGGTAAATAGAATGTCAGTAGACTTATGCTCAGAAGGTTTCTAATATGCAAATGAGCCATCCTTGATTCTTCAAGACCAAAAACCCAGGTCTTAACTGAGAGAATTATTTCTTTATACTATTCACCATTTGAGACTCTCTGATCTTTCTTTCTTGACAGCTCTAAACGTGACCACCAGCAGAAATGTTTTCACATTCCTTTGAAGTACAGTTTTCTGACTCATGTCTTAGAGTTACCCCCACTCAGACTTTTATGATTTCTAAGCCTTCTCAGAAGCAAGCAGAGCAGTCTTAGATGATTTGTGAGGTTTAGTTATTTAAAGCCATAATATTCAATTACTCAAACTATCATGTGCCTCTTGAGCGTTTACTCCCTATGTGGCAAAATGGGAACAAGCAGAGAGAAACAACAGAGTTCCTCTCCTGGAGGGGTTTATAATCTAGTTGGGGAGGAAAATAAAATTACAACTCAAAATATCACACACATGTCCCAGTGTCTTTAGCAACTCAAGTCTATAGAGCAGTTACAGCCAGATATTTCCAAGTCATGGCAAATACAGACTAGGATAATATTTCACAGACACGGGGGTACACAAAGGAAGCTGCCGAGTAGAAAGAAGCTCCCTGGTCTGGGAAGTCCAGGCCTCACCCCCATCCAGCTTCGCTGAAATGGGTCACTACCTCCACTCACTTCCAACTCATCGACTCACACCAGTGTGACCCGTACTTGTGGGGAAACTCTGGCCCAGAGAGTCAATTTTAAACTTTTTTTGTTTTGTCTTCAAAGGACTCAGAAAACTGGCCTTAACCTCTCCAACTATTTCTCCTACGAGCCCTCAAGATCTAATAGTGTGGTCAGCTTACTATCTTCAGAGCACTAGGGACACTCCCTAGAATGTGTTCCTTCTCCAAAATGAGCCCTGGATAGATACTGATTGACAGGATGCCTGGTTCTCAGCCCCACATAATTCATGCCAGCCACTCAAACCTTCCTCACCCCTTGGAGTCCCAACAAGTTCCCCTGTCCTTTGAGAGATCTTCCTTGAACCTCCTGCCCACAGAGGTTGCTTCTTTCTGTGCTCAACCATGCCTCTTAGTGTTTTATCTACGCGTCTGATCTGTAGTCTTGTGACAATACATTGTTGTTCTTGTTCAGTCAGTCAGTTGATTCTGACTCTGCAACCCCAAGAACTGCAGCAGGCCAGACTTCCCTGTCCTTCACTGTCTCCCGGAGTTTGCTCAACCTCTTGTCCATTGAGTAGGTGATGGCATCCAACCATCTCATCCTCTGTCATCCCCTTCTCCTCCCACCTTCAATCTTTCCCAGCATCAGGGTCTTTTCCAGTGAGTCGGTCTTTGATTTGCATCAGGTGGCCAAAGTATTGCAGCTTCAGCACCAGTCCTTCCAATGAATCTTCAGGGTTGATTTCCTCTAGGATTGACTGGTTTGATCTCCCTGCAGTCCAGGGGACTCTCAAGAGTCTTCTCCAGCACCACAGTTCGAAAGCATCAGCTCTTCAGGAGCTCTGCCTATGCCATGCTACCAGATACTTCTGTGCCTCTCAGAATCCTTCAGCAAAAACTGAAACATGATATTAAAGGAAGAGTATATACACTGAGACTACTCTGGACTGAACCAGGACATAGCCTGACACTTTAAATCCACTGGAGGGGCAGACTTCAAATTAACAGGCTCCTCCACCCCCGGGCTCTGCATAGCCCAACACAGGAAGGGGCAGCGGGATGAGCAGTCCACTCGTCCTAAGAGGCAGCTCTGAGATCACACGCCTTCTTTATTTTCCCCGGAGCTTGGTTACTGCGCGGGATACTAAAATCCCTGCGGATGTAAAGAGAAAATGGAAACCATATTTGCCAGAACTGCTTTCAGAAAGCGTCTTGGGGGTATTGGAAGGAATTCTTTTCATAAGCTGCTTGGGGGTGGGGCAGCGTGGGGTGGGGCAGGGGTGGGAGTGAGCCCCTCCTGGGACAAGCTCAAGAAACGGCAGATGATCAGCAAGCTGCCTTGGGAAAATGTCCCCAGATTGCAGGGCTTTGTTTTCCTGGGAGGAGTAAATTTGCTCTCCAAGGAGGGCGTGGTCATTGCCTCTAGTAAGTCTCCTTCTCCGACCTCCCTAACACCCAACATCAAATCTGTAAGTGTCCTGGTGTTTAAAGATTAACCTGACTTGTATCCAAGTCTCCATTTAGCGAACAGGATCGTGGTTCTCAGTATCTGGCCTCCAGCTTCCAGTCCTCGCCCCCTCCCAGGCTTAATACCCCGTAGGCGTTTCTAGGTTTCAGGCTCAGCGTGAAATGTAGGGAGACGCGGCGGCCCCGCAGCGCCCCCGCGCGGCACTCGGCGGAAGTGCTGGCCGCGGAAGCCGCTGGAGCCCTGGGTTCTCCAGCGGCACGTTCCACCTGCTCCATCCCACTCTGCAGCCAGGTAACACCGAGATTCTCCAGCATCACTCTTTGCAGAGACCTACAGTAGTGAGCTCTGTTATCAGATGCTTTCTGGGTCACTTTCTGTTTTCTTCCATCAAGATTTCTAGGTGGGAGTGAGCCTTAAAGACTCGTCCATGTTCAGTCAAAAGAAGCTTCAGCTAAGGACAGAGAAAAATAAAGCAAAACACAAACGGGGGTGGGGGGGGGGAGCGGAACAAAGCTGGCATTAAAAATCAATATTAAACAGCAACTCTTCACAGCGTGCCAGAATTCCTCCCAAGGCTCAGGTTTGTCCGTAAGGCCAGGGGGTGTAGTTGGACGACAGGAACTGGACAGATTTGGACAGACAGGAGATCTAAGAGGGAGACTGCCATGTCCATTAAATACCAGTTCTTTGTATATAGAATTGTTTTATATCTGTACATCCTTTCCAATAAACCTTAAAACACCTGACTGGGCTTTAGATTTTAATATGGATGTACAAAAAACACTATTATTTCATGATTATCTTTTCCTTAAGAGATTGTCCCTTCTTCAATTGCAGATTTCTTTTTTCATTTTCTATTTGTGAGTATGTATGTGTGCTTGCTAAAATTTTCTATGTCCTTGTTTAAAAAAACACTCTTCTAGAACCCAGAGGTTTTCAAATTATATTTCTTTCAGTTCCTCCTTCAGTTAAATTGCTATCTACATCTTTAGATTTGGTACCTCTCATCTTTATTTGCAAATCAGTACCCCAAACTCTTTGTTGGCTTTGCATATCTCTGAATTTCCACCAAAATGTTGGTTATTATTAGATACTCTCATTGAAGAGAAAGTGATGTATGTGTGTGATCTAAATTATTTTCACTGTGTTTTTGACTCTCAAAGCCTGGAAACCAAGATGCCAGCATTTCATTCCATTTAAAAACCATTTGATTCTCTGCCTGGTTCTCTTAGGTCGTCAAACAGATCTGACTTCACCTCTGTCAGTGTCACCTCATAATTTATGATGATCAGAAAAAGGACCTGTAGAAGTGTCCTCATTCCTAACGAGCTGGGACCACTGTTTGCCGGAGCTGAAATTAACATTGCTTCGGTAGAAAATCAGAGTGAAATGCAAAAAGGAAGACAAGATTTTAAAAATATGCCTTCGCTGTCGAGATTCAGACAGTAATGTATCGACAGATGGAGAGCCACGGGCATCAGCGAGGGGAGAATTATTCACACCCACTGCTGTGCAAGGGGCTGGCGTGTAAACTGCAGCCTTTCACATTGGGGATTTCAGCAATGAACAATCTTTACAGACTAGGGTATTTTGTTTTCTCTAATTAACAGCTAATTAAATGTCTATATCATTGCACATGTAATTTTTCAATTTTCTCAGAATTTCCCCAAATCTAGCACATAGATTTATGGAATGACTCTAAACCTCAACTTGAATTATATGGATATATTCCTATGCTTTATATATTCCACTATTTAGGATGGAAAGATGATTTTGAAAAGGAGCTTGTAAGCAAAGTGTTTAACTGAACAGTTAGCAAATACATGAATATATGGAGGCTGTAGAAGGGGAACCAATTATATCAAATCTCATGTGCCACAATCACAGTCCTACTAATGATAGGGCATAGTAGTTTTAAATCAAAAGGATAAAAAGAAAACTGGAGAATTTCATGGCTGTTCAGTGATTAGGACTCGGTGCTTTGACTGTCAGGACCCAGGCTGGATCACTACTCTGGGAACTAAAATCCTGAAAGCCACTCAACCTGGCCAAATTTTTTTTTTTAAGTAAAGCTAATAATAATAAATAATCTATACTTCAATAAAAAGTTGTTTTGTAAAAAAATTAAAAAGAGATTCCTCCTTGTCCCCAAAGAGATAGACAGATATATAAGAACTTTTGGAGGTGATAGAAAGACTGTGTTTGTCCCTAAGCTTATCAAGTTGCATACATTAATTACATATAAATTTTTGTATGTCAAGACATTAAAGTAAATTTTTTTGTTTGTCTTGCTTTATATTTTTAACACCAAAACCATTTTGTGTTGGGGTATAGCTGATTAACTATGTTGTGGTAGTTTCAGGTGAATGGCAAAGCGACTCCGCATATATATACATGTATCCATTTCCCCCCAAACTCCCTTCCCATCCAGGCTGCCACATAACATTGAGCAGAGTTCCATGTGCTATGCAATAGGTTTTTGTTGGTCATCCATTTTAAGTACAGCGGTGTGTACATGACCTTCCCAAAGTTCTTAACTATCCCTTCCCCCCTACAACCATGAGTTTGTTTTCTAAGTCTGTGAGTCTCTGTTTTGTAAGTAAGTTCATTTGTATAATTTCTTTTTAGATTTGTGAACACTGATTTCTGTTTTGTGCTTATAATATATTAATTTTCCTCAGGATTAAAGAGTTTCTTCAGGCTTCCCTGATGTTTAAAAAAACTTTAAAAATCCCCCCTCCCAAAAGTAAAGAAGGGTGAGTGTGTGTGTCTATCTAAAATTCAAGGCATTTGATCAGACTTTTGGCTAGTAATCAAAGCATGGGCTTCCCAGCTGGCTTAGCAGTAAAGAATATATCTGGGTTGGAAAGATCCCCTGGAAAAGGGAATGACAACCCACTCCAGTATTCTTGCCTGAAAAATCTCATGGACAAGAGGAGCCTGGGATCGTAGAGTGGGATGCGACTTAGCACTCATGCACAAAGGCAGGGGGCATTTTGTTGGGCTGTGGGTATATTAAAGCAAGTTTATCTATGCCCCGGGTCCCTTCGCCTCTCTTCTTTCTGTCCCTCAGAGTTCCTCTCACCCCAGCTTTACTGAATTACAATGCTTACAATGCTCCAGACTTGCCATGCCTCCAAACCCTTCCTTAAACTGCTCCCTCTGTTCAAAATGCAAAACAGCGCTTTCAAACTGGGCGTGCCTCCAGGACTTCCTCAAACTGTTCTTTCCCCAGTCTTGTTCACCTGGCCTGCTTACCCCTACTTACCCCAGGTTTCTGAACCACTGCTGGTTAATGCCGCTGGTTCTCCAAAAACCCTGGGCTGAATGAATGAAACATCTTAGGAAGAAACATTGTCCATGACATTAGCAATAAATGTCTGCAGCTCAGGATACTGAGATAGTAAGGTACTAAGTTCCTAAGAGGGGCTTCTCTGATGGCTTAGCAGTGAAAAATCTGCCTTCAAGGCAGAAGATGCAGGACATTCCTGCGTGGTTTGATCCCTGGGTAAGGAAGATCTCCTGGAGGAGGAAATGGCAACCCGCTCCAGTATTCTCACCTGAAAAATCCCATGGACAGAGTAGCCTGGTGGGTTACAGTCCATAGGGTTGCAAAGAGTCAGACACGAATGAGAGGCTGAGGATGAGCTTGCAAGTTCCTAACAGATCAACATTAAAAGACCCATGACGATAACATGAGAGAGAAAATAAAAGCTACAGTCATTTGGAAACAGAGAAGTGTGAAGATAGCTGGAGGACCTTATGAGAGAGGGGAAAGTGCCATTTCCCAGAGGTTGTGCTCTTGAACATCCTGGACTGCTTACGGTATCTAATGCAAAACCCAGTGATAAATAAATTAGTTAAAAACAGGAGGAGACTCTCAATCCTGGGGTTGAGGATTCATATAGTGAGACGGGGGTGGGGGGGGGTGGGAAGGGGGAACTGTACGAAAGCACAACTCACCAAGCTTTACACAGAAAAGATCTTATCAGGGGAGCCCCATGTGCGATCAGGCTGTAATTCAGTTTTACCTCAGTAAGGTTTTACAGACCACTTTCCTCAAGGACAACTGCAGGATGCAAGCATATAACCCTGAAGGAGGTGCGGAAGGCTGGTAGAGTGAAGTGTTGGCATTATCGGCCCATGTCATTTTTCAAAATCACTTTAGAGTCTGCTCTGGTTATTTTATGTTTCCTAATGGGCTATTGTTTTCAAAAGGCTTGTAGCCATTTTCAAATTCAATAACAGTGCATTAAATAGCATCAGGCTTTGGGGAAGGAAAGCAGCCAGTAGGGATAACAGGAGGGAGGCTGGGAGGACAGAGGCAGCGGCCGCGTCTGCAGTGGTCATTGGCGTCCGCGTGTTAATAATGCAGTTCCTCCTTGGCATCTGTGAGCCCGAGAAGAGCTAGGTTTTAAAGTCAGCTGGCAGCTGGGCTTGTCAAGAGGAGCAGCTCCTTTCTGATGAAGCCCAGTTGTAGGATGCGCAGTCATCTTTGCTGGTTGGAAACTACCGTAAATTCTTTACGACATAATCTGTGGTGGCTTCAGCTGCTGCGCTCACTGGCAGCCCACGAACCCGCGCCTGGCCCTTGGAGGAGAAAAGCAGTGGGTGTGAGGAAACACATGTCCTTTCCGGCTTCCGAGGGGAGTGAGGAAGCAACAAGCTGGCCGAGAGGGGCTCTGACAATGTGAGGAGTCTGCCATGGACATTCCGAGGGGATGGCAACATCCTTCCGACCTCAGGCACAAAGAGCAGCTTCTTCCTCTAGGAGGTGATCCAGTGTTCCCTGTCCTTCAGATGACTCGGCAAGACGCAGACCGCAGAACTCTCCCTGGCATCTCTTCCCATTTTCTTGGAAATGATGGTTTACTGTGAAAGTACAAGGAAGTCCACACATCCTCTAAAGTGATGAGACTCCTATAATAAAAAAAAGCTTTAAAAATGTCTTGGAGGTATTACTATAAGAGCAGTATAAGCCTCATGGATAAATACACTGCCTCCCACAGCAAGAACTAAAGGATCTTTGCTTGCTTTTTCTCTCTTAAGGGTACTCGGAAAGATCAAGGACCATCAGATTCTGAGAACCCACATGCATACCACGTCTGTGCCCTGCTTGAGACACTTGGGTCTTGTAAACAACTCTTACAGTGAGATGTTGACTGACAGAACATGCCAGTTAGGACATCCTGCGCTGATTGTCCATCTTCCTCTTTTCCTGGGCAGCCTCAGAAGTAAAGAGAGATAGGCTTTGGGTTCAGGAAGGCAGAAAATTAAATCCTAGCCAGGTTGATTGCCCTTCCCTCCCTGACAAGTGAATTCAATGGGCCTCAGGTTAAATAATTTACCTCTCAGAGCTTGTAGAGTGGGAGTGAGTATATATACACATATTTAAAATTTACATAAAAATACAAAAATATTCATAAATATAAAATATATATTGTATATACTATATATTATATTTGGAGTGAGAATATCTCACAGGATGATTGGTAGTTATTTTTAATTTATTTTTAATTGGAGGTTAATTGCTTTACAAGTTGTGATGGTTTCTGCTGTTACAGCAGCGAGAATCAGTCATAACTACATATATATATTTCCCCTCCCTCTTGAGGCTCCCTCCCACCCCCGCATCTCACCCTCAGGTCATCACAGAGCACCAGGCTGAGCTCCTGGTGCTTAGACAGCAGCTTCCCGCTAGCATACAGGGTAGTGTATATATGTCAATGCTATTCTCTCGGTTTGATTGGTAGTTTTGAATGATGTGATCACTCTAACCTCCCCACCACCCCCACCCCCCCGCCTCCAAGTTTCTGGTTTTATTTCCTTGACCGTGATTCTCACTGCCTGAAATTACCGGAGTACTTGTTTATTTTCTGTCCATCGCTTCTCCTCCGCCTCGCGAGGGAAACTTTGTTCAGGGCTGTTTTGCCATTGTCTGGGGGCAGTGCTCGGCGCATAGTAACTGCTCAGCAAATATTTACTGAACGAATGAAAGTGAAATGAATACACTGGTAAGGCGCAAAGTAGACTCAATAACTGCTAGTTTTTTCTTCTTTAAGAACACGGGTTTCCCTTTGCGTTCATTGTCTCCCTGTATAACATGGAAATGCACTAGACCACAGGCCATGGAATTCAGCAGAGTCCTGCCTGTTCAGGCCAAGCGGATCTTTTCTGGATTCTTTAACTTCTTCCGTAGAAGACTCTCTGAGCTATTACCATCTGCATGGCCTGGAGAAGAAGTTAGCTCTAGATTCAAGAGTATTTGTTGGTAAACTGACTTGCTCATTGTAGATCCATTTCTCAAGCTGTTTCGGTCGCCTCTCCGGCTGTCTCAGCGGTCTTGGAGGAAATTCTCCGGCTGTGGTGATGGTCATTCAGTAGGTGGCGCTCTCTCCCAGAACACTGCCCTTCACAGTCCGGACCACGTTGCTGATAGCTGCGGTCACAACTACAAAACAGTCATGCTGATTATTTTGCAACTTTTGTTTCTTTTCTGCACACCACATCTCACTCTCCCTGTTCTTGTCTTCTCAGTTCCTTTCGTACTTAACTAAAGTTCTCTGACCTTGAATTTAGGGAAGCCATGCTGGCCTTTACCTAAGAGAAGTAGGGGACTAAGAGACATTCATGCTAAGTTCTGGGCTTGACGTTCAGTTTTCGTTAATCTTTAATTCATTCATTCACTCATTCATTTAGTCACCAGAATTTTACTGTGAACCAAAGTTGGATGGATTAATGAAAGAAGAAAGGCTCTGAGGGCAATGACTGGGATTTGTAGCATGCATCCATTACTTAATGACTTTGGGATAATTTCTTAACCTCTCAGAGCCTCAGTTTTCTGATCTGTAAAATGGGGATGACAATAATTACCTCACAGAGTTGTTCCAAGGAGTAAATGAATTATTGTTTATAAAGTTCTAAAAACAGTGCCTGGAACACAGTAATATTAAATAAAGGTTTGTTAAACAAATACTAACTACTGCTTTGCTTAACTTTCCAATGAACATGATAGTACCTCTTTATATTAGATATAGTACATATTTTCCCCTGTTTAAAAATCTCTGAAATCAGGATGGGATGTCATAAATTGGCAAGCAAGAATGGTGATATACAAAATGGTTCATTCATTTTTAAATTGAGAGCATATTGGGTTTGATGAAATATGGCAATTATAAATAACATCTCTTCTGTTTTGCTGGCCTCTTTCTCTTAGGTTGCACATGTGCTCAAACTTTCCCAATTAAAAATGAAAGAAAAATAGAGAAAGAGAAAAGAGTTCTTGACTGCCCCTTTTCTCAAAGTGGCATTGGCTCTGGTGTAGAGCAGGGCCTGGAATGGAATAAACAGAGAAGGGCCCCCCTAGAGGGTCTGAGTAGAGCTTGGAGGCCTCAGAAGAGCGGGTCTCCACCTGTCTTCATTCCCTTGCCACCCAGAAATGACACGCATTGGTGAGAGAGCCTCACTGATGAGGACACATAGAGAAAGAAGGGGCCTTCTATAACGAAGCTTGGGCTTCATCCTGTGATTGTGTTCTGAAAAAGCCTGAGCTTGGATTGAGAACTGGGTGGCTTTTTAGGAAGTGTCTTCCCAAGTCCTGGGCTAAGAGTCACCATCAGAGGGACTGGACCAGGTACCCACAGAGCAGGTCAAAGTTCCTTCCTGGATAAGGTCTCTGAGTGAACAGAAGTTTTGAGTTCCGCGTGGTCATCAGCTCAGAGGTAATGCTGGATGGATGCTATGTTTCAGTGTATTTTGTGCTATTTTAAATGCCTTCAACTTAGATTCTTTCTTGTGTGTAATATGCCAAGCCACCCTTGTCCCCTAAAGTTTCACTGAAACTCCCCTTCACTTGGTGACTGTATTCACAGAGGCTCATGGGACACTTCGAGACACTTGGATTCTCTCCTTTGGCTTCCAGTGCTGTTGCAAGAGTCGGACATGACTTAGCGACTAAACCGCCACCACCACTCCCTAAGGCACCCCGATGGTGCCTGTGACACTTATGACACCCCTCTATCCACTCATTTGAGCACCTCCTCCTAGTCTACTAGGAGTCGGACACGACTGAGTGACTTTCACTGGCTCTCTCCTAGACTACTGCCCTGAAATATTCTCCCAGTGTTCTGCCCACCCAGAATCTACAAAGAGCAATTCACTGTCCTTTAGTTATTCTTCCAGTGAGTGTATTGTTATAAAAAATAAAACAGCCAGTTATTTTACCAGCATCATGGGTTGATTTGAGAATAGCAGAGGAATTGCTATTCGGACAATGAAGTTATGGCGAAAATATAGGTGAGCCCAATGGCAAACAAGCAAACAAGCTGCTCAAGAAAAGGGACAAAGTTGGGAAGAGTGGTTTTTCGTGCAAGTCCATTGGAGGGAAGCAAGAGTGTGGGATGGCAGGAGTTTTCCACAGGCTGGGCTTGTTGCTGGGCATGGAGCATCTTCCTGTTGGGGTCTGTAACTGACTTGCTTCTGTTTGTAAATGACCTGAAGTGACAGTGCCTAAGGCTCTCCATTCTAGCCTTCTGATTCCATTTTAAATGAGATTTCCTTTATTCCATCTCACACGTGGTTACGAAGTCCCTCTACATGATGCTGGGCCGACAAAGAGAATACCTGTACTTACCCAGGGGTTGTTAATCTCCTCAGAGACCTTCACACACATTGTCTGATCCAAGGTGTGCGTGTGTGCATGCTAAACCTCCTCCATGGTGTCTGACTGTTCGTGACCCCATGGGCTGTATGTAGCCCGCCGGGCTCTTCTGTTCTTGGGATTCTCCAGGCAAGAATACTGGAGTGGGTTGCCGTGCCCTCCTCCAGGGGATCTTCCCGACCCAGGGACTGAACGCTTCTATTTGTGCACTGGCAGGTGGGTTTTTCACTACTAGTGCCACCTGGAAGCCCCCGATCTAAGCTGCTCAGTGGTAAAGGATCCACCTGCCAATGCAGGAGGTAGAAGAGATCCCAATTTGACCTCTGGGTCAGGAAGATCCCCTGAGGAGGGATGGCAACCCACTCCAGTATTCTTTCCTGGAAAATCCCATGGACAGAGGAGCCAGGCTGGCTACCGTCCATGGGGTTGCAGAGAGTCAGACACGACTAAGCACACACAGAGCCTTTAAACAGCCATTGCCACGGACATCTCCTTTTTCGTATTTCACAGATGTGGAACTGAGGCGAGGAGGGCTTAAGTGACTTCTTCCAGGGCCAGTCTACTTTCTGATTGACAAGGGGTGCACTAGATGGTGTTGCCTGCTCTCAGGGAGCCTGCCTTCAGGACAGCTCCTAGGCACCACCTAGTTCTTTGATGTTTTAGTCCAACAGAATCTACTGCTGTGGGTCCTGATCTAACCCACACTGCAGCAGTCTTCATTAAACTTTAAAACCCTCCCTTGTACATACCAGCGAAGCCCTTAGCCCTCCGCAGCAGACTCGAGGGCTTGCTTCATCTCCCTGTCTTCTTTGCCTGAGGTGTGTCCCGGTGCAGGTTGGGAGAGTCAAACAGTCAATAAATACTTACTGAGCAGCAAGCACCTTCCTAGGCTCTGGGGATTCACTTTGAATTCACCTTGCTGTCGACTTGAAAGGATGTTAATACCGAAAATTCTTTGAGCAAGAAATTATGATAGAGACTCTATATAATGTGCTCATGTTTCTATGAGCGAGGCAGTAGTATTTATATTTGTTTTTCTATTTTTAATTGTTATATTTTTATCGTTAGGATTCTGTCCAAGCCTGAGGTCTGAGTGGAAGTGCCTTTGGAGCTGGGAAAGGACACAAGGTCACAGCTGAAGCCTTGGTCCGCTGCTCCGGGTGGAGGAGCCTCGGAACCTCAAAGTAATCCCTGGCCACCCCTCGATGCTCTTCTGTGGACACCCCCAGGTGTCTGCTGAGTCATAACCCACCCTCCACGTGGAACGGGTTGGAAAAGTAAAGTAACTGTTTGTTGAACTGGCAAAAACTGCAAGTTTTAAATGCCCCAGAAGAGGTTTATTTCTTACACAGCTGGTTCTAAGCAGAATAAAGGGTGTGGGAGGAGATCATGATCAAAGAATTGATTTTCTTTAGTAGATTTTCCTTACTTGGTTTTCAAATCTTTTTTTTTATTTTATTAAAGTATAGTTGAATTACAATGATATGTTAGTTTCAGGTATACAGCAAAATGATTCAGTTATACATATATATATTTATCTCTTTACTTTTTCAGATTCTTTTCCATTGTAGGTTATTACAAGATATTGAATATAGCTCCCTGTGCTTTACAGTAGGTCTTTGTTGTTTATCTATTTTATATATAGTAGTGTGATCTATTAATCCCAAACTCCTAACTTATCCCTCCCTAGCCCTCTCGCCTTTGGCTAAATAATATTCTGTTGTGTATACATGTGCCACATCTTCTTTATCCATTTTTCTGTCAGTGGAAAGACCCTTGGGTTGCTTCCATGTCTTAGCTACTGTAAATAGTGCTGCTGTGAACATCTTTTTGAATTAGAGTTTTCCTCTTTTCTGGATATATGCCTAGGAGTGGGATGGCTATATCATATGGTAACTCTATTTTTAGTTTTTAAGGAACTTCCATTGTGGCTGCACCAATTTATATTCCCAGCACTGGGTAGGAGTATTCCCTTTTCTTCATACCCTCTAGTTTTCAAATCTTAGGAAGAAGGAAGCTGCAGAGACGGAGATGCTAGGTGTCACTATATGGTACATTTGAGGTGGTCCTTTCTCCTTTGGCATGTTGGAATCGAGTGGTATGGTTTACCCTGCTGGCCCACTGGCCAGAAATGGAGTGGGTTCTGAACTCTCCCTGCAACTTCTTCCTTAGTATTTGCATCCCACTGTTTACACCCTGTGATAACCAGACAGGTGGCCTTGGGTTTGCCTTCTGACTCTACATGGCCTTATTCCTCGTCTTTGAGATGTGGTGACTGCCCAGCCCAAAGGGCTGTGCGGAAGGGATAATGAAGTAATATAGCTCTCGGTCAGTTGTGAGATTCCACACAAAGTTTCGTTGCTTTTACTCCACCTATTCATTCTATCTTTCTTTCTTTATTTGGGCTGCCTCGGGTCTTTGCTCCTGCATGAGGGATCTTTTTGATGCGGCACATGGACTCTAGTTGTGGCACATGGTCTCCAGTGTATGTGGCCTTAGTTGCTCTGTAGCCGGTGCGATCTTAGTTTCCTTCTCTTCATTGCAAGGTGGATTCTCTACCTCTGGGCCACCAGGGAAGTCCCTCTATGTATTTATTCTTTATCGTGTGGTCTGAAGGCATCTGCTTAAAACACTCTCCAAGTGTATTAGCAGGTACTCAGTGCCCAACCCACAATAGGCCTGAAAATTTAAGACTGTGACTCCTACTGGGGCCAAAGCATGAGATAGACACCTTGGTGATGCTGGTATTCAACATCATTTCTAGTGGAGGGACGGCAAGGGACACCAGCAGAGAAAAGAAAATGACCTCCAAAGAGGGAAGGATAAGGGTGGGAGGAGCCCTCCCCTTTTCAAACCTTTTCCCCACCCCACCCACCTCACCAAAGGACTCCCTCATTCTCAGCCTCCCAGAATCTTCCCCTTCCCACTCTGACTCCTTGTTCTCTGATCACAAACCCTCAGTTCTCAAGATAACATACCATGAAAGCACCTGAGATGAAAATGGTTGATACGGCTGTGAGTTGTAAAAGAAAAGCTAGAGCTGGAACCAATCTTAGAGGAGATGTCCATCTATACAGACATACATATATATATGTACGCACACAAATGTATGGGCTTCCCCGGTGGCTCAGATGGTAAAGAATCCGCCTGCAATGCAGGAGATCTGGGGTTTGATCCCTGGGTTGGGAAGATCCCCTGGAGGAGGGCATGGCAACCCACTCCAGTATTCTTGCCTGGAGAATCCCATGCACAGAGGAGCCTGGTGGGCTACAGTCCGTGGGGTCACAGAGTCGTACACGACTGAAGCCACTTAGCATACACTCACGCATTCCCTATACATATGTCCCTCTCTGTGTTTTGCAAAGAGGCACCTGGGGTCATGCATTGCCTCTGCCAGTGTTGTACACGTTTAACAGAATTAAATAAGAGTAGAGTTTGGATTTTGGTGTTCTAGTCTGTAAAGAGCGGGTAGGGGTGGTGTTTCCCCTTTGCCTCCTGCCTCCACATGGAGCTGAGAGCTCATCCAGAGCTCATCTACCCAGGAGGGGGTGCTGGGGCTCTAGGAAAGTAGAATACTTCAGGGCTTGTATCTCAGCCCTTCCATCTCCCTTAGAACATAGGACATTGCTTTCACGTTTAAACAATAAGATAATTCAGTCAAAAGAAAAACACTGAACAGATTTCTTAGACTTTGCTCACATAGGACTCATCTTTGGAGACTTTCTCCCCTGTTTTGGGCTGATGTGAGGGCCTGATAGACAACTTTCTTGGCTCCTTTGACTATCTCCACAGTCACTCATGTGGTATCCCTTCGGGTCCGGGGCTCTTGGTAGACCGGCCGTGGCTTCTAGGTATCTGAGCTCATTGCACATACCTGGCATGTCCAGGGTGTTGTATGAATACGGTTGCAGATGAGTGAACGAAGGAGGTGGAGAAGCAACAATTAGCCACCCCCACTTTCATATTGAGACGTTGCATGTGGAAAGCCCTTTAGAAACTGAAAAGAGTGACATAAATGTTTCCTCATCCTGATTTGGAAGAAAAACACCATCTCCAACTGCTGGAAGCAAAAAAAGTTTCCCTCCCATAGATCCAGCTAATTTACTTAGTAAATATTTCACAGGTGCCTACCTGGAACAGAGATTAAGCATCTATTAGAAAGTCACCTTCAAGACCTGCTCTTCCCTCTTTCTTGCTCACTCTTAGACCTTATTCCCTTCCTTTTCTCTTCTACCAGAGTTTGAACACAGCATCTCATTTATTACCCTGCATGAGTGTGTGCTAAGTCTCTCAGACATGTGTGACTCTTTGCGACCCTTTGGACTGTAGCCCATGAGGCTCCTCTTTCCATAGGATTTCCTGGGCAAGAATACTGGAGTGAGGCGCAATTTCCTTCTCCGGGGGGTCTTCCTGACCCAAGGATCAAACCTGCATCTCCTGTATTTCCAGTGTTGCAGACAGATTCTTTACCTGTTGAGCCACTGGGGAAGTGGGTCCAGTCAATGGAAAACTACACTCTCCACCTTTTCAGAAAGTCTGGGGAAAATGCACTCTCTTCCTGTCCTGCTTGGAGATCTGGGGTCTGAAGTTTACGTGTGTGTTTAGGAGAGAAACACTGAGACAAGATTCAGGGGCGAGAGAGGCTTAGTCCCCAGGTCTAGCTGCTTAGTGGCCTCTGGCCCCAGGTCCTGTTGTCCTGCCACCTGTATGCTCTGTGGCTCCATGTGCTGACCTGACCCCCGCCCGCCTTACTTAAAGGTGCCCAAAGTGGAAAGAGTGTAGCCAAATGCCGAAAAATCCCTTCCCTTAGCATTACCTGATTCTGGTGAGGTCAGGGGACTGCGTAGTCACCCCTGAGGTATGATTTCGGTAGCACAGGAAGGCTCCTGCTCAAAAATAAATTCCACATGAGTGCCTGCACTGTTGGTGATTAATTCATCCCTTTATTCATTGAACAAATATTTACCTGATACTCTCCAGACAACCTCTCCTCCATCCAAACAAAAATGGGGTCTGTCCTCAAGTTGATCAAGAAATAGACAGAACATTCTGAAACAAATACACTTTACCCAGTGCTTGATGAGGCTCCTAGGTTTTTCAGGAAGGGCCTTGTTTTGCAGCACAGGTTGTTGACTTTAACGTCCAGCCTTCCAAATCTAGCTGATGACCCAGGACCAGTTACTCAACCTGTTAGAACTTGTTTTCTTGTAGGTCTAACAGCAATGATGGTAGTAATAGCTCACCCCTTGTTGTGAGAATACTGTGAAACACTCCCCCAGAAAGGGAGCATGGGTTTCTAGTAAGAAGTGAATGCAGTGTTTTGAAAGTGCATCTGTCTAGAGGCACTGAAGAAGGTTTCGTGGGGGAGGTGGCATCTGATCTGGGTCAGGAAGGACAAGTAAGAATTGGCCAGGCAGAAAAGATAGGCGGTGGATCTCAGGCAAAGGGAACAGTGTATACAAACTAGTGAAGCAAAACATCGCATGATGTCTTAGAACTTGAGAGGTTCAGTCTTGAAGGACAGGGAATGTTGGAGAGCTGGGAGGTGGGGCGGTTCACCTACTTGCTGCCCTCTTTTCCTTACAGAGCCTCCTGGCTCACCCTTCACCTTCTTCTTCAAGTCTTTGCTCGAATGACACCCCGACCTTAACCGGTCAAAGTGCATCAGTCCCTGTTCTGCTGGTCCCCTTTCCTGCTTGGTTCTTCTCCAAAGTACTTATTGTCAAAGATAATATAACGTAAGTTGACTCACTTTATTTGTAGACCTTCTCAAGACCCTTACTGCTCTCCCCTCCCCATCACAAACATAGACTGAATGCCCCCTGAGGAGAGGGGTTTTGGTGTTCTCTTCACAGACAAACCCCCCTCCCCACGCAAGTCTCCCACAGAGCCCGGCACAGACAAGACAAGACAAGGGAAGCTCTGTGGGCTGGTGGCCCCTGGGCTCTGATGGGTAATAAGACGGCGGCTCTGCACTCCAACAGCAGTGGGTGTGGGAGTGTTGGGAGCTTCTGGGTCATTTTGTGCCTGCTTTTGAGAAACCACACTGAGGAATTCTGACTGTTTTCATTTGTCTGTCTTTGTCCTTCTCTAAAGACTTTCAACGTGGAAATGCTTCTGGGGTTGAATTCACGTTTAGTTGGTTTTTTACTTTTGTGTGACTCTATATGACCAGGGCTGGGAGAGGTGACTTTGGGAATCCCAGGAGACTACCAGATGCCTGCGGGGAGGAGAAGATGTTGAAAGGCCAGGGTGGGGGTTCAGGAATGGAGGCGCCCAGAGACACGTAACTCTTTCACAATTTGGCCTGGGGCTGTTCCTATGATTGGGTGTCTTAGCCAAGAATGTCCCCAGAATTCCAAGTCATTTTTAGATGCAGTTTCTTGTCCTGGGTTCAATAACCTTCCATAAAGTATATTTAAGATCAGGAAAAGAAAGAGGTTTGTGTGCTTATCTTGTTTAGGGCTTAAGGTGAGAGGAATAAGGGTCAAAATTTTCCTTGGTGTTTGTTTTTATTTTTGTTTTATAAAATATCGTGAAATATAGAAAAGAGTAACTATAACTAATAGTCTAACACTTGTGTGCCAGTTAAATATGCATTTACCTTAGTTTTTTAAAATGCTAAATGCTTTATTTTTAAAATGCTTTATTTGCCTTTTTAAACTTTTAAAGCAATAAATACTCATACCACTAAAAAAAATAACACCAATAAAAAAATTAAAAAGACAGCTATAACAGGGTGGGAGGTGGGAGGAAGGTTCAAAAGGGAGGGGACATATGTATACCCATGGTGGATTCATGCTGATGTAGGCAAACACAATAGTATAAAGCAATTATCCTTCAATTAAAAATAAATAAATTTAAAAAAAGACAGTCACAGATTGCAAAGAGGTGTTTAGATGCATACTTTTAACAGATAAAAGAATTACTCTTTAGAATATGTAAAGAAACCTACAAATAAGTGGGAAAACGAGAGACCATTCTGGTTGTTTTATGGCAACTGCAGATCTGGACAAATCTCCCTGAGTTTTCCCCTTCCCTGGTCCTCTCCTCACTTCTTTTGTTAATCTTCCTTTCTTTTTTGGGTTGGTGGGTGAAGGGAAAGGGAGAGATTGTGCTTCTTTTTTTTCGTGGCTGAGACAAATAGCCTGTGGGATCTGAGTTTCCAGACCAGGGATGGAACCTGTGTCTCTGGCATTCGAAGTATGGAGTCTTAACCACTAGACCATCAAGACATCCCCTCTCCTCACTTCTTAGCCCCTGTCTATCACTCACAATGGAAGTTCACATGCCCAGAGTAGAGGGGTCTTAAAGAGAAACACCTCAGTTCCTTTCTCCTTGCCTTGTACCTCATTCTCCTCGAAACAGGACTCAAACAAGATGAGACACGTTGCTATGTCTCCACTCTAGTTGTTCAGTTGCCCAGTGTATCCGACTCTTTTCGTCCCTCCTTCCTTTGTTTTTCTAACTTGGAGGAGGAGGGAACTAGTTTGTTCCTGTGTCTCCATGTGAAAGAGAAAAAGCCTTAATATTTATTGCCAGAATCTTCTTTAACATCTCAACAACTTTAAGAGGTAGGTGTCAGTATTTCCACTTTACTAGTGAAAAACCCAAGCCCTGAAGAATCAAATAGCTTTCAAATGTCACACTGGTGGCAAATACAGAAAGAACGTTTGAGCCCAGGACTGTACAATTCCAAAGCTCAACCTTTTCCCCCTAAACCACACTTCTAAGAACCTCATGATTGTCTCTTGACTTCAGGAATGAATGTGAGATCTTCTCTGATGGTCTAGGAGCTAAGACTCCGAGCTCCCAATGGGGCCCAGGTTTGATCCCTGGTCAGGGAACTAGATCCCACATGCCACAGCTAAGGGTTTGTATGCTGCAAGCAAGTTAAGATCCCATTTGAAAGACTCCGTGCAGCCGAATAGATAAAAATAAAAAAAATTTTTAAGTGAGTGTGCTTGACAAAGCAACATCATTATTAACCAGAGTGACCTTGGGACAAAGTCATGTGCCATGTGGTAGGGGTGAGGACAGGTCTGAATTTGTGAGGGAACACTAGTTTTCTCTTTCTATGAGTATGTCACATGTAATAATGGAAGAGAGCTGGTAAAGGGCAAGGGCAATACTGGACACTGCAAAGTTACCAGTTCTAATTGGAGCCGAGAGAAATCAGTTCTTCCCGGTGTTGGACACATAAGTCTACGTCTCCTACTATGTTGACATATGAGACAGGGTTTAGGAGCCTAATATGGCATTTCACAGACTGGAATTCAAATCCCTGCTCTGCTTCTTTTTCATTGTATGGCCTAAGGCAGTTCACTTATCCTAAGTCTGGGTTTCCTCTTATTCACAAGGTGAGACACATACCTGGGTCACAGGGGGCTGTTAAACCAGTAAGTGAAGTGTATGTAAAGCGCTTAGCCTAGCATCTGGCATGTAGTCAGGCCTCAATAAAAGAGTAGCCATATTTGTTTTATTGTTAAGATGATCATTTGGCATCGCAGGCAGATTCTTTACCAGCTGAGCCACAAAAGGAAGCCCGAGAATACTGGAGTGGGTAGCCTATCCCTTCTCCAGTGGATCTTCCCAATCCAGGAATCGAACCAGGTCTACTACATTGCAGGTGGATTCTTTACCAACTGAGCTATCAGGGAAACCTTATTTGGTAGATAGGGATTACGAAATGAAGAAATTCATTCAGTCCACAACTAGTTACTAAACACTAGCTATGTCACAGGCAGTGAACAACACAGACAGAGATACCTGCTCTCAGGCATCAGCTGTATTCTGGAGTGGGTAGACACAGTCAGCAAAACCAATATGCAAATTAAAAGATATAGTGAAATGTGATATGTGTTCTGGGAAAAATATAAATAGATTTAGGTGACTACCTAAGTCATGCATTTAATGTGGACACTCATTTAATCTGAACCACCATCAGTGAATGCTAATATGGAATCCTCCAGGTAAGAATTCTGGAGTGGGTTGCCATTTCCTTCTCCAGGGGATCTTCCCAACTCAGGGATCGAACCCGGGTCTTGTGCATTGCAGGCGGATTCTTTACAGTCTGAGCCACCAGTGATGCCCTATCATCGGTAGTCCATTGATTGGAAACTTAATGCTGGTTTTGGAGCTTAATTTCTGTTTTTTAATTTTTAAATTTTTTATGGTAATAGTACACTGTGCTGTCTCTGATCATCTTAGTGTCCCAGATAAAGCAATCCTCTCGCCTACTGATAGTTAACAACTCCTTTGAGATTTTTAGATGCTGCTTCCAGATAAATGGGTTATTTTTGATCGCTCTTTTGCTTACAACAAGAATAGCATCCAGTGGCCAAGTTGCTAACTACATTATTAGAAAACAAAAACAAAAATTTGAACCTGCAGGTATAGCTGATGGTTTGTTCTATTGGTATTTGAGGAGAAAAGCATCTCATAACTTAAGAAATGTTCTGGGGAGAAAAGATCAACCATAGAAATTCCACATTTACAGAATTGAGAGAGACACATGTACCCCAATGTTCATCACAGCACTGTTTATAATAGCCAGGACATGGAAGCAACCTAGATGTCCATCAGCAGACAAATGGATAAGAAAGCTGTGGTACATATACACAATGGAATATTACTCAGCCATTAAAAAGAATACATTTGAATCAGTTCTAATGAGGTGGATGAAACTGGAGCCTATTATACAGAGTGAAGTAAGCCAGAAAGAAAAACACCAATACAGTATACTAACACACACACACACACACATATATATATATATATATATATATGGAATTTAGAAAGATAGTAACAATAACCATGTATGCGAGATAGGAAAAGAGACACAGATGTATAGAACAGTCTTTTGGACTCTGTGAGAGAAGGCAGGATGATAAGGGAGAATGGTATTGAAACATATAAATTATCACATGTGAAATGAATCAACAGTCCAGGTTCGATGCATGAGACAGGGTGCTCGGGGCTGGTGCACTGGGATGACCCAGAGGGATGGGATAGGGAGGAAGGTGGGAGGGCGGTTCAGGATGGGGAACACATGTACACCCATGGTGGATTCATGTCAATGTATGGCAAAGCCAATACTATATTGTAAAGTAAAATAAATAAATAAATAAATAAATAAATAAATAAATAAAACTGGACGAAAAAAAAAGAAATTCTAGGTTTAAAGGGACCTTTAATTATGATGAAATTCCCCTTATGTCGTTCAGACAAAACTGGTTTGACTTGATCTGTTTTGGACTTGAGCTCTGTTTCTTGGGAATTATAGGTTGATAGAAGCTGATACTCAGAAAAGGGAAGATGTAGCTATCAATAGATTTTTCTTGAGAGCACTTGCTAAGAGGGAAAGCAGATGTTCCTTTTCTAAGATGCTACTAAGAAGACTGTTAGTCGTATTTCCCTGGTGGTCCAGTGGCTAAGCCTCTGCACTTCCAGTGCAGGGGGCTGGAGCTCAGTCCCTGGTCAGGGAACTAGATCCTGCATGCTACAACTAAACAGCTCAAACACAGCAACTGAAGATCCTGAGTGCTGCAACTAAGACCCAGTGCAACCAAATAAATAAACAAGTATTTTTAAAAAAATGATTCTTGGTGAGGCATAGCTTTTTTCTTTTTTTGAATGTTTCAAGGCAGTCAGATACTGGGAGAGATGCTACCAGTACCAGGGCTGTCCAGCCCACAAAGCTAATGTCTGTCTCAATCTTGTTATGTTTGACTATGAAAAGTGTCAGACACACAGACAAGTACAGAGAGTAATGTTACAATCCAAAAAACAGTTTTCAGCAATTTTAATATGGATAGATATTAAATGCGTGCATGTGACGTGGTTGCTGAATCATGCCTTCCTCTTTGCGACCGCATGGACTACATAGCTTGCCTGGCTCCTCTGTCCATGAAATTCTTCAGGCAAGAATACTGAAGTCGGTAGCCCTTCCTTTGTCAATGGGATCTTTCTGACCCAGGGATAGAACCCAGGTCTCCTACATTGTAGGCAAATTCTTTACCAGCTGATCCACCAGGGAAGCCTAGATATTAAATAATTTAGATGTAATTGATGATCCCTTTATAACTATTCCCTAGCCCTCTCTCCCTAGACTCGACCAGCACCCTGAAGTTAGCGCATATACTTCCTGTCTCTGGTGACTCAGATGCTGAAGAATCTACCCCGCAATGCGGGAGACCTGGGTTCGATCCCTGCGTCAGGAAAGATCCCCTGGAGGAGGGAATGGCAAACCATTCCAGTATTCTTGCCTGGGAAATCCCATGAACAGAGGAGTCTGGTGGGCTACAGTCCATGGGGTCACAAAGAGTCAGACACGATTGAGCGACTTTCACTTTTCTTATGTTTATATTTTGATTCTTTAATCAAAATATAGCATTGTATGTATGCTTTTAAATTTTGCATAAATAGTATTATATGGCATGGGCTTCCCAAGTGGTGAAGTGGTACAGAATACGCCTACTAATGCAGGAGATGTAAGAAACGAGGGTTCAGTCCCTGGGTCAGGAAGATCTCCTGGAGTAGGAAATAGTAGCCCACTCAGATATTCAGGATTTGAGAATTCCATGGACAGATGAGCCTGGTGGGCTACAGTCCATGAGGTTGCAAACAGTCAGACACGACTGAATGACTAAGCATGCATGTGCGTGTGCGTGTGCGCGCACACACACACACACACACATTATATGGCATGCATTTTGTCCTAGTTTTTACAATCTTTTTGAGGTCTGTCTGTTGATATTAGCTATAGGTCTGTTAATTACAACTTTCTCAAAAGTGACCAGTAGGATCTCTGACCCTTGGACACATTTGGAAGAGTAGCAAGATGTGTTATTCTACACTGTGTCTTTCTGACAGATTCTTCATCTTATTCATCCAACTGTCAACTTCCTGAGACCAAAATACCAGTACAGGAGGTAAAATCTGCTGAGACAAGGAAAAAGAGCTGCTTAAAGAAACTAAATAGGAAACTAAGCCGTTTAAGTTTAAGTTAAAGAAAGAGAGGAACAGTGAATGTCTTCAAATAATTTTTGAACTCAGTGTCCTGGAGTTTTTTTCCTCTTCCCCATTCCTGCAGAAGCAATCAATATTTCAAATGTTTCCACCTTTGGTTAAATTTGCCTATTCTAGAGCTTCATGAAAATAGAATCGTGTGGTATGTACTCTTCTGTGTTATTCTTTTTTATTTTTATTATTTATTTATTTACTTTTAAAACTCTTTTTTCAATCAGTATAATGTTTTGGAGATGCACTCACATTGTTATGTGGCTGTAGTTTATTCCTTTTTAGTTGATGCATAATATTTTATGACTATACCACAGTTTGTTTATCCTTTGTCCTGTTTATGGACACCTGGCTCCTGTCCATGGAATTCTCTAGGCCCGGGATCAAACCCAGGTTTCCCTCATCATAGGCAGATTTCTTGGTCACATGCTAAATGTATATTTAACTTTATAAGGTACTACCATACTATTTTCCAAACTGGCTAGAGTTACAATGGCTTTACATTCTTGTTAATATTTTCTATTGCCAGTTTCTTTAATTTTCAGATATTTCTGGGTATATATCTCATTGATATTTTCACTAAAAACTTATTAGTTAAAACTAATTTTAAAAACACAAACAAGATTATATATAGCATATATATTCAAAATATATTTGTATATATTTAGAGGAAATGTGTTCAAGAAATTCTAAGAAATATTATTCTAAAAATATGTTCACAACTGGAAATAGAACTGCCATATGACCCAGCAATCCCACTCCTGGGCATACACACTGAGGAAACCAGATCTGAAAGAGAAACGTGCACCCCAATGTTCATCGCAGCACTGTTTATAATAGCCAGGGCATGGAAGCAACCTAGATGCCCATCAGCAGACAAATGGATAAGGAAGTTGTGGTACATATACACCATGGAATATTACTCAGCCATTAAAAAGAATTCATTTGAATCAGTTCTAATGAGATGGATGAAACTGGAGCCCATTATACAGAGTGAAGTAAGCCAGAAAGATAAAGAACATTACAGTATACTAACAATATATATGGAATTTAGAAAGATGGTAATGATAACCCTATATGCAAAACAGAAAAAGGGACACAGATGTACAGAACAGACTTTTGGACTCTGTGGGAGAAGGTGAGGGTGGGATGTTTCGAAAGAACAGCATCAAAACATGTATATTATCTATGGTGAAACAGATCACCAGCCCAGGTTGGATGCATGAGATAAGTACTCGGGCCTGGTGCAATGGGAAGACCCAGAGGAATTGGGTGGAGAGGGAGGTAGGAGGGGGGATCGGGATGGGGAATACAAGTAACTCCATGGCTGATTCATGTCAGTGTATGACAAAACCCACTACAATATTGTAAAGTAATTAGCCTCCAACTAATAAAAATAAATGAAAAAAAATATTCACAACATTTGGTATACAACAAATCAAATTTAAAGAATGATGTCACTGTATAAATCTTTTTGACAGTTCTAAAGTTTTATGTATCTAATAATATAGCTCTAAAATATTTCAGTATGGTCTTAATTGTTTTTCTCTGAAGACTAGATGTTGATCATTTAAAAAATGTATCTATCTGTTACTCATATATCTTTTTTTATGAAGTATTTATAAATTGTTTTGCCTATTTTTTAAGTTGTATTGTTCATCTTACTGTTATAATACTTACAACTTATTATTAAGTCTTTTTAATGGCAGCTGTACACTGTTTCAAATGAAAGTTCCTTTTCTTGCAAGCTTTTTTTAAAAATAGAACTTTTGACTGCACTGGGTCTCTGTTGCTGTGTGTGGGCTTTCTCTCACTGCAGTGAGCAGAGGCGACCCTTTGTCGGGTGTTCGGCTTCTCATTGCGGCGGCTGCTCTTGCTGCGGAGCCCAAGCTCTGGGTACGTGGGCTTCAGCGGTCAGCGTACTCGGGCTCACCGGGTGGGGCACACAGGCTTGGCTGTTCTGCAGCACGTGGAGTCTTCCTGGACCAGGGATTGTATCTGTGTCCCCTGCGTTTGCAGGTGGGTTCTCATCCACCGAACTACCAGGGAAGTCGCTTGCTAGCATTCTGAAACACAATATAAAGAGCTATCTGTTCATACTCACTCTTGCATCTCTGATAAATATTTCCTTATCCTGGTCACCATCTATGGCAATGGGAAAGGTCAGGCATTTGGTTTTCTCTTCTGTCTCTTCCTGTGTTTCTCCTGCTCTCGGTCAACACTTCAGACATCCAAGTTGGCTTTCACGACTTTCAAGTATTTAAAAATTGACTTGCCCAAGGTACTCACTCTTGTATTTTTCTAATGAAAGTCTACAGGCTCCAATGTTAGTAACAAGAGCTAACACTTCTATCATATGTGTTGTCACTAATCTAGGCACTTTTAAAGTTATTTAATTTTCTCAACAACCTTATGAAGTAGGAATTAGTATCCCTATTTATAGAAGAGGAACTGGAGGCCTTGAGGGACTATGCAGTTTTTCCAAGTTTGTTCACACACATAGTATGTAGCTGAGCTGGGATACATGCTCAGTCTCTCCAGAGCCTGTGTGCTTTCCCCAAAATGCTAAATTGCTGACTCACCCACCAAATGACTTTATTTGTAGATTGCACACCATCTGTATTATTCTTAAGTTAATATTTTTCTATTAAGTGGAGCTGTAAGGGATCTTAGAAAGCATTTTTCAGGATGAGGAAATATAAGTTGAAAGAGACCTAACCTGGAAGCGGAGCTAGGCCCTAGCCTTGGAGGCCTGAGGGCTTTCCCCTTTACCCACTCTGCCTTCCTGGCCTTGGGGACTTCCTCGGTTTGGACTCCACCAACCTATGGCACTTCCAGATCATGGGTCCCTAGGATGTAGCACTGTGCTTTCAGAGTTGATTCCCATTCTTTAGCCTCTGAACTTCCCTGGTGGCTCAGATGGTACAGAATCTGCTTGCAATGAGGGAGACCCAGGATCGATCTCTGGGTCGGGAAGATCCCCTGAAGAAGGGCATGGCTACCCACTCCAGTATTCTTGCCTGGAAAATCCTATGGACAGAGGCTCCTGGGAGGATACCATTTATGGGATCACAAAGGGTCAGACATGACTGAACGACTAACACTTTAGCCTCTGCACTGCTCACCAGAACCTCTAATAAGGTCTACTCTCAACTACTTATCATGGCAGGAGTTACCTAATAAACTCATCCATTTGTCTCCTCCATACTCATATGGACATTTACTGAGCCCTACTATTGAAAAGCTATGACAAACCTAGACAACATATTAAAAAGCAGAGATATTACTTTGCCAACAAAGGTCATATAGTAAAAGCTATGGTTTTTCCAGTAGTCATGTATGGATGTGAGAGTTGGACTATAAGGAAGGCTGAGTGCCTAAGAATTGATGCTTTTAACTGTGGTGTTGGAGAAGAGTTGAGAGTCCCTTGGACAACAAGAAGATCAAGCCAGTCAAACCTAAAGGAAATCAGTCCTGAATATTCATTGGAAGAACTGATGCTTAATCTTCAATATTTTGGCCACCTGATGAGAAGAGCTGACGCATTTGAAAAGACCCTGATACCAGGAAAGATTGAAGGCAGTAGGAAAAGGGGGCGACAGAGGATGAGATGGTTGGATGACATCACTGACTCAATGGACATGAGTTTGAGTAGGTTCTGGGAGTTGGTGATGGACAGGGAAGCCTGGCGTGCTGCAGTCCATGGGGTCTCAAAGAGTTGGACACAACTGAATGACTGAACAACAACTGTGGAAAACACCTTACTACACTCTGCAAGAACATACATATAAGATATAGTAGCATGCTTATAAATACTATCAACAACTAATATTATTAAATCTCTAAGAAGTGTCTGTATAGAACAAATTTTACACACATATTGAACCAGTGCTCCGTTTGCCCTTCCTTCCTTCTTTTGACTTCTATTTCTTCTTCATTCAGTTAATAACGTATTGGGTGATTTCTTTGTCCAATATTATTGCATTCTATTGTATGGAGAAATTAACATTTACATGGAATCAGAGATCTTGATTTCCAGGTCCTCTCTGTCCCTTACTAGCAGGGTATGTTCTCAGTTGTTGTGTCTGACTCTTTTGCGACCCCATGGATTGTAGCCCACCAGGTTCTCTGTCCATGGGATTTTCCAGGCAAGAATACTGGAGTGACTTGACATTTCCTCCTCCAGGGGATCTTGCTGACCCAGGGATAGAACCAGCGTCTCCTGCTCTGGCAGGAAGATTCTTTACCGCTGAGCTTATTTGGAAAGCCCTATCAGCTGGATGACCTTCGGCACATTATTGAACCTCTCTGAGTCTCTTGCCTAATCTGTAAAGGAGGAAGGAGATAACAAAGCTCTTTGAAAATGCTAATCTTTTTGAGAGCTATAGAAGACGGAACTTGGACTTCAGAGTCAAAAGAGGTGGATTCCTAGCATCACTGAATACAGGACAATGTCTGTGATAATAAAGCCACGTAGAAGAGGCAGCAGGCTGGAAAGGTTAACCTAGGAACTGAGAGCACAGGTTCTGACCCTGGCCCTCACTCACATTCTTCCTTCGGGATCTCACAAGTTATTACAAGTCATGAGCCTTCTTGAATAATCAAACCAAAATTGTCCATGATCAGATTTCAGAGATTTAAATAGAGGAGGCCTTGACTGACAGGAAAAGAACATTCTTAAAGACAGAGACAGTAATTCAGCAGCCTCACTCATTCATCCCTCTGTCAACTTTTCACTGTCTACAGTGTTAGCCTCAAGGCATTATTTTAGATGCTGGAGACCTATGAGAGAGGTTAATGGTGCTTCTAAAGCTTCTTGGTGGGGAGGGGTGTTGTGAGAGAGGTGGAGCTTGAGGGTGATGAGCAGGTTGGCAAACCCTGAGTGAAGGATTGGAGGCAGCTTGTTTTGGGCAGGGCTGAGGGAGATTAATATACCCAGGCCTCAGGTTGTAAGACAGTTCTCATCATTAAAGGGTTTACCATCAAAAAAAAAAAAAAAAGAGTTTATTATCTAGTGAGCAAGACAGAAATAGAATCCCAGAATGATAGTACATTGTGATAGTTGTGTGAAGCAGAGATGTACAGAGTGATGTGAAAACACACACACACATTCACAATAACAATCCAAGTTGAGAAGAGCATTGCAGCCTGAGGGAAGATGAGATTTATGATTTGCTTGAGTAGTGATCTATGCATTTAGGTCTCCTCTCACTTGTTTTCAACAGCACCTCACTTTCCATGACATTTCACAGTTATAAAATGCTTTCACATTCTGAATTCATTTGGTTTAATGAAAATAAGAATGGAAAAAGAGATCATTTCTATTCTATAGATGAGGAGATAGGAAGAGAGGTTACCAAGTCCCAAGGCTGTAATTACCAGAGTGGGAATCACAATGCAGTTTTTCTGATTCTTAGTTAAAAGTCCTTTCCTAGTATGGAAAAAAGTGACTTCAGTATCAATCTGATAACTTTTTTTATTGGAATGTAATTGCTTTACAATATTGCATTAGTTTCTGTTGCAGAACAATGTGAATCACTCATATGTAATAATATACATATAGGAGATGGTTGGATGGCATCACCGACTTGAGACTCGATGGACATGAATTTGAAGAAGCTCTGGGAGTTGCTGATGGACAAGGAAACCTGGTGTGCTGCCGTCCACAGGGTGGCGAAGAGTAGGACACGAATGAGGGAATGAGCGACTGAACTGACTGATCCTCTCCCTCTTGAGCCCCCTTCCCACCCTCCATCCCACCCCCCTAAGTCATCACAATGCACCAAACTGAGCCCTAACAGCAGCTTCCCACTAGCTGTCTATTCTAAACATGGGAGTGGGTATATGTCAGCGCTCCCCGCTCAATTCATCCTTCCCCCACCATGTCCACACGTCTGTTCTAGACTTCTGTTCCTGCTCTGCAAATAGGTTCATCAATACTATTTTTCTAGATTCCATATGTTTGTGTTAATATACAACATTTGTCTTTTTCTTTTTGACTTACTTCACTCTGTATGACATTTTCTGACTGTTTTGAAACCTCATCAATCGAATTTCACCTTTTCTTTCCTATTGTGTAGTTTTTGGTTCTAGAGCATAGTGTTTGGAGTCCTGTATCACTGAGATGCAAACAAGCAAGAACATGAATTATATTCTGGGACACAAAGGACTCATATTTTCAAAGTCAGTGTAATTATAGTCCAGCCATGTTCTACCCTTAGGAAAGAATCTTGCAGTTTTTTGCAACTGTCAAATGAAGGGCTTAGGCTACAATCACTCAATTTTTACATTCTATGATTCATTTTTTTAACAACCAGTGTAATTTTGAAGTATTCATTAAAAAGACACACACACACAAAGGACACACACATACACATACTGAAAAAAACTATGAAAAATTACAATGTAAAATGCTAATAATCTCTATCTTTGGGTAGTTGAATTGTATTTCTTTTTTTTGCTTAAGTGTATACCTTCTTCTTGTGTATATATTTTCTTCTTTTTCCTAAGTATATACCTATTCTTTTCTTTTTATAGTAAGTATGGATAGCTTACATAATTTAAGTAATAAATACATAATTCCACTTAGTACTGAAACTGTGCCAAATCTGTTATCAGTACTTGGCAAAATCTAGCATACTTACAGCACAATGGAATCATTTCACCAAGTCTGTACTTGAAATTTCAAATTCATTAATGAGACTAAGTAGTACCAACTTTTGATAAGTATGTGCTAATTCAATAAGCTTTGCTTTATAGCCAAAGGGAATTGCTTAAGGGAGGTGTTGGCTGATTATCACTGGAAGATACATTGACTTCTAAGTTATTCCATGTCTTTATGACATGTGACCACACCAAGATGTAAAAGACCCCAATTTAAGTGCTTATAATTTAGGGGAGTTTAATTTTATGGGGATGGTAGAGGTTAGGCTTTCAAGGTAAAAATTATGCCAAGGCACAGTAGCCCCTGAAAATATTTCAGTCGTTTTCTAAGTATAGTTTTTGTTGCATTCAGTCACTAAGTCATGTCCAACTCTTTGCGACCCCATGGACTGCAGGACACCTAGCTTCCCTCTCTTTCACTATCTCCTGGAATTTTCTTAATGTGCACCCTATAACTGCATTTATGATGGACTAAGATTTTACTTACTTTATATTGGTCTTTATATTAATTTTTCAACTTCCTAGAGATGCCACCACTACCCAGTTTCCTGGCTCTATAATCTGTAGTCACTCATCATCATTTAGACCCTCCTCAGGGGGGTGACTTGCGTTCTTTGCTGGGAGCATCTCTTCGCTCATTACCTTGTTATTTTTCTTTCATTCTTTCTCTCTTCCTTCTTATTTTGTCTTTATAATTCAAAAAATTTTACACTGAGTATATCTGGTACCATTGTAAGAGAATAATATTTATTCACACACTACCAATGAACAAGACCCGGTGAGTCGTGTCAAAGAGACTAGCAGCTGAGGCGGTTGGAAAGAATGGAAAAGATCAGGAAAAATGTGATATGTCAGCTGGGCTTGTATTTGCTGAAAAGTTTGTGTGTGTGTGTGTGTGTGTGTGTGTGTGTGTGTGTGAGACACTGCCCACTGCCTACAAGGAATTTCCAGTCTAGAGTGGGAGAAGGCCATTCATCAGAATTATACAAATAAACCTAAAAGGATAAGAAACAAAGCAAGGACAGGCAGGAGGGCAGGAGGTATGGGCCCAGAATGTTGAGCACAGTTAACACACTTCAGCAAATGGACAACCTCAGGAAAGAGCTCAGTAAATCTAAGAAGAAGTAATCTGGTTTGGGGAGAGTATATGTTCTTTAGGCAAAAGTAGAAATCATATTTCCTGAGCACTTACTATATCTTAGGCCGTCTGATGAGAGGGCTTTGCTTATTTCAATGTTTGAGAGGTTGGTACCAAAAACCACAGTTTTTAAATGAATAATGGAGGCTCAGAGAGGTTAAGTAATTTACGACAGAAGCGGGAGGGTCCGGAAAGAGACCTTCAGTGCCAGGCTTCAGAATTTCAGTTCTGTTTGGTTGCCAGTGAGGGAATTGCTGAAGACTTCTGAGCTGGAGCATGGTTTGATGGAAAGTATGTTTTAGGAGGGTTTTTCTGAGGTAGGGAAGGAAAGATTTGGTGAAATCAGTGAGGATTGCACCAGTGTAGACCAGGGCGAAGAACACTGGGCCTGTGTGAGAGGGGATGGCCTGGGAGGGAGAACAGGCAGAAAATGAAGAAGGTTTTCTATTAATAGATGGCGAGTTAACAATGGACTGGTTATAGAAGGGAGTAGGGAGTTAGAGATAAGAATTCATGTTTTGTTTTTAAAAACTCCAAAAAATAAAAAATAAAAACTCCCAATGCACAGAATAATGCAACAGAGAAACACGTGTCTACGCCAGAGCTTAACCTCTGCTGCTGAAGTTTGTAGCTTATACAATAAGTCCCCTACATAGGAAGCTTCAAGTTGCGAACTTTTAAAGTTGCTGGTATGCATTTGCACGTCCAGTCATGTAAGTTAGTTCATTGTCATGTGTGTGCATTCTCTACAAGTGGTTGTCCTGTTGTGTACTTTACAGTACTGTAAAGTATCTTTATTTCAAGCCCAGGATGTCCGGAAGCAAGAGGGGATGTATCTGGTATTACCGTACTTTTCAAGGTACTGTACTATAAGATTAAAAATGCTCATTTTTAGTGTTTGTTATTTAGGTATTATGGCTTCGCCAGTGGCCTAGATGCTAGAGAATCTGCCTGCAATACAGGAGACCTTGGTTTGATTCCTGGGTGGGGAAGATCCCCTGGGGGAGGAAATGGTAACCCACTCCAGTGTTCTCGCCTGGGAAATTCTGTGAACAGAGGAGCCTGGAGGGTTATAGTCCATGGGGTTGCAAAGAGACACAATTGAAAGTCTAACACTTTAAGGTATTATTTGTGCGACAAATATCATATACCTATTACAGTACAGTACTATATAACTGTGTTAGCTGGGTACCTATGTTAACTTTGTTGGATTTACAAATTGGACTTATGAGCATTCGTGTGTAGGGGTTGTTGTTATTGTTCAGTTGCTCAGTTGCGTCCGACTCTTTGCGACTGAACTGCAGCACGCCAGGCTTTCCTGTCCTACCCCATCTCCCAGAGCTTGCTCAAGCTCATGTTTGAGTGGGCGATGACATCCAACCATCTAGTCCTCTGTCATCTCCTCCTCCTGCCTTCAATCATTCCCAGCATCAGGGTCTTTTCTAAGTAAGTGTGTAGGGGACTTACCGCAAAATGAAAATGTTCAACATACTACTATTAAAGGCAGCATTTAAGTCAAATACATTATTAGATATAACCATAGAACAGTTAAGGTGATGAGACAGGGGACAGTCATATTTTACTTGTAAAGTCATAGGTTTTTCCAGGTGATTACTTTAAGATATAATGAATTCTCACATCTTATAAATGACCATCTTTATTTTCAACTCAGTCTTTAAAGTCAGCTTTGGGTTAGCTCATTCGGTGCTGCTCCTATCCTACACCAGGGGTCAGATGATCTTGAGAGATTCCTGGATGGCAGTCTTGCCTGCCAGCTGCCACTCCTGGGCAAAGAGCTGGCCCTCCGGAGTGTGGGGAGGAAGCGGTGGGGGTTGGGCTGATCCCCCCCCCCCCCCCCCCCCCCCCCCCCCCCCCCCCGCCTTCAGCCCCAGTGCTGGGCGAGCGGGAGAGGCAGTGTCCCTACCCACATGGGGGATCCTTAGTGTCCTGAGTCTCTAGATGTGTGGACACTGAAGCTTCCTGCTACTGGGAAAGGAATTTCTGAGGCTTTCACCAGGCCCTACTCCTGCCCTGAGGGTTTAAAGATTCTGAGACGGTCCTCTAACCACGTGGAACCTAGGCCTGCGTCAGGCCCCCTTAGCGTGATCTTATCATTTCCCAGTGTGTTCAGAGAGTTTATGATGAAATTGTTTAATGTTGGGCCAGGTTTCCAGCAGAAAAGTTCCAAGCGAGGCTCTCTGTGGTTCCTTATGTGAAAGTGTTAGCCGCTCCGACTCTTTGCAACCCCTTGGACCGTAGCCGGCCAGGCTCCTCTGTCCGTGGAATTCTCCAGGCAAGAAAACTGGAGGGGGTTGTCGTTCCCTTCTCCAAGGGATCTTCACGACCGAGGGCTGGAACCCTGGGGCCCTGCACTGCAGGCGGATTCTTCACCAGCTGAGCCTCCTGGGAAGACTGGTACTTCACTGTGCCTTTGGTTGTTTGTTGCCGAGCCTGGAAAATGATCACCTCCCTTGCTCCCGGTGATCTCTCTGAGCGGGCGATTCTTCCGGTGCTCACCTCCAGTTGTTAAGGAGGGCGATCGAGGCCCACCCCAGAACTTCTGAGTCAGAATCCGCATTTGAAACGAGACTCCCGGGCGATTGTGTGCACACTGAAGTTTGAGGAGCCCAGCCTGCCGCAGAGGAGAGCACCCATCTCCCCTCTCCTGCCTGAGAACCATGAATGCCAATTAATTGCTGTAGGATTCATCGGAATTTCAAGGGAGGGAGATAGCAGGCCACTAAGTTACATTTCTACAGAGCCCAGAGGAGGACGAAGGAGGGTTTACAGTCTTAAGAGCATTTAATTGATGGTATTTAAAACAAAACAAAACACGCCCGCCTGGAGTAGCACGTGCTCCTGCCTCAGGCGAGATCGCCTCCGAACCCCTCAGCCTCTCAGATAAACCTGTCCAAAGAATGTGTAAAGGACTTTTAACAGGTTAAGGGACTCTGGGGGCAAAGAAGTGTTTCTAAGAATTGGAAAGCTCTTGATGGAGACAAAAAGTTGAGAAGGAATATTTTTTTCCTTCTTCTGTATTTAAAGACAGTGTTTAATATCTGGTTCTTCAGGTTTCTCTGAGGTCTGGAAAGTGTGGACTGGAGTCAGAAGGCTGCGTTGCAAATCCTGACACCAGGCGAGTCACCCTGGGCTGGCCACTGGATCTCTTTAGGCCGCTTTCTCCTCCCCCAAATGGACAACAATAAGGCTGACCTCACAGGGTTGCTGTTAAGACCATATTGGCAAAAAAAAAAAAAGATCATATTGGCAGGCAGATATGAAGCACTCAGGAACTGGTACAGGCTTTACACTTTGTTTACAAAATGATGACCTGGAAGTTGCTCACTGGATCCAAAGTCATTGTAGCTAGGATCAAACGCATGCTTGTGGTCCCTGTTAGGCCCTCTTGACCTAACCCATCCCATCTGCCCTTTCTTCATGCCCCTTTCCATCCTTTCTGGGACCCAGGCTCCAGACACACTGGCCCAACTTCTGCCCTGCCAGCCCGCCCAGTTCATTCCCACCATCTGGTCTCATTCCAGCCTGTTTTTTCAGCCTGATCTTCGCACGAGAGGCTTTCCCATCTTTCAGGGTCATCCCAGCTTGCCGTCCTTAGTTCCTCCTTTCTGAGGAAGTGGTCCACCATCACTTCAGAAGCTGTCTAGCTCCTGCTGTGTTGCATCCGCTCAGCCTGCACCCCTCTGTGAACTGAGGTTCGCTTGTCCACATATTCACGTCTGACTCCTCCACGATGGGAATGTCACCCCCAACAGGGCACAGTCTTGTCACACTGTTTCCCAGTGCCTAAGATAGGGGGTTGATGCACATGGGGCTCCAAGAACATTTGTTGAATGAGTGAGTGGATACATGAATCATAATAAGACATGTCCCAGGAAGAAACCCAAGGGCAGTTTTTATGTTTGTATTTGTCTGTCTCCCTTGCAGGACTTCTGCTCCTTGAGAAAAAAGCCTGCTTTCTATGATTTCATCAGTGCCTATCACCACACCAGGCAAGCATATGGTAGATTCTCAGCAAAAATATTAGGTGAATGAAGTATGCATGTGTGCTGTATTCAGTCGTGCCTGACTCTTCTACCCCATGGACTGTAGCCTGCCAGGCTCCTCTGTCCATGGGATTCTTCAGGCAAGAATACTGGACTGGGTTGCCATTTTCTCCTCCAAGGGATTTTTCTGACCCAGGGATCAAACCTGTGCCTCCTTGCATCTTCTGCATTGGCAGGCAGATTCTTTACCACTGAGCTATCTGGGAAGCCCAAGGTGAATGAACAAACAGAAACAAACATATATATGCCATTATGTTTCAAGTTAAAACTTAATAGCTACTGATAATTGCCTTTGGGAAATAATTGAATTTTTAAGAAATAATAGTTTAAAAAATTTTTCTTGACTCCATCCAACATGTGGGATCTTATTTCCCCAACCAGGGATCAAACCCGAATCCCTTGCATTGGAAGCATGGAGTCTTAACCACTGGACCGCCAAGGAATACTTTGGCAAGAATACTGGAATGAGTTGCCATGCCCTCCTCCAGGGGATCTTTCCAACCCAGGGATCAAACCCAGGTCTCCTGCTTTCAGGTAGATTCTTTACCCTCTAAGCCACCAGGGAAGCCCTTATCTTTAAAGGGGGGTATGGAAATGTCATGTAAGGTAGATTTTGTACTTGGTGGCCTAGAGTGGAGGGCATTTAGAGGACAGGGAGAAATTGGGGTGGGGAGTGGGGAACACAAGCAAGTAAAGTCCAAGACTGGAGAAGGTACGCTTGCTGCTTGTTGCAAGAAAACCAGGCACAGAGAGACAGGCCTGCAGTGAGGGACAGCTGGGTTTTCCAGGAAGGAGGGAGCAATCACCTGACTCTGCTCAGGTCCTCAGACTGGAGTGTAGGGTAACAAGCCCAGCGGGAGCTTCTAGTTGGGTGCTGGAGGTAGGGTTGGAGGGGTGGAGACTGCAGGAGAGTCAGGTCAGGATATCTGCGGGGAGCCAGGTCTCTGAAGTACCTTTACATAGATAAATGAGGGTGGGGAGAGAGAGCGCATGAGCAACTCCCCCAGGGAAAACAGAGGGAGGTTCTGCAAAACTAGCACTCAGGTGACCCCTAAGAATTCAAAGTCTTTCATTAAACCCCACCTGAAGGCCAATTGTTCTGCAATCTACCCAGTGGTTTTGGCTCTAGGCTTATCTAAATCCAGTCTTGGGGGGAAGGGTATGGGAGGGGTTGGGGAAGATTTTTCTCCTTTAAAATGGGAGGAAAAACGGGACAGCTCACATTACAAAAGCTTTTTTCTTTTGGCTGGAATTTGGACACTTCTAAATAAACTACCTGATTTGAATCTTTCCCATACCTCCATCCACAGTAATTACAGTAGTGGATTTCCTTTATATTTAGTTTTTTTGTATTAATTCATTTATTTTATTTTTTAGATTCCATGTAACAGTGATCATGATCACATAACAGTATTTGTTGCTCTAACTTATTTCACTAAGCATGATACCCTTCAGTCCCTTCTGCTGCTGCTAAGTCACTTCAGTCGTGTCCGACTCTGTGCGACCCCATAGACGGCAGCCCATCAGGCTCCCCCGTCCCTGGAATTCTCCAGGCAAGAACACTGGAGTGGGTTGCCATTTCCCCTCTCCAATGCATGAAAGGAAAAGTGAAAGTGAAGATGTTGTTGCAAATGGCAAAATTTCATTCTTTATGGTAGTTGAGTAATATTTCACTGTATATCTAGAGCACGTCTTCTCAAATGGGTCTCCTTTAACACCCCATATGTGAGCACAAAATAGGATTATGCTGTTCTATTCCTGACTTCTGTTGGGGGTGGGGATTCTAATGACAGCACACTTGGAAACTTCTTTCCAAACAAGCATGTTGTATGCCAGAGAGATACAAAGACTTGGACAGTAGGATTAGGGAGTTTCAGATGACAGCTAAATTAAGACTAAAAATAAGACCAGTGATGGACCCTAAGGAATATATGGTGTTCCATATTGGAGACTGTCTTCAGAAAGGTCACTTAACATATCTATGCTTCAGTTTCCTCATTTGGAAAATGGAGATGATAATAGTTCCTACCTCATTTCACTTGGGAGGATTTAATGTGGTACAATATATGGAAAGTATCTGGGGTCATAGTTGGCCCATTATTCACATACAGTAGAACTGAAGTATTATGAATTCTGTATTACTAAAAAGTGCTCAAATTCATTTTGTTCCATGGGTATCACACTAGACTTTGCGGGTATAGATGAAAGAAAATGTCCCAGACTTCGGGGAACTTGGTCTAGAGGTAAAGACAGACATAGAAGCAGATATTTATAATCCTGTGTGTTACACAATAAACCAAGTGTGAGACTTCCCTGGTGGCTCAGTGGTAAAGAATCTGCCTGCCAATGCAGGAGACTCGGGTTGGATCCCTGACCCCGGAGGATCCCACATTCCACAGAGCAACTAAGTCCATGCACCCCAAGTGTTGAGCCTGTGCTCTGGAGCCCAGGAGCCACACTACTGAGTCCACACGAGGCAACTACTGAAGCCCACGGGCCCTAGAGCCTGTGCTCTGCAATAAGAGACGCCACCACAGTGAGACATCCACCCACTGCACCTAGAGAGTAGCCCCCGCTCACCACAACTAGAGAAAGCCTGCACACAGCAACAAAGACCCAGTGCAGCAACAACCCCCCCCCCCAAAAAAAGCAGAGAACACTTGGTTAAAATAAATAAATAGACCAAGTGTGTGTGCACTGGGGGGCTGTGGGACCCAGCTGGGGGCATCTGCTGTTTCTCCGTGATCTGATCTTAGTGTGGCTCAGGGAACGGGTCATGTTCTGAGATGGTCTCTACCATGTACTTGTTTCAGAACTTAGCATGGTGACTTCCAAATAGTAGAACAAAATACATGCTGAATGAATGGAATGAATTTAGACCATTTCAATACTGATGTAACCTCATAAACCTGAATAGCTGAAAGAAATCTAAGGTGGGTTAGAAAAAGCAGACACAGCCCAGTGGTGTATACACAGCCTTATTCCAGTGGTGCATCGTGTCCTAGATGCTGGGCTGGACTGTGAGTGAAAGAAGAGGCTGAGAGCCAGAGGAAAGCAAAAATAAGAGCGTCCTTACTACAGGGTAGAAGCAGGCGGAGGGCAGGGAGCCAGAGACAGGCAGTGAAACTGAGCAGCCACATGGCAGGCTGAGTACAGAGAGGATGTGGAGAGGTGGGGCTGGGCCACGCTGAGCAGTCAGACTTTGTACATTTGTGATTCTCCAAGTGTGTGGGTTTCCCAAGTGGCGCAGTGGTAAAGAATCTGCCTGCCAATACAGGAGACACAAGAGATGTGGGTTCGATCGCTGAGTCTGGAAGATCCCCTGGAGGAGGAAATGGCAATCCCATCAAGTATTCCTGCCTGGAGAATCCCGTGGACAAAGAAGCCTGATGGGCTACAGTCCACGAATCTCAAAACAGTTGGGTACGACTGAGCATGCACATACACAAGTGTGTGAGAGGAGACAGTAGCAGCTGTCATAGCACAATCATCTCAGAGCTTTGTGAGGCTTTCTTTCATTTTATTTCCTCACCAACCTCATTGGGCCTGCTTTTCTCCCTTCTCCCCCGAATAGACTCGGAGCCAAGGTGCCCATCCCAGCGCCAGGAACTCTGTGTCCTTTGGCAAGTTCCTTAAATTACCTGGGCCCCAGTTTCCACAACCTTGACGTGTATGACTACTGTGAAAATTGAGAGAATTCGTGTAAAGGGCTGAGGGTAGAGCCCAGCATATGTTAAGTACTGGTTACCCTCTAGCTGTTAATCTGTCTCCCAGACGGCTTGTCATTGTCCTGGAAGTGAGCCCAGTTAACAAGGAGAGCTTCAAACATACTCAGGGCCTTGGTGTCTTTACAGTAAGGACCGTATGTGGTCGTGTTTGGGCTTCCTCTGTGGCTCAGCAGTAAAGAATCTGCCTGCAATGCAGGAGATGCAGGAGGCACAGGTTCCACCCCTGAGTGGGCCCCCCTGGAGAAGGGAGTGGCTCCCCACTCCAGTATTCTTGCCTGGAGAATCCCATGGGCAGAGGAGCCTGGTGGGATACAGGCCATAGGGTTGCAGAGTTGGACCCTGAAGCAATTGAGCACACACACGTGTGGTCATGTTTGCATTCAGAGAGAAATGGATTTAAAAGAGGAAGAGACATCTTGAGAAAGCCAGAAGTCAGTGAGAAGGAGGTTGTGGTAGTGTGAACCCCAGGAAACCCTGAAACCCAGGAGGTGAGAGTGAGGAGCAGATAGAAGTGGAGGTAAAGTTGACAAGGTTTAGGGAGTGGCTAGACATAGGTAGCAAAGATGCACTTCCCAGCGTTAGTGACTGGGAAGCTGGTGGCGCCAGAGCTGAGGTGAGCAGCGCAGAGAGGGAGTGCGGACTCAGAAGGATGATTGTGACGACTTGCATGTTTCATGCTGGAACATCCAGCTGCTACTGATTCTCTTCACAGCTTGTCTGTGAACCCTCATTGCTATTAGATCAATGAGGACTAGAACTGCTTACCTCCTAGGATTGTTGGAAGGATTGTTGCTGTGTTCAGTCGCTAAGTCATGTCCGGCTCTTTGTGACCCCATGGACTGCAGCTCGCCAGGCTTCCCTGTCTTTCACTGTCTCCTAGAGTTTGCTCAAATTCAGGTCCATTGATTCAGTGATGCCATCCAACCGTATCATTCCCTATTATCCTCTTCTCCTCCTGCCTTCAATCTTTCCCAGCATTACGGTAGTCAGTGCAAATCTAACACTTCAAATGCAATAAGTGTGCAGAGTGAGTACCATGTGAGTGTTTGTGGTTATAATTATGATTCTATAAATGACTGATATACCTATCAAAGCCCTCAGTCTGTCTTCTGTACATTTCCCAGACTCCTCTATTCCCATTCCTCTTGCATTGAAGTTTTTCCAGTTCATTGAAAACACTGGTCTTCTCTCCCTCCCAGACTTGTCTTCTCTCCCTCCTCCCCCCTCGTCTTTTCTTCCCGTGGTTCACCTTTGTTCCTCCTTGTGTCTCAGCTGAAACGTGCCTCCCTACAGGAAGTTTTCCTGAACTCCTCCCTCCTGGATTGGGTGAGAGGGGCCCTCCTCTCTGTTCTCATGGCCTTTATCACACTGATATGTGTCTGTGAACGTCTGTGTTGGGAGCTCCTGGAAGGCAGTACCAGACTATCTTGTGGAATGCTGTCTTCCAAACATAATGTTGGCCCACAGAAGGATAGCTTAGACATTTTGTTCAGATGGATAAATAAATGTACTGAAATTTGGAGGAGAGATCTAGATGGATGTAAGTTAGGAGCGATCAGCATGTAGAGAGATGAGCTATCAGAGGTGTGCCTTCTTCATACTTGGTCTATCGCCTTTTGACCACCTATTTTTCCTCTGGAAACTATTTTCCATGGCTCCAAGGATACTGTCCTGTTCTACATCTTTGGCTATTCTTGGCAATAGATCTTCTCTGGTCTCTCTCCTCTTTTCTTCTCTCATTTTCTTTTTTTTTTTTTACCCTATTCACCCCTTGAACATCTATTTTTTCCCCCATAAATTCAACTATCTCTTATTGATTATTATCTCCACATCTAGCTTCAACTTTGCTCCCGAACTCCTGACCTGTATTTCCAACTGCTCATAAATATTCTAACCAGATCTTTCCAGGTAGCCAAGTGGAATGGGTTCTTATTTCTACCCTCATCCCCAGTCTTCAAACTGAACTCTCCTCTCCTCTTCTCTAACTGGGTTGATAGGGTTCCCATGTACACAGTCACCTAAACTAAGTCTTAGGAGTTTCAGTTCCTCCTCCCTCTTTCCCCACATCCTTCCTCTTCTATATCTTGCCATTTCTGATTCTGGAAGTCTTGAATTTGACTTCTCATTTTATTTTCACTGTCACAATTCAACTCTGACTTTCATTATCTGCTGCCAAGACTATTGTAATAGCTTCTTAATTATCTTGTCTCCAGGTGAGTTTCTAAAATACAAGTCTGATGGTGTCACTTCTTTACTCAAAGATCTTCCAAGGCCACACAACCTACAGAATCAAGTCCAGATCCCTGACCATGACATTCAATGTTTTCACAATCTGGCCCTGACATATTTTTCCAGCCTCATTTCTCAAGAATCCATGCTTCAAAAGCCTTCTGTGTATATCTTTACATTGTATTAGAATGAAATGTTTAGTTATCTCTCTCTGTACTTCCAACTCGATGATGTCAGGACCAGTCCTTATTAATCTTTGTATGTAAAGAACCTAGAAGAGTGCCTAGGAAATGAGAGTCTTTTGAATAATTGGTTATTGTCATTTCCAAAGGGAACATCTCACCTAATCTTACTCATCTCCTATGCCCAGATTGCATTCAAAAAAGATCTGAGGGAATGGTTGGCTTATTTTGAAATGCAAACTTCTTTTTATTTTTAATTGAAATATATTTGACATATAACATAAACTTAAGGTGTACAACATGTTTATCTGATATGTTTATATCTTTTTATGTGATTGTGATTGTAGTGACAATTAGAGGCTGGGACTTTTTTCCACTTTAGTATATCCCTTGTCTAATAGTACCTGACACATAATAGATATTGAATAAATATATGTTGAATGAAGGCATGAACAAATGAATAAATGAAACTGTCTCCTTGATCCCCCCTTACCTATGGCATTTACCATCTCAGATGTTTTTCCTAGTAGAGAAAAGATAGTTGGTACTATAACGTATGTCACATCCGTGCTTTGACTGCTAAAGTTGTGAATCTTGTACTCAGTCAAAGAAAATTACTCTTGAGGCCAACTTGAATTTCATTTAATTAATGTAAGTTTCTCCTACAGTTAATTAGGTCTTTGGGCAGCAAAAGATAAAATCTTGTCTCCCATGTGATGAGGTCCATATTAGAAATACTTGAGAGAAATTTGATATCAAATGAACTCTTATTAAACATTTTGTTTTGGGTTTTTTTTTTTCACTTATTTATAAAGTGAAATGTACCCTTGTGCCTCAAAGTGGCTATACATAATATTCAGGGAATTGTGGATTTCTGGGCCCCACCTCAAATTAACTGAATCTGAATTTCTGGAGGGAATGCCTTGGAAATTCCTCTCCATGGCTTCAAGAACACCACTCTGTTTTATTTCTTCTACTTCTTTTGTTGTTGTAGATCCTTTGCAATCTCTTTTATTGATTGCTTTTTACTTACTCACTTTGGAGAATCACACCCCCACCCCCACCATGATTTCAACTATCACTTATAACTGGTATTCTAACTGCTCTCTGCAACTCAAGTATTGGTATTTCCAATGTTTACCCTGAGTCCTCTGCATGACCAGCAAAGACTATGGGTAATTCTTTTGTTCTCCGAAGTTCAAGAGCAGCTTAACTGATACTTTCCAAAAATTTCCCTTCTTTCCATTCAAATCCTGACTGATTGAAAGGAAAACTGAGTGAGTATAGAGACAGGGATACTCATATTGGTATATACCACCTAGGCAGTCAGCTGAGAGGCTGGTGTTATTTCAGTTGCTGCAGAGAGTGGCTATGAAGCCTGCTCATTAAAATACCATTAATAACTGTGAAACACATTGCTGTTCAGTGATAGACATACTCTGGGTTTTGATATATGTTTCTCACTGATTATCTTATCCCTTACAACATAGATCCCAGCTGAGGCTCAGACAGGGCCTGGAAAGTTAGTGCCTGGAGGTGGGTTAGGATGAGGGTGACAGATGAAGAGAAACTAAATGAAACCAAAACCAAAACCAGTCAGGTTTTTCCACCAAGTCATAAAACTGAGTGATTGACCAGTAATGCTCCATTTTGGCTACATAGCAGAATTATTGGAGGAGATTTTTTTTTTTTTTTTAACTGACCTCTCCCCAGACCACGTAAAGCAGAAACTCAGAGCAATTACAAATCACTAAAGACTCTTGAGAATCCCTTGGACTGCAAGGAGATCAAATTACCCATGCTAAAGGAAATCAATCCTGAATATTCGTTGGAAGAACCGATGCTAAGGCTGAAGCTCCACTACCTTGGGCACCTGATACAAAGAGCCAAGTCATTACAAAAGACCCTGATGCTGGGGAAGGTTGAGGGCAGGAGGAGAAGGGGATGGCAGAGGACGAGATGGTTGGATGGCATCACTGATTCAATGGACATGAGTTGAGCAAGCTCCGGAAGATGCTGAAGGACAGGGAAGCCTGGTATGTTGCAGTCCATGGAGCTGCAAAGAATTGGACACGACTGAGTGACTGGACAACAACAAAGTGAGTGGAATGCAAGCCCACAAGAGCACAGTGCAGCCTTTTACATGGTGGACCCATAGCTTTATATGTGAGCAGGAAGTTGCTGTTAAGGCTGCTAATCCACATCAGACATATCTTGAAATCCTATCAATTTATTGTAGTTTAGCACTTACTATGTATAAGGCATAATATAGACACTGACATAAAGAGAAGAAAAATGGTAAAACAAAGTAATACTTTTTGAAGACTATATTTTGAATATACGCTGTTCAAGGCACTATAATCATTTAATTCTCATTAAAGAAGAGTGAGATTTTAATGTCTCGCTAAAGATAGTACTACTTATCATCCCTATTTTAGAGAAAACAGGCGCAGAGAGGTTGTGTAACTTCCTCAAGGTAACTCACCTCATAAGTAGCAAAAGTCAAGATTCAAACTCATACCTGCTGGTTCTGCTTTATTTAGTTGCCTATTACATCAAAAGAGGAGGAAAATATTTTGCCTGCCCTTCTGGAGTTTTCTGTCTGTTTAGGGAGGAGGGGTATGACTATAAAGATGAAAGATCATGGTAAATGTTTGGGAGGTTTAAGGTTGGTGCTAAAGGAATTGGGGGGCGGTGGAGTAGGATAGAGGTAGGGGATTAAGAGGTGCAAACTGATATGTATAAAGTAAATAAGCTCTAAAGAGAGGGTGGGATAAATTGAGAGAGTAGCATTGAATTATATACATTACTATGTGTAAAATAGACAGTTAGTGGAAAGTTGCTGTATAATGCAGGGAGCTCAGTCTGGTGTTCTGTGATGACCTAGAGGGTGGGATGGGGAAGGAAGAGGGAGGCTCAAGAGGGAGGAGATATGTGTATATTTACAGCTGATTCACATTACTGTACGCAAGAAACCAACACAACATTGTAAAGCAATTATCTATCAATTAAAAATTTAAAAAAATTTCTATATGAGGTAAAATAAATAAGCTATAAGAATATATTGTAAAACACAGGGAATGTAGCCAATATTTTATAATAACTATGAATGGACTATAACCTTTACAAATTGTGGAAACAATTAAAAAATCAAATGGGAAATCCAGTTCAAGGCTTTCTAAATGTATAATGTTTATTGACAAATTTATTTTAGAAGTGATACTTCTAAAGTTTGAGGTAAACATAGCTTTGAAATTAAAAAAAAAAAACCAAAACAATGAAGAGAATAAAAGTGAGGTTGGAAATCATTTCTTGCTGAAGGCAGGCTTCCTGGGAACAGATGCTCAGAGCAGCTAAAAGATGTTTGGAGTTGTCTGGCAGAGCCTGTGCCCAGTAGGGAAGGCAGAGACAGGGATAGGGACCCACAGGGGCTCTTTCAGCACAGGGTGTGGGGTCAGCTCTGATTGGAGTAGAAAGTGATGTAGTGGATCCTCAGCATCTCTGAAACAACACAGTGTGTTCAGAGCCCGGAAGTTCTTGACTGACAAGCCGGGGCTTCACCTGCTCACCCGGCAAAAGAGAGAGAGCTGAAGGCCAGGAGTGAAATGGTATGTCTGGAGGATTGAAGCCTGAAGAGACGGGGCCGGGTGACTAGTTATGACACAACTGTAGTTAAGATGAAATGAAGAGGAAGACTGGGCAGGGGAACGGATGGTGATATTTCAGGGCCGAGACTCATACGACTTGAGTTGATGGTTATGGTGTAGAGGAGAAGGAGGGTGGGATCATGCAGATTGTTTTAAATTTGGAAAGGACTCCCAAAATGGGGATGGGTGTATTTACCTAGGACAAGAAGAGGTGAGGATCTGGGGTTTGGGTGTGTGGAGCTCAAGGTGATGGGAGGAGATGGAGAGACTCATGAGGCAGGTGACAACTCAGAGTCGCTGAGAGGGCTCCAAGGTCCTGGCCCCCAGGTCAGACTTAGCAGTTCTCCACCTGGGTGTGATGGCTAGAGCATCTGGCTCCTGTCGAAATGTTCTACTTGAGTGGATTCCTGTTAAATGTTAACATGAACACCTTTGATTAAAAAAAAAAAAAGTGGTATCAGAAAACACTGGGTAAAAAGAGTTTAGGACTCATATCTGGTTAAATAAAGAACAAAGATTGCTAACTGGTTAAATAACTAAAAAGCTACTTAAACATTACAAAAAAGTTACTTAAAATTTAATTAAATCAATTTTGAAATACCAACTTTGAGATTTTTCTTATGGACCAGAGGGATTGTAATTAAACTAATTATAGTCATGCTAGATTTCCTCCCTGATGTTTATTTTTCTTCTGGTTATATTTCAGACAATTAATAGTGTCTAATGACTCTAGGTTTCATGTAATTACCACCAATGATTAGAACCTCTCTCTTATGGAATGTTCCTTACATACAGGCACTCTGGAAGTGAAGGAAATTTATGATTATTCATGAAAGTCTCTACATGCTGTAAAAAATTATCAGACTTTAAAATAAATTTATTATTCATTTATATAGCTATTTGTAGCTAGAAAAAACAGTAAAAATAATTTAGCTCCCTTTAAAAAGTTCCAATAGTTTCCTCTCACACAGAGTCTTTCTTTCCTTCAATTTTAGAATGTTAGAGAGGAATGAAAATTAAAATGGGAGAGACACAGTTTTATTTTTAATTCCTTTGAATGCTTGGTTTCTAGCCTCCTTTCCCCCCACTAAGTGTGAAAGTATTTTAGGGAAAGTTTCATGGCAACTTTGTCAATAATTAACCCTCTCTTTCTTCAAAAGTCTGACAATGTTACAGTAACAATAACAGGTCGTAAAACACTCCCCCTAATTGTGCAAGAGCTCATTCTTCCCTGCCAGGGTTCAGGTTGACTGGAATGTGCTGAAGTCACATTCCAGCACCTTCCCTGGCCAGGAGAGCCACAGAGGACTCTGGAAAGAATGGATGAGAATCTTCGTTTCTGCCCTTAGAAAGTAGGGCTAGGAAGGAGCAGTAGAGGCTGGGAGGCACCCTAGAAAAGGAAATGGGGCTGGAAAACAAAGGGCAAATGCACTAGGGAGAGAGCGTGGGTCAGCGTGTAGAAAGATGGGTCAAATAAAACAAAGACGATCCCAAGGGTGAAACCCATTCATGTAAGGTCGGGAGGGTGGTAGAAAAGCAGGTCAGAGGTCCATCCGTAAAGGCCAAAGGCTGGGAATCACAGGCAGGGGACACGAATACACTTCAGAATGTAAATACCGTTTGTTGAATGGGGATCTCATCCCTTCCCTCTCTTTCAGGATGATATACTTGGAAGTCTAAATGGAAGATTTCTTCGTTTATCTGGAGAGTGAATGATTGAATGGAAAATGAGAAACTGAATTTTGACATTCTTACTGTGATTTACTTAAGAAACTAAAGACAGGATTCTATAATGAATTAAGATTTTTTTTTCTAATACATTTTTGCTTTGAACTTTTTGTTTTCGTTTGCTCTTGAGTGATGTTTTCAGAGAGTGAACTCGCTGTGATACCTTGCCCCAAAATTCCCAAATCTTTCTTCTTAATAACTTTTAACGTATTATAACATTCACTAGTTTTAAACATACACTTCAGTTATCTTTTATTAATTTACTTGGTTGTTCAACTATCACCATCTTTTGGTTTTAGAACCTGGCCATCGCCCTGGTAAAATCTCACATGCTCATTTGCAGTTAATTTCCATTTCTATTCCAGGCCCCAGGCAACCACTGAACTACTTCCTGTTTCTAGAAATCTGACTATTCTGGACATTTCACATAAATGAAATTATACAGTATATGATCTTTTGTGACTGACTTCTTTACTTTGCATTGTTTTTGAAGTTCATCCTTGTTGTTGCAAACATGTCTATTTCAGTCTTTTATTACTGAATTATATTTTATTGTATGGCAATATCATATTTTGTTTACCTATTCACCAGCTTATAGACATGTGGATTATTTCCACTTTTTGGTTTTTATGAATAATGCTGCTGAGAACATTGCTATCCAAGTCTTTATGCAATCATATGTTTTTTTTTTAAGGTTATATTCAGTTTATAGTTGTTAAAAATTTTGGCTATATTCTGTGTTGTATAATACATTCTTGTAGCTTATTTTATGCATAATAGTCTGTACTTACAATTCCCTACACTTATCTTACTGCTTCGCTCTTCTGTCTCCCCATTAGTAACCATAAGCTTGTTCTTTGTATCTGTGAGTCTGTTTATTTTCTGTTCTAGCCACTAGTTTTTTTTTATTCCATGTATAAGTGATATTATACAGTATTTGTCTTATTTTGCTTAGCATAATTCCCCCTAAGTCCATCCATGTTATTGCAAATAGCAAAATTTCATTTTTTATAGCTGAGTAATATTCTGTTATACATATATACCACATCTTCTTCTCTATCCATCTGTCCATGGATACTTAGATTTCTTCAATATTTAGCAGCTGGAAATAGTGCTGCTTTGAACATGTGATCATATGCTTTTATCTCTCTCGGTTACATAACAAAGAATAGAATTGTTGAATCATATGGGATGTTTAATATTTTAAGAAACTGCCATGATTTTCAAACTGACTGTAAAATTTTACATTCTCACCACCGGCATATGAGAGCACAACAATGAATATGCCTATCTTCATATCCTTGCCAACTTATTGTCTTTTATTTTTATATTTTAAGTTTCAACTTTATTGAGGTATAATTGACACATGAAATTATAAGATTTTAAGTGTATATCATGGTGATCTGGTATATGAATACATTGTGAAAGGATTCCCCCATTTTGTTAATTAGCACATCCATCACCTCATGTATTTCTTTTCTGTGTATGAAATTTGTAAGTTCTACTCTCTTGGCAAACTTCAATTATATATCAGAGTGTTATCAGTATAGCCATCATATTTTACATAAGGTCATCAGATCTTATTTATCTTATAGGTGAAAGTTTGGATCCTTTTACTTACTTCTCCCTATTTTCCCACCTTCTAGGCCTTAGCAACTCCTGTTCTCTTTTTCTGTGAGTTTGTCTTTAAAAAAAAAATTCTACATATTAGCAATTCCATGTAGTATTTGTCTTTCTCTGTTTGATTACCTTTCACTTAGCCTTCAGGGTCCATCCGTTTGTTGCAAATGCAGAATTTTCTTCTTTCTCATGCCTGAGTAATATTCCTGTGTTTGTGTGTGTATGTGTGATATTTTCTTTATCCATTCATCTGTTGATGAACAGGTAGGTTGTTTCCATGTCATGGCAATTGTGAATAAAGATGTAGTGAATGTGAGAGTGTTGATGTCTCATCTATAACCTATTTTCATTTCCTTTGGATGTGCACCCATGAGTGAGATTTCTGGATCATTTGCTAGTTCTATTTTTTATTTTTTGAGAAACTTTCATACTGTTTTCTATAGTAGCTGCAACAATCTGCATTCTCATGACAGGGTACAAGTCTCCTTTCAGTACATCTTTGCCAATACTGATTTCTTGTTTTTTTTTTGATGATAGTCATTCCAACAGGCATGTGAGATGATATCTGATTGTGGTTTTGATTTGCATTTTTTTTGGTGATTAGTGATTTGAACATCTTTTCATTTACTTGTTGGCCATTGTTTCTCTTCTATGGGAAAATGTCCACTCAGTTTCTCTGCCTACTTTTTATTCAGATTTGTTTTGCTTTTTTGCTATTGAGTTGTATGAATTCTTCATATATTTTAGATATTAACCACTCACAGATATATGATTTGCAAAGATTATCTCCCATTCCATGGATTACCTTTTCATTTTTTTTTTGATGATTTTCTTTGTTGTTTAAAGCTTTTTAGTTTAATATAGTTCCACTTTTTTGGTTTTGCTTTTCTTGCTTTTCCTTTTGGTGTGTCAGATCCAAAAATATCATTGCTAAGACCAATGTCAAGGAACTTACTGCATATGTTTTCTTCTAGGAGTTTTATGGTTTCAAGTCATGCTCAAGTCTTTTATCCATTTCTAGCTGATTTTTGTGTATGGTGTTGTTCTGTGTTCATCTCAGCCCATTGTTGGTGATGCTATTGGCTAGGGATGCCTGAGGTACTCCTTTGGACACATCTACTTGTGGTGAATGAAAGTGAAGTGAAAGTAGTCACTCAGTTGTGCCCGATTCTTTGTGACCCCGTGGACTATAGATGCCAGGTTCCTCAGTCCCTGGAATTCTCCGGGCAAGAATACTGGACTGGGTAGCCCACAGATATTTCCCTGCCTGGAGCCAATGTTGCGGCTGGGTCAGCTCTTGTGGGTCTTATGATTCCAACACACATCTCAACAACAACCATCAGGGAACTTTGAAAAACCAAGATTTATTACTCACAGGCCTGGGGTTTACATGGCACACATAAGGGCCACTCAGTGAGGTTGAAAGTAGAACAAGAGAGAGAATACAAACCTGGGGTTCTGCTGTTATTAGGGTCTGAGGGTGGGGTGCCTAGGGTTTTGTGGATTTATTCTTGGCAAATTTTAAACATAAGAGCAGGAATTAGGGAATGGGAAGGGAAGAGTGGGATCACTGAAGTGGTTAGTTATCTAGGTTACCCAGGACTTTCTAAAAGGGGAACTTCATGGGTGGGGCAACTTGGTTTCTTATTTAGTTGTTTTACTACTAACTGTGTCATACAGCTGGCGACATGCTTAGAAACACAACTGATCTTTTTTTAAAAACTATATTTTATTTATGTTTGTCTGTGCTGGGACTTTGTTAAAGCTCATGGGCTCTTCGTTGCTCCCTGCAGGCGCTCTCTTGTAGTGAGTGGAGGCTACTCTCTAGTTGTGAAGCACAGATTCTAGAGCTTGGGCTTAGTAATTGTGGTACATGGGCTTAGTTGTTCCACAGCATGTGGGATTCTCCCAGACCAAGGATCAAACCCATATTCCCTGCATCAGCAGGCGGATTCTTAACCACTGGACCATGAGGAAAGTCCCTACAACTGACCTTTGTATGTTGATTTTGTATCTTGAAGCTTTACTAAATTAGCTCATTAGACCTAATAGTGTTTATTAGTAGAGTCTTTAGGCATTTCTCTATATAATATGCCATCAACTGCAAATTGAGACACTTTTACTTCTCCCTTTCTGATTTGGATGCCTTTCTTTCTTTTTGGATGCCTTGTCTAATTGTCCTGACTAGGACTTCCAGTACTATGTTGAATTAAAGTGGTAAAAGTAGAGATTTTTGTCTTATTCCTGATCTTAGAAGAAAGGTTTTCAAATTTTCTCTGTTGAGAATGATGTTAGATGTGAACTTGTCACATATGGCCTTTGTTATATTGGGGTATCTTCCCTTTACCCCCAATTTGTTGAGAATTCTTTTTTTTTAAATCATGAATTGATGTTGAATTTTGGTCAAAGTTTTTCTGCATCTATTGAGATGGTCATACATTTTTAAATCCTTCATTTTGTTAACATGGTGTATCACGTTGGTGAATTTGTAGATGTTAAGCCATCCTTGGATTCCTGGAATAAATCCCACTTGACCCATTTATGTTCCTTCAGTGAATTGTTGAATTTGGTTGAGGATTTTTGCATCTATGTTCATCAGAGACAGTGCTATAGTGCTCAGTCGCTTCATTCGTGTCCAACTCTTTGCGACCCCATGGATGTAGCCTGTAGCCTGCCAGGCTCCTCTGCTGCTGAGATTTTTCCAGCAAGAATACTGGAATGGGTTGCCATGCCTTTCTCCAGGGACTCTTCCTGACCCAGAGATTGAAACTATGTCTATTCTGTCTCTTGCATTGCAGGCGGACTCTTTACCACTGAGTTACTGTTCATCAAGAATATTGGCCTTTAATTTTTCACAATGCCTTTGTCTGGTTTTGGTATTGAGGTAATGCTGGCCTTGTAAAATGAGTTAGGAACTCTTCTGTCCTCTTCAACTTTATATAAGAGTTTGAGAAGGATTGGTATTAATTCTTCTTGAAGTGTCTGGTAGTACTTACCAGTGAAGCTATCAGTTCCTGCACATTTGTTTTCTGGGAGGTTTTTGATTACTGATTCAAGCTCATAACTAGTAGTTGTTTTTTTAAGATTTCCTATTCATGATTCAGTCTTGGTAGGTTGTATGTTTCTAGGAATTTATCCATTTCTTCTAGGTTGTCTAATTTGTTAGTATACAATTGTTCATAGAAGTCTGTTATGATCCTTTGCATTTATGTGGTGTCAGTTGTAGTGTCTCCTTTTTCATTTTTAAAAAAGTTTATTTTAGTTTTTTCTTTTTTTCTTCATAAGTTTAGCTAAAGGTTTGTCTACTTTGTTTATTTTTGCAAAACCAGTACCTAGTTTTATTGATTTTTTCCCCTGCTCTCTTGTTATTCTCTATTTCATTTATTTCCTTTCTTCTACTAACTTTGGGCTTAGTTTGTTCTCTTTTGGTTTCTTGAGATGTAAAATTGGATTGCTTATTTGAGACCTTTGTTTCTTTAATTAATTTAGACATTTGTTGTTGAGAATCTCTCTCTTAGAACTGCTTTTGCTGCATCCCATAATTTTCATAAGCTGTATTTCCATTTTCATTTGTCTCAAGTTATTTTTTTGTTTCTCTTTTGATTTCTTTTTCACCCATTGATTGTTCAGTAGCAGGTAGTTTAATCCCTATACTTGTAAATTTTCCATTTTATTTGTTGCAATTGATTTCTAGTGTCATATCATTATGGTAAGAAAAGATATTTGACATAATTTCAATCTTCTTAAATCTATTAAGACTTATTCCTTGTGCACTTGAGATGAATATGCATTCTGCTGCTGATGGTTGGAATGTTCTATAAATGTCCATTAAGTCCATCAGGCCTGATATGTAGTTTAAGTTCAATGTTTCCTTATTAAGTTTCTATCTGGATGATTTATTCATCATTAAAAGTGGGAGATGAAGTTCCTACTGTTATTAAGTTGCTGTCTCTTTCTCTTTTCAGGTTTGTTAGCATTTGCTCACCAGGCTTCTCTGTCCACGGGATTTTCCTGGCAAGAATACTGGAGTGGGTTTCCATTTCCTTCTCCAGGGGGTCTTCCTGACCCAGGGATCAAACCTGGGTTTCCTGCATTGAATATAGACTTTTTTTTTTTACCATCTGAACCACCAGGGAGACCACTTCTATGTTGGATGCATAAATATTTACAAATATTATATCTTCTTGTTGGATTGACACCTTTTTCATTATATAATAACCTTTGTCTTTCATTACAGTTTTTGGCTTAAAGTTTATTTTGCCTGGTATAAGTATAGTTAGGGTCTTCCTAGGTGGTGCAGTGGTAAAGAATCCACCTGCCAATACAGGAGACGCAAGAGACTCAAGTTCGATCCCTGCTTCAGGAAGTAGGAAATGGCAACTTGCTCTAGTATTCTTGCCTGGAAAATCCCATGTACAGAGGAAATGGGTGGGCTACAGTCTATGGGGTCTGGTTTTTGCAAAGAGTTGGGCATGACTGAGCACATACACACACAAATATGGTTACCTCTGCTTCTTTTGGTTTCCATCTGTATGTACTAGTTTTTCCATCCCTTCACTTTCAGTCTGTGTTTGTTCCTTAAAGTAGATGTGTCTCTTGTAAGCAACATAGAGTTGGGTCTTAAGTTTTTAAAACATTTATTTAGTTGTGACATATGGGCTCTCTAGTTATGGCATGGGCTTAATTGCCCCATAACAGGTGGGATCTTAGTTTCCCAACCACAGATGGAAAACATGACCCCTTCATTGGAAAGTAGATTTCCAACCACTGGACCACCAGGGAAGTTCCTTAAAATCAAGTCCCTTAATTTTGTTTTTATGTATTTTTAAAATTTATTTGCTTATTTATTTTGGTTGCACTGGGTTTTTGTTACTGTGCACGGGCTTCCTCTAGTTGTGGGGAGTAGGGTATATTGTTAATGTGCATGGGCTTTCTCTAGCTGTGGAGAGCAGGTATATTCTCTGTTGTGGTGCATGGGCTTCTCATTGCAGTGGCTTCTCTTGTTGAGACACGCTGGTTTTAGGTGCACGGGCTTCAGCGGTTGTGTCATGCATGCTCAGTAGCTGTGACTTGTGGCCTGAAGAACACGGGCTCAGCAGTTGTGGTGCACAGGCTTAGTTGCTCCATGGCACATGGAATCTCCCCAGAACAGAGATTGAACCCATGTCCCTGCATTGGCAGGTGAATTCTTATCCACCGTACCACCAGGGAAGCCCCTTAACTTTACTTTTAATCCATTTAGTCACTCTAGGTCTTTTGATTGTAGAATTTATTTCATTTACACTTAAACCAATACTTGACAGATATGAGATTACTATTGCCATTTTGTTTATTGTTTTCTGACTGCCTTCTCATTCCTTTATTCCTGTCTTCTCTTGCTCTCTCCCTTTGATTTGCTACTTCTCTGTAGTGGTATGCTTAGATTTCTTCCTCTTTATGGTAAAGAATCTGCCTGCAATGCTTCAGAAGAAGGAGACCCTGCTTCAATTCCTGTGTCAGGAAGCTACGCTGGAGAAAGGATAGGCTGCCCACTCCACATTTCTTGGGCTTCCCTGGTGACTCAGGCGGTGGAGAATCTGCCAGCGACGCGGGAGACCTGGGCTCAGTCCCTGAGTTGGGAAGATCCCCTGAAGAAGTGAACAGCTACCCACTCTAGTATTCTGGCCTGGAGAATTCCATGGACTGTATAGCCCAAGGGGTCGCAAAGAGTCAGACACCACTGAGTGACTTTCACTCCCTCTCTTTCACGGTTAGATTTCTTCCTATTTATCTTTTGTGTATCTACTGTACAATTTTCTTTTGTTGTTGCTATGAGGCTTCCATAAAACACCTTATATTTATAACAGTCTATTTGAAGTTGATAGCAACTTAACTTTGAACACATTCTAAAGCTATATGTTTTTATTATCCTTCTCCATTTAATGTTTTTGATGTCACAATTTCTTTTTACCTTGTGTATCCATCAACAAGTTATTTTAATTTTAACTGTTTTAAACTTTTTATTATTTAACCTTCTGTCTGGATTTATAAGTGATTTACCCAACAGCAATATAGCAGGAGAGTATTCTGAGTTTAACACATATTTACCTTTACTGGTGAGATTTATATTTTCATGCTTTCTTGTCACTAATTCTTGTCACTAATGCTTTCTTGTCCTTTTGTTTAGGTTTAAGAAGTCCTTTTAATATTTTTCACTTGGTCAGTCTAGTAGTGCTGAACTCCTTCAGCTTTTGCTTCTCTGGAAAATTCTTTATTCCTCGTTCGACTCTGAAGGAAAACTTTGCTGGGGAAGTATTCTTGGTTGGCAGTGTTTTTCCTTCAGTTTTTTGAATATGTCATACCCCTTGCTTCTTCCCCTGAAACGTTTCTGCTGAAAAATCTGTTGATAGTTTTATGGGTGTTCCCTTATATGTAATGTTGTTTTTCTCTTGCTGCTTTTAAGATTCTCTCCTTGTCTATAATTAAATTTTCAGAAGTTAAAATGTGTCTCAGTGTGACTAACCATCTTTTAAATTACATTTCCAGTGGGTGTTAAATGGTATTTCATGTGATTTTAGTTTGCATTTCTTTAACAATTAATGATGTTAAGCATCTTTTCATGAACTTATTAGCTACTTATGTATATATATGTGTGTATATATATAAATGTCAGTAAAATATATACACAATATTTTGCCCATTTAAAAATTTTGATTGTCTTATTATTGAACTGCAAGAGTTCTTTATAAGTTCTTGATACAAGTTTTTTATCAAGTATGTGATTACAAACATTTTCTCACTTATCTTTCCATTTTCTTAATAGTGTTTTTAAAGCACAAAAGTTTTATTTTTTTTTTCAGTTTATGTCATTTATTGAAATGTAGTACTTATGCTATGTTTGAACACAAAAATCAGGTATTTATTTGGTAAATTTGAATGGAAACCAGAGATTGAAATGTATTCTCTTAGCTCCTTAAAACCCCCATTTGTGGTTTTTTTATTTTTTATTTTTATTAGTTGGAGGCTGATTACTTTACAGTACTGTAGTGTTTTTTGCCATACACTGACATGAATCAGCCATGGATTTACATGCATTCCCCATCCCAATCCCCCCTCCCACCTCCCTCTCCACCCGATTCCTCTGGGTCTTCCCAGTGCACCAGGCCCAAGCTCTTGTCTCATGCATCCAGCCTGGGCTCGTGATCTGTTTCACCCTAGATAATATGCATGTTTCTATGCTGTTCTCTTGAAACATCCCACCCTCGCCTTCTCCCACAGAGTCCAAAAGTCTGTTCTGTACATCTGTGTCTCTTTTTCTGTTTTGCATATAGGGTTATCGCTACCATCTTTCTAAATTCCATATATATGCGTTAGTATACTGTGTTGGTCTTTATCTCTCTGGCTTACTTCGCTCTGTATAATGGGCTCCAGTTTCATCCATCTCATTAGAACTGATTCAAATGAATTCTTTTTAATGGCTGAGTAATATTCCATGGTGTATATGTACCACAGCTTCCTTATCCATTTGTCTGCTGATGGGCATCTAGGTTGCTTCCATGTCCTGGCTATTATAAACAGAAGCACAAAAGTTTTAAATTTTGATGAAGTTCACTTCTTTAATGTATTGTGCTTTTGGTATTGTATCTAGGAAATCTTTGCCCATGCCCAGAAAGATATATTTCCATGTTTTTCTCTAAAAGTTTTATAGTTTTCATACTTACATTTAGGTCTCTGATCTCTGTTTGCTAATTTTTTTGGTTTTGGTGTAAGGTAAGGACCATGGAAGGAAAGTGATGACCAACCTAGACAGCATATTAAAAAGCAGAGACATTACTTTGCCAACAAAGGTCCATCTAGTCAAGGCTATGGTTTTTCCAGTGGTCATGTGTGGTTGTGAGAGTTGGACTGTGAAGAAAGCTGAGCACCAAAAAATTGATGCTTTTGAACTGTGGTGTTGGAGAAGACTCCTGAGAGTCCCTTGGACTTCAAGGAGATCCAACGAGTCCATCCTAAAGGAGATCAGTCCTGGGTGTTCATTGGAAGGACTGATGTTAAAGTTGAAACTCCAATACTTTGGCCACCTCATGCGAAGAGCTGACTCATTGGAAAAGACCCTGATGCTGGGAGGAATTGGGGGCAGGAGGAGAAGGGGACGACAGAGGATGAGATGGTTGGATGGCATCACCAACTTGATGGACATGAGTTGGTGATGGACAGAGAGGCCTGGCATGTTGCGATTCATGGGGTTGCAAAGAGTCGGACACGACTGAGCGACTGAACTGAACTGAACTGAAGGGCCTAAATTCATCTTTTGCATCCAATAACTTAAAAAAAAAACTTTTTTTATTGGAGTATGGTTGCTTTACAATGTTGTAACAATTTCTACTGTACAGTAAGGTGAATCAGCTGTACATGTACCTATAGCCTGTCTTTTAAAGTTTCTTTCCCATTTAGGTCACCACAGAGCATTGAGTAGAGTTCCCTATGCTATACAGTATGTTCTATTAGTTATTTATTTTATATATAGTGGTGCATCCAATAACTCAAAAAAAAATTTTGGCCATGCCCCACAGCATGTGGGATCTTAGTTCCCTGACCAGAGATTGAACTTGCAGCCCCTGCATTGGGAATGTAGAATCTTAACCAGTGAACTGCCAGGAAAACCCCTCCAATAACTTTTAATGAAAGGAATTTAGAAAAATAAACATTACATTTTTTTCATAATATAATTGGGATTTGTGACACCATGTTTTTCCTTTAACATACTTAAGACTACCTAATATTTTCTCACTTGTTTATTTTTTATTTTTCTTTTGTCTCCTCCTTTAGGATAATTGCTAGAGGCAGAAATGGCCTTATCTCTCTTTTCCATTGCTGTATCCTTAATGCCTTGCAAATGGTAGGTATTCACTAAACATATGATGAGTGAGTGAGTGAATGAATAAATGAGTGAAATGCTAGGGTAGTAAATAAGTCAGAAAAGGCAAAAATGTTTTTATTGCCTCAGCAGTTGAGGGAGGAGTATAGAATGAAGATTCTAAAGCAGGAACCAGCAGGCAGGGAGTATAGCACTAGGATGTGAGCACTTACCTTAGATTTTGCATTTCCTTCAATGCCACTCTGACCCAGAACTTGTGCCTGCACTTGTGAAATGTGCTGATGAAGTGCCTTTTGGCCACCCCAAGTATGGCTTTTGAGGGGAATTTAATGTTGTAGTTTATTAGGCCATAAGCTTTATATATTATTCATTCAACAGGTATATTTGTGTCCCTGGTCACATACCAGGCACTTTGCTAGGATTTGGAGACAAGGCAAGTGTTTATCCTGCCCTTATGAAGTGGTAAGCTCCCAAGCACTTACTAACTAGTTGTGTGACCTTGAGACTATTATGTAACCTCTCAGAGCTTGTTTTCTTATTTATAAATTGAGGATTGTAAAGTAATTACTTCATTTGATTTTGACAAGTATTAAGTCATTATTTTAAAGAAATGACTGCTTCTATGGCATATCACAAGTATTTTAAATGATATTATTATTAGTTGTTCAATCTGTGTTATTGAGTCTCAACTTCCATTTAGTATGCTATTAATGATTCTAATTACCATGGGTCAATGAATCATCAAGGGATGGAAAATAAATATTTCTCTTTGAAAATCTTAAAACTTGTTTAGAAAGACAATACATACTCTTGAGGAAAAAACAAATTCAAACAATATAGAAGCGTATATAGTAAAAGGTAGAACCTCCCCTTCCACACACACACAACCCATTCCTCAGAGGTAATCACTGTGAACAATCCTTTGTCTCCCCTTCCAGAAAAGTCTCATGCATATGAAAGCTTGCATATGCACATTCTTAGACAATTAACAGCAAACGGAATCAGGTACTACTAACTAGTTATCACTAAGCATTCTCACTTCTGAGTATGTAGTGGAGAGCTTTCTTAGAGCAGCATATATTGTTTTTATTCAGAATTCTTTCTTTTTTATTAAAATATAGTTGATTTTCAATGTTGTATTATTTTCTGGTATACAACTGATTCCGTTTTTTAATATACATATATGTGTGTGTTGATGCCTTTGAAATGTGGTACTGGAGAAGAATTCTTTTTTTTTTTTTTTTTTTTTAATTTTTTTTAATTTTTATTAGTTGGAGGCTAATTACTTTACATCATTACAGTAGTTTTTGTTATACATTGATATGAATTATCCATGGATTTACATGTACTCCCCATCCCAGTCCCCCCTCCCACCTCCCTCTCCACCCGATCCCTCTGGGTCTTCCCAGTGCACCAGGCCTGAGCACTTGTCTCATGTACCCAACCTGAGCTGGTTGGAGAAGAATTCTGAAAGTCCCTTGGATAGCTAGGAGATCAAACCAGACAATCCTAAGGGATAAGATCAGCCCTGACTACTCGTTGGAAGGACTGATGCCGAAGCTGAGCTCCAGTATTTTTGGTCATCTGATGCGAACAGCCAACTCATTGGAAAAGTCCCTGATGCTGGGAAAGATGGAGGGCAGAAGAAGAAGGCGTCAGAGGATGAGATGGCTGGATGGCATCACTAATGCAATGGACATGAACTTGGGCAAATTTCAGGAGATGGTGAGGGACAGGGAGTCCTGGCGTGCTGCAGTACACGGGGTCACAAAGAGTTCAACATGACCGGGAGACTGAAAAGCAACAACAAATGTGTGTGTGTATACACACACGCATTAGTGAGTGTGTATGTATATATATATGTATACGTTTGTACATATATTCTTTTTCAGATTCTTTCCATTATAGGTTGTTACAAGGTACTGAATATAGTTCCCTGTGCTATGTAGTAGGACTTTGTTGTTTATCTATAGAATGAGTATTTCTTAACATTCTCAACAAAATTAAAAGAAAAATTCTCTTAAGCTTCTTGAGAAAGTCTGCGGGCTGCACTCTACTTCTCTTTCCACCCCCACACTCCGCAGTCCCAGGTCCTGTAGCTTCTAGCAGTCAGAGACTGGCACCTGCCCACCCACGCTTTCTTGGCCTGTGGCCGGCTGTGGTCAAACCGGCAGCAGAGAGTGGGGGTGGGGGTGTGGGTAGTAAAGAAGGAAGAGAAAACAAATTTTCCATGAGTTGTTGAAAAAGAGCAACAGGAGTAGAATCGAATGACCTAAGAAACCAGCACCAAAAAAAAAAAGTTTTATTACATGTATTTAAATAGAAGGTATCAGGAAGAATGTTCTAGAAAGGATTAAAAGGCAATGAAGGACTAGGCTGTTAAAGTAGTACCAACAGCTGCTCAAGCTGTATTGTGGGTGGTGAGAAAGGCCTTGGGGTCCCTGTGGTCAAACCTGTTCCCTAGAAGTATACGAAGGAGAGAGAGAGTGAAGGAGCGAGATGGAGAGAGAGATCCCCTCAGAGACGTGAAATGGCAAGATAGCAAGATTGGGCCCAATGCCAGAGAACAGATGGGGAAACTTCGCCGTTCTTCACTGAAAGCTCAACTTCACTTCCTCCACTTTCCCACCTCACTGCTCTCAGCCCCACTGCTTCACTTCACTTCTGTGAGGGGCTTTGCTAGACCTCAGTCCCCAGCCAAGACTCTAGATGATAGATGTCTCCCTTGACCACAAGTTTTTCTCAGTGGTTAGATGCTGAAGCAAGTCACATCTCAAACAGAGATTCTGATCATCTCTGAGGATATAGAAAAAGATCTCTGCTTGTTGCTCTTTCTTTTTGCTTACTCATTTAATCTTGGTTCTCTGAATTATTTCCACCTCCCCCTAGACCAGAAAGGAAGGTTATAGAATGGTTTAGAGCTTCTAAATGAGGCTGTTAGAGAGTGCCTCAGCCTACAGGGCTGGCTTGGAGCCCACACCCAAGAAAGCAAAATCTTTCCTTGGGTGGGGCTTGCCTAGACATAAAGTTTTTACCATGCCTTTAAGCAGGGGAGCTTGGGCCAAGATTATATTGGGCAGGTAATAAAATTAAGGGCAATAAAACCAGATAAACCACCTATTTAACAGCAATTTACTGGTGAAGCTGTTTCAACAAGGAGAGGTAAGATGGAGGGCTCCACGAGCTTGCTCTCAAGTTCTTTCAAGTAGATTCCTCTATAGAGAAAATACTTTTTTTCAGGGGTCTTGGCTGGACTGAAAGGGGGTAAGTGCATTTACCCAACACCCAGTGAGAGTAAGTGGCAGCTCAGAGGGGAGTCTTTGGAATTTGTATCCCTCACTCTAATGCCAAGAATGATCCCCTCTGAGCTGTTCAAACCTCTCAGAACCTTTTTATCAGTCGTGGAATCAAGAGAGTAGAGGTCCCTAACTGCACCCCAATGTTCATTACAGAATTATTTACAATAGCCAAGGTATGGAAGCAGCCTAAGTGTCCACTGACAGATGAATGGATAAAGAAGATGTGGTACATGTATAAAATGGAATATTACACAACCATAAAGATAAATGAAATCTTGCCATTTGCGACAACATGGATGGATCCTAGAGGGTGTTATGCTAAGAGAAATAAGTCAGAGGGGAAAAGACAAATGCCATATGATCTCACTTATGTGTAGAATCTAAAAAGCAAACAAACAATAAATGAAAATAGACATATAGATATAGGGGCAAACAGGGGAGGGAGGTGGGAGTGGGAGGGACAAATAGGTGAAGGGGATTTAGAAATACAAACCTCCAGTCATAAATAAACTATGGGGATGTAATATATAGTATAAGGAACATGGCCAATATATTGTAACAATTTTGTATAGGGACAGATGGTTACTAGACTTACTATGGTCTTCATTTAATAATGTATTCAAATGTCAAATCACTATGTAGTACACCTGCAACTAATATCATATTGTATGTCAATCATATTTCAATTAAAAATTAAAAGAAAAAAGAGAGTGGAGGTCCAGTACCAATCTGTCTAGAGTCAATTGTGGATTGATTTACACAGTAAACATCAAACACTCTGTAAAGATGGAATCGCTTCCTTAACCACAATATCGTGGTAATATTATGTTGCTTTTAAGGGATTACGAAGTAAAAACATGAAAGTCCCGTCAGATTCTCAAAACTACCTCACACAGACATCCTAAACATATATAGGTATGTGTTTATGCACATATCTATTGGCTTCCCAGGTGGAGCTAGCAGTAAAGAACTCACCTACCAATATAGGAGAACCAGGAGACACGGGTTTGATTTCTGGGTTGGGAAGAGTCCCTGGAGAAGGGAATGGCAACCCACTCCAGTGTTCTTGCCTGGAGAATCCCATGGAGAGAGGAGTGTGGGGGGCGGGGGGCGGTGGGGGCTTCAGCTTATGGGGTTGCAAAGAGCTGGACACGACACACAGATGCACACCTCCATACATCCACACCTACACATACATACAGGTAAAATGACTAAATTAAGGTAAACCTCTAAATAACTTTTATGGTTTTAAGCAATAGAAAATATTTTCTATCAATAAATACTTGCTCTTTTCAATTTTATTTTTGCATAGTACAAACTTTTCTAAATATCACATGGTGATTGGGTTTCTAAATATTAAATAAAATATCCTTCTAATGCTTGTAAATGGTATTTTCTAGTTAAGAAGAGGCACAAAAGCTTTGGTGACTGCATTATTCTTTGGGGTCTGAGTAGTGGTTATGTGGGCACCCAGGGTGGTGAACCACCAGTTCATGAAACACTGCCAAGGATGGCCTTCATCCAGACCCCAGGTCAAGTTCAGCAGCAGCGAATCAACCAGGCCAAGAAGGACTAGGCAAAAGCACAAATTTCTACCTTTGTCAGAATCCTAGGCATTTGGCAACTCTTCTCAATTTGTCTCATTTCCCTCTCTCCTGTATCCAATCAATTACCAAAGTGGCTTAATTGGTTTCATCTCCTATATGTCCCCCAAGTTTGTCCACTCTTCTTTTCTCTACTGCCTCTTTCCTAGGTCAGACTGGCTGGATTATTATAAATCTTTCCAAATGGGCAAGATCCACTTTTGTCCCCTTCTAAGTGCCTATACTACAGCCAGGAGGACTAAAAAACAAAACAAAGCAAAGGCTTCCCTGGTAGCTCAGTGCTAAAGAAGCCACCTCTCAGCGCAAGAGACATAGGTTCGATCCCTGGTCAGAGAAGAACCCGTATGGTGTGAGGCAACTAAGCCCAGGTGCCACAGCTATTGAGCCTGTGCTCTAGAGCCTAGAAGCCACAACTACAGAGCCCATGTGTCACAGCTACTGAGGCCCAAACTCTAGAGCCCGAGCTCTGCAACAAGAGAAGCTATTGCAAAGAGACGCCCATGCAGGACAACTAGAGAGTAGCCCCTGCTTGCCGCAATTAGAGAAAAGCCCATGCAGGAATGAAGACCCAGTGCAGACAAGTGAATAAATAAATAAAATCATTTCAAGAAATAAAAACAAGCATATACCTAAGCAGCCTTTCCTCTTAACAGTTCTCGTTGGGTATCCTTTTGCTCTTAGACTGGAAATCGAAATCCACACTGTGGCCTAGAGCCCGGGAACCAGTTGCCCCTTCTCCACCTTCCAGTCTCTTTCTGTACCTCGCATCATAGTTCTCCATCTGCTTCATTGCCCTACCTCTTCAGGGATCCTCACAACTCAGGAGGTTTGGAGACAGAGAAGATACAGGTCCCTGAATTTTCCCAAAGCTCCTTAGGTGATTCTGAACCACTACTGTGGTTGAAGTGACTAGACTAAAGATGGAACCATTGGAAAATTGTATTATGGCAAGTTTGTACCGGTTAGCATGAGTCTTTGGCTTGGGCCAACCCTATAAAATCACTGCAGATGGTGACTACAGCCATGAAATTAAAAGATGCTTGCTCCCTTGAAGAAAAGCTATGACAAACCTAGACAGTGTATTAAAAAGCAGAGATACCACTTTGCCTACAAAGGTCCAGATCAGCAGTCATGTATGGATGTGAGAGTTGGAACATAAAGAAGGCTGTGTGACCAAGAATTAATGCTTTCAAACTGTGGTGCTGGAGAAGACTCTTGAGAGTCCCTTGGACAGAAAGGAGATCAAAGCAGTCAATCCTAAAGGAAATCAACCCTGAATATTCATTCAAAGGACTGTTGCTGAAGTTGAAGCTCCAATATTTTTGGCCACCTGATGCAAAGAGTCAATTGTTTGGAAAAGATCCTGATGCTGGTAAAAATTGAGGGCAGGAGAAGTGGGTGATAGAGGATGAGATGGTTGGATGGCATCACTGACTCAATGGATGTGAGTTTGAGCATACACTGGGAGATAGTGACGGACAGGGAAGCCTGGCATGCTGCAGTCCGTGGTGTCACAGAGTTGGACACAACTGAGTGACTGAACAACAACAACCCTCCAAAGCAAGCCAGGAAAATTCCCAAACTGGCAAGTCACTAGGCAGATGTTCTACACGAGGAGGTCACTGTTGCTACTTCTGCTATCCAAAAAGGGTTTAAAGAGTGAGTTACACACAATCCACTTGGTAGATGCCTTTTTGCTTTCTAGAAAACCTAAAGCTAGCTAATATATGCAATTCTGAGACTGAGGATGCATTCACACAAAAGCTTTGAAATGTTATTAGATGAAGCAGATGGTTCCTACATAACCACAAACTCAGCTGGGAATGTCTTTCTCTGACCTTCCTCTTTGTAGATTTAATCCTGTTTTAACAGCGCTTGTTAAGTGGATTTAGATGTGCTCTGAGTCCAGTTGCGTTCCAGAAACTAATAACTAGTAAAGGCAAAGTCTGATCAAACTGGGTATTTCTGTCTCCCAATTTCATTAGAGAAAGACTCCAATGTGTTGTCAAGTTCACTTTTCTGCCGAGCTCTCATGAATTGCATTTGGAAAGCAGGATTGAATTTGTTTGTCCCTGCTATTTATAGCACCCACTGAGTCCTCAGCCAGTTGTGGGAGGATGTGACTGCGTTTAGATTCCCATCCAAGTTGTATGTGACAGTATCTGGCACCCATTCAACAGCTGCAGTCATTACTGGGAGAGTAAGCACAAAGGGAAATAAATCGACTTTTAATGTCAGGATGTCACACCCTCTCTAACGTTTTTTGGATATAAATGAGGCACTATGATATTAGTCTTGATCTTATCTCTCTATAGTCCGATGACTACTTTACCAGAGGGTACTATCTATAACACAAACAGATTTAATTTAAATATAAAAAGAAGCTTTCCAGATTAGACAAAAATGTCTTCTTAAAAAATGATGACTTTTATGAAAGTAATATATATGTCAGTTTCCAAAGTCAAATGTTCAAAAGGACATACAGGGAAAAATGTATCCAACTCCCACACCTGTACTTCAACCATCCAATTCTGTAGGCAAACATAGTAGCCAGGATTTTAACCTGTCCAGAGATATCTTAGGCATTTATACACAAACATACACACACACACACACACACACACACAGAGCTAAATATCTTGTTTTTTCTCTTTTCTTATCTCTGTGTTTTTTTTTTTTTTTTTTTTGGCTACATGGCATATGGGATCTCGGTTCCCAGACTACGGACTAAATTTGTGCCCTTGGCAGTGGAAGCATGGAGTCCTAATCACTGGAACCCCAGGGAATTCCCTCATTTTTAAAATAGTACTTGCTAATTGTTCCACATCAAATATGTAGAGATGGGCCTAACTTCATTGTTAATGCCTGTGTTTCATACAATGATTTCTTGACTGTCCAGTGAACCCTTCTCCACCACGAGGACCTTTATTGACTTCTCAGCTCTCATGTAGGACCCAGAAAGTCCTCCATAACCATCTCAATTGGCAACTATCCTTTAGCCTATATCCTTCCCTCCAATTAAATGGACCTACTGTGTCTCTTGAATGGAGCTCTAATCGTTGCTCTTTCGTGAACTCACTGCCTCTGCCGACCAGCGATCTCATTCTTCTGGCCCTTGGTCTTCTCATCTGGGGGTGGTACTGGGAGGGGGATGCATTTCTAAGGTCCTTTTCAGCCTTTACCTTTTGTAAATCTGTGACTAGACAAGGTCAAAGGGCCTTTCCAAGTCTACACTTGGATCAGCAACTTATATTTTCCTTAGTTTCCTTCATAAGCTCTTTAAGGGCGAGAAAATCTCTGTGTGCAGTGTCCCCTCCCAATGTCCTGCTGGAAGAGTAGCTCCAGAAATGTTTGTCGATTTTCTGGGTTATCACTTAAAGTGCTATGCATTAATAATTCCTCCAGTCCTATTACTGGAAATAGGTCAATTAACCCAGTTTCTTTCTTTGAGGATAAGTGATAAGAATCATGGTACTTGTGCTCTATCAGACCAGTTGCGAACAGTTTGAGCAGTAGGTCCTCACCAGTACATCTGACTTAGGCAGTCTGTGCATTCCTGGCATGATATATATTCACATTATTAGCAATTTGAAGGGTAAAAGTAGTTTTAGAAATAAGGAGGACATTGGGGATGGCAAAATTCAAACTTTTTATTTTGTAGATGTGGGAAACCAAGGCTTAGAATTTGAGAGATTTGTCTAAGGATTACCACTCACCTAGTGATGGAACGAGGGTTAAGATCTGGCTTTTTCTAGAGAAAAAAAAGGAGGGGGGAACAGGATCTTTATGGAGTGTTATTATACATTGTCATTAATTGGGACTTGCTGTTCCATGACACTATGTGCACATACTATGTAGGATATGATGGTTTGTATTTTACTACACTTCTTCATCTGAAAAATTAGATTAATAAACCTACTTACTTCACAGGTGGTAGAAGGATTATAAGAGATGCCTATAGGGTCCAGGGAAAGCCCCAGGCGTGTAAAGGTTACTTACAATTATTATTTAAAGATCTTAAAAAAAAAAAAAGATCTTCACAACAAAAGGTCATTTTGTAATATAATTTCCTCTTTACTTGATTTTTTTGAAGGAGAGGGAGTTAGATTTAAATAATCAAATTTTGTTAAGGGAAGGCACACCTTTCTGTTATTACTCTGATAAAAGTCATAGCCACTCATTAACTTAGCCTTCATCTTAAAATAGAAGAATTATCCCCAGTTTTTGTTCATTTTCAGTGACTATAAAGACTAAGAAAATTTCATTTATTCACACATACCTTTTTTTTTTTAAATCAGAGTTGAGACACAACTCTTTTATAAAATTTTTTAAATTTTATTTATTTATATATTTATTTGTTTTTGGTTGCAGGCTGTCTTCATTGCTATGCCTTGACTTTCTCTAGTTGCAGTGAGCAGGGGGCTACTTTCTAGTTGTAGTGATTAGTCTTCTCATTGTGGTGACTTCTCTTATTGCAGAGCACAGGCTCTAGGCACTCAGACTTCAGTAGCTCTGGCTTATTTGCTCTGTGACATGTGGATTCTTCCCAGACTAGGATCAAATCCATGTCCCCTGCATTGACAGGTGGATTTCTATCCACTGTGCCACCAGGGAAGTCTCATTTACACATATCTTCGTGTCTTTTGCCAAACCATCGCTATTATTACTTACTTTTTGTTTTTATTTAAATAGACCAACTTTTAAGTAATTTATGTATAGTTATGTTACAATATAGAATTCTTTATCATTCCAATTTTAGTATATGTGCTGCTGAAGTGAGCACTGGAACTCTTAAGTAAAAAGGTATTGCTATTCCACTTAGGAAATACAGAGTGAAATGTATTCAGTTGAAAGATTAGAAGACTTTGGTATAAATCCCAGCCTTGCTCTTTGGTAGTCATGCAATTTGGAACAAGTTGTCTCAATTTATCTACAGAATGATGAGCACAATATATAATTCACAGTGTTTTTATGGTAATAAATAGGATCAGGTATATGATAGCACTTTGAAAAAATTTAAGACAGTGCACATTATTTGTTATTGTTAAATAAAGGGAAAACTAGCAGGTTGGGAAGAGAGAGTGGTACCATTTAATAGTGGATAGTTAATTTAGAAGGTGGGAGGATTTAGAAAACATCAACATCCTAAAGAATGGATATAGGGTTTCCTGAATGGTCCAGTGGTAAAGAATCTGCCTGTCAGTGCAGGAGACTCAAGAGATGTGGATTCGATCCCCTGGAGGAAGAAATGGCAATGCACTCCAGTATTCGTGCCTGGGAAACCCCAAGGACAGTGGAGCTTGGTAGGCTGCAGTCCATGGGGTCACAAAGACTCAGACACTATTTAGCCACTGAACAACAACATAGATCAGTGCAGCTATGAGAAGGGGTTGAAAATGGCAAAACAGTTAACAAAAATCTTGTAAAAGGAGAGGGCATAATCCACTTAAATTCACTTTGATGAAAAAAACTTGTGCAACATGAAACTCTGGCAAGTTTATGTGAAGTTTTAAAAATACAGCTTCAAACAGATAACTAATGAGAACCTTCTGTATAGCTGAGGAAGCTCTCTTCAGCACTCTCTAATCCCCAAAGAGAGAATATATGTATATGTATAGTTGATTCACTTTGCTGTACAGAAGAAACTTAACGCATTTTAAAGCAACTATACTCCAATAGAAATGAATTTTAAAAATTAAAAATATAGCACCAAGTGTTAGAACTTAATTATATATATAATGAATAAAAGATATCTTAACAGTAATTCATGGTTTTTACATTCTATTGCAATCATTCATTTTTCTAAGACTAATATAATTTTCTTACTTGATCTCTAGAGTATAATGCAAACCATGTCAAGAGTCCCAAATACTTATGACTTCATTGCAAAGTGTAGGAATAGTCAAGACTACAAGCTCCCCAACCAAACCATGCTTACTTTAATAAAAAGCTCTCTGGTTTGCAAGCGGCTCAGTGGCATGCACTGTCCAGCAGTCTCACTGGTGTGGTGCTGTGGGCAGTATGATGATGGAGACAGACCTTCATGAAGTACATCAAGCCTGGGCTCAAAAACTTGAACCTCATTTCATTGTGCTGGAGACAGGCTGAGTGACCAAGACAAAGAATGGGCATAAGATGTGGGCCTGCGAAGTGGCAGACAAAACTGGCAGCATCAATATCTCTGTCTGGGATGATGTGGGCAACCTGATCCAGCCTGGTGACACTATCCAGCTCACTAAAAGTTATTCGGTGTTCAAAGGTTGTGTGCCATTGTGCACTGGTCATAGGTGTGATCTTCAGAAGATTGGGGAATTCCGTTTGGTTTATTCTGAGGTTCCTAACTTCAGTGAGCCAAACCCAGAATACAGTGCCCAGCAGGCACCCAACAAGATGGTACAGAACAGCAGTCTTACGGTTCCCTGGACTCCCTGCCACTTCTCCAGCTTCTAAGAGCCAGAGCGCATTGGTCTGGGCGCCCCACCAGCTCCTGGTAGTGGCTGCACCCCCTCACACTCCCTCCGACCCCACTCCCCCAGCACTTGAATTATCTGAAGTCAGCCCGACCACAGCTGCTGCCTTCCTGGCCCCTTCAGCAACCATGTCAGTAAAGGCAAAAAAAAAAAAAAAAAAAAAACCCCAGAGGTGCAGCAAAAGAAAGCAAAAGACCTTTTTCCTCCCTGCCACCAGCCATAACCCAAGTGTTTGCTGGAGAACACAGCTTTCTACCGGGCTGCAGGCTCTGTGGGGCCCGGAGGTGTCGGAGTGACTCAAGTTCACTGTGCAGGAGTGGTGAGCAGTAGCCTAACCCACCCTCAGCCCACACTCCCCTCCTTGTCCAGCTGAAGCTGCCTGTCTCCTGGGATTCAGGGTGCTCTGCCTTCCTTCCTTCCTCTTTAGAAACAATGGTTCACTATGTTTCTTATGTGTGGTGTGGAAGTCTAATTGAATCCCTCCTTCCTAATAAATGTTACCACTCTGTTGAAAAATTAAAAATAAAAGGCTCTTTGGAATGTATTCCAACCCTTTCCTACTCTCTTTACTTCCTGATTACCTGCTGTCCCCTCCTATTCTCACTGGTGACCTTGTCTGCGACCTCATGAAGAAACTAGAGGGAGCCAGCTGGACCACTGCCAACTTCCTGTCTCCGAATCTCCATGGCGACACTGCCTTCCCCTTCTCCCTGGACCTCTTCTCTGAGTCTGAAGCATCCTACTCCCTGTTGGAACTTCTCGTTCTCTGTGCCTTTGGCTCTCCTTGTGGCTCTAACCTCGCCCTCACTGCAGTTTTTTCTCGTCAGCATTAAACATTTTCACTCCTCACGCTGTCCACAGTTCCCATGTGCCATTGCTTTGACTCTCTATCCTTTACACCAAACGTGTTCCAACAAAGTCTCTTCCGAGTGTCCTATTTTGTCCTCTTATTCACGCCTAACCTCCCAAGTTAGCCTCCAAATTTCCTTTTCCTCCAAGAACGCTATTTTTTCTTCCAAAGTTTAATCCACAGGAATTTGTATATACTATTATACAAGTAGTATAATAATAAATGTATAGAATTTGGCTGTAGTGCCAAATAAATTATAATGCCATATAGATTGTTCATATGCTCCCATTTCCACTTATGTAACTTTTTTTTTTTCCATGTGAATAGGTTTCTTGTAGTCCTAGCAGCCACACTGACTTTTTGATCCACTAAAGGAATAAAACATGGCCTGCTACAAAAACAACTGGTCTACCTGAGAAAAACATTGCCTTCACTTATCTGAGAACATTCTTCTGACCAGCAAAGACTTCCATTCCACTAAATCCACTGTAATCTTAAATCTAGATTTGAATTTCAACTTCCCATTAGTGTTTGATGCAGCTGATAACCGTTTGGTGACAACTTCTCTCTCCCTGGTTTTGTGATGGTATATCCTGCTGTCTACCTTGGTTGTTCCTTCTGCTTGCCTGTTGACTATTTCTCCTCTACTGTTCATTCCGCATCGAAGTTCCTAAGGGCTCCTTGCTGAGCTCCTCAGCTCTTGTCACTCTATCAACTCTCCTTAGGGAGTCTCACTTACTCTTGAGACTCCCATTACCATGTCACGCTGGTGACTATCAAATTCACTTCTCCAGCAAAATATCTTCTCCAGAACATCATATCTGTCTTTCGAGTGTTCAGCTAGGTATGCCGCAGAATGTTTCATAATAAGCATGTAAATCTTAATGTTTTCTAAAACAGAACTCGCCTTCCTACTCCCAAATTTTTATCTTCTCAAGTGTTCTCTAACTTAGCAAAGGCCATCACCATCTACTCAGTTGCTTTAGCCAGTAACTTAGGAGTCATCCTTGATCTATACTTTAATTATATCTTCCTCACCATGCCTCCTTCTCCCCATTAATTAATCACCAATTCCTTTCTATTCTATCTCTTACACACTTCTCTAATCCATTTACTTTTCTAAATTGTCAGTGTCATCACACCAAGTCTGAGATATCATCATCTTTCAACTGGACTCTGTGACAATCTCTTACTCTCCCATAAAGCACATCTGACTGTGCCACTTTCCCTTCCACTCTTCAATGGTTTCCCATTGATTTGAGGATGAAGACTTCCCAGGCTCTGTGTGATTTTCCTTCTGCCTCATTGTGGAGAATTGTTGTGTGTCCTTCTTTTCCTCAGTCTTTTTCATTTCAGAAACTGGCCTCTTGGTTCTTTGTGATGAGAGGTCACCCTTCTTCTTACCTTGGGATTTTGCCTGGAATGCATTAGCTTAATTTTCAGGCCCCCTGTTGCCTTCCTTCTGTCATCCCCCACAATTCTCCAGACTTCTCCTGACTATAACTTTAACATGGTTACCTTATTCTTTTGGTCTTAACATAAAATTCTATCCCCTGAAAAGGCTTTGTGAACTCTCTAAACCCTTATGTAACAGTTTGCACTTTCTCAGCCTTGTTGTAATTATATTTGTGTAAGTGTTCAATGTCTTCCCAGCTGCTGCTCCATAAGCTCCACAATGACAGTGAACTTGTGTTGTGCCTGACACATCGTAGTATAGAGCAGATATTTGATGAGGGATAATTCATTATTTATTTTAGTTTTGACTGCACTGGGTCTTCATTGTTGTTTGCAGGCTTTCTCTGGTTGTGGCTAGTGGAGGTGCACTCCCATTGCAGTGCACACACTTCTCATTGTGGTGACTTCTGTTGCGATGCACAGGCTTTTAGGCACGTAGGCCATGAAGTTGCTGCTCACAGGCTCAGTGGTTGCGGCACATGAGCTTAGTTGCCCCTTTGGCACATGGGTTCTCCCTGGACCATGGATCAAACCTGTGTCCCATGCATTGGAAAGTAGATTCTTAACCACTGACCATCAGGGAATTCCCAGGAATAATTTATCTTTGAGAAATCTTTTACTTCTGTGAATTAACTTCTATAAGATTTATTTATAACAAAAGATTTGAGTAACTCCTTTCACTCCTTAGACTGCAATAATTGGAAGTATGAAGATTAAAAAAAAAAAAACACCTGAAAAATAACGTTTAAGTAAATTGAAGGCTTAAGAAAAAAAGATAATTTTCTAAGACTTCATATCTCTATGTGGAGAGGGTTTCATCTGTAAAGAAGAAAAAAGATTTCCCAAATGAGAAATCAATAATATCAATAGCTGTCACTGGCCAGGCATTTGCTATTTTTCAGGGATAGTTCTCAGTGCAAAGAGTGTATTAATGAATTTAAAACAACTTTATGAGGTGGTTGCTACCTTCACCCCTGCGTTGGAGTGTGATTGCCATCACTTTGTTTATCGCTCTGAGGGAAGCATGAAGGCACACTCTCCATCTGTTGCTGACACACCTCTTAATTAGGTCATATTTTACAGTTACACTAGATTCTGATAATGACCGGGATTCTTTCCTGGCTGCCTAGGGAGATCTCGAGCCATGCTGCCAGAGAACTGTCTCCTGTCATGTGTTGCTTCTTGCATCACAGATTCTTCCCCAGTGGACTTGGCTCCATCCTATCTCATTCCTGCCAGAGGAATTTATCTAGTCATGCATTGCCCTTGAGGCCACAGTAACCAGTCCTTGTGATTTTTTTAAACACCGCCGTTCCTAAACAGTGTTCAGAAAGGAGGATTCTGCAGGGTGCCCACATTTGACTCCTATCCAAAGAGGCCTCTGAAAGTGCTTAAGTATGTGAAGCAGTGAACACGTAAGGGGTAGGCTGGAGCATGACACGTCTTACTTCATTCATTCAATCATCCATCCCTTAATTAATTAAATCTACTCCATAAATACTTCTTGCTCATCTACTGTGTGCTAAGTTGCACATTAGTTGCTGAGGACATAACAGTGAAGGAAAAATTCCTGTCCTCAAGGAGCTTATAGTCTTAGTTACAGATGCAGATGAGCAAATATAGCACATGCCATTGAATGAGCATGAGAAGAGTGTTGTAAGGTTAGTTCATGGTGACAAGAGTCATAAACCCAACTGAAAAATTGATTAGGTGAAACTGCTAATATTTATTGGCTTAAGGAAAAGCAACTGGAATAATGAACCACTGAGAAGGGTCAAGGCAAGGACTCAGCACCAACCAGACCCAGGCACTTGATTGTACCCAGGAGCCTTGCTGTTCTTGGTCCACATGTAGGTGCTTTCCTCATTTACTGCAGATCAGCTCTCCTCACAGCTCAAGAATCAGCTCCTCCATCAATTCTAAGCCTCATGTCAGCTCAGGGTCTGACTGAGAGAGAACTGGTTCCTCTTTTTCAATTCTAATTTAAAAAATCCCAGGACAGAACTCAAATCAGCTCACTTGGGTCATATCCTACCTCTAGATTGATGATTCTCAACTGTAGGTGGTTCTGCCTCTCAAGGGATATTTGGCAATATCTGGAGATGTGTAACTTTGTCATGACTAATGGGGTGGAGAGAATGTTATTGGGATCTAGTGGATGGAGGCCAGGGTTGCTGTTGAATATCCCAGCAACATATAGTACAGCCTCCTGCAACAAAGAACCATCCAGTATAAAATGTCAATAGTGCTAGGGTTGAGAAACTCTATCCTAGGCCAATCAGTTGTGGTTGTGGGAGGGTCAAGGGGGGAAGATCAAAGCTTTTCTAAAAGACACTTAAGCAATGAGGAGGAATTATCCAGGCAAAAGGGGCCAGGACAGGCTGATCCGTGGAGGGAGGTACATGAGCAAAGGATCAGGACTGCCCAGAACAGGTTCCCATAAATAGCACTGGTCATTCTGCCTTCCATTCCTACCTGGTAAAATGTTATGAGTCTGTGGGAGGCTCCTGTGGAGCAGAGTGTCTGGAGCTTCAATAATATAATTGTCCTGCAAAGCCATTTATCAAGATCAAGCACAAGTCATAGGTTTTATCCATTTCCTCTACTGTACTAAGCTTTTGGTCAAAGGCATTTCATCAACTGAGATTCACCTATACTTTTCAGGAGGTTGTTTTAGTCAAGTATTAAAACACATCAGTGGACAAGACCCAGTAGTTAGAAGCACTGGTTCTGGAATCAAACAGACCTAGCTTTGAATTCAGGCTGTATGTCTGCCTACTGGTGTCCATGACCAGTACAAGTAGGACAGGCCAGCGCTAGGGAAACGCAGAAAGGAGGCCATGTGAGGGAGGGAGGAGGACCCTGGACTTTTTAGGATGAGAAAAAAATGGGGTAAATAAAAGGGAGGAAGGTGTTCTACATAGAGAAAGCAGCACATGCCAAGGCTTGGAGTTGTATGTGTGGGAAATGAGAGAAGGTGAAGCTGACTTGAGGAACAATGAGGAGTGTAATTTTGTGGGTTTTTTTGTCATGCCCCATGGCATATGCAATCTTAGTTCCCTGACCAGGGATCAAACTCATGCCCCCTGCATAGGAAGCATGGAATCTTAACCACGGAAACAACAGCAAAGTCCTGAAGAATGCAGTTTTGGACACACAATGAGTATTTCCGGTGGAGGACAGAAGTAGGGATGTTCAGAGAATAGACAGAGTTACAGGCAGGATTCAAATTCAGGTGAGAGGTAAAAAGCTGCAGATTTATATGTGTGAGAAAGAGCTGTTCCTGAATGTAAAGACTTTTGAGAGAAGGAGAAAAGAGGAAAGAAATGTTTGTTGAAAGAAGGGAAGGAAGGAAAAAGGAGGAGAAAGAAAAGGAAACACATGAGTGTGTGAAGAAAGAGAGAAAAGAATAAAATCATGATGATGTAGTGTCATGGATGCCCGTGGAGGAGAGAATGTGAAGAAAAGAAGAGCTGTCAGTGGTGTCAAATACTGCAAAGAGGCCAAAGGTTATTAGAGCTGTTAAAGAGATCACTGGATACGCACAGTGCAATTTAAGATGTGTATTTCTAGTTGGAAAGTAGAGGTAGGCATCTGACGAAGGGAGTCCCTGAGTAAATGTGGGTAAGCTCTTGGAGGCAGCTAGTATATAATACTAGCCTTTTACAAATTTGGATACAAGACAAAGATGCCCATATTATTGCTGTTAATTCACATTGATTTGAAACTTCTGATCCAATGTACAAGTGCAAGAGAAAGAAAGAGGAAGAGCAATGGAAAATAAGTCAGCAAAACATATTCACTATTTGTAAGTTACATTACCTTGTACCCACAGTGCCTCAAGATACAAATTGGGAAAAAAAAAAATTGAACTAAAAAAAAAAAAAAGAAACAAGGCTAATACAATAGTCCACAAGGTGATTAATTACAAAGTAACTATATATGGCCACCAGTTAATTTGGAGAAGAAATGGCAACCCACTCCAGTGTTCTTGCTTGGAGAATCCCAAGGACAAAGGAGCCCGTGGGTTACAGTGAGTGGGGTCGCAAAGAGTCGGATATGACTCAATGACTAACACACACACATCACTTAATTAAAAAACAATCCACTTTGCAGTGGGAACTCAGGGTGACTAAAAAGAAGGACTGAATCAGCAGTAAGACCTAAGATGCTCAACATTTTATATATATCAATTTTCCTCAAGTGAATGTAAGTGCTTAGTATAACTCTAGTCAAAATCCCAGTGTACTCTTGGGGTCACTTGATAAATCAATTCAAAATACCTTTAAGGATAGAAGGCTGGATCCCACAGAGAGAGGTAGTCAGTAAGAAATTCTTGATGAGGTGACAAAAGATTTTAGAAAAGGGATATTAATATTCACTTTTGTCTCATATATTTAATATAGCTCCCTACTGTTTCCCCAGACATTCAGAAAATCTGCTAAATATAGAAAAATATGTCTTTTATGACAGTTGCAGGGGAAAAAAAATCTGAACGAAAGAGGTGGAATTCCACCTGTAGACTAGTGGGGAACAGAGAAAAAGAACAGCTTGAGAAGGTAAATTTGTGGTTAAATTCAGTGGAATCAGAAGTAGGAGCCAGAAATGATTATGTAAACCCCTGGGAATTTGAAGTAATGCTAAAGAATGAATTGCAACTCCATTGAGATATGGAAGGAACCTTATCCTATTATCTCAACGTTCAAGGTAATTTCAGTTGATATCTCACTTAGAAATGTGAAGTCTTATTAAAAGAAATTCCTAGAAAAAAGACAAACTGTTACTAGTACTTATCTCTGTAGGATTAAGTTTTTATACTTTTTGAGTTTTCTGAATTTTGTATGATGAGCCTAAGTTATTTTTCTTTTTTTGGCTGTGCCTTGCTACTTATGGGATCTTAGTTCCCTGACCAGGAATTGAACTCCAGTCCCCAGCAGTGAAAATGCCAAGTCTGAACCACTGGACTGTCAGGGAATTCCCATAAGTTATTTTTCTAAGAAAGATTTGTCAATGAAAAAAAAAAAGAGAAGTAGGAAGAATGCTTGGTTGGAGAGCAAAGGTCAAGTAAAGTTTTTCCAATTCATTTGCTTGGTGGTTTCTAGAATGAGCACAGTAAATGATTCTCTGTGTCCCATCTTCAACCATATTTATTGTGGTTCTTGTTTTACATGTTTTGCTGTAATTTTGGAACCAAGAACCAAGGGTTAGCAACACATTTCTATCCATTGATACCTCCTCTTTCTGACTTTCCACATAAATGCCACCAATTATACACTTTTCTGAGTTGTCTAGTTGTTTAATGTACTTACATGTTATCTTGCTAAATAGGCTATAAATTTGTCATATCATATTTCTGCTGATTCTTTTGTGGTACCTAATAGAGAATACTGGTTTTGTGTTTAATTCAAAAATTGTAAGGGGAACAAGACAGCGGAGGAGTAGATGGACGTGGAGTACATCTCTCTCCATGGATACATCAGGAATACACCTTCAGACACAGAAGTGCATGCAGAACACCAGCTGAGAGCAGTCAGGAGTACCTGACCAGTGGAAAAGAATATATAAACTCATGCAAAACTCGGTAGGATGTAGGTACTAGGGGGAAAACAAAGAGTGTTAGTAGGACTGGACTTGCTCTCAACAGGTGGGGGAACTGAAGCAGGGGTCCGATTCCCACATAGGGGCAATTGTCTGAGTCAGAGGAGAAACATTTAAGGCTGAGAGTGAAACATCAGATCTGTGGCAGCCTAAATGGAATGCGAATCAGACAGTCCTCGCCGCAGCCATACATACCCCGGATGGGGACGCAGGTCCCCTGGAAGGTGTAGTGGCTGGGAGCTGGAGTTTAGGGATTGTGGAGCAATCCCAGGACAAGGGCTGCTGTTGACCATGGAGAGACAGATCAAGAGGATGTGAGGAAGGAGATTGTGGTGGGAAATGCCTGTGGAGGAAAGCCTGGCGATACTGCTGAGTCACACATAGAGGGTAGAGCCATCAGCATAGACTCTCTCCCTCAGCACGCCAGCGTTGGCAGCTGAACAATAGAGAGGCTGACCCATCTAATGCCTGATGTGCTGAAGTACAGAGTCGGAGCCCAGGCAAGGGAGCCCTCTAAGTGCCTGAACAGGTGGAGCTAGGGAGAGAGACTGGCCAAAGAGGCCTTCTGATGGCCGGCTACAAGAGGCTTGAAAAAAGGCTCTGATAGGGCCACAACTCCTGTGGTGGAGGCAGTCCGTGTCTCCGCACACTTGATGCCGCTAGGGTCCCCGCAGGCCAAGCAGCTGCACCACCTTCATGCTCAACTCCCACTGGGGCAGAACTGCCACAGGCAAAAAAAAGTCTTCCGTCTATGCATGCAGGGTTGCTTCAGTAGTGTCTGACTCTTTGTGACCCTGTAGACTGTGGTCTGCCAGGCTTCTCTGTCAGGGAGGGGGGTTCTCCAGGCAAGAATACTGGAGCGTATTGGCCAACACTGGTTGCCATCCCCTCTAGAGCACTGTATTTCCTGCTGCCCTAGCCGCCAACTCCCCTGAGTACCTGGTGCTGCCAGAACCCCTGCGACCCAAGCAGCTGCACCACCTCCACACTGGCCCTCACAGGGGCAAACCCAGTCCTCCAGGGCAGCCTCAGGAGCAAACCCCAGTGGACGACTCACACGCAGAGGTGGAAATAAACCACAGTTGAAACCCAGGGGCAGTGTGGCTGAGGAAGAAGACCCAAAACCTTCCCACCGGCTGTACAAGCTGCAGATTAAATCCACACGATCAACCAGGCCGACTCTGTGTCTATGGAATATATAAAAGGTCACTGAGGGCTTCCGCAAAAGAAAACGCAGTAGCTCTGATAGCTGTGGACATTGGAGGCGAGAACACAGAGGAGTAGGACCAGATTAGACTCTGAGCAGCCCCCACAGCAGGTCCAGAGATCAGCACAGTGCTGGAGGGCGTCCTAGGGAGGGAGGTGGACTGTGACTCCCAGGAAGGGAAAGGACTCTGACAGCAGTGACTCAAGAAAAACATTTATTATGCTTATGTTTTGACTTGTTCTGTAGATTCTTTTTGATTTTTTTCTTTTTTTGCAACCCCCACCCTGGTTGTAATTGTCAATTTTACTGACATTATGACATCTAATTAAACTTTTGAGCTTTTTGTTTTTTTCCTCTGTCACATTTTTTATTGTTGTTATAAACCTCTGCCTCTATAGTGGGCTTTTGCAGTTCTGAGGAGTTTTCCTTTTTTTCCTTTTTTCTGTCTTTTTCCTTTTTCATTTCTCTTTTTTTATAATTTTAACTTTCTTAAACCTATTAGAGTTTTTCTACATTTATCCCTTTGCTTGCCTTTCCTACTGTTCTTTTCCCCTTGCAGTTAATCTTCAATGTATATAAATCTTCTTCACCTACCTCTATTTAACTTTGTATATCTATTCTTTCTTTCTTTTCTTTCTTTCCTTTAGTCTCAACACATTTGTTAATTTTATTTTCATTGCTTTATTCCCCAGTTGGCACCTTGCTTTAGTTTTATTTTCCAGTTTGTGCTTTAGTTCGTTTTGTTCTGGCAGATATAATTTTTGGTTTCCTTTGTCAATTTTGGTTCCAGGTCAATCTGTTGTAGTTTATTGTTGTTGGACTGTTTTGACTTTGCTCATGGGTGTACATGTATATGTGTATATTTCATTATTTTATTTATTATTTGCCTGATTTTGTAACTGCTATTTGTCTGGGATTCATCTTTGGTTTCTCATTTTGGGATACTTGTTTTAATCTCACTTAATGCCATAACAAACCACTTGTGGAAACTTTGTTCCAGACCAGAGAATCAAGCCCTGAGCCTTTGCAGTGGGAGCATTGACTCCAAGATCTTAAACTACCAGAGAACTAACCCTAGGGAGGATCGAATAGTGAGAACTTACACAGAGGAAACCAGTTGAATACAAAACCAGCATTATCCAACCACCAGTAGCACACTGTGCAAGACACATCATCTAAACAACAAACAAAACAAAAATACAAACACAATCATCAGAAGACAGGATTACCACCTCACTCAGCCTTGCCCATTAGAGGAAAAACAAACAAACAAAAAAGCACAAATCTCACCCTATACAAGGCTTACACAAACCACTGGACCAACCTTAGGAGGGCAGAAACCAAAAGAAAGAGAGAATTCAACCTTGAAGCCTGGGAAAAGGAGACCTCAAACACAATAAGTTAAAAAAAATAATGAAAAGACAGAGAGTTCAGGTCAGTTTAGTCGCTCAGTCATGTCCAACTCTTTGCAACCCCATGGACTGCAGCATGCCAGGCTTCCCTGTCCATCAACAATTCCTGGAGCTTATTCAAACTCATGTCCATTGAGTCAGTGATGCCATCCAACCATCTCATCCTCTGTCATCCCCTTCTTCTCCCACCTTCAATCTTTCCCAGCATTAGGGTCTTTTCTAGTGAGTCAGTTCCTAGAATCAGGTGGCCAAAGCATTGGAGTTTCAGTTTCAGCATCAGTTCTTCCAATGAATATTCAGGACTGATTTTCTTTTGGATAGACTGGTTGGATGTCCTCGCAGTCCAAGAGACTCTTAAGAGTCTTCTTCAACACCAAAGTTCAAAAGCATCAGTTCTTCAGTGCTTAGCTTTCTTTATGGCCCAACTCTCACATCCATACATGACTACTCAAAAAACTATAGCTTTGACTAGACAGACCTTTGTTGGCAAAGTAATGTCTCCCCTTTTTATTATGCTGTCTAGGTTGGTCATAACTTTTCTTCCAAGGAACAAGCGTCTTTTAATTTCCTGGCTGCAGTCACCATCTGTAGTGATTTTGGAACCCACCAAAAATAAAGTCTTCCACTGTTTGCATTATTTCCCCATCTATTTGCCATGAAGTGATAGAACCAGATACCATGATCTTAGTTTTCTGAATGTTGAGTTTTAAACCAACTCTTTCACTCTCCTCTTTCACTTTCATCAGGAGGCTCTTCAGTTCTTCTTCACTTTCTGTCATAAGGATGGTGTCATCTGAATATCTGACATTATTGATATTTCTCCCTGCAATCTTGATTCCAGCATGTGCTTCATTCAGCCCAGCATTTTGCATGCTGTACTCTGCATATAAGTTAAATAAGCAAGGTGACAGTATACAGCCTTGATGTACTCCTTTCCCAATTTGGAACCAGTCTGTTATAACACATCCAGTTCTAACTGTTGCTTCTTGATATGCATACAGATTTCTCAGGAGGCAGGTCAGGTGGTCTGGTATTCCCATCTCTTGAAGAATTTTCCACAGTTTGTTGTGATCCACACAGTCAAAGGGTTTGGCATAGTCAATAAAGCAGAAATAGATGTTTTTCTGGAACTCTCTTACTTTTTCTATGATCCAACGGATGTTGACAATTTGATCTCTCGTTCCTTTGCCTTTTCTAAATCCAGCTTGAACATCTGGAAGTTCTCAGTTCGTGTACTGTTGAAGCCTGGGTTGGAGAATTTTGAGCATTACTTTGCTAGCGTGTGAGATGAGTACAACTGCGTGGTAGTTTGAACATTCTTTGGCATTGCCTCTTTTGAGGATTGGAATGAAAGCTAACCTTTTGCAATCCTGTGGCCACTGCTAAATTTTCCAAATTTGCTGGCATATTGAGTGTAGCACTCTCACAGCATCATCTTTTAGGATTTGAAATAGCTCAACTGGAATTCCATCACCTCCACTTGCTTTGTTCATAGTGATGCTTCCTAAGGCCCACTTGACTTCACATTCCAGGATATCTGGCTCTAGGTGAGTGATCACACCATCATGGTAATCTGGGTCATGAAGATCTTTTCTGTGTAGTTCTTCTGGGTATTCTTGCTACCTCTTCTTAATATCTCTGCTTCTGTTAGGTCCACACCATTTCTATACTTCATTGTGCCCATCTTTGCATGAAATGTTCCCTTGGTATCTCTAATTTTGCTGAAGAGATCTCTAGTCTTTCCTACTCTATTGTATGCCTCTATTTCTTTGCACTGATTACTGACGAAGGCTTTCTTATCTCTCCTTGTTATCCTTTGGAACTCTGCATTCAAATGGGTATACCTTTCCTTTTCTCCTTTGCCTTTTGCTTCTCTTCTTTTCTCAGCTATTTGTAAGGCCTCCTCAGACAATGTTTTGCCATTTTGCATTTCTTTTTCTTGGGTATGGTCTTGATTCCTGTCTCCTGTACAATGTCAGGAACCTCTGTCCATAGTTCTTCAGGCACTCTGTCTATCAGACCTAATCCCTTGAGTTTATTTGTCACTTCCACTGTCGTAAGGGATTTGATTTAGGTCATACCTAAATGGTCTGGTAGTTTTTCCTATTTTCTTCAATTTAAGTCTGAATTTAGCAATAAAGATTTCATGATCTGAGCCACAGTCAGTGCCCAGTCTTGTTGGCACAAATGAAAGAAGCAACTAGAAACACAGAAGTACAAATAAATGAGGAGGAAGTAGGCATACTACCTGAAAAAGAATTCAGAATAATGATAGTAAAAATGATTAAAAACCTTGAAAACAAAATGGAGAAAATTCAAGAAGCAATTAATGAAGACCTGAAAGAAATAAAGAATAAATATACAGAGATAAACAACACAATTACTGAAATTAAAAATACTCTAGAAGGAATCAATAGCAGAATGTCTGAAGCAGAAGAACAAATCAGTGAGCTGGAAGATAAAATGGTGGGAATAACTTCTGAAGAGCAGAATAAAGTAAAAAGAATGAAAAGTACTAAGGATAGTCTCAGAGACCTCTGGAATAATATCAAAGGCACCAACATTTGAATTATAGGGGTCCCAGAAGAAGAAGAGAGAAGGAAAGGATATGAGAAAATTTTTGAAGAGATTATAGTTGAAAATTTCCCCAACATGGAAAAGAAAGTAATCAATCAAGTCCAAGAGGCACAAAGAGTCCCATACAGGATAAACCCAAGGAGAAACATTCCAAGATACATACTAATCAAACTAACAAAGACTAAACACAAAGAAAGAATATTAAAAGTAGCAAGGAAGAAGCAACAAGTAACATACAAGGGAAACCCAATATGCCTCACAGCTGAACTTTCAACAGAAACTCTGCAGGCCAGAAGGGAATGGCAGGATATATTTACAGTACTGAAAGGGAAAAATCTACAACCAAGATGGCTGTACCTGACAGGGATCTCATTCAAAATTGATGGATAAATAAAAAGCTTTTCAGACAAGCAAAATTTAGGAGAATTCAGTACCATCAAACCAGCTTTACAACAAATGTTAAAGGGACTTATATAGTCAAGAAATCAAAGAGAAGAAAAAATATCTACAAAATCAATCCCAAACAATTAAGAAAATGGCAATAGGAACATATATATCATAATTACTTTAAATGTAAATGGTTAAATGCTCCAACCAAAAGACACAGACTGGCTGAATGGATACAAAAACAAGACCCATATATATGCAGTCTACAAGAAGCCCACTTCAGATATAAAGATATGTATAGACTGAAAGTGAGAGGATGGAAAAATATATTCCATGAAAATGGGAAGCAAAAGAAACCTGGATAGCAATCCTCATATTAGACAAAATAGACCTTAAAATAAAGAAGATTAGAAGAGATAAGGAAGGACACTACATAATGATCAAGGGATCAATCCAAGAGGAAGACATAATAATTGTAAATATTTATGCACCCAACATAGCAGTACCTCAATACATAAGACAAACACTGACAGACATAAAAGGAGAAATTGACAGTAACACAATGATAGTAGAAGACTTTAACTTCCCACTTATACCAATGGACAGATCATCAAAACAGAAAATTAATAAGGAAACACAAGTCTTAAATGACACATTAGACCAGATGGATCACATTGATATCTTCAGGACATTCCATCAAGTGCAGAAGAATACACCTTCTTCTCAAGTGCACATGAAACATTCTCCAGGATAGACCACATCTTGGGTCACAAATCAAACCTCAGTAAATTTAAGAAAACTGAAATCATATCAAACATCTTCTCTGACCACGACAGTATGAGACTAGATACCAATTACAAGAAAAAACCTGTAAGAAACACAAGCATGTGGAGATTAAACAAGACATTTCTAAATAACCAACATGTTACTTAAGAAATTAAAAGGGCAATAGAAAAGTTTCTGGAAACAAATGACAATGAAAACATGACAACTCAAAATGTATGGGGTGCAGTGAAAGCAGTTCTAAGAAGGAAGTTTATAGCAATACAATTCTACCTCAAGAAATAAGGAAAACATCAAATAGACAACCTAACTTTATACCTAAAACAACTGGGAAAAGAGGAATAAAAAAAAAACCCAAAAATTAGTAGGAGGAAAGAAATCATAAAGATCTGAGCAGAAATAATTGAAAAAGAAATGAAAGAAATAATAGTAAAGATTACTAAAACTAAAAGCTGGTTCTTTGAGAAGATAAACAAGATTAACAAACCTTTAGCCAGACTCATCAAGAAAAAAAGAGAGAAGAATCAAATCAACAAAATTAGAAATGAAAAAGGAGAGGTTACAACAGACATTGCAGAAATACAAAGAATTATAAGAGACTATTATGAACAACTATATGGCAATAACATGGATAACCTGGAAGAAATGGACAGGATTCTTAGAAATGTTTGAACTTCCAAGACTGAACCAGGAAGAAATAGAAATTATGAACAACCCAATTACAAGCACTGAAATTGAAGCTGTGATCAAAAATCTCCCAAAAAACAAAGTGCAGGACCAGATGGCTTCACAGGAGAATTATATCAAACATTTAGAGAAGAGCTAATGCCTAGCCTTCTAAAACTCTTTCAAAAAATTGCAGAGGAAGGAACACTTCCAAACTCATTCTACAAGGCCACCATCACCCTGACACCAAAACCAGACAAAGACAACACAGAAAAGGAAAAGTACAAGCTAATATCAATGATGAACATAGACGTAAAAATCCTCAACAAAATTTTAGCAAACAGAATTCAGCAACACATCAAAAAGCTCATACACCATGATCAAGTTGGGTTTATTCCAGGAATGCAAGGATTCTTCAATATATGCAAATCAATCAATGTGATACACCACATTAACAAGTTGCAAGATAAAAATCATATCAATGGATTCGGAAAAAGCCTTTGACAAAATTCAGCACCTATTTATGATTAAAACTCTTCAAAGACTGGGCATCGAAGGAAACTACCTCAACATAGTAAAGGCCATATATGATAAGCCTACAGCAAATATTATTCTCAGTGGTGAGAAACTGAAAGCATTCCCCCTAAGATCAGGAACAAGACAAGGGTGTCCACTTTCACCACTATTACTCAACATAATTCTGGAAGTCCTAGCTACAGCAACCAGAGAAGAACAAAAAATAAAAGAAATCCAGATCAGAAAAGAAGTAAAGTCCTCACTGTTTGTAGATGACATGATACTATAGAAAACCCTAAAGATAGTATCAGAAAATTGCTAGAGCTAATTAGTGAATTTAGCAAAGTTGCAGGATGCAAAATCAATACACAGAAATCACTTGCATTTCACTATACTAACAATGAAAAATCAGAAAGAGAAATTAAGGAATCAATCCCATTCACCGTTGCAACAAAAAGAATTAAATATCCAGTAATAAACTTACCTAAGGAGACAAAGGAACTGTACACCGAAAACTATAAGACACTGATGAAAAATAATCAAAGATGACATAAACAGATGGAGAGATATTCCATGTTCCTGGATAGGAAAAATCAATATTGTGGAAATGACGATATTACCAAATGCAATCTACAGATTCAATATGATCCCTATCAAATTACCAATGGCATTTTTCACAGAACTAGAACAAAAAGTTTCACAATTCATATGGAAACACAGAAGACTCTGACTAGCCAAAGCAGTCTTGAGAAAGAGGAATGGAGCTGGAGGAACCAAACTTCCTGGCTTCAGATTATACTACAGAGCTACAGTCATCAAGACAGTAATGGTACTGGCACAAAGCAGAAATATAGACCAATGGAACAAGATAGAAAGCCCAGAAATAAACCCATGCACCTATGGGTACCCTATTTTTGAAAAAGGAGGTGAGAATATACAATGGGGCAAAGACAGACTCTTTAGTAAATGGTGCTGGGGAAACTGTGTGAAATTAGGGAGATGGTTCAAAAGGAAGGGGATATTTGTATGCCCATGGTTGATTCATGCTGAGGTTTGACAGAAAACAACAAAATTCTGTAAAGCAATTATCCTTCAATAAAAAAAATAAAAAGAAAAAATTTTTAATTACTTCGTAATAAGAATAGAGGTAAATCATCAATGATTTTCAAGAAAAACTGAGAGGTCATAACATAGTAATTCTTTAAGATCACATAGCTGATATTGCAATAGTTTATTTCAGGTTTCCAATTTTTAAATAGGATCTTCTTATGAGATAATCTGGGAAGATGCTTACTATAGTTAACTGAGTTATGCTTGCTGAATTGATAGGAGGTTAATTCTATTACTAATTTCTTATTGCTGTAGAGCTATAGTGTACTTTATATCTGCTTTAGAGTTGTAGAGCTTTATTTTATCAAACCAGTGCCCTCCTGTGTAAGTTCTTTGAAGGACCTCACATTTATATTCTGCACCCATTGTAATCCTTGGCACATAGCAACAACTCAATAAATGCTTAGAGGCAGTGACCTCATTTGGCTTCCAAACAACCCAGTGAGAAAATCAAACAAAGATGATAAGGATAAAAATAAAATAAAAGAATTGCTAATGTTCATTATTAGGGCTTCCCTGGTGGCTCAGTGCTAAAGAATCTGACTGCCAATACAAGAGAGGCAGGTAGGATCCCTGGGTCAGGAATATCCCCTGGAGAAAGAAATGGCAATCCATTCCAGTACCTTGCTTGGTAAATCCCATGGACAGAGGAGCTTGGTGGGCTGCAGTCCATGGGGTTGCAAAAGAGTCAGACATGACTTAGTGAATAAGCAGCAACAGTATTTATTGAGTATATTATGTTAAGCATTTCACATAGAGTACCTCATTTATTCCTTAGAATAATTTCAAGAGATAGGTGCTATGAATATTTTAGTTTATGGATGGGGATGGAACCTGATAAAGGGTAAATGGTCTGGCCACTGTTTATCTAAGAAGCTGCCAAACTCAGAGAAGAATTGAGGTTGTCCGATGATAAAATCAGGGCTCTTTCCATTTTCTTCTTCCACCTTTCATTAAAACCAAGTTTTGTCTCAATTTGTGGAATCTTCCCTTTGCCCAATTGGAAAAAAAAAAAATCTGAGCTCCTGAAAATAAAATTTAAGGAATCCTGAGCCCCCTTGATGCAACTACTGAAGCCTGTGAGCTCTGGAGTCTGTGCACCACAACTAAAGAGGCCGGCACCACACTGAAAAATCTGGCACGCATGAAGATCCCAAGTGCTGCAACTAAGACTGACGCAGACAAATAAATAAATAAAAATTAAAAAAAAAAATCTAGAGTCCTAAAGTATAGAATAATGCCACTCTGCATAGTACAAAAGGATGAAAGCTTTAGTGCCAAGGTCAGCAACCCAACAACACAAAGAGAGGTTTTAGGTCAATAGGAGAGTGACATTTTAGATCATTAAATTCAAGGGGAAAAGGGTTTGATATCAGTATGAATTGGTTCACAGGAGAAAACATTTGGCCTATCCACCCTAACACCTTGTCTTTATAAAAAGTTATCAAATTCATCTCTATATTTAAAGTGATGAAGGCCGTATTAGTTATTATGTTTGTCAGATTTGAAGCAGATTGGGGCAACTCCAAACCACAAGTGAATTATGCCTTTTTCCCCTAGACTTTCTAAACTGGGTCCTTTAGATCACTCCTTATTACTCTTTGAGCAGAAATTCAGGGTGAGAGTGGAAACAAGGATGTGCCTTTGTTTAAAAACCCTAAATGGGCAGGGCTTTGGTCTTGCCTGGGCACCTCCCCCACTGTTGACAGCATCTTGCCGGCCACCCTCATCTCCAGCTTGTTGGCCCGCTGAAGGAAAACAGCCAGGGCAGGTCTCAATTCCTTGTCCTGCCTCACTCTCCCTGTCAAAGGTGAGCATGGAGCAAGGGCAGGTTGGCTGGACAATTAGCTGAGTACTGCTTGCCCGGAAGCCATGTGTAGCTGGGTGACTGCGGATCAAAGCACTGCTTGGCTAGGGTAGGAGAGGGGGACAGTCTCCTGTTATCATACCCACCCCCTGGCAGGTTAACGATCAGAATTGCCTGTGGCCTGGGATTTCCCTGGTGCTCCAGCGGCCAGGAGTCTGTGCTCCCAATGCAGGGGGCCTGGGTTCCATCCCTGGAAGTGGAACTAGATCTCTTATGCCACAACTGAAGATCCTACACACTGCAAGGAAGATTAAAGATCTGGTGTGCCACAGCTAAGACCTGGAGCAGCCAAATAAATAAGATTTTTTTTTTTTTAAAGAATCGCCTGTGGTCTGAAATGGCTGGATTGGGTGGCAGTGGGCACGAAAGGGTAGGGAGCGCTGGGGGTGGATTTGGCAACACGTGGCTTAACTTCTTGAAGCCCTAGAGTGAAGGGGGACAGCTGACTGGGTCCCGACCAGGACATGCATCCTACCACCTCCCGTCATGGGACCTGGGAACCTAGGGAAATTCTTACCAGGTCAGAACTGTTTAGCTCCTGACAGTGGCAGCAAAAGTGGGAACCATAATTAAGGAACTTTATAATATATTTTATTCCCTTGGGATCCACATTCCCCCATATAACACGTGCATTAATTTGCTACAGCTCCTCTAACAAATTCCTACACATGTAACAGCTTCAACGCGACAAGTATATTAGGGTACAGTCCTGCAGGTCAGAAGTCTAACACGGGTCTGCTGGACCACACTCTTTCTGGAGGTACCAGGGCAGGATCAGTCTCCTAGTCCAGCTTCTAGAAGCCCTTTCCTCTGTCTTCAAAATTAGAATGTGGTGTTGCCTGTCCTTTCGGTTTTTTCTTTTATTATAATAATTTTATTTATTTATTTATTTTTGGCTGTGCTGGGTCTTCGTTGCCGCACAGGCTTTTCTTTAGTTGCGATGAGCGGGGGTTAGCTTCCGGACAGTTGCACAGGCTTTTCTCTGCGGTGATTTCTCTTGCTGCAGAGCACAGACTCTACAGCGCAGGCTTTGTAGTTGTGGTGCCCAGGCTTTGTTGCTCTGAGGCATGTGGGATCTTCCCAAACCAGCGATCAAACCTGTGACTCCTGCGTTGGCAGGCAGTCTTTACTCCTGAGCCACCAGAGAAGCCTCTCCTCTCCTTTCTGATATCCTGTCTTCTCCTCCAGGCCCCTTGTGGTTACAGTGGGTCCGTCTGGATCATTCAGAATAATCTATCCAGCTCAAAACCCTCAATTTGATCATAGCTGCAGAATTCCTTAAACCACGTAAGGAAACATATTTGCAGGTTCTGGGGAGTAGGATTAGCAGACATCCGTGGGGGCCACTGTCCACCTTTACAATGCATGAATCTGATTTTCCATCTTCACAATGTGATCTTCAAACCCATTTACAGAAATGAACAGACATATGTTATATTAAAGTTGAGAGCTACCTGCAGTGAGGTAGAAAAAGATTTTATTAGAAAATAAAATATGCTCTCTGCTCCCAAGAGGTACTACTTGGTTTTGGTTTGTTTTAAAACCTCTCCTACTCTTTTAAAATAGAATGGGGAACCAGAAAATTGGAAAAGCAGAGGAGACACTGAGAAAGACAAAGTTACTAACAGGTATTCTAAGATCAAAGAGAGCACTAATAAAGCTACTTCTTGTTTTTTAAGTGTGAACAGATGGCAAATTTTCTTATAAGAACTGTAAATAAAGGCAAGGGATTTTTAACTAAGTTGCTTCTGAAGTTTATGTGTTTTTTCTTTCTTTCTTTCTTTTCTGCTCAAGTCTTCTTATTTGTTTCTAAAATTGAAAAGTTTTGTATCCAGGGTAAAATTTGAATCTTTGATCCAAAAATAAAATATTATATATGATTATCAAATATTTCCTTGTCCTCACTTAAGGAAGCTGTTGTAGGACAATTGTCTGTGCTACTTAGTATTACTGGATATTTATCAGAATAAAATTGCTGACCCTTTTTAATCTAAAGGTAAATGTTTCTGGTGAGCAGACAGAAGTATTCTCCTCAAGCCAGAGATGAAACCAAGGTCAAATCAAATTAGAGTTTATTACATTTAAGAAATTGAGAATGGGGTTTTTCTATATTTAGTTAAACATGTGGCTTTACCAATGTTACTTAATATTTGTATGTGGTTGCTTTCCTAGGGAATTATACCATTTGTTGAAGGAAAAAATGATAACTAAGTGAGAAAGACAGCTAACTTCTCTGTCAGTAATCCCTGTGATGGTATTTCTTCTTCCAGGAGGCTGTCCTAAAGCATTATCTGGGGACAATGTGGCCTGCTTCTGGGTAAAATTCACAGGAATTTTAGATAAAAGTCCCTGCAAATTTAAATTGATAAAGTAAATGTAAATGTCAGATTTCATCCTGTAGATAGGCATGCAAAGGAATTCTAAATGTGCTTTTAGGACAGGTTGAATTTACTGACCCCTCAAGATAATATATCTAGGGGAAAATCTTTAAAGGGAACCACAGTCGTATACAAATCTCCTTTCTTCCTTCACCGTCTCTTCCCCATACTCGGATCTATTGATCTAAATGGTAACAATATTTATATTTGTGCAGCATGTATTCTGTGTCAGACACCGCTCTGAGCATTTTACATACAGTATTTCATTTGATCCTCAATAACACTGTATAATTGGAGAAGGGCATGGCAACCCATTCCAGTATTCTTTCCTAGTCAATTCCATGGACAGAGGAGCCTGGCGATCACAAAGAGTTGGACATGACTGAGCAACTAACACACACACTCACAATGCTGTATGATGGATACTATTATCCTCCTTTTATAGACGAGGAAACCAAATTTAAGTAGTTTTCCCAAGGTCATACAACAAAGTGACAGAGGCAGCTGGAGTATGAATGTTTGACTGCAAATTCCACACCCTGAACCAATGCACTGAAATTTTGCATCTTTTGCCAGGACACAGCTTCTAAATTCCAGGTGGAATTTTTGCATCATAGATATTAATAAGGAGTATAAATGTCACGGAACTCCCAGTTTAGCTGTTTTTGTTTCCCTCTGCCTGGTCATGGGACAAGAGGCGGCCCCTCCTGGATTTGCAGCAGGCTTCTTTCTCTCCCCCAGCTGTGAATAGAGAGCCTTCAGGGTGCTGAATCACTCTGTGGTTTTCCTTCCCCACTGTGGACTCACAGAGGCCCGTTTCACATTCAATGAATTCTGTATCTATCAGCCAGCTTGTAAGCAGTGTGACTGTCACTAAAGAAATGAAGGAATTTTACACTCTCTTTCAAAAGCAAACAAACCTGGACATCCCCCTGAACTTTGCAGCGAGCCCAGGAGTGAAGGCGGCCCCCGTGCTATGAAAGTGGACGTTGTGCAGAGGAAAGGCAGTGTTGCTTTTGGAAGTTCGTGGGGACATGCTAAGCTAACTTTGATCCCTTTTTCTGGCGCCCTGGCTCCTGAAATCACCCTCTGCTACCCAATCGGTTGATGAAACACTCTGATGATTTGATACGCTTGATTTGAGGTGCCAGGAATGCCTAGATGGTGTGCATGACCGGGACTGTCACATGGGGTGGGGCTGCCGGTTGATCCACCCAAGAGAGCTCAGACTGCTTACCTCTTGATGTTCATGTAAACACAAATTAGTTTTAAGTGAATTTGTGGAGGGCAACATGTGAAGGCCAAAAAGGGACCAACCTTGACTCCTGTGCTAAGAGTGAAGGATGTTAAAGGTGGATTGTGTTGATGGGGACTTCAGGTCCTATTTGGCACTGGCTAGATCAGCTCTTCTCCCTCAGCCTGCCCCCTTAAGACCCTACCCAGATACCTGGGTTCAAAGCTTGGGGCCTAGGAAAATTTCAGAATTTAGTACAGACGGTAGTATGTAAACACAGATTTGGAAGCATGAGAAAAGAAGAGACAAACTCTAGGTCCAAAGGCCAAAGCCTCTCTCTTCTTCTTCCCAGTACCATCAGGTAATCTTCATTTGTTGTTATTCAGTTGCTAAGTCATGCCCAACTCTTTTGCAACCCCATGGAGTCTGCCAGGCTCCTCTGCCCAAGGGATTTCCCAAGCAAGAATAATGCGGTGGGTTGCCATTTCCTTCTCCAGGGGATCTTCCTGGACCAGGGATCGAACCCACATCTTCTGCATTGGTAGGCGGATTCTTTAGCCTTGAGCCACCTGGAAAGTCCAATTTCTTCCTTTACTTCTCCTTTTTCTTTTTTTAAAACTCTGTTCAAGAGCAGAACAGTGACTTAATGGGTGACACAGAAAAAGAACAGCATTAGACAGCAACAGTTCTCAGTGCTATGATTAGTAGTTGCTGCTGCTTGTCATAATACATCAGAAAAACAGCAACCCATCTGTTCCAAATTGATACAGCAAAGGCTCTGAGAGAAGTGTTTATCCAGCTTCTATGGGAAAGTGTCTGCATTTTATGGCATATTGACATGTGTGCCCATGTAGCTAAAAGATGTCAGATGCCAGCTTACTACCTAGCTGTGTATCATGTAACATCTGTCACCACAATAGATGAGTTTGACAAGTGGGCTGTTTTAGCATGAAAATGTCCAAGTGGGAGGAAGACTCTCCTTTGCCGAAAGTGAAATGTCACTTCAAATCTCCAACACCACTTGGACTAGTCTGTACTGAGGATATAATGGGAAATGGAATCAAACCACCTCTCCAACCCACAAAACAAATTGCTCTAACGCTGTGTGTTGGCGTCTCCCAGGCACTTCTCACTGGTGGTAATTAGCAGCACATAAATGCTGATGACTAATTAGCTTGGCCTACTTGACTCAGGAGAATCAAAGCGCACTATTGTCCAAAAGCCTGACTTAACAGGTAAATATAGACAGTAAAAGTGCAAGTTTTAATAGCTTTCAATAACTCCTGGGTTGGGGGAGCAGTAGGTGAAGGGAGAGCCGAGGAGGGGGGGGAAGGGTGGTTGGACGGGAGGGAGGGTATGTGAATAAATTAATGTTATTTACATGTTAGGAGAAAGAACTGGGTAATTCTCAGCCTCTGATTGCCAAGGTCTCAGAAAAGAAATTTAATTCACAGAGACACATGAATTTTCTCTGTATACGTTGATGTGAAGCTCTGTTTTTCCTCTGTTGTCAGAGGCTGTGATATCTAAAACTTACTGCAGGAACATCTGGTATCCTTAATAAAACATGTCAGATAAATGGGTGGCTTCTGCACAGCATATGTGGATACAGGGGGAAATAAATAATTCACTTTTCTGGAAAAATATCAAGGTCAAAGAGATGCCTCTTTACAACAAGTTGTTAATGAGGTGTCACAAGGCTGCCTACTAAAGGCCCCGGTACTGCATCCTTGAGTGAGCGAAGATTCCGGAATTTATTAAAGGATGTTTCAGGGACAGCAGTGAGTTACCACAATGGACTGGAGGGCTTGTCTTAAAGTCACGTGGGCCAAACAAACATAGTTATGACTTGTAGGTTTGTTGGTTTGGGTACATGTCTTTAGAGAAGGGAAGGTTATAGGGAATGAAAAGTCTTCCCTCTCCCTGTCCCCAGGGGACCTCCTGGAGCGGCACTAGGGGGTGGGGATGGGGGAACTGCTTTTCGGAATATTTTTATTCCCTACTGGATTTCTTCACCTACCTGACATAATCGATTTTTCTTAGAGAAACCAGGAGGAGGGCTTGGATTTTTGTTAGTTTATCTTACATTTAAGTGCCTGTATTCAAGCCTTGTTGATTTGTTTCATATAACTGAAATGCTTTTTTCCATTGGGAAACTGGAGTAAAGTTTAGCTTCACTTTTATATTATCTTCAGTCCTTTAAAGGGGTTAAAATGGTTCTTCAGGGATGAAATCGCATCCATATGACCTTTTTCAACGTCATTCAAGCACCTAAAAACTGAATGGCATACATCTTACTATCTCAGAGTCTTCTGATTTTATTTTGACAACATTGTAAGTGAGGACCTTGGATACTCAAATATGTATTCTAATTCCAATTCCTCAACATCAGTCTCATCATAAGATACATTTTATAATAGCCCCACCAAAAGTAGTGTGAGCTTTGGTTTTTTTTGAAGCTATTATATTTGTGTACTCCATATACTGCCGTTGAACTGTAATATGTAAACACAACAGTACTATGAGATCTAGAATCATTTAAGAGTTCTGGTTATCGAAAATATGACTTGGGAACTCCCTGGCAGTTCAGTGGTTAAGACACTGTTCTTCCATTGTAGTGGGCCTGTGTTCAATCCCTCATTGGAGACCTGAGATTCCACAAGATGCTCAGCATAGCCAAAAAAAAAAGAAAGGAAATACAATTCTATTCTGACCATGTCAGCCAAACATCTTGTCACTTCTGAAATCCTGGTTACAATAAAACTAAGGAGATAAGTTAATATTCTTAGGATCCTGAAAGTCAGAGATTACTTCAAAACGCTAACATGGTTTAGAAAAATAACCTTCAATGTCACTGCATAATCTCATCACACACATATCACAAACACCAGGGCCAAACAGACAGGATAACAGCCTAGCACCCCTTCAGAAAGGGGTGATTTACTCTACTGAGGGCTAGCTGAGTAGTTCACAGTTCACATAATGCTATTTGGAACTTCGTTTTCACGGGCAAGAGTTTTTCTTGGAATAGTCATATTCTACTAAGCAGACAGTGAATAGTAATGTCACGTTAATAAGGACAGCAGACTATGTGGGTACAGTTGGTTGGGTCTCATTATGAAAATAGCAAAATGTACAAGAATAAGATGTTGTGAGATCATCATTCTTTCCTCACCCCATACTCATCCATTTTCTTGTATTTTTCTGTTTCATTTTGTCTGTTTTTCAGATGAAATGTATTTCATCTGTTTTATGATGTTTCTACCCACCCTGATAGCCAGGCTTAACACCAGAGGACCTGCCTTGACTCTTGGCTAATGTTTAAACTCTTCTGCCTCTTTAAGGTGCTATGTGTTCCCTGAATCCTTTGGCGCCTCTTCATTCTTGGTGCAAACTCTCCTCCTCCGTCACCTGGCTATAGCAATACCCTCCTAACTTCCCATCTCAAGTCAGGTAAGTATCCCCTGCATTAGCAGATGGATTCTTTATCACTGAGCCACCTGGCTTCCCTTATGTATGTGTGTGTGTGTGTGTGTGTGTTAATTGCTCAGTTGAGTCCAACTCTTGGACCCTATGGATTGTAGATGGCCAGGTTCCTCTGTCCATAAGGATTCTCCAGGCAATATTGGAGTGGGTTGCCATTCGCTTCTCTATCCCTTATGTATAGTAGTGTGTATATACTAATTCCAAACACCTAGTTTATCCCTCCCCCCTCCACCTTTCCCCTTTGGTAACTAAAAGTTTGTTTTCTAGGTCTATGAATTTGTTTGTTTTGTAAATATGTTCATTTGTATCTTTTTTTTTTTTTAGATTTCACATATAAGTGCTAACACATATTTGCCTTTCTCTGTCTGACTTCAGTTAGTATGATAATCTCTAGGTTCATCCATGTTGCTCCAAATGGCATTATTACGTTTTTTTAAATGGTTGACTAATATTCCATTGTATTTATGTACCACATCTTCTTCCTATTCATCTGTTGATGAACATTTAGGCTGCTTCCATGTCTTGGCTATTGTAAATGGTGCTGCAATGAACACTGGGGTACATGTATATTTTTGAAACATGGGTTTTTCCAAATATATGCCCGGGAGTAGGATTGCTAGAGCAAATGGTAGCTCAATTTTTAGTTTCTTAAGGAACCTCCATACTGTTCTCCCATCCAAGTACTAACCAGGCCCGACCCTGCTTAGCTTCCGAGATCAGACGAGATCGGGCGCGTTCAGGGTGGTATGGCCGTAGACCTCCATACTGTTCTCCATAGTGACTGTACCCATTTACAATCAGGAATCCATCCAATAGATGGCTCTAACCCCTACCCCACTGCTAAATCACTGCCATTTTACTTCTGAGTGAGTGGTGACATTTCTGTCCTTGGACTAACTAAGGGGATAAAAGACAAGGTGATAATTAGTGATGAGGGGAGGATAACTAGAGCACATATTAACTGGAGATCAAGAACGCGGATTCTTTTAAAATGCAGTCAAGCTTTTCTAACAAGCAATGTTTCCAAGTAAAAGAGTACCTACACAAATGGGAGTCTCAAAGAGTCGGACACAACTGAGCGACTGAGCTTTGGCCAGACCTAAAGCCAATCACCATGAAGGAGAAGGAGCTGTACATGTGGCCTCTTCAGCTACACCTGACATTCAGATGTGAGCACTAACCATTCATTTACTGCTTGCCCTCTGCTCCAGTTGTGCTGGGAACTGTGGGGACAATAGGGCTTTGAAAAATAAGGTACTTGTCATCAACGAATGTAAGCTGATGTCTGACTCACATCTTCAAATTAGTATTTCATTCCCGTACATCCCCACACATGTATGCATTACCACATATAAAATAGGTTATTAACAAGGACCTAATGAATAGCTCAGAGAACTATACTCAAGATATACTCAATATCCTGTAGTAATCTAGATGGGAAAAGAATCTGGAAAAGAATAGATATATGTATACATGAATCACTTTGCTGTATCCTTGAGATGAACACAACATTGTCAATATATGTCAATATATATTGGCAACTATATGCCAATATAAAATAAAAATGACTTATGGAAAAAGGAGTAAAAAGAAACAGAAGTCCCACTTGACTCCAGTTTTATCGATGCTGTTGGTGTCCTGCTCAAATTGCTTTCATCCCTTTCACCCCCTCTGTTCGTCCACCCCTGGACTGTGCATGCTTCTCTGGGACTGTAATGGAGAGAGGACTGTCCTTTGGCAATGGAACTGCCTAGCCCACAGGAAAAACGGGAACTGCCCAAGAGTCTTTATTTCCCCCAGAGTGGCCAGTTGAGGACAACTAACCGGTGTGGGACTACAAAACACCAGCTGCTTTCCTAAAGGTGGGGCAAATCGGAGGCATAATTGTTTTCTTTTCGGTGAAGTACAATTGATTTATAATGTTGTATTAGTTTCAGGTATGCAGCACAGTGATTCAGTTGTTGTTGTTTAGTCAATAAGTCATGTATGACCCTTTGGCGACCCTGTGGACAGTAGCCCGCCAGGCTCCTGTGTCCGTGGGATTCTCTGATAACTCAGTGGGGAAAGAATCCACCTGCAACTGGACTCGGGTTCCATCAGGAGACTCGGGTTCGATCCCTGGGTTGGGAAGATCCCCTGGAGGAGGAAATGGTAACCCTTTCCAGTATTCTTGCCTGGAGAATCCCATGGACAGAGCTGCCTGGCAGGTTATAGTCCGCAGCATCGCAGAGTCAGACACGACTGATCAACTAAGCGTGCACACGCACACACACACACATACACACACACTTTTCCAAATTCTTTTCCCTTTTATAGGTTATTGAGTAGAGTTCCCTGTGCTACACAGTAGGTCCTTGTTCGTTCTCTATTTACATATACTAGTGTGCATATGTTTTTCCCAAACTCCTGTTTTATCCTTCCCATCAAGCCCCATTCCCCTTTGATAACCATAAGTTTGCTTACTATGTCTGAGAATCTGCTTCTGTCTTTGTATGGCTTACCTTACTTAATATAATAATCTCTAGGTCCATCCATGCAAATGGCATTATTTCATTCTTTGTGTATGTGTGTGGTTGAGTAATATTTTGTAGTATATATGTATTGTACCTCATCTTCTTTGTCCAAACATTTAGTTTGCTTCCATGTCTCAGCTATTGTAAATAGGGCTGCTATGAACTAAGGTGTACTTTTCAGGCTGAATCTAGGACTTAACTTGAAACTGCTCTTGTGTTTGACGTCTTAGCTTCCCCCATCCTGTTTCTCCTACTTCCTTATTGGCTTCTTCTGGAATCATTTCCTTAAAAAAAAAAAAAAAAAATCCCTCGAACATAAACCCTTGGTTCAGGGTCTGCTTCTGGGAGGATCCTTGAAAAATCTCTTCATCAGAATTCCATCTAAAATACAGATTGGACCATGTCATTCTCGTGCTGAAGCCTTCCTAAGTGCTTGTTACCTAGGAGACACCTTTATTGGACATTCGAGGTTGGCAGCTATTGGCATTACCTACCAAGTCTCTCCTGGCCCAGTATCTTAACCTAGGGAGCAGTGGGGTTGAAACTCCCTGTCTCTTGCTTGGTTTCTGATGTTCCCATTTTCTAAGAAATTTCTAGAAGCCCCTCGCCTTCCACAGCTCCCCGGATGGACTGAGGCTCCCCTTTTGTACTCTTGAAATAACCTATCAATCACTTTCAAATGTGTTCCATTTACTACATTGTATTACAATTCTCTTGTTTGTCTCCCCAGCTAGAGAGCGACATCCTCAAAATCAGGGAGCATGCCTTCACCATTTTAAAATCCCCACTGGCTAGCACAGTGCCTAACACATAGAAGGCTGTCATTAAAGTTTTTGAATGAATTCACATAACAGTTCTCTCGTGCGGAGTAACCAGAGATAGGAAAGTAATTATAGCAGTGTGTGCTCCAATTCTATCACGTGGAAACTAGAAACACACTCTTAGAATAATAAAAAGGCAAAGACTTTCAAAATATTTATGCTTCTGGCAGTCAGGGTGTCACTACAGTGGTTAAACTGATTAATCATACGTATTAGGACTTTATCCTATAGTATAGACCTTGGACTTTTTTGCTTAAAATTCTTTTACTCCATTTTAGATTATATAACTGGCTGGTTAGAGCCTTTATGTAACCATTGTTGTTTTTTTTAGTGGCTTTGTTTACAAAATATTTTTTTTAACTTAGTGGTTTTTGTGGACTACACAGGACTGCTCCCCGATCTACCTCCTGCATCAGGAACACAGCCTACTAGTTCCACAGCAGCCGCTCAGCACCATGCCTCATTCCCTGGCTGGGTTGGCATAAGTGAAAATGCCACAGGAAAAACAAGAGAGAGTGCTAAAATAAGCTCCCTTGGTTTCATCCTGCCAAAAACTATTTGGGAAAGTAATTCAACATCCATCAAATGTGCAAATGTCAAAATTAGGCGGAAAAGAAATGTATTTGCTATTTTTAAGGAGAAGTCACATCCCATTAATTGGAGAAGAGTGTTTGCAACATTCAGAAACTTGACAATAGGGTTTGTGGCATGGGGAGCCAGGGTCACAATGAGGAGAGAGGTCAGAGCAAACGTGGTCTACAGACATTCAGCTGGGCAAGGGGAAGTTTTCCTTTATCTAAAAGTGGTCCACATCTGGAAGACAGAGAGAGCTGGGAGCACCGAGAGACTCAACACAATCAAGGGTCCTTTCCTGTCTTATGATGCTCTTACCTGTCACTCACTCCCATCCCCTCTTGTCTACTCAAGGACATCGTTATCTTTTTTCTTCCCCACATCATCAGTTTTTCCTTTCTACTGGACCATACCCATCAGTATCAAGGCAGTTATTTCTCCTATGTGTTTCCAATCCTTTCGTAATCTTCCCTTTCCCCCAGTGGCTCCTGTGCCATTTCACTTCTCCCTAACAAAAGTCCTTTTAAAAGTTTTCTCTATTGCTGTCTCTAATCTCTTTCTTCATGTTCTCAGTTTATCCCTCTCCAGTGAGGTTTTTCGGAGAAGGCAATGGCAACCCATTCCAGTACTCTTGCCTGGAAAATTCCATGGTCGGAGGAGCCTGGTAGGCTGCAGTCCATGGGGTTGCTAAGAGTCAGACACGACTGAGCAACTTCACTTTCACTTTTCACTTTCATGCAGTGGAGAAGGAAATGGCAACCCACTCCAGTGTTCTTGCCTGGAGAATCCCAGGGACTGGGGAGCCTGGTGGGGTACTGTCTAAGGGGATGCACAGACTCGGACATGACTGAAGCGACTTAGCAGCAGCAGCAGCAGTGAGGTTTTTGCTCTTTCTCCATCAAAATCTGCCATTATCAAGGTACCATTGATGATCACGTTGCTAAAACCAATGGTCAGTTCTCAGTCCTCAACTTACTTGATCCATTAGCAGCATTTAGCACAGCTGCTCATGCCCTCTTTAAAAACACTTCCTTCCCCTTCAGGGCTTCTAAGAAAAATGTGCCTCCTGGATTTCCTCCTAGCTCACTGGTCCCTCTTTCTCTGTCTCTATGCTGATTCCTCTTCATCTGTTTGGCTTCTTGACATTGAAGTGATATATACTCAGTCCCTTGAACTCTTTTCGCTCTACTTTCTTAATGAGTTCATCCAGTTTTGTGCTTTAAACACTCTTTACATGCTAATGACTTCCAAAGCTAAATTTTCAGTCTAGAATTCTCCCTGACCTCTAGATTCATCTCCACTTGGGTGTCTAAGATGCATCTCAAACTTAGCATGAACTCCAAATAAATTCCTGGTTTTACCCTGAAAATCTCTCTCTGAAGTTTCCCCCAATTCAGGGATGAGAGTCGCTTAGGCTTAAGGTTTAGGACTCATCCTCAATTTCCTCTTTTACTTAATTCCAAGTAATTTTAACTCAATCCCAAGTCATGAGCGAATCCTCTTGGCTTTACTTTCAAGATCAACTCAAATCTGTCAATGTCTACACCATCTTCATTGTTGCCATCATGGTCTAACTCTCACCATCATCTCTGCTAGATTTTTGCAATAACCTCCTAATTGGTCTCCCTGCTTCTCCCTACTTAAAAACTACACTGACACCACATTCCCATGCATTCCCTATCCTTCCTCAGTTATTTTTCCCCTGACTACTTACATCATATGTATATGATACAGTTCAAAGCATCCCTTATTTGAAGTGTACATTTTCATGAGCCTGACAGATTTATACACCTGTAACTACTACCACAATCAAGATATAGAGCATTTCCATCATGTTAAAAGATTTATTTTTGCCCCTGCTTTTTTTTTTTTTTTTTGCAGTAAATTTATCTCTCCAATCCTGGCTCCAGGCAACTGCTGATGTGCTTTTTAATGACGGGGATGGAACTGAGAGAAAGAACATGTTTTATCCTAATAGAAAATATCCAATAGAGAAGAAAAATGCATCATGCAGATCACTATAGATTGTATTTTCTTTTTCTAGAGTTTTACATAAATGGAATTGTTGCTGTATGTACTCTCTCGTGTCTGGTGTCTTTTTTTTAATTATTATTTATTGAAGTATACTTGCTTTAGTACCTGATGCTGGGAAAGATTGAGGGCAGAAGGAGAGGAGGGCATCAGAGGATGAGATGGCTGGATGGCATCACTGATGCAATGGACATGAACTTCGGCAAACTTTGGGAGATGGTGAGGGACAGCGAGGCCTGGTGTGCTGCAGTCCATGGGGTTGCAAAGAGTTGGATAGGACTGGGCGACTGAAATAGTTGTTTGACAATGTTGTATTAGTTTCTACTGCACAGCAAAGTGAACCAGCTATGCCTAGACACATATCCTCTGTTTTGGATTTTCCTTCCCACTTAGGTCACCCTGAGCACTGAGTAGACCTCCCCGTGATACACAGTAAATTCTCATTAGTTATCTACTTTATATATGTAGTGTATATATGTCAATCCTAATCTCACAGTTCATCCTACTCCCCACTTCCCCCCCTTAATATCCATGCATTTGTTCTACATCTGTGTCTCTATTTCTGCTTTACAAATAAGTTCATCTGCACCATTCTTCTAGATTCCACATATAAGCGATTTTATATTAATACAATATTTGTTTTTCCCTTTGACTCACTTCACTCTGTATGACAGTCTCTAGGTCCATCCACATCTCTGCAAATGGCACAATTTTGTTCCTTTTTGTGGCTGAGTAATATTCCATTGTTTCTACGTACCAGATTGTCTTTATCCATTTCTTTGTTGACGGAGATTGCTTCCATGTCCTGGCTATTGTAAATAGTGCTGCAGTGAACATTGGGGTGCATGTGTCTTTTTGAATTATGGTTTTCTCTGGGTATATGCCCAGGAATGAGATTGCTGGGTCATATGGTAATTCTATTTTTAGCTTTTCAAGGAACATCCCTGCTGTTCTTCATAGCGGCTGTATCAATTTACATTCCCACCAACTGTGTAAGAGGGTTCCCTTTGCTCCACCAGCATTTATTGTTCATAGATTTTCTGATGATCATTCTGACTGGTGTAGTTTTGATTTGCGTTTCTCTAATAATTAGGGATGTTGAGCATCTTTTCATGTGTTTGTTGGCCATCTGTATGTCTTCTTTGGAGAAGTGTCTATTTAGGTCTTCTGCCCATTTTTTGATTGGGTTGTTTGTTTTTGATCTTAAGCTGCATGAGCTGTTCACATATTTTGGAGATTAATGCCTTGTCAGTTGCTTCATTTGTATGTATTTTCTCCCTTTCTGAGGGTTTTATTTTCCTCCTGTTTATGCTTTCCTTTGCTGTGCAAAAGCTTTTTAAAGTTTAATTGGGTCCCAGTGTCTGTTGTCTTTTATACAGCACTTTATTTATTTTTTTTGAGATTCATTCATGTTGTTGGATGTATCAGTGGTTCATTCCCTTTTATTTGGGGATAGTATTTGATTTTAAGGAATATACCACAACTTGTTTCTTGATCCGCTAGTTGATGAGCATTTGGATTATTTTCAAGTTGAAACTCTTATGAGTAAAGTTAAATGAATGCTAATAAAACATTTGTGTGTAAAACTTTGCATGGATATGCTTTCAGTTTTCTTGGGTAAATACTTAGAATTTCTAGGTCATATCATAAATATATATTTAACTTTATAAGAAACTGTCAAACTGTTTTCCAAAGTTATTGTACCATTTTACCTTCCCACCAGCAGTGTATGAGTTCTTGTTGTTCTACATTCTTGGTGACACTTGATATTTTCAGTCGTTTTACACTCAGCTATTCTGGTGGGTGTGTACTGGTATCTCCTTGTGGTTTTAATTTGCATTTCTCTCTGACTGATAATATTGAGTGTCTTTTCATTTGCTGACTAGCCATCCAAACATCTTCTGGTAAAGTATCAGTTCAAATCACTTGCTGGTGTTTTTAACTGGGTTACTGTTTCTCGATTGAGTTGTAAGCTGTTCTCTATAGACTCTGGACCCAAGTACTTTGTCAACTATTTGCACTACATTTATTTCCTCCTAGGATATAGAATGCTTTCCTTTTTCTTAATGGTATCTTTTTAAAAGAAGATACAATATTTTAAATTTTTTATCAAGTCCAACTTATGTTTTTTCTTTTATTATTTGAGTTGTTTGTGTCCTAAGAAATCCTTGCTTGCATCAAAGTTACGGAGAATTTCTCTTGTAAAGTATGTTTTGCTTATTTTATTTTATCTCCCACAAGATAAAAAATGCTACCAAATGGTCCGAAGTGATAGAGAATTATTTGAATATTTGACATAACTGTGCATGTCTATATTTTCCAATTTATAGCATTACCAGACTTTGCTATCTTACTTTGCTGATGAGTTTCTATAGGCAGGCACTACAGTATGGTGGTTAAGAGTAAAGACATGCAAATTAGAGAGACCTGGAACTGAAATCTGCTGTCCATGCATAGTGGCCTTGATTGGGTAAGTCACTTAACTTCTCAGAGCCTCTTTCCTCATAGGCAAAATGGAAAGAATGATGATTTAATGATATGATACACATAATCCTGGGCACATAGATAGGGTTGCATGAATTTTAGATGCCATCCTCCTCCTCATTATTATTATTAAAGTAAATTTGAAGCCTCCAGGGTGCACTTAGCCATCAGGCTACAGTAAGTCATATTTATAAAATAGAAGTTTAAAGTATTGCTATGATTTTTATTTAATTATTATCCAAGCGTTTCCCAAATAGTAATAAGCCACACATTTCACAGTAGGCAGTATGTTTTCCTAACAAAAATTTGGGGGTGTTTGTAATCTGTTAGAGCCATATGTCAACAGATTCCTCCCAAACTAAGAATAGTATAACCTCAAATTATTTTTTACCACAAAAGGACCATCTAAAAATGTCTTGGCTGGTACTGCTTATGTTTCATAAAGTCAGGTTTGGAAAAGTTCTTGCAAATTTAATGTATTTGTAGCAATTGCTTATTTGTCCTCTTTTCATCCTTGACTGTTATAACCATTCATCAGTCACATGCTAGATCTTAGGACAGAATATTACTTATTTGCTATATTTCTTTCTCATTCACCTTCCCTGATAACACATTAACAGAAATGAATTGGAGAGCTTGTGGGCAAGTTAGCAACATAGTTAGGTCCCCCTCATTATTTGTACATAATTTATAATTAAATTGACTTGTCACATTTATAATCTCAAACTGAATATTTAATAAGCAATCTGTGCTCAAACATTGGTTGCATTTAATAAACAAATATTTTAAACCAGCCATTCAAGAAGGATAACTTTTGGGTTTCTTCTGATAACTGCTAAACCATATGCACAGAAGTCTCTTATTTGTTCTACTGTGACTTTCCCAGAGGACATAAACACAGTAAAAACTGATTTTGATGTAAATAGGCTGTGATGACCCAGGGGCTTTTGCCGTTCGGATTGCTTTAAACCTGCATTGCTTGGGCAGCAGTGCTTACTCTCCAGTGAAACATCCTGAAAGCACAAAATGACTCACACTCTCACTGATCCATCCGCTTCAATTCAGAGCACACGAGCTACATACAGCTTGGTTTTGACTGTTGTTGTATAGTTAAGTAGGATTTAGCTAAATATTTGTTTGCTTCCTTCAGTTCAGTTCAGTTCTATTGCTCAGTCATGTCCGACTCTTTGTTACCCCATGGACTGCAGCACGCCAAGCTTCCCTGTCCATCATCAACTCCCGAAGCTTGCTCAAACTCAAGTCCATCGATCAAGTCAGTGATACCATCCAACCGTCTCATCCTCCATCGTCCCTTTCTCCTCCTGCCCTCTTGCTTCCTTACTCTTGAATTATTTTCTATTTCCCCCATGTTTGCTCAGAGCATAATATTCCTTTTGGGGGGTTAGGAAAACTGATTCTTGTCAGAACAGAATTATTCTGCTTTCTGATCAGCTCTCATGTCACATAGAAGTCTCTGGGTGTCAATGTGTGCTTTTTTCTATTTCTCCACTTCTTTTAGGTGTTGCAGGAGGCTGCCCCTGTCCGGGACCAACCAAGACACAGCTGTGTCAAGTGAACCCAGGGAATTATGACCAGCAGGACAAAGGGAGCAGGTTTCTTCCAGCCAAACAGATGCTACATTTCTTAAGCACGAGAGGAGTGACATTGGGACCCCACCAAAGCCTGTTGCCTTTGGTGAATTACAGCTTGATTCCCTGGGCTTTATTCTACACATAAACAAGTCTCATTACTTGTTCTGTCAGTGCCTCTAAGAGAGCAGTCACTCTAGATGATCCACTTTCTATGTCTCTCTAATGTGAATGTGTTCCTGATCATTTTTTGTCAACTGATGTGATAGAGAGGCATCATAGGAGGGAGGCAACACTAAACGGAACACAAGATCACTGGTTGCATGAGGAGGGATGTAGGGCCACCGAAGGATAGGGAAAAAAAAGAATGCCAAATTCCAAATCTTCATGCTTTCCAATTGGTCTGAATAATGGAAGAGGCCTTTGCAGTGACCAGGCAGACAGCCTAAAGCAGTGGTTCTCCGCTGTTTTCGACATTATCGTCACCCAGGAGGCTCTAAAACTACCTACATCTGGGATCCACCCCTCACCCTCCAGCGAGGCTGATTTAATTGACCTGGAATGGGGCCCAGAGATCAGTGTATCATTCCCTCTCTCAGTGCCTTCCAAATGCAGCTGAGGTCAAGAACCTCAGTTTAAAGGAAGCTTCAGGAGTCCCCAAGAGTGGGGATCCCCACTTTGGTATCTTCTCTTAAGGAGCCTGGGGAAGTCCTAAGAACTGTTCAGCAATGGAAGAAATCCCCACTTCTATTTTGTGGGAAGAGGAGGAGGAGATGGCCTGTCGTCACCCCTGGAAACTCCCTGGGGCCTTATGACTCTTCCTGATCTCTCCAAACAGATAGTCGCCACAGACTGCCTTCAGAACGAAGCCCGGCCTGCTGCTCATGTCCATCTTTTCACATTCTTTCAGAACCAAATTCCTTTGGAGAGATTTACAATGAATCTTTTCTCAAGTTGGATTTCAGGCAGGTTGGTATTGGTTATAACCAGTTTGGCTTGGTGTGGATGGAGACCTATTTCTCCAGCAGTAGGAAAGCCTGTGGGGTTTTATGACCTGTTTCTTGAACATAAGCACAATGCAGTTTACAACCACAACAGGTGTGGAGAAAATGTGTCGTAATAGAATCCAGCTTAAAATCAGGTGACTGATTCTGTGCTTCTAGATTAGAACAAATAACTACAACAAAAATCTGCATTAATTTTCTCATCTGAAAAATGGGATGGCCAAGACCTGCCTTTCCTTTCAAAGATCTGTTTAGGAAGATTAAATTAGAAAATGTAAGTGGGTTTAGTTAAAAGCTATATGTTACTCTTCAGAGGTGAAATACTGGACAGTCCAGTTGCAGTATGGTTTTCAATTTAGAATTCATTGCATTGAAAGAAACCTACCTTCTTTAGCCAATTTCCAAACTTCAGGAGGGCATGGAAGATGAAAATGCCTATATTAGCTCACACGTGTGAATCAAGATTTGTTAAAAATACCTTGCATTGGTAAAGGTTTTAAGTTTTTTTTTTTTAACTTATCAGAGATTTAAGCCATTTTATCTTTTAACCACTTGGTAGAAAATAAACTCCAAACCTAAGAAATTTTCAGCATGTAGACTGTCTCGATTTTTTCTAGACTCAAGTTATTTACATCCTCTTTACTGAATCCCAGACTTAAAAAAAAATAATTCATTCTTAAGTACTTCAATATTAAAACACTTTTGGGATAAATGGTAGCGGTTTTAATGGTGATAAATGTGGAAACAGAGTCATCCTGGCATCTAGCTGAAAGTCACATGACTTATTTTTATCACTAGGACTTGAAACTTTTAAGTTCTTCAATTTTATTAGAAAGAAGTAATCCCCTCACCTTTTTTTAAAGCTCATTAAAAAATGTATCACGTCTCATAAATAAATGTGTTTTGTTAAAAACAATATCAAATAGGTGCTATTTGGGATTGGTTCTCATCAGTCAGTGGATAAATAAGTTGTAGAAAAGAGCCATAAAGTCAGAGAACTAGATGGGACTTGATTATCTTGTCCAGCTCCCTCATTTAAAAATATTTATTTATTTATTTGGCTGCCTGGGGTCTTGGTTTCGACATGCAGGATCTTCTGCTGTGGTTCATGGACTGTCTAGTTGTGGCCTGTGTTGTGGCTTGGGAGGACTTTGGAGCAGGTGGCCTTCAGTAATTGTGGCATGTGGGCTTAGTTGCTCTGTGGGATGTGGGGTCTTAGTTCCCCAGTCAGGGATTAATTGAACCTGGGTCCTCTGCATTGCAAGGCTGATTTTTAACCACTGGACCACCAGGGAAGTCCCCTCCCTCATTTTAAAGATGAAGAAAATAAGGCCTAGAGATGACTGTATATTTGTAATATATATATTTCTATAACATATTTATATATAGTTATATATACTTATAATGTATACTTATATATATTTATAACATACTTCTACATATAAATATATATGATTTTATATGTAATTTTAAAATTTTTTTTTCATTTATTTTTATTAGTTGGAGGCTAATTACTTTACAATATTGTAGTGGGTTTTGTCATACATTGACATGAATCAGCCATGGTTTTTTCTATTTCCTCAACTTCTTTTAGTGTTTGCAGGAGCTGCCCTGCCGAACCTATACCAAGAGACACAGCTTTCAAGTGAATACCAAGGGAAATGATACAGAGGAAACAAAGGAGCATTTCTTCCAGCCAAACAGTTGCTACATTTCTTAAGCACGAGAGGAGTGACATTGGGACCCCACCAAAGCCTGTTGCCTTTGGTGAATTACAGCTTGATTCCCTGGGCTTTATTCTACACATAAACAAGTCTCATTACTTGTTCTGTCAGTGCCTCTAAGAGAGCAGTCACTCTAGATGATCCACTTTCTATGTCTCTCTAATGTGAATGTGTTCCTGATCATTTTTTGTCAACTGATGTGATGGAGAGGCATCATAGGAGGGAGGCAACACTAAACAGAACACAAGATCACTGGTTGCATGAGGAGGGATGTAGGGCCACCGAAGGATAGGGAAAAAAAAGAATGCCAAATTCCAAATCTTCATGCTTTCCAATTGGTCTGAATAATGGAAGAGGCCTTTGCAGTGACCAGGCAGACAGCCTAAGGCAGTGGTTCTCCGCTGTTTTCGACATTATCGTCACCCAGAAGGCTCTAAAACTACCTACATCTGGGATCCACCCCTCACCCTCCAGCGAGGCTGATTTAATTGACCTGGAATGGGGCCCAGAGATCAATATATCATTCCCTCTCTCAGTGCCTTCCAAATGCAGCTGGGGTCAAGAATCTCAGTTTAAAGGAAGCTTCAGGAGTCCCCAAGAGTGGGGATCCCCACTTTGGTATCTTCTCTTAAGGAGCCTGGGGAAGTCCTAAGAACTGTTCAGCAATGGAAGAAATCCCCACTTCTATTTTGTGGGAAGAGGAGGAGGAGATGGCCTGTCATCACCCCTGGAAACTCCCTGGGGCCTTATGACTCTTCCTGATCTCTCCAAACAGATAGTCGCCACAGACTGCCTTCAGAACGAAGCCCGGCCTGCTGCTCATGTCCATCTTTTCACATTCTTTCAGAACCAAATTCCTTTGGAGAGATTTACAATGAATCTTTTCTCAAGTTGGATTTCAGGTTTTTTAGATGTACTATCGGCGCAGTTACCATGTTGGTTCTACCTGTGCCTTGAAAGATTTTGACTGCTTACATTGGTGACTCTTGATCATGGGGTGTTAAAAACAGAAAACAAAAACACTGATGCTTGGGCCAGCCTCCCAGAGATTGTTGATTGAATTGAAATGATTGAAGTCTGGACACAAGTATATTTTTACATGCTCCTCAAGGGGCTTCCCTGGTGGCTCCGAGGGTAAAGAATCTGCCTGCAATGCAGGAGACCTGGGTTTGGTTAGGAAGATATCCTGGAGCGAGGGCATGCAACCCACTCCAGTATTCCTGCCTGGAGAATCCCCATAGACAGAGGAGCCTGGCGGGCTACAATCCATGGAGTCGCAAAGAGTAGGACACAACTGGGCGACTAAACACCACATAGCACGAGGGATTTTGAGCTGAGCCTGGATGGAGAATTACTGGCTTAGGTAACGAGGAGCCCTCACTGACTGGAGCTCTTTTGGGGAATGAGGGGTTGCTTTCTTACACACAGAAGTCCTCCATATCACTGCCTAATGGGGGTGTCACATTCTTGGGAGGATGTAGGGCCAGTTAGGATGGGGGCTAATAATGCGCTATCCATGTCCTCTCATTAAATTTATTTTTTTAGTTGTATCCGACTCTTTTTGACCCTATGGACTGTAGCTCCCCAGGCTTCTCTGTCCATGGAATTCTCCATGCAAGAATACTGGAGTGGGTAGCCAGTCCCTTCTCCAGGGGATCTCCCTGATTCAGGGATTGAACCCAGGTCTCCTGCATTGCAGGCAGATTCTTTACCACTCATCCACCGAGGAAGCCCAACTGGGTGGCAAAATTCATCTGTGAAGATCCCTAAATGCCATCAGACTTTTCATCATTAGAGACCAGGACATCCTCTGAAATCAGACAAGATAAATATTTTTAGGTCTGACCTGAACAGAAGACTTCTCAGGACAAATTTCTATTCTGTGTCTGGGTTGGATGTAGCCATCAGGAATTGGTTGTCAGATCAGGTCAGAGAGTGTGCTGCTTGTGAAGAAATGAGTATTATTTGCCAGCAAGTCACTGACCTGTCTCCTCAGGACACACAACCTTATTCTTTGGCTCTTTGTGGCTGAACTTTTATAGAAAACACTATTTCCACTTTAAAATGAGAACTGAGACTGCAGATGGATTCTCTGAATTTGAATGAATGAAGCAATGTCCGCACCCTTTTCACCCATGATCAGGAAATGACTTTCTTTTTTATTTCCTATGATGGAGGTGTGTTTCTTATCAGGACAGCAACATCGACTTTGGTACTGTCAGCAACTCATATTAGCCAATTATGTTTCCCTTTAATACAAGGGTTTGAATTTTTTTTTCTATCTCTTAGTTTTGCATTTAAAAAGTACTACATGGTTCATCAAAAAAGCTTAATATTGGGAACAGGAAAATGAGAAAGAAAAAGAAAGGGGTTATATTACTATTTATACATTTACCATTTTGGCTTATGTCTTTTCAGATTTTGGTTTTGTTTTTTAATTTCAGGAAAACACAACTGAGTAGTTAAAAGAGTCTAAGAAGAGATCAAGTCAAAAGCTCAGTTATAAGAAGTAAGAAGCCCAGTAATCAAACTTGAACACCACAAGAAACAGACATTGAATCACTAAGTGTTGGTCTGGAGACTAAGAAGGGTTTGATTTCCCAGTATAGCGTAGGTTCTGGAAACTATGGTCAGGTGGGGATTTAAATGACCACATCTTTGGGGAAGTGGAGGGCTACAGAGGTCAGGAAATAAGCTGAGTCAAGCAAATATCTTTTTTAAATTACATCATGGGCAATTTTTCCTTTGAAATATCCTTTAAAACCATCCCTCCTGTCTACGCACCTAAAGCAAATGCAGCCTGGTCGCCTTCTCTGACTGAGAATCTTCCTTCCCCCAGATGACATTACATACTGCTGCCAGATGCATCTCCTTAAACTGCTATTTTAACATTATCTTTTTCCTCCTTGGAGATAAAAAAATGTCTCCGATTGTCGAGTTGGGTCAGTTCCAGACTTCTCCTGGCTTTCATAGTTCTCTATAACTTAACTCTAATCCATTTATTCAGCTGTTTTTCATGTCATTCTCTCCTTCTCTCGCACTCCAATCAGGTTGATGGGTTAATTGCTCTAAAAGGGCATCATACTCCTTACCTTAATCCTTACTCTCATCCCCATTTGAGCTTCCCAGGTAGCTCAGCTGGTAAAGAAACTGCCTGCAATGCAGGAAACTCCGGTTCAATTTCTGGATTGGGAAGTTCCCCTGGAGAAGGGATAGGCTCAGTTCAGTTCAGTTCAGTCGCTCAGTCATATCTGACTCTTTGTGACCCCATGGACTGCAGCACACCAGGCCTCCCTGCCCACCACCAAGTCCCAGAGTTTACTCAAACTCATGTCCATTTAGTGGGTGATGCCATCCAACCGTCTCATCATCTGTCATCCCCTTCTCCTCCTGCCCTCAATCTTTCCCAGCATCAGGGTCTTTTCAAATGAGTCAGTTCTTCACATCAGGTGGCCAAAGTTTAGGAGTTTCAGCTTCAACATCAGTTCTTCCAATGAATATTCAGGACTGATTTCCTTTAGGATGAACTGGTTGGATCTCCTTGCAGTCCAAGGGACTCTCAACAGTCTTCTCCAACACCACAGTTCAAAAGCATCAATTCTTTGGTGCTCAGCCTTCTTTATAGTCCAACTCTCACATCCATACATGAGCACTGGAAAAACCATAGCCTTGACTAGACAGACCTTTGTTGGCAACGTAGTGTCTCTGCTTTTTAATATGCTATCTAGGTCATAACTTTCCTTCCAAGGAGTAAGCGTCTTTTAATTTCATGGCTTCATTCACCATCTGCAGTGCTTTTGGAGCCCCCCAAAATAAAATCTGACACTGTTTCCACTGTTTCCCCATCTATTTTTCATGAAGTGATGGGACCAGATGCCATGATCTTAGTTTTCCGAATGTTGAGCTTTAAGCCAACTTTTTCACTCTCCCCTTTCACTCTCATCAAGAGGCTTTTTAGTTCCTCTTCACTTTCTGCCATAAGGGTGGTGTCATCTGCGTTCTTGAGGTTATTGATATTTCTCCTGGCAATCTTGGTTCCAGCTTGTGCTTCTTCCAGCCCAGCATTTCTCATGATGTACTCTGCATATAAGTTGAATAAGCAGGGTGACAGTATACAGCCTTGACGTACTCCTTTTCCTATTTGGAACCAGTCTGTTGTTCCATGTCCAGTTCTAACTGTTGCTTCCTCATCTGCATATAGGCTTCTCAAGAGGCAGGTCACTATTTACTTACTAATTTGTATTAGTCACTGTTTTATTTTTGTTATATATTTCTTTTAAATTTAATCACAAGTTCATTGAAAATAATATCTATAGCTGGGTCATTTCTCATATAGTATATAGGATCAAATTTGTGTACATAAGTGTGTGTGTGCTCAGTCATGTCCAACTTTTTACCACCCTATGGACTATAGCCCACCAGGTTCCTCTGTCCATGTGATTCTTCAGTCAATACTGGAGTCGGTTGCCATGCCCTCCTCCAGGGAATCTTCCCAACCCAGGGAACAAACTCACATGTCCTACATCTGTATTAGCAGGTGGATTCTTTACCACTGAGCCAATATGTAAATAATTACTCAGTTCATTAGATAGAATAGAGATTGTACATAATTTAATATTCAAATTCTATTATAGAATCTAACAATAGAATTAAATTCTATTGTAAATTCTATTTTCCTAGGATTTTAAATGAAATTATCCTTTCTTTTCTTCACTCACTGAAATAGTTTTTTCTATTTATGCAACATAATTCATCATCTGTAACATAACACATAAATATTATACAACAAAATTCATCGATAATAAAGCTTAGAAAAGACTGTAACTTGCAGGTATAACGATCAAACTCAAATATTTTTACCTCTTTTTTTCATATTCATCAGTGGCATTAAAACAGATTCACTCAAAGTAATCTAGGGTAAATATGAATTTATCACCCTCATGATAAGGAAGCTAGATAGTGCTCAAGGATAGATAAGAAGGTTACATTCTTTAAGTTCATTTAACTACCATTTTATCTATGTTCACCTTCCACAGTTATACCAGAAATTTATATTTAGAAAAAATAGAATCTTGGAGGACTCATATTTAAAGAACATGTAAAATGGTAATGATTGTAAAATCAAATAAAAAATAAAATCACAAGCCCAGCCAGAAGAAAGTACCAACACAGATAAGAACTGTCATCTGGGTACCATTTCCTCTTAGAAGACAGAACCATGGATACAGAGGGCTGACTGTAAGTTAAACTTGGATTTTTTACTCTGTGTGTGGGGCGCTTGGCATGCTGAAATCCAGCTTGTTCAAAGTTCAATTGTATATCCTTTCAGTGATTTCTAATATAGATGGCCTCAAATATTTTTCTCAAATATATTTCTAATATAGATGGCCTCATATATTAAGTTATATAACATTTATTGTGGATGATTTCCCACGAAATATGTACAAACATACAACATCCTTTTCTATAGGCTCCTAATCTTCCATTGGATTTGACCAATCTCTATTGATAGACATTAGTTTGACTCACAATATTCCGTTGTCTTTAACCTTTTTAATCATTTAGTTTGTTTGCTTACTTTGTCTTTGTGCTGGTATAAACACTGCACAAAGAAACATATATATTCTTGTACCTACATCTGTTTGTCCTTGACAGACTAGGAAACATGATTTAAAATGTTTTCTTCTGCTTCTGTATTCATGGAAAACAGTCAGAGAAATAAGCAAAATCTCAAAGAAAAACCACCCATAAGCTCAACATTTAGAGAAAACCACTTCTAAGGATCTCTGTCTTTCCAAATTCTCTGTTTATCTATATGGTTTATTTCTTTTTGTTATTGAAATATAGTTGATTTACAATATTATATTAGTTTCAGATTACAACATAGTGATTCAGTATTTTTAAGGATTATACCCTTAAGTTATTATAAAATAATTATCTCTATGGTTTAAAAGGATAACTATATTCATATGTTTCTCAGTAAAATCAAAATTCAAAAATTTCTTTGTCCTCATTGCATCTAATGATGTGATTATGAGCTCTCATGAAAAAAAAAGTTTGCTTTGGAATATATATCTGGAACAAAGGTCTTAGAAGATGTATCTGCAATAGTGAATCTCACCTTGTCTGTTCCTTTATAACTCTTGAAGACCAGCTATTTTTCAGTAATGAAAACATCTACAGTTCTGGAGACTGAGCCATGCCGGGTGCTGGTGAAGACAAGGTTGGGTAGAAGAGGAGGGGCAGTTGAAAGGTGTCTGAGCAGCCAAAAGGTGCATTCTTTTAAACATCTTTTGGTTTTTTGAAATTTATTATTTATTTTTTGGCTGCACTGGGTCTTCATTACTGTTTTGGATCTTTCTCTGGTTGCGGCAAGCATGGGCTACTCTTCATTACCATGTGAAGGCTTCTCATTGTGGTGGCTTCTCTTTGTTGAGGAGCATGGGGTGTAGGCTCATGGGCTTCAGTAGTTGTGGCTTGTGGGCCCTAGAGCACAGGCTCAGTAGTTGTGGCCCAAGGGTTTAGTTTCTCAGGGGCATGTGGAATCTTCTCAAAGCAGGGATTGAACCCATGTCCCCTGCATTTGCAGGCAAACTCTTATCCACTGAACCACCAGGGAAGTCCAACACTGTGATTTCTAACCCTAAGTTTCAGCTTTCTCCTTCCCTTGGAAAGATGATTTGGGGTGAACTCAAACTTCCATTTAAAATATACATAGCAACTTGAAATAATAAGTTGTAATTTGGGATAGGTTGCTTGATTTGGGATAGGTTACTTGATCTTATTTTCTGTGTATGAACTTTCTAGTTTATCAACAAGTTTCATCCTCTGTAAAGTGAGGGACGTGGACTAGGTGATTTATACAGTTTTTCCTAGCCTAGCTGTGAGCTACTGAATTCCAGGATTCTAAGTCTAATCCTTTCCTATTTGAAGGATACCATCACACATTGCCCGGCACCAAAAAGTTTCTTGATAAATGTCTGTTGACTTCAGTTAAACAGGGACAGAAAAGATCAAAGCTAACTAGATTAATTACTCTATGAAAAATAGAGACTCGGTATAAATGACTGAAAAAAGCAAATTCCACTGTGGCAGGATGTCTGGTAATTATTTTGCTCTTAATTAGTCTTAAGTTGATAACGGCCAAAACGTTGACTGGTAATAGAATTATGAGCGTCACATATAATGTAACCAGATTGAGGAAATAAATACTGAAGTTTGAATTCATTCTGACTGCATACTAATTTAAAGTATGGCAAATCAGAGAAGAATCCATTACAGATATTCAAGAAACATGGAAGTCAGTCCCTATTGGATAAAAAAAAATGGACCCTCTGTTTATACTTCATTTTACCTCCTTTATCTTTGAATCCTCCTCCATCTCACATACTCACTTCTTGTTCTGCATGTTGCCCTTTGATGACTTCTTGTCTTCAAGATTGTGCACTTAACCAAGTTTCCCCGCTCTAAATACACTGGAGGTGGGTCTGAAATAACCCAGACACACCGGGGAACTTGTCCCAGGTCACCCGCTCTTCAGGCAGAATGGAAGAGACCTGAAAGCACTGGTGCTGAAATTGAGGGTGGACTCATGGGGGCTGAGCCACATGGACACCTAGGTTGATTAAAATGTGAATACCCTAAAGATACTGTCTCCGCTGTAAAGAAACTGCCTACTAAGCAGGAGACGTGGGTTTGATCCCTGGGCCAAGAAGATCACCTGGAGAAGGAAATGGCAATTTACCCACTCCAGTATTCTTCCTAGTTCATAGGTATCTTTCTTCTTGGCACAACCTCACATGGCAAGAGAAGTGGCCCTGTATTTTTATTTGCTAAGCCTGGAGACCCAAATCTAACAGCCACGAGTACCAGCAATTTAAAAAACAGTTATACTTTGTTGAGCTCTTTTTTTTTTTTTTAAACAGAATGGTTGACTGGCAGTTGACCAATTTCTTTAAAGGTTTTAAGTTAATTTTGTCCTCATCCTAAACCTATGGTTAGTTTGCATAAAGGCATTGTGATTTCACCTTTCTTTTTTAATTGCTCTAGAATCAAAATGTCTATTTTGACTCCATGGTCACCAGAATGTAGCTTACAAAAAGGGAACAGTTGTTAGTCCTGGCTAAAAGCCAGACATTTGGTGTAGAATTATCAGTTGCTTATTCTACTAGAAGTTTCAGTAGAAGCTTGTAAAGCAGGTTTTCCTTATTGGTTTGGATTGAGTAGCCAGGAGACCATTTACACTGCTGTTTATTTTCATTGCATAGTGAAGAGCCCCGAGCATTCACACTGGAGAAGACTGGGCAAAGCTCGATAAGCAGTGTGGCCACGGGCTAATCACCTAGATAGAGAGCTCGCCAGTGAGTGCTGGGCACAGAGCAGGGAAGCCCAGAGCCAAGTTTGGTTGGAGGTCTTGGCAGGGCACCACCAGCAAAGAAAGAAAAACCAGAAATTTTACTAAATTGGTCATTTTATGGACACTTAGTTTCTTCATTACTTACCACTCTCAAGCAACCATATAAATCATCTCGTGCCTGAAATCTAAAATTCCAAAGAGTTGGTAAGTGAGCAGCTGTGGGCAGCTGAGGCTTCTTGCCAGCATAAAACCCGAAGGACATTCCGGGTCTTTCGCCAGCTCCCCAAAGCCCTCTTTCCTTTCTTCTCTGAGCCCTGGGGATTGGCAGCCTGTTTCCTTTCCACTGTCACCACCTGTTCTTTCCAACTGCGTTTATCTGCTCCCTTGGTACAGAAGACAGTCCTGCCGCTTCTGCTTACCTTGTTCATAGCGACCGCCATTTATTGACGGCCTACCATGCTTCAGAATCTCTCCTGGGTGCTTTATACCATAATATTGTTTAATCTTTACTATAGTCTTGAGATAGAGATTTCTGCCTCCCATCTTACTGAGGAGGAACTGAAATTCTGAAAGGTCAAAGAAAATACCATGGCCTTAAGTAATGAAGATGCGATTCAAAGACTGCTATTATCTCTGTGTGCTTCCTGAGACAGACAGCACCCCTTGTCTGATACTGCCAGTAAAACCCTAAGAAATGGACTTTCCCTCGTTCGGCCCCAGATCCTCTCACAGGAAAATACAGAGACCACAGCCATGATAATAGTGGGTCTTTGAGGCTTAATGAGACTTTCTGAGGTGAGATGAGATAGATAAGAGATCTCCTAAAGAAGTGGTTTTCAAACTTTGATGTATATGACAGGGCTCCAGTTATTAAAGAGTTAAGTGGTAGAGTGTGTGACTTCCTTCTGTACTGCAAGCCAAAGTGGGCAGAAAACCTAAATAGACACTTCTCCAAAGAAGACAGACAGATGGCTAATGAAAAGATGCTCAATATCACTCATTATCAGAGAAATGCAAATCAAAACTACAAGGAGGTATCACCTCACACCATCATCAAAAAATCTACAAACAATAAATGCTGGAGAGAGTGTGGAGAAAAGAGAACCCCCTTGCATTGCATTGTTGGCAGAAATGCAAAAGCAGGTAGTCAGAGTTTTGAATGTGGTTGTTCAGAGCAGTTATATGATAATGGTAGAAGCTCAGAGGCCAGTGAGGTGAGGGCAGAGGTTTTAGTAGGGAAGGACCACTTGACCTAATTTCACCTATTAGTTTAGCTAGAACTCAATCTAGTCCCGTTTCTTGAAGATGTGAGGTTTGGAGGGGTGGGGGTTGGATTTGTTTTTTTTTTTTTTTAACTTTTATTCATTTAATTTTTGGCCAAAAGAATCTTGCTTACCCTTGTAGAGTCCATGAGATCCTTTCTGCTCTCTCTGGCATAACAATAATCTCAGCACCCTTAATTTCCTAGTTTTTCATTCTTTAGTATGAGAAACACAAGATCCGTTGACAGTCCAAGAACTAACTTCTTTCAATACAGTAAGCCCCCTACATATGAATCTTTAAGTTGCAAACTTTCAAAGATGCTAACATGCATGCCAGACCCTGTATGCCAGCTGTTGTTCTGCACTATAGTACTTTTCAAGGTACTGTACTGTAAGGTTTAAAATGTTTTCTTTATTTTTTGTGTTTGTTTTCTTATGTACATATTATTTGTGTGAAAAGTATCATACACCTATTACTGTACAGTACTATGTAGCCAATTGTGTTAGTTGGGTGCCTACGCTAAATGTTGGACTTATGAACACTCTCTTACAATGGAACTCATTCATATGTAGGGCACTTACTATACAGCGAGAGCTTTAACAATGGTTCCTGGCAAATGTTTACAAGTACTTATATTTTACAGTCTTGGAGAAGGAAATGGCAACTCACTCCAGTATTCTTGCCTGGGAAATCCCATGGACAGAGGAGCCTGGTGGGCTATAGTCCATGCAGTGACAAGAGTTGGAAACGACTTAGCGACTGAACAACAATAACATATTTTACAATCTGCCACAAGCCTGTGACAAATGTGATTTATAATCTACGGAGGTTCTTAAGGAAAATGTTCCTTTCTTCTTCCTAAGTATTGTGAAGGCCTTGCATTAAAGTAAAATAATTTTGAAAAATAGGTTTTAATCACAGAATTAGAAATGGAACCATAGGGGAATCTAACTAGTAGGTAATAAGGATGATACCAGCATAAGAAAATCTATGCACATTTACTGCACAGGAACTGAATTTTGTCTGTGGTCATGAGCATGGTCATTTACCAGTTTGCTCTTAAAATCAAACATCTTCAGAGGAGGAAAGAGAGAAGAAACTGAGTTTTATTACCAGCCTTCTCAATGCTTAGAGTGTTCATTTTAGATGCTGTTTAATTCTCATAACAATCTTTAGATATAAATGATATTCTTCTGTACTTTCTCGCTGATCCCACAAACCTCATATGTCCTCTCAGGGCAACTTCTAGTTAATTATTTAAAACAAAACAAAATGAAATAACAGATTTACTTTAATGTGATTTATGGAAGAGTGAAGTAACAGATTCTTGCTCTTTGATATGTACTTCTGGACTTAGTAATGTAACCACAGAATTACATGGAAACTACAGTTGTTGAATCATATAAAAAATATAGTAGGTGACGATTTATTGGTGTCTTGGAAAATGACATCAGGAAAACGTAGAGAGGAGGAAGATTCAAGTTAGAGGGATTCAGAATGCACAAAGGCAGGGAGGTCTGAAACAACAGAGAAAGAAGACTGTAAATGATTCAGGATTGCTATAGAACAGGGGTTGACAAACTGACCCATAGGCCAAATATGGCCAGTCATCTAGTGTTTATGGCCTGTGAGCTAAAAATGGGTTTTACAACACTTTAACATGTTTGGAAAACAACCACAAAAAGAATATTTTATGAGGCATGAAAATTATATGAAATTCAAATTTTAGTGTCCATAAATATAGTCATATTGGAAGGCAGACACACTCACTTGTTTATATATTATATATAGTTGCTTTCGTGTGATGACCGCAGAGCTGAGTAATTGAAACAGAGGGTGCATGAAGTACTCTCATTGCTGCCCAGTGCGTGATAATTTACGCTGATGCACTTATAACTCTAACAGCATTTTGAGTGTAGCACGTATCACTATTGTTATTGCGTTGTTCAGTGGCTCAGTCATGTCCAACTCAAACTCATGTCCACTGAGTCGGTGATGCCACCCAACAGTCTCATCCTCTGTCGTCCCCTTCGCCTCCTGCCTTCAATTTTTCCCAGCATCAGGGTCTTTTCCAATGAGTAGGCTCTTCTCATCAGGTGGCCAAAGTATTGGAGCTTCAGCCTTAACATCAGTCCTTCCAATGAATATTCAGGATTGATTTCCCTTAGGGTTAACCAAGACATTTATATTTATTACCAGAGCATACCTATCATGTCAAAACAAGAAGAGTAGGTTGCTGTGTTTTTTTTGGACATACTATCTTGAAAGTGAGAGTGTTAGTCGCTCAGTCATGTCCTACTCTTTGCAGCCCATAGACCATAACCTGCCAGGCTCCTCTGTCCATGGAATTCTTCATGCAAGAATATGGGAGTGGGTAGTCATTCTCTTCTCCAGGGGATCTTCCCCACCCAGGGATTATGTCTGGGTCTCCCTCATTGCTAGCAGATTCTTTACTGTCTGAGCTACCAGGGAAGCCCATCTTATTTTATTGAAATAGCAGTACGCTCGTACATGGTCCAAGAACACTTGAATAATATAGCAAATATAATCACATGTCAAAAATCAGTCTTCAAACATCATAGTCAAAGATGCCATGCTTGCCTAAAATCTATGATCTTGCCAATGTAAAACCACACATCCACACCTCAGTCACCACCAAACCATTCTGAGCTTCCTTAACTGTGAGCTGTTTGAAGCTACCAGTTTGAGCACTGTTGATTATTTTTTTCAATCCTTAATAGCTGCAGGGATCTCAGCAGGGGTTGGAGGAACCAGCTCAACCTTGGCATAGTGCCAAAATGTGGTCAGCTGAAGCTTGGAGTAAGTCACGGGAGCGTTGACCAGTGCCGGGACGTTCTCTGCAACATTATGGACAAACTGCGCCATGGTTCTCGGACGGAAAGTCTGCCACCCCAACTGGCTGCCTGAATGTCACCCGTCTGGAGGTGAAAAGGAGGTTTTGAATGTCACATTTTAAGGCAAAGTGGAGCATGGATGATTTTGTTATTATATGGTAAAAAATTTTGTATATTATACAAGGACATGATAGCTGTGCTACAAGAATACAATATATATAGGCATTATCAGACCAAGCCTTGGTAACAATATTTTAATTCACAGGAAAGTCACAGTCAGAAAAATAGATAATTTTAACTTAATGCAGAATATCTCATCACAGCAAAATTTCTGCACAAAAATAAAAAAATGAAAATGGGACTGTAATCAAAGCAAGTTTCAGAGTGATTTGTTATTCAAGCAGAAAACCATTTACCAATACAAGTTAATTAAATTGTGTTTGATTTCAACAGCTGAAGAAATCTGTACATAAAAATAAACATGTTTAAGACTATTAGCCACTTAGTGAGAACAGTTGCTTGAGGGCCTGGGGAACAGCATCAATAGTCAATTTAAAAACAAGATTTAAATTTAAATCAATTAAAAAAATTTTTTTTGCATTGTTTTCCTTGCTCTTGATGAGCTGACAGATGCTACTGATCCTCCTCAATGATTGGTTATTTGAGGAGTCCAGACAGAATTTGAGGTGACCAAAGTATTAACCTCTGTGAAAAGTATGTGTGGAAAAAAGCAGAGGTGAGACTGAAGTCAAGAAATACAAATTCAGCACAACCTGAAGTAGAATCTGCTATGATGTGTGATAACTGATGATGGTGAAAATGTATATGCCACAGGAAAAGGCTCAGTTGGACAAATTTACAAGGCTTGTGAAAAGGGAAGGTTGTACATTGTTCCTCAGAAGCTAGTTTGCAGAAAATATGTGAATCTATTGTGTTCTTGAAATCTACTGCATGTGTTATTGCAGTGTCAGTGGCAAATTTCACTGCTGTTGGGGACTTAACAATTGTTAGTTCCAAGAATTCTTGCCGGAAATAGAAGCTAAATGTCTTGACCTATCATACAGTGGTTCAATGGCTTAATGGTAAAGTCTTACTGTAATTTTTAAAACGTTTAGGCCCGAGGGACTTCCCTGGTGGCGCAGTGGATAAGAATCTGCCTGCCAATGCAGGGGATATGTGTTCAGTCCCTGGTCAGGGAAGATCCCACACTCCAAGCAGCAACTAAGCCCGTGTACCGCGACTACCAAGCCTGTGCTCTAGAGTTCTTGAGCTGCAATTACTGGAGCCCATAACCTAGAGCCTGGGCTCCACAATGAGAGAAGCCACCACAATAAGCCCTTGCTCTGTAAGGAAGAGTGGACCCCAATCGCCAAAACTAGAGAAAGTCTGCGGCCGCAATGACGATCCAGCACAGCAAAAAGTTCATTCATTCATTAAAAATTATGGAACTGTGCTTATTTAAAAAAAAAAAAAGTTTAAGGCTGAGCCATGAAACAAATCTCAATTGATTTCAAAAGACTGAAATCTTACGCAGTGTTTTTCTGATGGCTAAAATAGTTAGAAATCAATAATAAGAAATCCTACAGAGTTTCACATATGTGGAAATTAAACAGCACACTTCTAAATAACAAACACCTGCATCAAAAAATGAATCCCAAAGAATATTAAAAACCATTCTGAACTGAAAAAGGAAAACACAAATGAAGTCTGTGTTATATATTAAAGCAGTGTTTGGAACAAAATCTGTAGCTTGAAATCCTTATAAGACAAAGACATTTTTAGCCTAAGTTTCCACATTAAGAAACAAGGAAAATGAAAAGAAAATTAAATTTAAGATAGGGGAAAGAGGACATAAATACATAAATCAAAAATCAAGGAAATAAAAACATAAAGAAACTTACAAAGCCAAAATTTGAGTCTTTGAAAAAAATTAATAACATTGACAAATAACTAGATTAATCAAGAGAAAAGAAAACACAAATTGACAATATAGACACAAAAGAGGGGACTTCCCTTGTGGTCCAGTGGGTAAGACTCTTCCTTGCAATGCAGGGGACATGGGTTTGCTCCCTAGTCCAGGAAGATCCCACATCCCATGGAGCTACAAAGCCAGTGTATCACAACTACTGAGCCCGAGCTCTAGAGCCTGGGTGCTGCAACTACTGAGACCATATGCTGCAACGACTGAAGCCCACTTGTCCTAGAACCTGTGCTCCACAACAAGAGAAGCCACCGCAATGAAAAGCCGTCCACCACTAGAGAGTACTCCCACCAGCTGCAACTGGAGAAAGCCCAAGTGCAGCAACAAAGACCCAGGGAAGAAAAAATAAAATAAGTCTTTAAAAAAAAGAGAGAGAGATAAGACAGACTGATCAAGTTGGGTTTACCTCAGGAGTTTACATTTGAAAGATCAATGTTATCTACTGTATTAGAAAAAGAAAAACTATACACACATCTCAAAAGATGCTTAACACACATCTCAAAAGATGCATAAAATGAGTTTTACAAAATTCAACATTTATTCTCAATAAAAATTTGTGAGAAATAGAGGGGAGTTTCCTGATTCTGATTAAGGGCATTCTTAGCTACACCATATTTAATACTGAAAAACTGAGTTGTATCCCTCTAAGATCAAGACCAGGCAAGGAAGGATGTTCAGTCTCACCACTTCTATTCAACATTATTCAAGATGCAATAATACAAGAAAAAGAAGTAAAATACATGTAGACTGGAAAGAAAGAAAATGATCTTCATTCACAAATAACATGGTCATGCACACAGAAAATCCTAAGGGGGTTGCCAAAAGCTTTTAAAACTAGTGAATAAATCTGGCAAGGTTGTAGGATACATGGTCAATATACAAAAATTAAATGTGTTTCTAGGCACTAACTTAGACAACTGGAATTTGAAAATATTTTAAATTATATTTTGTTGTTGTTTAGTTGCTAAGTTGTGTCCAACTCTTTGCAACCCCAGGGACCATAGCCGCCATGCTCCTCTGTGCCTGGGATTTCCCAGGCAAGAATACTGGAGTGTGTTGCCATTTCCTTCTCCAGGGGATCTTCCTGACCCAGGGATCAAATCCTGCTTGGCAGGTGAATTCTTTACCACTGAGGCACCAGAGAAACCCCAAATTTTATAAAGTATATTAAGTGCTTAATATTTAATATACTTAACAAACTATGGGCAAGACTTGTATATTGGAAACATTGCAAAGAGAAATTAAAGAAATTAAAGATCTAAATAAATGGGAAGATAAATGACTCAATATGGCTAAAAATGTCAATTCCCCAAACTCATTTCTAGAACTTGTGCATTCTCAGGCACAGTCCTAACAGGTTGTATTGTAACACTGACAGATATGTTCTAAGTTTAAATGGAAATGCAAAAGACCTAAAATAGCCAAAGTATTCTGAAAATACAGTCCAGTGTTGGAATGTTCACACAATTGTATTTCAAGAATTAATTTAAGGCTACAGTAATCAAGACAGTGTGGCATTGGCATGGACAAGGATACTTATGCTGCTCAATGAAGCAGAATAGCAACAAGAAAAGACCCACACTTATATGGCCAATAGATTTTTATAAATGTACAATTTCAATGGGAAAAGAAAATATTTTCAACAAATGGTGCTGGAATAACTGAATAAACATGTGAAAAAATTGGACTATGGTCCCTACACCACACTACATACTGAAATTAATTCAAGATAAATTCTAGACCCAAATGTGAAAGCTAAAACCAAAGAAAGAAATACAGGAGGATATTTTTCAAATGTGAATAAGCAGATTTCTTAGGAAAAGTATTAAAAAAAACTCTATTAAATATTAAATAATGATTAAATGTATCAAAAATTTAAACTGATATTTTGCCCCTCAAGAAATGTCTTAAATAAATGAAAAGGCAACCAACTAAAGATTAACAAAAATCTTGTATCCAGAACATGTGAGGAACTATAAACCAATAATAAAAAGACAACCCAATGAGTATATGGGCAAGACTTAAACAGGCACTTCACAAAAGAAGATTATAAATGGTCAGTAAACACATGAAAAAATGTTGAATGGTAATAGTCATCAGAGAAACACAAAATAAAACCACAGTGGATTTATTTCTGGATTCCATTTCACACCCATAAAGTAACTAAAATTTTAAACACTGACAACACCAAATGCTGCTGCATGTGGAATAACCGGAACTCTTCTACGTTGCTGATGGACACATAAACTGCTTCAAACACTTTGAAAAACCATTTTAAAATCATTACGAGAAGTCCAAAAGTTCTAGCCCTAGGTGTTTGTTTATACAAGGAAAACATGAGCAAATGACCAATGAAATACTTGCCTAAGAATGTTCCCAGTAGCTTTATTCATAATAGCCAAAACATGGAAACAACTCAAATGTCCATCAGAAGAAAAATGGATTAAAAAATTGTAGTATATTTATACAATATGATACTCCTCAGTGACTAAAAAAAAGAATTATTGATACATAGGAGAACATGGAAGTCAGGGACAAAGAGTACACAGAGTATGATTCTTCTTATATGAAGTTCAAGAACAGGCCAAACTAATCTCTAGGGATGGAAATTAGAGCACGTAGGATATTGTCAGTTACTCAGTCGTGTCCAGCTCTTTGTGACACCATGGACTGTCGCCCACCAGGCTCCTCTATCCATGGAATTTTCCAGGCAAGAATACTGGAGTGAGTTCAGTTCAGATCAGTTCAGTCGCTCAGTCGTGTCCGACTCTTTGTGGCTCCATGAATCGCAGCACGCCAGGCCTCTCTGTCCATCACCAACTTCCGGAGTTTACTCAAATTCATGCCCATCGAGTTGGTGATGCCATCCAGCCATCTCATCCTCTGTCGTCCTCTTCTCCTCCTGCCCCCAATCCCTCCCAGCAACAGGGTCTTTTCCAATGAGTCAACTCTTCACATGAGGTGGCCAAAGTATTGGAGTTTCAGCTTCAGAATCAGTCCTTCCAATGAACACCTAGCACTGATATCCTTTAGGATGGACTGGTTGGATCTCCGCAGCCATTCCCTTTTCCAGGGTATCTTCCCAACCCAGGGATCGAACCCAGGTCTCCTGCATTTCTGAGTTTCTTTTGTGATGATTTTGAAAGTTTTTCAAAGAGCTTACAGCATTTTATGTGCCCACCAGCAAAGTAGAAGACTTCCAGCTATTCCACACGCACCAGCTCTTGGTATTATCAGTGTTTAAAATTTCACTGGTGGGGTGATGGAACGTTCTATATCATCACAGGAAGTTGGTTACATAGGTTGGTTACATTTTTCAAAACTCCTTGAATTGTACACTTAAGGTTTTTCCATTTCATTATATGTAAGGATTAGCTCAACTAAATACGAAGCACAATTAACTGAGAGAGCCTGGGAAGATGGGGCAGGGCCCACAATGCTTATAGAGGAAGGGCCCCGTACACCACGCTAGGGAGGTCGGCTTTGGCTCTATAAGAAATGGGGAGCTATTGATGGGTAACAAGTAGGGTAGTGCCAGAAGGTGTGCATTTGAGAAAGGTTCCTGAGATGCTTCATATGAAGAAAGACATAAACTTTCCTGATTTCATTTTTTATATCAGTTTTGTAGATGGAAAGATTATAGTCCCTTTGCTGTTAAGCTTAGCACAGCACAAAAAGGATGGCTTGTGCTTTTCCTCTCTCCATCACTCTCTCCCAAGAGAGCCCTTCTAGTTCTTGCAATTTCGTTTTACAGAAAAGTAAATCCCTAGATTGGAATTATTTTCCTAAGTGTATTCCATAGACTGATATGGAAATCTTGCAAGAGATCCAGAATTTCATTGATTTACAGAATGGAGGAGACTCTAGAGTTCAGAATGCAAAGGTTTTTGTTTCAGAGGTGCAATTTTAGTTACAATTCAGGAGCTTTAGAGAAAAAAAAAAAAGAATCAACATAAAAAATGTGAGGATTTTACATAAAAACAGAGAAGTGCTAAGTTCTGGCTTATGCTTTGCATTTCGGGGTGGCTCCCTCTACCCTGCTCCACCCTATCATTGTCCCCCTCTTGGCTCATTGGCATTGTGTTTGTGGCCTTGAAGGGACATGATGTTGCCTGTAGCAGGCTTCACAAAGTCTCTGAGAGGGTATTTTAACTTTGTTAGTGTTGGCTCTTTCACTGATAGTTGTAGAGAATCTAAATTAGGCTTAAAGACATGAGGAAGGCCATTGGCTTCACAGAGCTTCCAAGGCGCGTTTTGGTTAGGCTTGCATTGTTTTATAAATATAGAATCATCTTTTCATGTGCCTGTTGGCTACCTGTGTGTATACTTCAGGGAAAATATCTTTTTAGGTCCTCTATCTATTGTTCCTTTTTTTATTAGGTTGTTTGTTTTATTAATATTGGATTATTATCAGCAGCATCATTGGCAAATATTTTCTTCCAGTCTGTAGGTTGTCTTTTAGTTTTGTTCATGGTTTCTTTTGCTGTGTAAACATTTTTAAGTTTGATTAGGTCTCATTTGGTTTTTTGCAGGGGTTTTTTTTGGCCATACCAGGCAGCATGCTGGATCTTAGTTCCCCAACCAGGCATTGAACCTGTGCCCCTGGGGAAATCCCACATTTATTTATTTTTGCTTTTATTTCTTTTGCCTTGGGAAATTGATCTATAAAAATATTACCATAATTTATGTCAGAAGATGGTTTGTTTTGCCTGTGATCTCTTCTAAGAATTTTATGGTGTCCTATCTTATCTTTAATTCTTTAAAACCATTTTGAGCTTATTTTTGTGTATGGGGTGAAGGAGTGTTCTAATTTTATTGATTTAAATGTAGCTTATGAGAGAAATGCAAATCAAAACCACGATGAGGTATCACTTCACACTGATCAGAATGGCCATCATCAAAAAGTACAAATAATAAATGCTTGAGAGGGTGTGGAGAAAAGGGAAACTTCTACACTGTTGGTGGGAATGTAAACTGTACAGCCACTACAGAGAACAGTATGATCGTTCCCTAAAAAATTGAGAAGTTGCCCTGTGACTAAGCAATCCCACTTCCAGGTATATATCCAGAAAAACTGAAAACTCTAATTCAAAAAGATACATACACCCCAATGTTCATACCAGCATTGTTTACAATTTCCAAGATATAACAACCCACGTGCCCATCAGTAGAAGATGACTTAAGAAGATGTGGTATATGTGTGTGTGTGTGTGTTGTGTTTAGTTGTGTCTAACTCTTTGCAGCCCCGTGGGCTGTAGTCTACCAGGCTCCTCTATCCGTGGAATTATCAAGGCAAGAATGCTGGATTGGGTGGCCATTCCCTTCTCCAGGGGATCTTCTTGACTCAGAGACTGAACTCAGGTCTCTCGCATTACAGGCAGATTTTTATGATCTGAGCCTTATGGTATGAGGGAAGCCCCATACTATATACATATAGTGGAATATCACTCAACTATAAAAAATATGGAATATTGCCATTTACAGCAACACGGATAAACCTAAAAAATATTATACTTAGTGAAATGAGTCAGACAGGGAAAAACAAATACTTTATGATATCACTCAAATGTGGAATCTAAAAAATAATGCAAATGAATCTATATACAAAACAAAAACCGACTAAAAAAAAATAATAAAAACAACAAAACCAGACTCACAGACACTGAAAACAAATTTATGGTTACCAAAGGAAAGAGGGAGGATAGGAAGGAGAAATTAAGAGTATGGGGTTAATAGATACAAACAGACACATAAAAGAGACAAGCAACAAGGATTCACTATATAGCACAGGGATCTATATTTGGTATCTTGTAATATGCAGTATAATCTGAAAAAAATAACTAAGTCACATTGCCGTACACCTGAAACTAACACAATACTGTAAATCAACTATACTTCAATTTAAAAATATGGAATCAAATTGAATTTCTGTAATCAGTAGTGTTCTTCTTTCACAATTTTCTGGAATCACCCATCCATCTTCTCTGATAATTTTGCTGAAGCCAAGCCCAACAGGCCACCAGTCCTCCAAGAAGTGGCTGTTTCCATGAAATTAAGCAAAAATTCTGGTTAAAACATGATGCTTACATCTGCTCCTTTGGTTGTAATACTTCAAAGAGAAGAAAAAATAAAACCCAGCTTTCTGTCATCTCCTAGCATTAAAGGATGACAAACTACAGTTGTTTTCCCTTTGACTAGAAGCAAAACTGCAGATAAATAACATGACAGATAAAGAAGCCAAACAAACTGAAGTAAAACTTCATCAGCAAAAGCCAACCAGTTAAAAAACACGGTGAGAATCTCCCACACTGACACCCTCTCCACCTCTGGTGGAGGTAGGGGAAAAAAAGAAACAAAGGAAAGAGAAATTTTTTTCTGAAAAAGCCAATTATAACCTCATACTATACCTAAACCACTGAAATCTGTATGTTCTTTTCCGCTACTTACTCGGAACTACTGTACTCACCATGGAAGCATTCATTTCCTTTTCTAGAGATGAATCTCAACATAACATTTAAATTAACTATACTGCAATTTCAAAAAGTTATTTTAAAATTATGTAAAGATGGATCCCTCTTCCTGCTACCTGACAGAAAACCTTGACTATCAGAGACCAGGATGGGGGCTTTTGGGGTACCCTGACACAGGCTTCACACTGTCTGAACCTTTTCTCTCCTATCTTTGTACAGGAGTCATTGTTCAATTATTCATTTATTCACCATGTATTCATTCATTTCATTCATTCATTTATTCATTCAATGTCTATACTCTGTCCACAAATAGTATCAGAGGACCACATGAAAACAGTATATATACTTTTATGGTGGTTGTTTTCTGATGATGCCAACATTTGATTAGTTTCCTTGGTAAGGCAATGGCATGTACCTTCTTTCACAAATGTCCAATCCCACCTCCACCCCCACCCTGTTAGGGTAAAGATAGAAGCTTTTCATAAGAAGGCAACCACTTTCTGATCCTTATTTTATAGAATGTAAGCAGAGGGATGTTGAGAACAGCTGTGGAAACACTTTGAGGACAATTGCATCAATCAGATCACCCAGATCATGAGCAGGTTACATCTTCTACCCTCAGCATCCTTACCATAGGAAAAAAAGTTTAGAGAAAGATTCCTCAGTGTGTTTTCTATGTGCTCAGAATTCCATGTGTTTTTTTTTAAAATGTACATAACTGGGCTTTTCTCCAGTTTTACTGAATCAGAATCTCTGGGACTAAAGTCCCTAAATCTTCTTTTAGAACAGACACCCTAGGAGAGATTTTTTTTTTTTAATGTAAAAGAAATGATTTATTTATAAAACTCAAAGTAACATTTAGTGGTAGAAATCTACAGACCCTTTTACTTCAATAGCATTAGTAGACAGGAGCCTGACTCAATTCTCTAAGAACAATCAGCATTTTAAACTAATGGGAATAAGTCACTCTGAGAACTAAAACTATTCTTTAAGCCAAAATATTCAGACAAGGACTAAATCAAAGGCCTTACCATATCCACAGAGCACTAGGTTTGGCTTGCAGATTAAATCCATAGTGGTTTGTACTTTGCATGCATGCGTGTGTGCTGTCGCCTCAGTTGTGTTCAACTCTTGCGACCCCATGGACTGTAGCCCACCAGGCTCCTCTGTCCACGGCTCCAGACAAGAATACTGGAGTGGGTGGCCGTTCCCTTCTCCAGGGGATCTTTCCAACCCAGGGATTGAACCTGCGTCACGCCTCCTGCATTGGCATGTGAGTTCTTTTTTTTTCTGGTTATGCTGAAAATATCATTTTTTAAAAATTTTTAAAATTAATTAATTTCTTTTCATTGGAAGCTAATTACTTTGCAATATTGTGTTGGTTTTTGCCATACATTGACAGGAATCAGCCATGGGTGTACTTGTGTCCCACCGTTCTGAGTCTCTCTCCCATACCCCTCCCCACCCCATCCCTCTGGGTTGTCCCAGATCACCGGCTGTGAGTCCCCTGCTCCAAGGAGAGTTTTATATTCTGTCAGGTGACTAATGATCAACTAATGACAACCACTGACTAATGATCTCCAGGGTGTCTTCCATTTCCAAAGGTCATGACCAGTGTCCACTGTGTGGCAGAGAGAGTGTCACTGAGAGGATAAGATTTATTTTTTTCTTTTGGCCATGTCGCGAGACTTGCAGAGATTTTAGTTCCCTGGCCAGAGACTGAGCCCATGCCGTAAGCAGAGGAAGCATGGAGTCCTAACCACTGGTCTGCCAGGGAATTCCCCAGAAGGATGAGAGTTTTTTGATTGAGGTCGGGGGAATATTGGGGTAGGAAGATATTTTTGGATAACTTTAGAAATTATACAATTGAGTATACATAAAAAATTATATAGAAACAAGTATGATATTTGCCCCCCAAAAGAGGAAAATCAATGTTATTTTTGAAAAGCATACTTCTAGCATGGTTTTCTAATGGGCAAGCCTACTAGGAATAACCATCTTAAAAATGTGCAGTTGATAAATTAAGCTATAATTAGAAAGAGAATAAGAGAATAAATTCCAGATGCCTCTATTTCATGCAGCAGCACAATGACACTTAAGCATGGGCTGTTCAACTTAAGTTAGAGATGACAAGTGTTTGCCACAGAATGGAGTAAATATTTTTGGTAGAATGCCTTTAATCAACATTCTCGTGGTGGGTTATTCTTTATTGATGATAGAAGGAAAACAAACTGAAGAATCTTAGCATAACTGAGGAAACATAACATTTTGATTTACAGTTAAGGGTGATTGTTTAGAATCTTTCATTTATTCAGCTGTTTTGAGAGAGTCACTGAAATAAAAAGCATATTTCTGGGTCAGAAAAATCACAAAAGGAAAACATTTTAAAATCCAATAAATCCTTTCACTAAGTAAACGAAATTCTCTAGGCTAGAAGGAGCCATTCATACTGGGATATTCAGCATCTTCCAGGAATAGAGTTAATTATTGAAGGAGGGACTTTCTTGGTGGTCCAGTGGTTAAGACTCTGCTTTGCAGTGCAGGGAACACAGGTTCAAACCCTGGCCGGGAAAGTAAGATCCCACCTGCTGTGGAGCAACTGAGCTTTCGTGCCACAGTTAGAGAGGCCTGTGTGCCACAACATAAGATCCCCTATGATGCAACGAAGGTCCCATGGGCTGCAACTAAGACCCAACACAGCCAAATAAATAATTTTTTTTTTTTAAGTATTGAAGGAGCCACAAAATGGGCAAGACGATGTTCTCAAAACAGACACAGTGAATTCTTGCCCCATCAACACATTGAGCCACACCTATTATCTTTCCCTCTGGCATCAAAATTAATTTGAAAATACATGCTGTCCTTATAAGTTTCTGCGTGATGATTCTCTGGAGGGGTCTAATGTTATTAACTTTGCAAACTCATGAGTCTTCTAGAGAATAAGTGCATCTCGGCAAATGTAGAGTTTATGTAATTATTGTCTATTCATGGCTCCACGAACACTGCATCCTCCCTGGCAGTATAACAAGTATTAATTTGTGGAATGTGTTGCATTGCATTTTTGTAAATAATACTGCACATCCCAATTCATGTCCAATTATGTTGTCCAGAAAAATCACACAAAGCCCAGATTTCAATTACTCTCACTGTCTGTTTAAGAGCATTGTCTGCTTGTTTAGCATCATTAAAAAAAAAATATATATATATATATTTCAGTCCTGTTAAACTTACCTTTAGATAACTCCCTCTTCTGCTTCCCTTTGTGTGGGCTGTTCCACATTTTTGCCGCTTCCTTCATCTGTGCTCTCCTTGGACCAGTTTGATGAAGAAGAACAAATGTATGAACATTAAAAAAAATAAACTTTTTGTCTACATTTCCTCTTCTTGCCTACATTTCCTCTTCTTGCCTACAAACGCACATGTAGACCCAGTATTTGATCCCTTGTTCTCAGAACAAGAGGTTTTCCTCCTAGTATGTAAAAACTCTGGAAATAACATTTAAATTAAAAAATTCTTTAAATTTTTACCTAGTAGTATTACACACTCAGGGCTTCCCTGGTAGCTCAGATAGTAAAGAATCCACCAGCAATGTGGGAGACCTGAGTTTGATCCCTGGGTTGGGAAGATCCCCTGGAGGAGGGCATGGCAGCCCACTCCAGTATTCCTGCCTGGACAAGAATTCAGTGTTCTTGTCCCATGGACAGAGGAGCCTGGAGGGCTACAAGCCCACGGGGTTGCAAAGAGTCAGTCACGACTGAGTGACTAAGCACAGCCCATTACATACTCATCATAGAAAAAATTAAGAAATCAGAGAGTATAGGTACTCAAAAATGACTTTCATCTTCTCCCTACCCTGACTCTAATTGACCCTACCCTTTCACTTCTGGAAGTCAACAACAGTAAGTAGTTATGAGCTCACTAGTTAATCATCGCCTACTGTTGTTGACTTCCAGATCCTCATCTTTAGCCCAGACTTCTCTTCTGAGTCCATCCTAGCATACCCTCTTGACTACAGACTGTTCACATTTGGATGTCCATAGACATCTTAGTTGAATCTCTTTAACTGTCATCTTTATCTTTTCTCCAGTATCTATTCCTTCCTCCATAGTTATCTCTCCAGTTGGGGCATGATCAGAGTGGTTCTGATCTCTTCTGCTCCTCATCTCTTCACCTAATCAGTTCTCAAGACCTGCCAATTTTACATCAATGTTCTTGAAGATGTCCCCCAGGCTCCCACTTCCCCATCTCCTGACACCATCATTATATCCTACCTGGATGATGGCACTCATCTCCCAATTGGTCTTCTTGCATCCAGTCTGGTCCATCCTGCACTCCATCCTCATTACATTCCCAGATATACAATTATGTTTACACCCATCACCATAAATGTGATCTACAGTTAAATGTGTCGGCCTCCTTGTCATCTTTGAGCAGTTACACTTGCCTTCCCTTGGTGGAAATGCTCTCACGTCCCTTTGTTCTGCTGGTGAACACATGCTCATCCTTCAGTTCTAGTTTTCTCCCTTCTGGGCATCCTTCCCTGACATGGATGCTGTTAAGCGCATCTTCCTCTGTGCTCCCTAACACCTGTATCTAATCCCCTTTTCATTTTCTCTGTCCAGTGATGTCAGACTTTTGTCATTTCCTCATATGTGCCAAACTCTGTATTACTCCTAGGCCCTCCAACATGCTTTTACCTCTACCAGAACTTTCTCTCCCACATGCCTCTTTCTCTATCTGTCTTTCAGTTTTCAGCCTAAACATCATTTCCTTTAGGAGGCCTTCTTTATCACACATGAGATTGTTGCTATTGTTTAGTTGCTAAATTGTGTCCGACTCTTTGCAACCCTATGGTCTGCAGCATGCCAGGCTTCCCTGTCCTTTATTATCTCCTGGAGTTTGCTCAAATTCATGTCCATTGAGTCGGTGATGCCATCCAACCACCTTATCTTCTGTTGTTCCCTTCTCCTGCCTTCAATCTTTCCCAGCATCAGGATCTTTTCCAATGAGTCAGCTCTTTGCATCAGGTGGCCAAAGTATTGGAGCTTCAGCTTCCATCCTTCCAATGAATATTCAGGATTGATTTCCTTTAGGATTGACTGGGTTGATCTTCTTGTTGTCCAAGGGACTCTCAAGAGTTTCTCCAGCACTACAGTTTGAAAGCATCAATTCTTAGGCACTCAGCCTTCTTTATGACTACTGGAAAGACCATAACTTTGACTATATAGACCTTTGTTGGCAAAGTCATGCCTTTGCTTTTTAATACACTGTCTAGGTTTGTCATAGCTTTTCTTCCAAGGAGCAAGCATCTTTTAATTTCATGGCTGTAGTCAGCATCTGCAGTGATTTTAGAGCCCAAGAAAACAAAATCTGTCACTGTTTCTACTTTCCCCCCATCTATAATTTCATGGTTGTAGTCAGCATCTGCAGTGATTTTAGAGCCCAAGAAAACAAAGTCTGTCACTGTTTCTACTTTCCCCCCATCTATTTGCCATATACTTGATTAATTTCCCTTAAAAAAGATCACTCATAGAGCTCCCATGGTGGCTCTGATGGTAAAGAATCTGCGTGCAATGTGGGAGACCCAGGTTCAATCCCTCTACTGGGAGGATCCTCTGGAGATGGAAATGGCTAGTCACTCCAATATTCTTGCTTGGAGAATTCCATGGACAGTGGAACCTGGCAGGCAATAGTTCATGGGGTTGCAAAGAGTTGGGCAAGACTAAGCACTAACACTTTCATGTTCTCCATACTTCTCTTGTCACAACCATTTATTGTTAAAACTTCTGTCTTCTCCACTATACTGTATATATGATGGGATCATGGGCTGAGTCTTTCTTCTTTTCTGTTGTACCCAAGACACTAGCACCACGCCTAGCACCCAATAGGCACTCTATAGATACTTCTTAAATAAATAAATGAATTAAACTTCTTATGACATTGTGGTAGTAGTCTGTTTAAGGTGTCTCTCTCGGCAAGGACTGTTCTATTTATAGTTGCATGATTAGCACCTAATACAATGCCTGTACATGGCAAGCAGTTAATAAATCTAAGTTGAATGAATGATCTGCAATCAGCAAATCAGAATGGCTGGACTTTTTACTGAGCTGGTATATGTCTTTAACTCATTCACTTTATAGCCCTTAGTTTATCTGCCTAAGAACTTAGACCCACAGGTTATAAACATGTTATAATCAACATATTTTTCCCATCGGAAAAATAAGCTAGAACCTAGATCACTTCAAATTTGGTTTCTTCTCTCTTATTTTTCAAGTATTATGAGAGTGATATTAAATTATAAGTCAGTTTCTGTCTAGAAAGGGATGGGCAGAGAATATTTCACTGTATGAGTCTAACTCTACCGTAACAGCTCTGGGAGGCAGTATGGTGCTCAATTAATTGAGAAGCATGATGAAGATAGGTAGGTTACTGAATCCTACACTTTTCCCATTGTATCATGCCACCTAGGCACAAAAGATGCCTTGTTTATTTACCTCTAATGTCTCTATTGTGTTGTATTTTTTATACTGAAAATTATTCATTGTTTGAACAAATTAGCTAACATTTATTTGAATCCTACTATAGTCCAGGGTCTAAAGTTAAGTATTCTAGATATCTTAAACTTCAAAAAATTGTCAGAGCTTCTTATATCATAGGTGTCAAAACTGAGAGAGTGACTTGGAATATAGTTTTTGTAAGCAATAAGCAACAGAACAGAAATTCAAACTCTGATTTGTGTGACTATAAAAACACTGATTTTGAGCTTCCCTTAGGCTCCCTAGTGAAGAATCCATCTGCCAATGCAGGAGACACGCATTCGATCCCTGGTCTGGAAAGATCCCTCAGGTTGCGGAGCAACTAAGCCTTCGAGCCACATCTATTGAGCCTGTGCTCTAGATTCCTGAACCACAACTACTGAGGCCTCAAGCCACAGCTACTGAAGTCTGTGTGCCCCAGAGCCCATGCTCTGTAACAAGAGAAACCCGAGCAATGCAGCTAGCCAGTAGCCCTCACTTGCCACAAGTAGAGAAAAACCCGGGCAGCAATGAAGACCTACTGCAGCCAACAAAACAAAACAAAAACACAAGCCTTTTATCTTCCTGTGGTAAACACTATACTTCTGTTGGGTTGGATAACGATGACACTTCAGATAATCCAACCAAATATCTCTGGATCTTGCCCCTGCCTTGGAGGAAAGGAAAGGTTCTTGTAAGGGGAAAACATTCCAGTCCTCCAGCTGACCTTTGACCTCTTCAGTGTACAAACCAAGTCAGAATAATAAGCCTCAGCCCTTCAGGGAATGGGAAGGATAAAGAGAAGGGAGAAATTTTGTGCAAGTCAGTTTACAGAAAATAAATAAGAAAGTGAGTTAAGTTGCCAGGTGCTAGACAAATGATGATGCAATTTACTTAAAGACAAACAAATATTACTGTTGGACAGTAATTGAAAAGCACCATGGATATCCCAAAATGATGTCAACAAACAACTTTATTTGCAAAACATACAGTACAGTATTGACTGTAGGCAGAATGTACCTCTAATAAGCTCTTAATTCTTTAGCAAGTTCCATATAAATAAGGAAGGAGCATTTCTGTATGCTTGAACTGCTTCTTTTCAAAATTAGTATAAAAAAAAAATTAGTATAAAAAATTTTTGGAATTTTTCAAGTTTTCTATGGCTTCTATCCCCAGAAAGGTGATCTGAAGGTTCACTTTTAATCCAAATCAATTTTCAGCAATATAAGAACTTCAATAGAAGAATCTTTTTTTTAAAGAATTTGTCATAAAAAAGTTGACTGTTTATTCTTTAAAGGTAATTTTTTCCAGGTCATTTTTTGGCCAATAGTATCAAGTGTAGTCTAAATATCATATTTTTCCGGATTAGCAACTTTGTTTCAGGTACATTCTTTAACGGTTTCTTTCAGATTCTAGGAAATAGCCACAGAAACTGAATTAAACTAAAATGCTACTTCTTAGTTGTCCTTCAAAAATATTTCAGTGTGTTTGTATGTTGTGCTTATGAAACTGGCAATGGTAAAATCCTATTGTATTTATAGCATTGCAATACTATGAAAACTGATCAAGTAATCATTAATCTATGCCAAGGCTGTTCAGGTGGCTTTCCCATAATTTGCAAGAAAGGAAGTCACTTTTCCTAATTTCTTTGATTCTGGAAAATATTACTTAACATATATCTAAGAACAACTGGATCTTTAAGAACATATTTTTCAAACCTAAATGCATGGTCTGATAATGAAAGGATTAGCAACATAGAATCTTTGAAATTAGGACTGTCCCAGGAAATTTTATATATATGGTGACCATGACACTCCTATACAATTTTCTCACTTTTCATTATCCTTTAAAAAAGTAGTCTGCAACCCCTAGTTGGCAGGGCAGTGTTAGGAGTTTACACTGATGATTGTAAATCATCAGAATCTGTTCTTTGCGTCTGAAAAAGAATTAAGTCATGCAGAAAATGCCTTATGGTATCTTCTGAGTGCTCACACATCAGTACACTCTATTGCCTTCAAAAACTTCTCAGAGAAAAGGAAGTGACAGATTCATATTTGCTTCTTTGGAGAGTCATAATGTGCACAGTCTACTTTCAAGTTCATTTCCATTTACTCAATCAATGATTCTGCTTCATTCATAAGAATCTGAGAGTTAGGAAATCAGAAAAGATGAATCTATAAGCTGTTTGCTGCCACTTACTGGATAACCAATCTTCTTGACTAAATAAACAGAGAAGAATTTTTAACTACTTCCTGGCAGTCATATACGTAAACCTTCAAATGTCTCTAAAGGTTCAGAAACATTTTAGGGACAAATTGATTAAAAAAAATTACTTCCCTAATCTGTTATGTATTTCCTCATAAAACATATACTCCTTCCTGCTATTTATACTATTTTTATTTCCTGCCCAAGAAAAGGAAAGTATAGTTTATATCTAAAACAGAATTTCTTGGGAATTCCCTGGCAGTACAGCAGTTAGGACTTGGTACTTTCAATGCTGAGGACCCAAGTTCAACCCCTGATCGGGGAACTAAGATCCTGCAAGCCATGCTGCATGGGCCAAAAACAACAACAAGAAAACAAAGAACAAACAAACAAAAAAACAATTTCTGGGGATAAAAAAAAGGGGAAGGGTTAGAATGTCACACACAGAATGAAGAGAGTAAGAACATTAGTCGTTAATTATAACTCAGAATGTTCCAAAGCATAAAGCTACAAAACGAAACACTTTTCTCAGAATAAGTGGCATCTGTTGCCTCCACAAATGTCTGTACGGTTTATTTGCTTTGTGTACAATATTCCAATTGGGTAGGCTCTAGGAATCACTACTACATGTCATCATCCTCATTCCTGTGTAGCATATATCTGTTAGAAAGAAGCCTTTGAACACTGTCATAGTCAACAGGTGTCTAATCTTTCTAATACTACATTTTTTGCTCTTGATTGTGCTTCAGCTGTTACTGAAATTTGCCTACTTAAAGCTGGGGACATCAGCTCCTCCAAATAGCCCCTTTACTTGGGGAATGATTTTGGCTTGTGAAATTATTTTTGTGGCTTTGGCTTGTGTATTAGCCTTTTGTGGCCATCTGTGTAAATGTGGTCAATGCCAATAAATCTAATCTCAAAGTTTTATCAAAAAATACTACCAGAGGACTTCCTTGATGGTCCAGTGGGTAAGAATTCACCTGCCAAAGCAGAGGACACGGGTTCAATCCCGGGCCTGGGAAGATTCCACATGCCGCAGGGCAACTAAGCCCAACTACCAAGTCCATGTGCCTAGAGACTGTGCTCTGCAAGAAGAGAAGCCACTGCAATGGAAAGCCCATGCGTTGCAACTAGAGAGTAGCCCTCGCTCACCACAACAAGAGAAAGCTCGAGCAGAGGAAGACCCAGGGCAGCCAAAAAGACATAAATTAACCAGTAATATTTATTATTGGAAAAACATATAATTGAATTACACTAGTCCTATCTGACATAATCTTATATCTCTGAGCTGGAATCAGCTTTAAAGGCAATGAAAGTGAAAGTCACTCAGTTGTGTCCAACTCTTTGCAACCCCATGGACTGTAGCCTGCCAGGCTCCTCTGTCCCTTCTCCAGGGGATCTTCCCAACCTAGGGATCGAACCCAGGTCCCCTGCACTGCAGGTGAATTCTTTACCATCTGAGCCACCAGGGAAGCCCTTAAAGGCCATGAATAATCCTTAAATAAGGGGTGGACTAGCAGTTTCTTTCTCCCACACTTTGCAGACGCTAGGCACCTTGCACGAAGTATTGCATTAACTCTGCACAACACTGCAAGTAGGGGAAAATGTCTCATTTTACAGATAAGGAAATTGACACTCCAAAAAAAGCCAAGCAGCTTGTCACAGGGCACACGGTTAAGCAGTACAGAGCTGGGCTCTTAGTGTGGCTTTGACAACAGAACACATCTTAGTCACTGGGCCCTTCAGCATCTCCAATTAACCTAATCATTGAAGTGATAATGTTCTTGGCACATGTGATGCCACTCTTGTCTACCATTTGCTGTACTACAATGAATAAAAATATTATTCGTTTATATTCTTTTAAAGATATGTATGGAGTAAGCATCTGCCTCTCTAAGCCAATGCATTTTGGGGGATTCTGACTTTCAACAGGTCATCTCCACTCCCATGATCCTCAAACTCAACAGATCCCAAGGAGATTCTGTTCTGACACTCAAGGATGCTCTTCATCCCATCCGGCCATGGCAGCAAAGGCAACATCATCCATCCACTCAGTTGCCCAAGCCAGAAGCCTTGTATCATCTAGATTTATCTTCCTCCCTCTCTCCCCACATAAAATCACTAGGTCTGATGGTGCAATCTCCTAAATGTCTCCTAAATCCATTCACCTCTTTCCACCCCTCAATGCCTCAATTCAATGCCTTGTTCACCCCATAATCACTTCTGGCTTAGGCCACCCCAACAGTCTCCTGATGGGGCTTCCCCTCTTGCATCTTTCCAGACTGTTCTTCACTCTTCATTTGTTCTGCCACAAGGCTATTGCAAGAATAATTCCAGTCTTTTCTCTCCCTTTCTTAAAACTTTTCACTGGTTCTGCATTTCTTTTGGGGTCAAGTCCCTTTTCATCATGATCTTCATGTGGTTGGGGTCTTGCTTGCCTCTCTAGTAGGAGAAACATGAAAATGAACAGCAAACCAAGAAACAAACACAGGGGTTTATAAGGTGCCCTAAATGGTGTGAAGGAAACAAGCAGGGAACTGAGATAGAGAGAAACAGTAGTTGTGGGCTGTGGCCTTAGGGGTTCCTTTAAATAAAGTGAACTGTTGTTGTTGTTGTTGTTCAGTTGCTCAGTCGTGTCTGACTGTTTGCAGACCCATGGATTGCAACATGCCAGGCTTCTCTGTCTCCCGGAGCTTGTTCAAACTCATGTCCATTGAGTCGGTGATGCCATCCAACCATCTCATCCTCTGTCATCCCCTTTTCCCACCTTCAATCTTTCCCAGCATCAGGGTCTTTTCCAATGAGTCAGTTCTTCGCATCAGGTAGCCAAAGTACTGGAGTTTCAGCTTCAGCATCAGTTCTTCCAATGAAAATTCAGGGGTGATTTCCATTAGGATTGAGTGGCTTGATCTCCTTGCTGTCCAGTGGACTTTCAAGAATCTTCTCCAACACCACAGTTCAAAAGCATCAATTCTTGGGCACTCAGCCTTATTTAAGGTGCAACTCTCACATCCATACATAACAACTGGAAAAACCATAGCTTTGGCTATACAGATAAAGGTAAACTGAGTAAAGAACAATTTAAAGCCCCTCATTTTGGGGAAAGAAAGGCATGACTAAGGGTATGACAAAGGTCCATGTGGCTGGGACAAGATGAACAGAGGAAAAGTAGCATGAAATGAGATTCACAACCTTGCTTTCTGGGATAGAGGTTGGATTTTATCCTAAGAGAAATGAAAATCTTCTGTCATTTAAACAAATATCTCTGGCTGCTTCCTGGAGGGTGGGACATTGAGAACAGAAGAGTTCTCAAGACTGATTAATTTTATTATCACTTTACATTGATGGAATACACCAGATTTCTAGAACAAGAAAAAAATACTACCAAAAAGAGAACGCTTGCCAGCCTAACAATGAATAATTCTGGGTTTTAATCGCTAATTTACAATTGGCAATAAAATGGTTAATTGCCACTCTTATCAATATCTGTTCTTTCAAGAAGGTTTACTGAGAAGTGGAAATATTACTGCTGGTCGTGAGGTTTCTGTTTGCTCTGAGATTAGTAAGGTAAAGAGAACCAAAGGCCAGTTGTAGAAACAGAGTGATATTGTATGTTATCCTAATATGTTATTAGATGAAACTTTGCTAAATCTTTTTAAAAGAAGCTGGTGGAAGTTGCTTGTTTAACTTTCCTTTTAAGAAACTGTTTTCCAGTGTCATAAAATAAATCCATTATATTTTTTTTATCATGGCAACAATGGATATACAGGATCTTCATTTAGATATTACAAACCTAAGATGCTTTTAACCTCCTGCTTTTTTCTGAAGCTACTGTTTTTGCTGGTGATGTTGTTCTGCATTTTCTTTGCCATCACTACATTTTTTGATGGAAAAAAAGTGAAAGTGTTAGTGGCTCAGTCATGTCCAACTCTTTGCAACCCCATGGACTGTGTAGCCCACCAGGCTCCTCTGTCCATGGAGTTCTCCAGGCAAGAATACTGGAGTGGTTGCCATGCCCTCCTCCAGGGGATCTTCCCGACCCAGGGATTGAACCTGGGTCTGCTACACTGCAGGCAGAGTCTTCACCCTCTGATCCACCAGGGAAGCCTATATATACACGTCTCCACTCTTAGGTTCCTTTCCCACGTAGGTCATTACAGAGCACTGAGTGGAGTTTGCTGTGCTGTACAGCAGGCTCTTACTAGCTATTTACTTTATATATTGTGCGTATATGTCGATTCCAGCCTCCCAGTTCATCCTCCCCTCATTGGTCCCTTGGTAACCGTAAGTTCGTCTTCTGCATCTGTGACTCTTTTTCTGTTTTGTAAACACGTTCGTTTGTATCATTTTTTTAGTTTCCACATGCAAGTGATATCACATATTTGTCTTTCTCTGTCTGCCTTACTTCACTCAGTATGACAATCTCTAGGTCTATCCATCTTGCTGCAAGTGGGATTATTTTGTTTTTTATGGCTGAGTAATATTTCATTGTATATATCTACCACATCTGTTGATGGACATTTAAGTTGCTTCCATATTATATATCCTGGCTATGTAAATTGTGCTGCAATGAACATTAGGGTGAATATATCTTCTCAAATTATGGTTTTCTCCAGATATTTGCCCAAGAGTAGGATTGCTGGATCGTGCGGTAGTTCTATTTTTAGTTTTTTGAGGAGCCCCCATACCAGTCTCCGTAGCAGCCATATAAGTTTACATCCCCACCAGCGGTGTAGGAGGGCTCCCTTTCCCCCACATCCTCTCTAGCACTTATTGTTTGTACTTCCCTGCTCTTTTAACTGGCTGGTTTTATACTGGCCTCCTGAGCTAATTTGTATGATCTCATTCCTCTTCTCTGTGACTTCAGTTACTTCAAATATTCTTTTCTTTTCCTTGTTGGACAGTGTTTGTCACCTCCCTAAGCCTGAATATCAGAATGCTATCAAGGTGGTTTAAATTCATATTCACTTTCTCAGCACCCTCATCATACATGGCTGACTACACTGACTCACTCAAAACTCCAAAATCTTTTCTACATATGCTTCTAGTCAACCACAGCTTTCTCATCTGTACTTGTGGAGTTTCTGTTTGTTTTACTGTGGTTATTCTTAATGTGGCCTTTATTATTTATCCTTATTCAATTCTAACCTTATAAGCACTGCTGATCATCCAGCCTACAGAGATTGTTTCAGATTCTGTGTTCACTCAACTTCCCAGTTGCATGGAACTGTTGGAAAGCACAGTTGCTGCTTACATCCTGGCCTCAGGGACATTGCAAGATACAGTGTATTCTTTGCCAAAAAGAACAGCCTCATTCCTCACACCTCCATGCCTGGGAGCAGCTGCAAGTTCCTAGTGAGCTGCAGGCTTGCCATGGTGCTTGAAGCTCCCGGGAATCCTCGGGTCAGTCCACTTTCTTCTGAATGCCAAAGGCAGCTGTTCTGTGGTAGCCAATTTTCCACAAGGAATCTGCCCAGTGAAACTATGGCTAAGTCACTTATTCCAGGTTCATAGTTCTCCTCAATCAAAAATATAAATCTGGGGATCTCATTGGCAGTTCAGTGACTGAGACTCTGCGTTTCCAATGCAGGGGGCACAGGTTCAGCCCCTCGCTGAGGAACTAAGATCTCCTATGTTGCATAGCGGGGCCAAATCTATCTATCTATCTATTTATCTATATATAGAGAGCTGGTCATGTGGCTCTCTGACCCTTCCAAACTCCCTCTGAGACTTGGTACCCCAGTACCACACAGTCCAGAGCCTGCCAACCTGCTGCCCAGTGCTCCCCTCCCCCTCTCCTTCTTGCCTCCTCCTGGTCAATGTCACTGTATCTTTCAAGGCTCAGCCCAAGTGTTGCCTCATTTAAAGAATCTTCTGCATGGCCACATCTCCTCCCTTCTACCCTCATTCTGTGAGGTGCTCCAAAAGCATCTTGGGTCCTTATCACAAAGTTTTACGATTGTGCATTAGTCATTTTTCCACACACATCTGCCCTCACTGGGCTGGAATGTTCTCGAGTGCAGGAATGATAACTTTGATGGCAATGCTGTAGGAATTCTTGAGAGCAAGATACATAAACTCAATGTTGCTGCCTAGATTTTTTTTTTTTTTATGGCACAACATTTTATTGAAATCTCTTTTCCTCTTTAAATTCATGAGACAAAATATATAAACCAAAGATAGTCTGGACAGTAAGACTTCCTCTAAAATGAATTCTGCCCAAAGCAGTTATAATCCCCAATAAAACTTTAATCTTCTTGAAATTCCTAAGAAAATACTGCACACTGAGGGAAAGTTTTCTTAAAATGCCCTCATTAATTTCGTTTCCTTTGCAAATATTTACTGAGAGCACACTGTTTGCTGAGCCCTGAAATAAGCACTGGGTGCCAGGGTGAGAGGTGAAACAAAGTCTTTGTCCTCATGCAATTCAGAGTCTGGGGAGAGACCAGACACTAAACAAGCAAAAACAATGACAGATGCTAAAATATGAAGTGCAAGATAATTGACAAAGGGTGGGCATTGCTATAGAAACTATCCATGTAGGTAACAAGGCCTGAGTTGGCCTCACAGACATAGTGACATGTAAACTGAGACCTGATGTGTTAGAAGCAATCAGCCACATGAAGCGTATTCCTGGTGGAGCAAAGGGCATCCATGTGGTCCCAAGGGAGAAGAAACTTGCAGAAATAGGAAGGTGGTTATCACCTGGAAAGTGTGGGTAGAGGTATGGGCATGGAGGGTGGGGTCAGGACAGGGCCATGAGCCTGACCACCTTGTATGAGATGTTAGGATTCAATTCAAGATGAAATGAGAAGCGAGCTAAATGTTTTCTGCAGTGATCAACATGGTCAAATTTGTATTTTTAAAGATGTGTGAAGAATAGGAGAAAATCTTTGGGGTCTAGGGCTAGATGAAGAGTTCTTAAATGTGACACCAAAAGCATATTCTATAGTAGGAAAAATTGGTAAGTTGGACTTTATCAAAATTAAAAACTTTCATTCTGAAAAATCCCTGTAGAAAGAATGCAAAGACAAGCAGCAGGCAGCGAGAAAATATTTGCAAATCACATATTAAAGGATTGGTATCCAGAATATATAAAGAACTCTCAAAATTCAGCAGTAAAAAACCCAAACAAACCAATTAGAAACAGAGAGATGTGTCTTACAAAAGACACAGACATTTTGTTGAAGAACATATACAGATGGCAGATAAGCACATTTTGAAAAGATGTTGGAAATCATTAACCATCAGGGAAATGCAGATTAAAACCACAATGAAGTATTGCTACAAATCTATCAGAATGGCTAAGATAAAGCATGATGACAACGCCAAATGCTGACAAGAATGTGGAGTGACTGGATCTCATACATTGCTAATGGGTCTGTAAAATGGTGCAGCGCATGCCGGAAAACAGTTTTGCAGTTTCTTCAAAAACTAAATCTGCAGCGATCATAGGAGAGCAATATTACCCTTGGTCATTTATCCCAGAAAAATGAAAATTTATACTCACACAACAGTCTATAGATGAACAGAAGCTTTATCTGTAATTGCCACAAACTAGAAACAGCCCAGATGTCTTTCAATGGGTGAATGGTTAAACAAACCAGAGGACATACATACCGTGGCTACTACTCAACAGTGAAGGGGAATAAACGTCACACAAAAGCTTCGATGAATCTCTAAGGAATTATGCTGAGTTAAAAAAAAAAAGCTGAAAGTTTACATACTGTATGATTCTGTTTATCATATCTGTTTAGCATTCTTGAAATGAAAAAAAAGAAAAATCAAGAATAAAGAGTAGATGACTGCCCAAAGTTAAGGAAGGAGATTAGAAGGAGGGATGGAGATGGGTGACGTTATGAAAAAGCAACCAGAGAGATCCCTGTGATGCACTTGGGTGGTAGATACACATAACATGAAATCGTATAGGATGAAATACACACAGGAACTTCCCCAGTGGTCCATCGGCTAAGACTCCACACTTCCAATGCAGAGCATGTGGGTTGCATCTCTGGTCAGGGAATTAAGATATCACACGCGCCTCAGTGGCGTGCCCCAGAAAATAAATTTAAAAACTAAAAAAAAAAAAAAAAAGGAAACACACAGAGACACATACACACAAATGAGTACAAGTTAAACCGAAGAAATCTGAATAAAGCTCGTAGATCATATCAATGTTAATATCCTGGTTGTGATTTTGTACTATAATTTTGTAAGATGTTATCCTTGGGTAAAACTGAGTAAAGGGTACACAGCATCTCTCTGTTTTATTTCTTACAAACTACATGTGAACATACAATTATCTCAGTAAAAGTGTCAATGAAATAAACCTCAGACTTACTGTATAGCATGGGTAACTCTGCTCAATGTTACGTGGCAGCCTGGATGGGAGCAGAGTTTGGGGAAGAATGGATACACATATATGTATGGCTGAGTCCCTTTGATATCCACCTGAAACTATCACAACATTGTTAGTCAGCTATACTCCAACACAAAAAGTTTAAAAAGAAAAAATCCCGGGAATTCCCTGGTAGTCCAGTGGTTAGCACTCAGGTGCTTTCACTGCCACAAGCCATGTAGGGGCAGGGAGGAAATCTCTGAAGAGAATGGATTGGAACTGGAGTTGAGGGCAGGGGCAGTTAGAGTGGCAGCCAGGAGCTCGGTTAGGAGGCAGAAGAGGTGATGACTTAGAGCATGTGGGCTGGTGGGGAAGTGGTGGTGGAGAGGAAGAGAGCTGGATTTGCTGTGGACTCCAGAGTATCACATTCAAACGTAGTTTTCCTTCTCAAATCCCAAATCTTCAAGAACCATAACATAATAACGAAGTGAAAGTCGCTCAGTCGTGTCCGACTCTTTGCGACCCCCTGGACTCGTCCGTGGAATTCTCCAGGCTAGAATACTGGAGTGGATAGCTTTCCCTTCTCCAGGGGATCTTCCCAACCCAGGGATCGAACCCAGGTCTCCAGCATTGCAGGCAGATTCTTTACCAACTGAGCTATCAAGGAAGACAATGTCACTATCAATTATGTGTCAGGGAATAACAATGTCATTATCAATTATGTATTCTTAAAAATTCATTGATGGCACTCACTCTCTTGGGTCAGAATGACACAAAAACATAACAAAGCCAAATGACGAGCAGAGACTGGGCTGTATGTACCCTTGTGGAATCTCACCTTCCTACACCCCCATCTCCTTGTAAATGGGCTGTGATGCCAGGCTTCCCTGCTGAGCCCACCTTCACCAACCCAATCAGCTCCAAACCCAGTCACTGCTGCTCAAGACCCTGCCTCTCTCCATCTTCACCGTAGATGACAAGGGGATAAGGAATATAGCGGGGTGGGGCTTGCTTCCCATTTCCCAGATTCCCCAGAATTGCATCACTACATGCACAGCGCACACCCTCTTCTCATTCCTTGTGTCTTCTTCCCACCCAGTCCTGGTACCTGAGATTAAATACCATACTTTCAAAATGACGCAATTTCTACCCAAGATTTCTGAGGCACTTTCACAAGAAATGGTACATTTCTGAACACTAAAGGCCTATTCATCTACTATTTTCCCATGATGAGATAAAATATCTTTTCAGCAGAAAGGCGTTCAGAGCCATGTAGAATCATTTAAGATCTAAGCAAGGTTCTAGTTGGAGATAATTTAAAGGAAGTGAAATACAATTCTAAAGCAAGTGTTTAAAAAAAAACAAAAGATAAATTATAAATAAGGAAAATATGGTATTTATCTACATTTATGACATCAAAAACACTAAAAATGAGGGGTACCAAAGGGTGTAGTTGTGAAATATTACAGACTGTGGCTGTTCTCTCATTATTAGCTCACAGTGACTTGAATTTTGAGGGTCGCTCTAGACATCCAGCCCTTGGTAGCTTCCTCTGTGGCTTTCAACTCAGGCCAGAAGAAAGGAGGGAGGAGATGAGGTCCAGAAAGTTCCAGGTGAGACTGAAACAGACAGTTCAACTCCTGGGGGTCGAAATGCCCCCTCCTCCACTGCATCCCCAAGTTGGGCCCAGAAGACATCAGCTTGAGGGGAGCTAAGGCCTTAGGACTCACTGGCAAAATTTTGACAGGAGCCAAAAATTCAATATCCGTAGACTGACAACTGACTTACAGTTCTGGGAGTTTTGGAGCTGAAAAGAAGGTTTAGAAGTGAGTCAAGTATCCAGAGTGGGAAGGAATGTATCACATTTGAGATGGAGTGGGATGTGATGGAACCACTAAGAATAAGAATCCTGATGGAAAGTGATTTGAGCTTAAAAAATAAAGAAAGAAAGAAAAAAGCACAAAATCGTATTAGGTATTGAAAGCACGTGTAAAGCTAAAAACATGTGCATCTGTTTGTTTCATAGTAATTCACTATTCATCTACTTCTTTGGGCTTCCCACGTGGCTCAGTGGTAAAGAATCTGCCTGTCAATGCAGGAGACACATGAGACGTGGGTTCGATCCCTGGGTCAGGAAGATCCCCTGGAAGAGGAAATGGCAGCCCACTCCAGTATTCTTGCCTGGAGAATCCCAGAACCTGGCGGGCTAGAGTCCATGAGGTGGCAAAGAGCTGGATAGGACTGAGCATGCGTGAATGCCTACTTTATTCTTGAAAAATGTACTTTGAAACAGATTGGCTTTGGAGCATAATGTAGATGAAGATACAGACACAGTTTTTTTACTACTTAGATATTTTACTTAAAGCTCCTTTCCAGTGTTCCCCGTGGCCTGATGGTTAGGATTCAGTGCTATCCCTGCTGTGGACTGGGTTTGAGCCCTGGTTTGGGGACTGAGATCCTATAGGCTGTGTGATTTGGCCAGAGTATATTAAAAGGAAAAAAAAAAAAAAAAGCAGCTGTTTATTCCCCTTCCTCTTCTTCTGTCTTTTTGTCCATATTAAAAAAAAAAGAAAAAAGACATTTCTATATCACTTAAATTTTTAAACATTTGGTAAAAATTTAAGTAGCCTTCTCCTTTAGCTCCAAAAGGATACTCCCTCTCTTTGTGAAGTCTTCCTGAGAGACAGGGTCTTCCCCACAGTACTCCACTTCTTCATTAGACAGTAAATATTAGCTTCCTCACCTTCCTCATCTTTCTTTTGTTCATAGTGGGAACTGTGAGGGCCTTTTCTACCTCCCACTATTTCTAAGGTTAAGTCCAGGATCTGTAACATAGTAGGGCTCAATAAAAGTCTGTTGGATAAAAGAGAAGCTAGAAAAGTACCCAGTAGGATGGATGTGTTTGAGTCATTCAGTTGTGTCCAACTCTTTGAGACCCCATGGACTATAGCCATGCCAGGCTCCTCTGCCCGACCCAAGGAAGTCTTCCTGACCCAAGGATCAAACCCAAGTTTCCTGAATTGAAGGCAGATTCTTTACAGTCTGAGACCCCAGGGAAGCCCCAGTAGGATGGATATGAAATGGTTAAAATCATTAGCTCTCTGGTCACATGGTTTGCAAAGCCTGTGATAAAGCTCTAGAAGAAGAAGGCATTATTGTTCTCATTTATTGTCTTATCATTTGTATGCCAGCTTCTAGAAAATACTGAAGAATGACTTTCAGCAAAGGTGGCAGTGATGAGCCTCTGTGTGACTGGGGGATAAAGAGCTAACAAACATATTCACCCCATCAAATTTCCTGAGCAGTTTGTACATTGTCATTAGGGAGAAAAACAGGGCTTTCCTGTTGGCTCAGTGGTAAAGAATCCACCTGCCAAAACAGGAGACACGGGTCCGATCCCTGGTTCGGTAAGATACTACACGCCACAGAGCAACTGAGCACACTACTGAGTCTTGCTTTAGGGCCCTGGAGCCACAGCTACCTGCTCTGCCGGAGATTCTTTACTGTCTGAGCTACCAGGGAAGCGCCGTAAGCTGTGAGGTCCCACCAAAATCTGCTTTGGGGAACTTGTCTCTCACACACACACACACACACACACACACACACACACACACACATGTCTGTCTACTGAAAACTATAAGTTCACAACCATGTCTCCAATTCTAGCTTAATACCATTATTCTTAATATTTTCTTACTTGATCAATCCTTCTGCAGGTAAGAATTCTCCTATAGCTGACACAACCACTTTCATCCACTGTGGTTGCCCTCTTTGACACCCCCATGCCAGGCAGCCCCTTCAGAATAATACCCTTCTCACTTTGCTTAGGTTTTGACACCCCTCCTACACAACTGAGATTCTAATATTATACCCACATTATGCAGAGTCTTGCTCAATCCCACCCACTAACTCTTGAACTAAGCTGAGCATGACTTGATGCCTCATCTCTGCATTGTGCCCATGACCTCCTGCTCCTGGCTACCACTTTTTTAAAGTTTTATTTATTTTTAATTGGAAGATAATTACTTTACAATATTGTGATGGTTTCTGCCATACATCAGCATGAATCAGCCGTAGGTATACGTATGTCCCCTCCCTCTTGACCTTCCTTCCCACCTCCCACCCCATCCCACCCCTCTAGGTTGCTACAGAGCCTGGGTTTGAGTTCCTTGGGTCACACAGCAAATTCCCATTGGCTATGTTACATACATTAGTGTATATGCTTCCATGCTACTCTCTCCATTCATCCCACACTCTCCTTTCCTCTCCCCTCCTGCCCCATGTCCACAAAGCTACAGCTTTTGTCAGCCTCTTCTCAGGAGCAACGGAGCCCCATTCCAGCCCAGGACTTTAAGCTGTGGATCTCACACTCTTCTACTGCCTCCAATGAGGCATCTTTATCCCCTGTTACCCCACAAGGATCACATTTCTGGCCTGACCGCTTCATTGCAGACCCAGAGCGTGTCAGGCCACAGCTCCATCATGCCCACTGCTCTCACTTTTCTCTTCTCTCTGGCCCATAGACACTGAATACTTGTTGCGGGTACAATCATATCTTTATAGTTTTCTCTTTTTCTGTTTTACCTAACATTGCTATGTAAAATGAATACAGAAAACTAGACAGAATATGAGAAGTGTTAATAAATGGGAGAGAGTTTTTGGATCTTTGGACAGGAAATATATATATATATATATATAAAGGATCATAAAGTTAAAGTGTCAAAATCCTTTTAAGAAACAGTATGGAATTTGACTGCTTGGTTGTATTTGCCTTGTTAAGATTACAGTGCCCTGTGAGAGAGTGAGCAGGTCACTGGTAAGGGGCTTCCGGAGTCTGCCCCTCAGCTTTTCAAGACAAGACTATGCCCCCCCAGCTGATGAACTCTCAGAACCTGCACCATATGCAACTTCAATGACTTTGTCATGATTCTGACAAAGGTAAAGCTTTGGGCCTATTCACTTGCACTTATCCCTTCCAACGTTCTGGAAGTAATTTCATATTTTCCGTTTTGTATCCTTTTTGTCAAAGAGACCCTTCGCTAATCGAAAAAAATATTCAGGTCTCATAAATTCTGGATCTGTTCCTGCAAGAGACTAATGGTTAAGTTAGAATGCTAATTTCCAATGAAGGAAGATCATATTCTAGAGCACTCGGTTTACCAGTAGATAGAGTTGTTTGGTCCATATAGTCAAAGCTATAGCTTTTCCAGTAGCTATGTATGGATGTGAGAGTTGGACCATAAAGAAGGCTGAGCACTGAAGAATTGATACTTTCGAACTGTGGAGCTGGAGAAGACTCTTGCGAGTCTCTTGGACAGCAAGGAGATCAAACTAGTCAATCCTAAAGGAAATCAACCCTCAATATTCATTGGAAGGACTGATCAGTTCAATATAGTTCAGTTGCTCAGTCGTGTCCGACTCTTTGCGACCCCGTGGACTGCAGCACGCCAGGCCTCCCTGTCCATCACCAACTCCCGGAGTTTACTCAAACTCATGCCCATTGAGTTGGTGATGCCATCAAAGCATCTCAACCTCTGTCGTCCCTTTCTCTTCCTGCCCTCAATCTTTCCCAGCATCAGGGTCTTTTCAAATAAGTCAGCTCTTCGAATCAGGTGGCCAAAGTACTGGAGTTTCAGCTTCAACATCAGTCCTTCCAGTGAACATTCAGGACTGATTTCCTTTAGGATGGGCTGGTTGGATCTCCTTGCAGTCCAAGGGACTCTCAAGAGTCTTCTCCAACACCAGTTCAAAAGCATCAATTCTTCAGTGCTCAGCTTTCTTTATAGTCCAACTATCACATCCATACATGACCACTGGAAATACCAGGGACTGATGCTGAAGCTGAAACTCCAATACTTTGGCCACCTGATGCAAAAAGCGGATGTGTTGAAAAAGATACTGATGCTGGGAAAGATTCAGGACAGGAGGAGAAGGGGGCAACAGAAGATGAGATGGTTGGATGGCATCACTGACTCAGTGGACATGAGTTTGAGTAAACTCTGGGAGAGAGTGAAGGACAGGGAAGCCTGGCATGCTACAGTCCATGGGGTCACAAAGATTTGGACACAACTTAGCCACTGAACAACAAGAGACTGAATTTATCTTCAGAAAATAAATTAGGTTGCTTAGAGTGTGATGAGTGATGGGGGTGATCTTGGGCATTAGCTTGTGCACATCATGTAAATTTCAAAGCTATTCTCATCCGGCTACAGAGTGTATCTATAATTCCTTTGTGGCCAGTTCAGTACATAGGATTATTTCTTTCCAAGATAATACTTGGTTAATTTTGCCCCAAAACTTATTTACTGCCTTTTAAAAAATGAGATTCCATATATCACCTTATACAAGTTTTAATATATTCTTTCTTTCTTAGGGTATAATATAGTTGATTAGGTAACAGCTTTCAAGACTCCTCCATCCTGGTTGCCACTTGATAAAATTTGATTGTTCCTTAATCCCCTCAACTGTAAATGCACAGGTCATCTTTTAGGGAGGGTTAATTCTATCCCCCACTCTACAGATTTGCTGTTCCCAGGTTGCTTTTCTGAAGGTCATCTTGTTCCCAGATGAGGGGATCACCTCTCTATTGTCCCTATCCATTGACTTGTATAGTCAGAGGCAGCATGACATTAAGTCTTGCAACTTTAAGAATTAAAACAAATCTTATAAAATGTAGGCACATAAAAAGTTCCCCCATTTATTACTTTTACTGGGACAGTTTCTAGAAAGTCTTAAGGGAGTTCAGTTATATTCTACAGGCACAAGCAGAAGGAATAATTTCCACTTTCTTTAAGCACAACTTCAAATGATAGGGATTAATGTTATTGCAGACAACCACTGCTTCAGATAACAAGGCACAGAGACAGCATACATAAAGCAGTAACAGTAGAAGTAACTTACCTTCCAGAGCTCAGCTCTAACTCAAGAAGAAGAACACACAAACGAAACATGACTTTGAAGTTGTTTTAAAATTACAAATAATTATAGATGATTATTGGAGAGAAACCAAAGAGGTTTCTGAGGCCTGAAATAAAGTGATGAAAACAACAATGACAGTGCTTGTGCTTAGTCATTCAGTCGTGTCCCACTCTGTAACTCCATGAACTATATTGCCTGCCAGACTCCTCTGTCCATGGAATTTTCCAGGCAAGGATACTGGAGTGGGTTGCCATTTCCTCCTCCAGGGGATCTTACTCACCCAGGGACTGAACCCACATCTCTTGCATCTCCTCCATTGCAAGTGGATTCTTTACTTGCTGAGCTATCAGGGAAGCCCATATGATGACAGTGGCTGCCATTTATTGAAAGCTGACTGAGAGATACCCCCCAGAGTGGTGCTCACAGTATCTAGAAATTGAGTCTCTAACAGATCTATCCAAGATCACACAACTATTAAGAATGAGAGTTATGGTTCAAATCATCACTCCACAGGTATAGGCAAGGGTTTGGAGAAAAGCAATCTAGAGGGAATGAAGTGAAAAAAGACACCCAAGGATGATCAGGGCGATTTAGCCAGAGGGCAGAATTCAAGTGGAAACAAGGAGGCAGAGGACAGAAAAGGAATGGGGTGGGCTATCAGCAGAGAGTAGGAGGGACAGAGGGATTCCTGTAAATGCTGTGGTCTGTTGGAGCTGAGGTGATTAAGCATGCAAGCATCAACCAGGGCGTGGTCTCTTCTCTTATAGGGTTTTGCAGACCTGGAATCTTAAAGATCTGTTGGTAAACAGTCTTAGCAACCAGTAGTGTCATTAAAGAGTCTACATCAATGACTTTTTACCCATCATCTGGGAGTTACCTAGAGAAATAGTAAACAAAGATAGGAAAGCAAGGTATCTTAGTAACAGTAGGAATAAGTGCTCTGAATGCAATAAACAGGGCGATAATAGAATAACTGCTTAGGGAATCAACTTTGGATGGGGATAATTGGTCACTTTTTAGCCACACCTATTCACTCACATAGGAGAAGGCAATGGCACCCCACTCCAGTACTCTTGCCTGGAAAACCCCATGGACGGAGGAGCCTGGTGGTCTGCAGTCCATGGGGTCGCGAAGAGTCGGACACGACTGAAGTGACTTAGCAGCAGCATTCACTCACATTGGAGAAGGAAATGACAACCCACTCCAGTATTCTTGCTGGGATGATCCCATGGACAGAGGAGCCTGGTGGGCTACAGCCCATAGGGTCACAAAAACTCAGACACAACTGAGTGCCTGAACATATTCACTCACATAAATAGCAAACACTAATGAATTTCAGTAACTTTTTCTATATACATATGTATATATACACACACATATGTACTTCTAAATATACTTCAAACTACATGAAACAACAAAAATGTCTCATACTTTTACAAAGGGTGTTTCCTCTTATAAAACTAGTTATAAGAAATATGCCCTGAAAAGTATCAAAAAGAATATAAACTGAATTCAAAGTCTATGATTTCATAGGGAAGTTTCCAATTAGAAAGGAAATATTTGAAACACATTTTGAAAGGCTTAGAGGATGGTGATGTTTTATGGCAATGTTTTCATTTAAAAATACAAACAGGGAGTTTGGAAACTGCAGTCTTCACTAGATTTTTAGTGATGGTGGTGCAGTCTGAGAAACATCCCAGGGGTATCTGAAGTTCCTGCAAACTCCAGGAAACTCTTGTGCGTCTACCGCATGTATCCTGAAGGGAGATGACTTCCTGCAAGAACTCCTTCAGGTGTACAACACTGGGAGCCCGTGCTCCGAGAGTACAGCATGAGAGGTCACAGTTATGAAGAAGGTCACGTTCTTTTTTCATTAGAATAATACAGACCATAACAACAACAACAGGAAAAAAAACAAAGACTGACAGTAGAGATGGTTATGCAGCTTCCCTGGTGGCTCAGATGGTAAAAAATCCACCTGCAATGCAGGGGACCAAGGTTCAATCCCTGGGTCAGGAAGATCCCCTGGAAAAGGGCATGGCTACCCACCTGAGTATTCCTGCCTAAAGAATCCCCATAGATAGAGGAGCCTGGTGGGTTACAATTCATGGGAGCAGAGTTGGCCACAAATGAGCAACTAACACTTTCACTTTGTTTCAGAGGTGGTTATACCGTGTGGTTGAAGTTTCCAAATCAACCCCCCAAACTCCTATATGCACATGGCCCCCCACTTCCAAGATCCTATGAGGTCTCTAGCAATGTATCCTCAAGGTCATATACTTTTGAAAACTTAGAGGAAGAGAGAAATTCTATTTCTCAAAAGGGGACCATATATAGTATAAAGTTCAGGCTCCTAACCCTGGATCCTCCTGGATCCTCCAAGGAACATCCATCTTGTATCACACACTACACTCAGTGTTGGAGATACAAAGACAAATAAGACACTGTATTTCCTGAGAAGCAGCTTGGTATAAATGTGAGACAAGAAAACCAAATACCATGGGACACTTGCCTGGTTGTGGATTGTACAATAGGAACAGAGGCCCAAGGGTTGCTTTCTATTGTCATTATTAGTCTATTCACTAAAATTTTTAACTGACTCGCTTTCTTTTACTAAATGATGAGTGCCCATGAAATAAATCCAATGATAGAAAAATGTAGAAACAAACAGTTAATAACCTCTATGGAAATCTCTATTATGCTCCAGGGTCAATGAAATGCCACTTATGTCGTGAAGGAATTCACTCCAGGCTCTTTGAGATGCTTATGACACTTGGTAGCACCCACATGACACTTAAAGTAACATAGGAACATGGGACCGGTCAGGAGAACTGAAAACATCAAAGGTATTCGGTTCATGGCAAGTAATCTGCAACATTCACATATGAGAACATTAGGAGATAACAAAGGACAAGAGGCAAGAACATGAGCCTGGAGCTCCAGATTGGGAACTCTAGACTCTACTCCAGATGGTTTCTCTGTGGAGCATCAGTGTAAATAAGCATTGCTTTAGCATGACGGTTGTGCCTGGCATTGGGTTTGGTGGTGTGGACACGTACAGAATTGGAAGGGTAGTGAGGAATAGGAGTCCCAGGGGCCTGTGAGCTCTAGAGCCCCAGAACCCTGGTGCCACAACAAAGACCCAGCACAGCCTAAGATATAAATAAACAAAATAAACCCTAGTGAGACAGAAAACATATATATCAGTGTGGTATTTAAATTGTTAAAGTGAAGTGAAAGTCACTCAGTCCGACCCTTTGTGACCCCATGGACTGAATTTTCTAGGCCAGAATACTGGAGTGGGTAGCCTTTCCCTTCTCCAGGGGATTTTCCCAACCTAGGAACTGAACCCAGGTCTCCTGCATTGCAGGCAGATTCTTTACCAGCTGAGCCACAAGGGAAGCCCAGGAATACTGGAGTGGGTAGCCTATCCCTTCTCCAGCGGATCTTCCTGACGCAGGAATCGAACCAGGGTCTCTTACATTGCAGGTGGATTCTTTACCAAGTGAGTTATCAGGGTTAAAGCAAAGTGACAGTTATTTAAAAAGAGAGAGAGGAAGACTTCCCTGGTGGCTCAGTGACTAGGAATCCCCCTGTCAATGCAGGGGACATGGGTTTGACCCCTGGTCCAGGAAGATTCCATATGCCGCAGAGCAGCTAAGGCCATGTGTCACAACTACCCAGCTTCCTGCTGCAAATACTGATCTGTGCTCTGCAACAGAGATTGGTGGCTTCCCCACCACTGCACTGAGAAGCCCACACACCACGACTGGGGAGTAGGCCCTGCTCTCAGCAAGTAGAGAAAAGCACTCGTGCGGCAACCAAGATCCAGTGCAACCAAAATAATTAATTAAAAAGAGAGAGAGAAATGGTATGAGAGACAACAGAAGACATCCACAACTGATGTGGTACTCTGAAGGTGAAGAAGGAAACTCATGTCACTGTGCGGGTGGTGAATTCACAGTGGCAAAAATCAATAAGAATTCAAGGGGAAAGACTGTCTGGTTTGGGGAGGAAGATGGTTAAGTCTGAGTCTGGTTTCACCACTGCTGATGTACCAGTAGGTCCAAAAAAGTGGAGCTGCCTAGTCCTTTGCTATCTGGAGTCAAGTGTGGTCCACGGAGCAACAGCATCGGGATCACCTAGGAAATACTTTAAAATGCAGTGCTTCAAGCTGCAGACCTGCTGAATCCAAGCTGCATCATAAACCTGCACCTGAACTCTGACTTGGCTCCAAACTGCTGTGGAATTCACCAGATTTCCTCTACTCTGGAGGTTAAAACTTCTGGGATGTAGCGCCTGTTCTGTGATTAGTGCAAAGGAGCTGCAGAAAAGATAGATGCGTCAAGTTGCATGGGACCCTTTAAAAACCTCTGCCTCTAAAGTACACCAAAGCCAAACCAACACCTGTGGACCACGTGCACGGCTGTCGGGGCGGCTGACTCATGTGCACATCTGTCAGCCGCATCACATGTTTTCTCTGTGAGTAGGAGCCGTGATTGTAATATCAGAGAGAAAACGACCTACACGGGTTTTTAATGAACTTACCAAATTGTAAGAGTTTAGGCAGAGACAATAGGTGAGAATTTGAGTACAGCACCACTATTATAAAATTAGGATCTCATTCCTCAAAACTCCCCATGATTATAAAAACTAATGTTTCCTTGTCAGTTACATAAATCAGTTCCTCCAGTTCACTACAAGATAGACATCTGTGTGTAAGAAACCATTTTCTGATTTTACTGTAAAAAATAATCACAACTGTGACGTTTTCTAATTTCTAGTTTATATGAATGTATGGAAAGTCCTTTCCTTTTCTCTGTTTTCAACTTCTCTGTTAACTGTTAGGAGAGTGTTTATATAATAATGCAATGCTACTCTTTAAGTACTTGCTATTAATATATTTCTTTACATATCAGTTGAATGCGTTGGACATGGATTTTTAGGTAGTTTGACTCTAAACAAATTGAAATAGTGTGTAAATATATTAAAGCCATTGAATTTTATTTTAAATGAGTGAAATGCATGGTATGTGAATTACTTCAATAAATCATTAACAAAGAAAAAAGGCATAATGACAACAAAAAATTATAAAAGCACACACACACAAAAGAATATGTAACCAGTAGAGACCATATGACAATATGCCACTGAAATAAGATACACCCAAGCGACTTTTGTGCTGAGACCTGATCACTAAATTCTGGTCACCTACTATGTATGCAGAATTTGGTTAGGATCTTTACACATACACATCCTTTATAAACACTAGAATCTCAATTTCACAGATTTCTTGGATGTTCATATTTACCTGAAAATCTCAATAAGAGGGGGAAAAAAATCAGAAGTGACATGAAGATGTGCAGAATGTGCAAAAGTAATATGTTTACCAATGGAGTGAATTTTAAAAGAAGCTAACAGTGAAATACTGCTGGTCCGTGAGCTGCTTCAATCAGTATCAGAATTGGTAGGATGAAACAAATGAAATTGTTATCTAATGTCAAACTGGTATCTGACCATCAATTATTGACCACATGCTGGTAATTTCACTTGCTTGTACTGTAATTAGGCGATTTCTTACAGACCAATCTATGCTTTCTCTAGACAACAAAGTTGACAGCAAAACAAATAAGACTTTCTTCTTTCATTTGGTTAGTTTTCACAGTAGAGTCATCTCTCTAATACTATTGCTACACAGACTCTTAATGACAGCTCTGACACTTGACTGCCAAGAAAGAGCCTAAATTTCTGGCTGAGCCATTAGTTAGAGGGCCCTGGTCTGATCATCTCTCCCATCACCAGAGAGGAGCAGTGTGACAGCGTGGAAATCAGCCCTGCAGGAAAAACATCTTTTTTTCTTTTGCTGACTAGAAATGTGTGTGTGATATTTCAACTTACTGATTGTACCCTCTTTGAAATGAAGCTCTACAACCCTAAAATGCGAAGACCTAAGGGTAAATGGCTATCTCATTGTTTAAAATTTGTTGCCAAAAAAGCTGACCTGACACAAATAAGAAGCTAACTCTGTTTATTTTCACGATGTCTTACTTCATGTAATCAAATTTTGAATGCATGGCCAATTCATGCCTCTTACCTCAGGGCTAATTTTGTATCACAGCAGGATAATGAGATGATTAAGTTCTCCAACAGTTATAGTGGGGGGAATATTGTTATCTAGGAGTTTTTAAAGAGAAACATACATCAAATTTTAAATGATTTTATAAAAATCTTAAGTGGTCAGACAAGAGGCAGCAGAGTCAGGGAAATTCTATTTAACTCACTAATTACAAAATCCTTTAAGTCGATAATTTCCAAGTTAAAAACAAAGCAAAATAATCTCCCTCCCCAAACCTGAAAGAATGAACAGGAAATTTAAAATGGGTGACATGAATTAGTGGCTATATTAGTACAATACTATAAAAACAACTCAATGCTGAACATATAATAAAGATTCAAAAATTTTTCACTGTGACGAACATCACCCTTACTGTTACCATTATTATTGAATACATAGAATTGCCTTTGAAATAAGCTTTTTATTTTATATATGGTTGTAAGGTGTTGATTTTGTTACGGATTTCTTTAGTTAGGTCTAGAGAATAAAGATGCTTTTTTTTCCCCTGCAATAAATTATAAAATTAATTATGCATGCAACACATTACCTTATACTTATAATGGTGCTATAGACAACTCTCATAGCAGAAAGTGTACAAAATTGGAATAAAAAACCTGGATCTGAGTGTGGGCTCTGTTACTAATGTTAACCAAGGAGGAGCTGCATAAAGTCCAGGAGCTTTAACTTCCTGGTCTTGTAAAACAGGGCTAAGCCTGTGTCAATAATAATAGTTAAGGTTTAGAGTGTAATGCCTCCAATATGCCAGAGATTTTTCTAAGATTTTTGCACACATGAACTCAGTTATCAATACGTCTAATGTCTAGCATTAATTTAGTGAAAGGAGGATGTGCTGATCAGTTTCCATTTGCCCTGTTCTGCTAGAGCCCTGACCCCAGCGGATGAGTCCCTGGGGCCCCCTGACACCTGACTTTCGGTTAGGTTCAGACAAGGGGAAGCAGCAGCCAAAGATGAGAGGGTAGCAGGAGAGAGAGACTGGGGTATTTCCTCCCCACTTCCTCCTTGGTTTAGCAACCCTATTCTCATTTGTATATTTGGGAGGAGGGTGTTCCCCAAGACTGAATCACCTGCCCGACAACCTCATTTCCATCTTTCCTCTTCTTCTTGGGCTCACTGACTATTCTCTCCTTCTTTAACCTCTTCAGACCCTGGGTGGTACTGACCTCCTGCTGTGTGGAATCTTCCTTACCCCAACATCCCTCCCTTATCTCCTTACCTCCCTTCCCACAGCTCTGTGGGAAGTTGCCTCATTACAATGGCTTGACTCAAACCCTATGAGTAGAATGCTCTTTCTTGCTGGGACCCAGACTCTTACAAGGATTTACTATTAAGTCAACTACTTGTTACTTCGTAGAGGGATATCTGAAACAGAATTTTGTCTTGTTTTGAAAGAATTGTTATGTGAGGAAATATGATCTTGCCTTTTAGCCATTAAAAAAAAAAAAGGTTTGCTTCTAATTTGAACTAGTTCACTATTATTTTTTTTAACAAAGAAAACAAACAAAAAAACCCTCATTCATTTGGTTCACACTTCAGGGAAAGGATATTTGGGATTTGACTTGGTTTAGGAGTTCAACAAATTCACTTGGTATATCCCAGTTAAATGGTTCATGTTTGGTTTGGTTCAGATTCAAGCATAAAACCCTAAAATACTGGAAAAGGTGAGTTGGCATAAACTGGTTTTTCTGAGTGGGACTAATGCACACTCTAATTATGGGGATACGTTCCTAGAATGGTAGAAACCATTAGGTCATCTTAGTAATAAAACAAAATGAGTGATTCTCACTGAAACAAATGTCTCATCAGCCACTGGTTTCCCAGTGTATATAGTTTAGCTTCCTAAACAAAATCATGACAAACTGTGTGTGTGTGTTTTCTAAGTACTGTTCTATATCTCTTCTCTTTTCTCTAAACAAATTCCCTTTCCACTGAGATCAGCATTTCTCAAAGTATGAGCACTGGACCATCTCCTGGAATTTGTCAGAAATGCAAATCTTTGATTCCCCACCCCAGATCTACTAACTTAGAAATTTCTATAGGTGGACCCAGCAGTCTGTGTCTTAACAAGCCCTCCAGGTGATTCCAACACACAATAAAGTTTGATAAAAACAACTGAGTGAGATTTTACATTTCTTGAAGCCAAGTTCTATCTAGTATTTCTTCGTTGGGATTGGGATCTACTCAAAGATCATACTGATATAATTGATTTCATGTGTATATCAGTGACAAGATAACAGGGGCAACTGATGGAGTGACCGAAGACATCAGTGACAGAGGTAGTGTTTGAAACTTGGCCAATCTAACTCCAGCGCATAGCTCCCTAACCAGGATGCTAGAATTTCTCCTTAATGGCCAGACAGTATGTTCGTGCATACTCATCACTTCAGTTGAGTCTGACTCTTTGTGAGCCCATGGGCTGTAACTCCCCAGACTCCTCTGTCCATAGGATTCTCTAGGCAAGAATACTGAGATGGATTGCCATGCTGTCATCCAGGGGATCTTCCTGACCCAGGGATCGGACCCAAGTCTCTTGTGTCTCCTGCATTGCAGGTGGATTCTTCATCCACTGAGCCACCTGCAAAGCCCAATGGGCACACAGAGAGGATACACAAAAGTAATGAAACCCTGAGAAAAACTTGAGAAATAATATTCACAGAAACTTACTAACCTTCACACATGTTTAATATGAGAAATTTAGTATTTATTTGGAATAATGTGCATTTGTTTCATTATTTTACCCAGTAGAAAAACTCAAGACATCATTTTGCTAATGCATATCTAAATGTGCAAGCACGAGTTTCTGATTATCCTGTAACTAAGTAAGTTTTCATGTTTTTGTTCTTAAAGCCAGTTCTTTGCTTAATGAGAAGCAGGCAGAGCTGCACACAAAGACTACAGCTACAGTTTGTGATAAAGCCATGGACACCTAGTTCTAAGCATTCCAAATGTTTAATTTTATATTCTGGCTTTCATAGTTCTTTCTCTAGGACAATAGATCTGTTTTATCACATATACGTATTTTTGCCTGGAGCCACAGCTTCCCAGAGAAAAGCACCAAATGGACAGGAAAAGCAGGCATGGGGGTGGCTGGGGCTTTCTAAACTAGGGATTCCCTTAGTCGGAAACTAATGATGTTTCACAATGCAGGCACATCTTTCATCTCACAATGAATAATGTATAATGGTTTAGAGAAAGATATAATAAAAGATCCCTATGTTCCAAAGCCAGTAATTTGGGAGTTATGCTAGTTCCTCCCTCTCTCGCCCCCAAAGACAATCTGTTACCAAGCCCTACTGATTCTAGATGCCAAACTATTCTCTTTCCTTACCAGTCTCATTACAACTGCTTTAATTTAGGACCTTGCCTTAGTTGGTCTTCCTTCTCACTGCTCACTTTTGCCTTACTGTCATGACAACAATACCTTTCTTTTTTCCCCTTTTTTTCCTTTTAATTGGCTGGGCCATGTGTCTGTAGATCTTAGTTCTCCGACCAGGCATCAAACCCACCCCCTGCTCTGCAGTGGAAACTGGGAGTTCTAACCACTGGACAGCCAGTTGTTATGAAATTTTCATAACAACTATGCTTGTCTTTTTTTTTTTTTAATGTTTATTTATTTATTTTTGTTGCTGCATGTGGGCTTTTTCTAGCTGCAGCAAGTAGGGGCTACTCTTCATTGCCGTGTGGGCTCTAGAGCACAGACTCAGTAGTTGTGACCCCACAGGCTTAGTTGCCCTGAGTCATGTGGAATCATACCAAACCAAAGACAGAACCCATGTCCACTGGATTGGCAGATGGATTCTTAACCACTGGACCACCAGCAAAGTCTGGACCATACTTTTCTTAATATATTGTTTCTCTATTTTAATTGCCACCACCAGTCTGCCCCCCACCCCCAACACACACCTGATTAAGTCCTCAGCAGGCTTACCTCCTATCTCGTCCCATTGTTCAAACAATATTCCAGCTGTTAGCTGTACAAGACAATCTGCTTCATACTTTCTAGGTTTTACTTCCCAGCCATTTCCTCTGCTTGGAATTCCCTTTTTCCTCCTAGACCAGGAGGGCAATCTGTTGTATTAATATTTCTCTCAAATGAGAATTTTTGAATTCAAAGAGAATTTTGGTTCAAAGAGAATTTTTCTAGTCCCATACTCAGGGATTTCTCTGTTATCATTACAGCCTTATATGTGACCTCACAATTCAGCTCTGATTACTTCAGTTATTTATTTGCATGCCTTGTTCAGTTTAGATTTCTAGACATGGCTCACAACGCCTGATATAAAATAGGCACACTTAAGGAATGATTGCATTCACCAGCATGATAAGATAGTCCTTAGCTATGATAAATGATATTAGGCATGGATGAAACTTGAAAATTTTATCTCATAAAATTTTTTTCAAAAGCCAGTTGCTTGGGGTTGAAATAATTTGATCACTTCTGTCTCCTGTAGGATTTGCTCACTTTTTGATTCATGGAGTAAGTAGGTAAATTGTTTCATCTACCACAAAAATCTTCTTCCGGTTGTTGAAGTTATGTCAATAGGGTGTAAAGGAATCAGAGAAAAGCTGGCTAACCAACTTGTTGCCTTATTCTGCTCTCATCCCATGTTGTAGTTGTCCAGTTCAGCTAAGTCTAGGTGTGTCCAAGAAACTTGATTTTCAAAATGAACTTGAACTGCTTAGATTATAGGGCAGACATATTAACCTCAACAGTTATATTATGAATGTTGGACATACAAGGCAAAATGCAAATGTATTAATTAACAATACAAGATATAGACATGTTCAAAGACCTATTTCTATCCACTCCTGCCTTAAACAGGAGGTAAAATTAGAAATCAGAGGGCTATTTTTCAAGTGTGAACTTGGAACAAGAGGAAACTGCAGTCTCACAAGATACTTCTTGCAGACCAGAACAAAAGCCAGATGAACTATCTCTGCCTTCACTGTAACAAAATATACTTATCCTCCAGGACTGGACATACTGTGTCTGGCAGAGTAAATGATTTTCTCCTGGACAATGTAGGAGAAATGCAACCAACTTTCAGTTTGGGGGGATGGATTTGGTCAATCTCATTGCCTAAATTCTTGCCTTCTGCTAACAATTTTGTTTTGTTTACATAAGATGTAGTAAACAACGACCTCAGAACTCACCCTTTCTCCATGGCTTTCTCAATCACTCTTCCTACTTGGCCCTTTGTCCTGATCTGTCCTTGCTATTCTAGTTATGATTTTTACTTTCTTTTGATCACCTTACAGGTAGGTCAGGGAATAAGAATAAGGAGTCACCTTGATAAGATTTGAATGGATGCAGTTTTCTCAAGCATCCAATTATGATCTGTCTTCTCTATAGAAGACAGGGCTCATCCTCCATATTTTATTCTTAAAGAATAACATTCTTTAAGTACCTAACAGCAGTTCCCTAGATACTGACTATACCTGACACATGATGGTCTGTCTTGACACCTACTGCCCCAAGATATTCTTTTTTTAAGAGGAAAAGGTAAAATTAAATATGAAGAACTGAATCTTTTTTCATAATGACCCTTCAAAACATTTTCCTTTCTGCCCCCACTTAAAAACAGAAGATGGGAGGTGACCTTCATAAAGTTATATTGGGTAGAAGAATTACTCACTCCCAGAGGCTAGAAAGAGAGGCTCTCTGTTCACCTCGCCTCCCCCAGTGTTTTTCTGTGGTTGCAGAGGCTCAGAAAAGAGAGTGTGTGTAGGTATTCTCGTGTGGCTTGGGAGCTGACTTCATTTTCTCTTTTTTTTAAATTTCACTCTTGGGATGCCTGACTTCTTGCCCAAGGTTGACCTCAATTATTCACAGCCTTGAAGAACATAACTTGAGCATATCTTTCACATCTGTACAATAGGAATCAAAATACTTGGTTTTGATTTACTATACAGGTATAAACCAAGGTTAGCTCCTAGGAAGAAATAAGTTATTCATTGTATTCTTTTTTTTCCTTAAGATTTTTCTTCTGGTTGCTGAATTTGGGGCAAATTTCTGAAATGCACTTCTTTTTCATATAATACACATACACAAGAAATTTTAAACCTCTTTCAGTACATGACTCACAACTTCTTTTAGTCCACATGCAACTTTGGAAATTACCTTTACACAGCACGAGCATATTTTGATGTTTACCTGTAGACACCAAACTGACCACTTAGAAATACTGAATAAAACTCTCAGTTGTTCCTGTGAGGATCATTTGTTTCATGAACCCCTTTCAATAGATTTACTACCCCTCTAGCCAACCTAGATTTCTGATTCTTCCTCTTCCCCATCATAAAATAGTAACACATCTCTGCTAGGACTCATACAGAGAACGCTAAAGGAAATGGGCTTTTTCTTTAAGAAGTTTACAATTTTACAGACTACACTGATATGTAACATATGAACAGCAAAATAAGTAAAGTAAGTCACTATAAATTGGGAAAGGAGTACATCAAGGCTGTATATTGTCACCCTGCTTATTTAACTTCTATGCAGAGTACATCATGCAAAATGCCAGGCTGGATGAAGCACAAGCCAGAATCAAGATTGACGGGAGAAATACTAATAACCTCAGTTATGCAGATGACACCACCCTTATGGCAGAAAGTGAAGAGGAACTAAAGAGCCTCTTGATGAAAGTGAAAGAGGAGAGTGAAAAAGCTGGCTTTAAACTCAGCATTCAAAAAGCAAAGATCATGGCATCCAGTCCTATCACTTCGTGGCAAACAAATGGGGAAACAATGGAAACAGTGAGAGACTTTATTTTCTTGGGCTCTAAAATCACTGCAGATGATGACTGCAGCCATGAAATTAAAAGACGCTTGTTCCTTGGAAGAAAAGTTATGACCAACCTAGACAGCATATTAAAAAGCAGTGACATTACTTTGCCAACAAAGGTCCATCTAGTCAAAGCTATGGTTTGTAAGGATGTAAGAGTTTGTATGTATGGTTTGTATGGATGTAAGAGTTGGACCATAAAGAAAGCTGAGTGCTGAAGAACTGATCCTTCCGCATTGTGGTGTTGAAGACTCTTGAGAGTCCCTTGGACTGCAAGGAGATCAAACCAGTCCATCCTAAAGGAAATCAGAACTGAATATTCATTGGAAGGACTGTCACTGAAGCTGCAGCTCCAATACTTTGGCCACCTGATGTGAAGAACTGACTCGTTGGAAAAGACCCTGATGCTGGGAAAGATTGAAGACAGGAGGAGAAGGGGATGACAGAGGATGACATGGTTGGAAGGCATCACCGACTCGATGGACATGAGTTTGAATAAACTCTTGGATTGTTGATGGACAAGGAAGTCTGGCATGCTGCAGTCTATGGGGTTGCAAAGAGTCAGACAGGACTGAGGGACTGAAGTGAACTGAAGTCATTATAGAATCAGTACATTAAATTTAGAAAGTCTGTATGAGGGAGATCTGCATTTAGGGTTCATAAAAATAGATGAAGCAGGTAACACTGACTTACATTTACAGAATGGATGGCAGTATAATCCAGTGGTTTATAAGACCACTTATAAGAAATGGGCATTATTTAGTAAGAGATGGGCATTTGGAAACCTGGCGTGCTGCAGTCCATGGGATCGCAAAGAGCTGGACACGACTGAGTGATTGAACTGAACTGGGCATTTCAGACAGATAAGCCTGGGCTCAGAGTCCAGCTCCACCACCTTACTGGCATTGTGACTAGATCTAGGACAGCATCCTGTGCACCTTTGGGATTTAGCTAATCTTAAACCTTCATTTCCTCTTCTGTAAAATGGGGTTAATATCATTAACAAATCTTGTTTGTTTCTTAAATAGTATAAACCCTATAAGCACTTAGCACAGTGTCTGAACATAGTGAAAGCTCAACAAACAGCTGTGTTTTAGAACCACAATAGCTTGCATTTATTCAAAGAGTTTTCAGATACATCATCTCATTTGATCAGTTCAGTTCAGTCCCTCAGTCCTGTCTGACTGTTTGCGACCCCATGGACTACAGCAGGACAGGCTTCCCTGTTCATCACCAACTGCTGGAGCTTGCTCAAACTCATGTCCATCGAGCCAGTGATCTCATTTGATCTGGACGCCAATTTGGTAAAGATGAGGTTATGAGGTTGTCCCTCACAACCTGCTACACACACATCACCTTCCAACTAGATGAGGAAACAGAGACACAGAAAATGGAAATGATCTGCTCAAGTCGGTGACAGAATCATTACAAACACTGATTTAGAGCTTTTTTCACTCCATCTCAGCAAACAGAAGGCCCAGTCATAAGGTGTTCTCAGGTGTAGATAGAGTGATATCATGTACTAAGCAATTACTATTCTCTGACCAGACTTAAAAAACGTTACAGAAAAGATGAAAAATTTCAAGGACTCTCTGAATGGTGAGAAAAATGTAACTTTTAGATGAGGTGAGGAATCAGTTCTTAGGAAAAAATTGATCAGAGGTGTATTCTAAGGGGCTGAATCTTAATCCTAAAGAAATTTAAATTTAAAAAATTTATATATGTGTGTGTGTATTCTTTTTCATATTCTTTTCTGTATGCTTTATTACAGGTTATTGAATATAGTTCCTTGTGCTATACAGTAGGTCTTTGTTGTTTATCTATTTTATACATAGTAGTTTGTTTCTGTTAATCCCAAACTCCTAATTTATCCCTCCCCAACTCCCTTTCCCCTTCGGTAAGTTTGTTTTCTAGTTTATGAGTCTGTTTCTGTTTTGTAAATAAGTTAATTTGTATCATAGTTTAGATTTCACGTATAAATGGTATCATGTATTTGTCTCTTTCTTAATTCCCTTAGTATTACAATCTCTAGCTCTATCCATGTTGCTGCATACGGCATTATTTCATTCTTTTTATGGCTGAGTAGTATTCTTTTTTTTTTTTACGTGTTCACATATTTTATTTTATTTTCCATTTATTTTTATTAGTTGGATGCTAATTACTTTACACTGAGTAGTATTCTATTGTGCCTGTATATGTGTCTGTATATCACATCTTCTTTATCCATTCATCTGTCAATGGACAATCAGTTTAGTTCCATGTTTTGGCTATTGTATTAAATAATGCTATGATGAATATTGAAATGCCTTTATCTTTTCAAATTAGAGTTTTCTCCAGATATGTGCCCAGAAGTGGGATTGCTGGATCATATGGCAACTGTATTTATAGTTTTTTAAGGAAACTCCATACTGTTTTCCTAAGAATTTTAAACAAACGTGCCGTAGAATAGCAGTGATATAGCAATTTCTTCTGTAAACTGAGGATATTACCCACTCAGAATAAAGATTAACTTGGGGAATTTGCACATGGAGCTGTTACAGAAGCTGAGGCTATAGAAATAAGCAAAATAGGGGGACTTCCCTGGTGGTACAATGTATGGTGAGTGCCAGTGCAGAGGGGACACAGATTTAATCCCTAGTCCTGGAAGATTCCACATTCCTCTGAGCAACTAAGCCCATGAGCCACAATTATTGAGCTCACTTGCTGCAACTACTGGAACCCAAAGGTTTAGAGCCCGTTGTCTGCAACAAGAGAAGCCACTGCGATGAGAAGCCCCTGCTCACCGCACCCAGAGAAAGTCCGAATGAAGCAACGAAGTCCCAGCCCAACCAAAAATAAAAATAAATAAATAAATTGGTTTCAAAAAAACAACACAGGAAAACTTTTGCCCCTACATTCTTTTTCCCTTCAATATACCCTACCCCACATCATGGAAAATCGATTTTACTTTGTTATAATAGACTGGCTGAATTTACATTAACTAGGGATTCACTGTGGTTAACGTTGTTATAGGGAACCATTTTTAAGGTACACATCGTTCTGAAGTTTACTTATTTACCGGTCATTCATAGATTAGCATATTGTTTAACTGGATTGCTTTCCTAACTTTCATGTTTATTTACTTGCGGCTGTGCTGGTTCTTTGTTGCTGTGCCTGGGCTTTCTCTAGCTGCTGTGAGCGGGACTACTTCCTAGCTGCAGTATGCTGGCTTCTTATTGTAGCAGAGCACGGGCTTCAGTAGTTGTGGTGCACAGGCTTAGCTGCCTCTTGGTATGTGGAATCCTCCCAGACTACGGATCAAACCTGCACCCCCTGCATCAGCAAGTGGATTCTTCACCACTGGACCACCAGGGAAGTCCTTCTGATCTTTGAAATGACACTGAAGAAAACAGAAGAATTTTAGCAAGGAGGGGAGGCAGGCAATTTGAGGACAGAGAGTAATTTGAGGAGTACGTAATATTGGGGTCAATCAACAAGTGGGTGCCCAAGTAATCTGAGAACAGAGGACTCTCAGGGCAGAGAGTTGCAGAGAAAGAAATTATATAGTCCCAAACTTACTGTATGGCCAAATAATTCTCCAGAGTTATGCTTATATCCAGGGAAAGTATAAAAGTATTTTTCTTCCTCACATTCCTCTTGCATAAGTGGGCCCTGATGCATCTTGTAATTTTAGCTTAAGATACCACTCACTGCTACTTGACTTGTTCTTCAGCCACTAAATCGTGTCTGACTCTCCCGTGATCCCATGGACTGTAGCACGCCAGTCTCCTCAGTCCTTCATTATCTCCTCTGTCCTCCACTATCTCCTCTGTCCTCCACAGAGTTTGCTCAAATTCATGTCCGTTGAGTCGGTGATGCTATCTAATTTTCTCATCGACTGCCACCCTCTTCTCCTTTTGCCTTCAATCTTTCCCAGCATCAGGGTCTTTTCCAGTGACTCAGCTCTTCACATCAGGTGGCCAAAGTATTGAAGGTTCAGCTTCAGCATCAGTCCTTCCAGTGAATATTCAGGGTTGATTTCCTCTAGGATTGACTAGTTTGATCTCCTTGCAGTCCAAGGGAGTCTCAAGAGTCTTCACCAGCATGGCAATTCGAAAGCATCAGTTCTTGGGTGCTCAACCTTCTTTATGGTCCAACTCTCACATCCATATAGGACTACTGGAAAAGCCAAAGGTTTGACTATACAGACCTTGGTCAGCAAAGTGATGTCACTGCATTTTAATAGGCTGTCTAGTTTTATTTGACTACATAATAGCTAAACAGATATTTGAGGGCTGGCCTGGGAAGTTACAGTGTTTCTACAGGAAAATGATCACTTAGTTTTAACCTAAGCAGACTACAAATGACATTTTTTTAACTTAGGAAATGCCTATGTTTATATTATACATATAGATAATAGCATATTGATGTCTTTAAACAAGAAACAGGCAGCTATAACAGCCTTTATTCCTTAGCTCTCTCAAAATAAACTACATAACTTCTATCATTATAGGCCAGTATATTTTTCTACATTACTTTTTAAGATGTAATGAAAAAGCAGTGGAAACTGATACATTTTGAATTTTTCAACGATAGTTTTGGCTGTTTAATTGCAGCAAATTGGTTTAGAGGAATTGTTCAAAATAAGGAGACCGCCCTCTGAAAATACCTAATGCTTCACAAAATAGAATGTTGAATAAATGTATGTATTTTTTAATAGAACTGGACAGCAATTTCTACTGGAACTCTTTGCTAGTCATCAAGCTGTCCTAAAGCTCCTTGATTTCTTTTCCTAAATAAACCATTTCTCCCTAACTTCTTTGTAACCCTAAGTGTAAATTCCCACATATGCATGGCACCATATTCAGTACAAAACATTTCAAAGCAAATGACATTTATTTGGCATTACCCTTATCCTTGTTGATCTCCTTCATTTTTCATTGAATTGAAATCAACTTTACCAAATTGTGAGTTAATCTGAGTCAAATTTTAAAGTATCACATTAACATTGAAGACATTTGAATGCAAAGATTTAGGCCAGTACATCACCAAATCACCTGGTTCAGACCTTAGTCCAAGTTACCATTATCCCTTAACTGGTATTTTACAACAGTCTGTGAAACTGGTTTCTTTGCATTTATTCTGCCATCCACAATCAAGTCTCAATACAATGGCCAATGTTACTTTTTTAAAAATTAGATCATGTCACTTTTCAGCTTGAATCCCTCCAAGTGCTGTTTATTGCACTTAAAATAAGATCCAAATTTCTTACCATGACCTATGAGGGTCCACCTGACCTAGTTTTTCCCTTTCCTTGTCCTTCTTCCATTCATTTATAGACTCTGATCCCACTGCTTTCTCCATGTTTTCCAAAGGTTTAGCCTGCCGCTTACCCAGGGCTTTGCATCATAACTTCCATCAGATGCCTGACTTCGTGGATTTCACAAAAATGGATTCTTCTGTTTCTTCCAATCTCATTCATTCCCTGCTCACCTCTGTAATATGACCCTCAGACCACCTAGTTCCCTTTAAAATATGATCCTGTCTTATTTCCTTCATAGGACTTGCTGCTGAGTACAGTTATCTTATTTACGGCTATTTCTCTGTCTTTTCTTCCCACTAGAATTTAAGCTCTACGGGAGCAGGGATCTTGCCTTGTTCTTAAACATTGTCTCTGAGAAGTCTTCTGGTGCACATGGCGGGTAAACTGATGATATTTTGAACTCTTATAACCTATCTTTTAGAAGAGAAGGAGGCTTTAAAGTGTAACATTTTCATGGTAAGATAATAAAAATTAAAGCACAGAGAGATGAAAAAGCTTATTAGCTAAGTTATGAAACCAGTACTAGAATCCAGTTTTCCCAACTCCACAGCTTCATGTGGCTTCTCCATTATAGTTGGTTGCCCTGAATTCTCCTTAATTCTTGAGCTAGCTTGATCACATTTCTCCTCTTCCTTCTTTGTACACTTTCTTCTAAGCTATTGTTTTCTCCATTAGTCGCTGCTAACACAATTCATTTATTTCTGAGTTTGCTAGCTTTAGTATTAAGTCTATGAAGTACTTTGTGATGCTAGTTATGAAGAATATCTTATGAAAATAAACCGTAACATGTGAAAAAAGCCACAGTCTACAGCAGCACCGCACATAGTGCATATAACAAAGGCTCAGTTGTGCTGTTGCAGGGAAGAGTCAATAATTAGTAACACATTTCTAAAGGTCTCTCTTGCATAATTTTTGTGTCCAGATGTCTATGACATTTGGGTTCTAAAATAGAGTTCCAAATACCACACATTCATGCACATTTTCCAAGAATAATTGGATGATTTTTGAATCTTTCTATTTAATAAACATCAGGACTAAAGATGGACTACTTCACAATATCAAATTTATTCATTTTAAACATCCATTTCGATGTGGAAAGTGTTTGGAATAAACACAATTAAAAGAGTGCCAGATTGTAAATCCTTTGAAGTTTTTGTTTATTATATGTCTCATCCAACTGCTAGTAGTGTAAAAATGGAAAGTAATTTACATAAAATTTTTCAATTCACATTTTCTTGGAGATGAACATTTTCTTTTTCTTTCTTTTTTTTTTTTCTTTTTTTGAGTTTAACTATTAACAGTTCCCTCAGAACTCTTTAGTGGGTCCCCACAATCTGGTATATAAAGTCCAAGAGCCCTAATAAGGTATAAACTCCTTTTCCTGCATCTGGCCCTAACTCCTTCTCCAGCTTCAATAGTCCCCCTCAACACACACACACTCTTCAGAGTTTATGCTCCAGGGACACTGAACAGCTTGTAATTCCTGGAACACAGTGGGAACCTACTCATTTCAATGTCTTTGTCCATCCTGTGCCCTTTCTCTCCATGTCTCCCAGCTCATGTACCTAAAGCTCTATGTACCTTTAGGTTCTGGTTCACGTGCCACTTCTTGTAGGAAACCATCTCTGATGCCTTCAGTTTGGGTAAGGGAGTTCTTGGGAGCACAATTCTCCCATTGGATGACACTGAATTGTAACTAACTTTATGAATGTTTCCCATTGGGCCTTGGGCTACTAAAGGGGGCTCATCTTTGTCTCCACACCATCTAGTAGGAGTTAAATAAAAGATAAATGAATAAGTAAGGCATTTGCATAGAAAAATTAAATTACAGAAAAGTAAAGATTAGACATCAGTGATTGCTAGGTACCAGCAAACCTCAATTAATTAGAAACCAACTAACTGCCTGGATTTCCTGGCATTTTTAAAGAGAGAAGATTTACACTACTGATGCTTAAAAAATCTGGGGAAAAAAGTGTTGTTTTATGAAGGATCTTTTAAAAATGAATGAAAGATTATGCTGTAAAACAACTTTACTCCAATAAAAATTAATTTAAAAATTAATAAGAAAATGAAACAACAATTTATGGGGTACATCATAGCATAAACAAGATTTAGCACAAACTTCTCAACCTTCTATGTCTATTTCAGTGCCACAGATCCTTGGAGAACTGGGGTTCCCCAAAATAACTTAAAATGATCTTTAATCTACTATTATAGTCTGAGTATCTATGCATATATATAATAATGATGCTAAATTGTTGTTTGTTGTTTAATTGCTAAGTTGTGTCCACTTCTTTGCGACCCCATGGACTGTAATCTGCAAGGCTCCTCTGTCCATGGGATTTCCCAGGCAAGAATACTCGAGTGGGTTGCATTTCCTTCTCTAGGGAATGATGCTATATGAATATTTTCAATGTATATTTTTCATTTTCAATGTATATTGATATTTGAGTTTAATAAGATATAAACCATTTAAAGTAATACATAATTCACAAAACAAATGTCATTATATATTTTCTCAATCCTTGTATTTAGACATTCATTTCATAGATATATACTAAGAGCCTTGTGTGTGCCAGGCTCCACACAGGTCCTGGGAATTCAACAGGGAACAAGTGAGAAGTGGCTCTTGCCCTCAGGTTTTTACAGTCTAGTCGGAGTTCAGTTCAGTTCAATTTAGTTGCTCAGTTGTGTTTGACTCTTTCTGACCCCATGAATCGCAGCACGCCAGGCCTCTCTGTCCATTACCAACTCCCGTAGTTTACCCAAACTCGTGTCCATCAAGTCAGTGATGCCATCCAGCCATCTCATCCTCTGTTGTCCCCTTCTCCTCCTGCCCCCAATCCCTCCCAGCATCAGGGTCTTTTCAAATGTGCTAACTCTTTGCATGAGGTAGCCGAAGTATTGGAGTTTCAGCTTCAGGATCAGTCCTTTCAATGAACACCCAGGACTGATCTCCTTTAGGATGGACTGGTTGGATCTCCTTGCAGTCCAGGGGACTCTCAAGAGTCTTCTCCAACACCACAGTTCAAAAGCATCAATTCTTCGGCACTCAGCTTTCTTCACAGTCCAACTCTCACATCCATACATGAACACTGGAAAAACCACAGCCTTGACTAGATGGACCTTTGTTGGCAAAGTAATGTCTCTGCTTTTTAATATGCTATCTAGGTTGGTCATAACTTTCCTTCCAAGGAGTAAGCATCTTTTAATTTCATGGCTGCAATCACCATCTGCAGTGATTTTGGAGCCCCCCAAAATAAAGTCTGACACTGTTTCCATTGTTTCTCCATTTTTTCCCATGAAGTGATGGGACCAGATGCCATGATCTTAGTTTTCTGAATGTTGAGCTTTAAGGCAACTTTTTCACTCTCCTCTTTCACTTTCATCAAGAGGCTTTTTAGTTCCTCTTCACTTTCTGCCATAAGGGTGGTGTCATCTGCGTATCTGAGGTGTCATCTGCATATCTGAGCCAAAGATGGAGAAGCTCTATACAGTCAGCAAAAACAAGACCAGGAACTGACTATGGCTCAGATCATGAGCTTCTTATTGCCAAATTCAGACTTAAAGAATAAAGTAGGGAAAACCGCTAGACCATTCAGGTATGACCTAGATCAAATCCCTTACGATTATACAGTGGAAGTGAGAAATAGACTTAAGGGACTAGATCTGATAGACAGAGTGACTGGTGAACTATGGACAGAGGTTTGTGACATTGTACAGGAGACAGGGATCAAGACCATCCGCATGAAAAAGAAATGCAAAAAAGCAAAATGGCTGTCTGAGGAGGCCTTACAAATAGCTGTGAAAAGAAGAGAAGCGAAAAGCAAAGGAGAAAAGGAGATATTCCCATTTGAATACAGAGTTCCAAAGAATAGCAAGGAGAGATAAGAAAGCCTTCCTCAGCGATCAATGCAAAGAAATAGAGCAAAACAATAGAATGGGAAAGACTAGAGACCTCTTCAAGAAAATTAGAGATTCCAAGGGAACATTTCATGCAAAGATGGGCACAATAAAGAAAAGAAATGAAAGAAAAAAAAAAAGAAAAGAAATGGTATGGACCTAACAGAAGCAGAAGATATTAAGAAAAGGTGGCAAGAATACACAGAAGAACTGTACAAAAAAGATCTTTAAGACCCAGATAATCATAGTGGTGTGATCACTCACCTAGAGCCAGACATCCTGGAGTGTGAAGTCAAGTGGGCCTTAGAAAGCATCACTACAAACAAAGCTAGTGGAGGTGATGAAATTCCAGTTGAGCGATTTCAAATCCTAAATGGTGATGCTGTGAAAATGCTGCTGTCAATATGCCAGCAAATCTGGAAAACTCAGCAGTGGCCACAGGACTGGAAAAGGTCAGTTTTCATTCCAATCCCAAAGAAAGGCAATCCCAAAGAATGCTCAAACTACTGCACAATTGCACTCATCTCACACACTAGTAAAGTAATGCTCAAAATTCTCAAGCCAGGCTTCAATAATACATGAACTGAGAATGCGCAGATGTTCAAGCTTGATTTAGAAAAGGCAGAGGAACCAGAGATCAAATTGCCAATATCTGCTGGATCATCAAAAAAGTGAGAGAGTTCCAGAAAAACATCTATTTCTGCTTTATTGACTATGCCAAAGCCTTTGACTGTGTGAATCACAATAAACTGTGGAAAATTCTTCAAGAGATGGGAACACCAGGCCACCTGATCTGCCTCTTGAGAAACCTATATGCAGATCAGGAAGCAACAGTTAGAACTGGACATGGAACAACAGACTGGTTCCAAATAGGAAAAGGAGTACGTCAAGGCTGTATATTGTCACCCTGCTTATTTAGCTTATATGCAGAGTACATAATGAGAAACGCTGGGCTGGAAGAAGCACAAGCTGGAATCAAGATTCCCGGGAGAAATATCAATAACCTCAGACATGCAGATGAGTCTAGTCGGAAGGAAACAATAAACAAGTGATAACACATTGAATGAACCCTACGAGAGGAAAAACTGGCAGCTATGTTAGAAAATTAGAGAAGAAAACAGATATTCAAGGAAGGCTTTTCTAGAAAAGTGGCTTTAACATTTTTATTTATTAAAAAAAAATTACTTATTTCTGTTTGCACTGAGTCTTCATTGCTGGGCTAGGACTTCTCATCTTGGTGGCTTCTCTTGTGGCAGAATACAGGCTCTATGGTGCAGGCTTCAGAAGTTTTGGACCTGTGCTTCCTTGCCGTCTCGGCATGTGGACATCTTCCCAGACCAGGGATTACAACTTTGTCGTCTGCATTGGTAGGTGGATTCTCAACCACAAGGAAAATCTAGGAAAGTGACTTTTAGAGTGAAATCTAAAGACTGAGAAGCAGCCAGCAAGGAAAGAAGTGAAGGAACAGCATTTTGGGTGGAGGGCTCAGCATGTGCAAAGGCCCAGTCAAGAAAGAACCTCCAAGGTTTTGAGGAACTGAAATCAGGCCAATGTATATAGCACAGTGGGCAAAGAGCAAGGTGGAGTTGGAGAAGTAAGTAGGTGAGACCAGCTCATTCCATATGGGGCATCGTAAGTTCTGGATATCCTTTTAAATCACAGTAGGAAAAAAGCAAAGGGGTAGGCTACCCACTGTCTATCTAAATTCCTTGTATGTGTATATGTGTTCAGTAGCTGCCATGTCTTGACTCTTTGTGACCCCCATGGACTATAACCTGCCAGGATCCTCTGTCCATAGGATTCTCCAGGCAAGGGTACTAGAGTGGATAGCCATTCCCTTCTCCAGGGCATCTTCCCAACCCAGGGATCAAACCCAGGTCTCCTACACTGCAGGCAGATTCTTTACCATCAGAGCCACCAAGGGAGGGCTAATTGTGCTGAGTATAAATAAGCACTTAATTGTGTTTCCCAGATACCCAGGTATTATTTGTGAAAGTGTTTATCTTTCAGAATACAGAAAGAACACTGGAATGTCAAACATTTCCCCAAAATGTGAATAATTTATTCTAACAGATCTAGTGAAGTGTGTATTGATGGAAGCTTGAACTGGTACAATACCCCTCTCAAACAACCTTAAACGGGTATCCACAGAGAAGAAAAGAGCTATTGAACTTAGAATCCAAAGGACAATTTTTTTTTCTTCGTCAATTCTGGGCACACTGATTCCAAAAGGCAACATTTTGTCCAATTGGTTCTTGTCTTGGCCATGGAATTTCTAAAGGAGTGTGACTTGAGATAGAGCTCATGGCGGAAGCAGATGTGTTTAGCCAGGATGGATACTGTCTTTATACTTGAATTCCAGAGGCTTACTATACCACTTGCTCTAAATTCATTCTCATTGTTTATTCTCACATAAGCTGAATTTTTGTGTCCCTAAATTATTTTTCCAAATGAGGAGGAGGATATGTTTCTACATCCTTTTGTGTTTGAAGCACAGTCTCAAAATAAGAGTATCATAAACATACCTTAATGGATATCTACATATTATTTTATGATTTTTAAACAGTTTCACCCATTTGTGACTGCCGGATTCCATAACTGGAGGTGTTTTCTCTCTATAGTGCTCTGAGGAGCTTGAGAAATCAGCTGTCAGTGACTTCCCTGGGGTCTCTGGAGCTTTGGTGATGTAAGCAATTTTCTCCATCGTGTTAAATTTAGGAGGAAAGAAAAATCTGCTGAGTTTGTTTTTTTATGGCAGTAAGCCAATTTTCCTTTCCATATGTTGCTTGCCCTCAGGCACTCAGAAGGTACAGGATCCATTTCCACTGCAGGAGAAGACATAGAGAATGGGGGTGGGGGGAGTGAATGAGATAGGATGGTATGATTAGCTACTTGCTATGATCTTCAAAAAGATATAAAAATTAGGACAGAAGGCTGGGGATTAGGAAAGGGCACAGTCAGGCTGGCATTCATGAGAGCGTGTAGATTTTCTTGATTTGTTGTGCAAAACAGGAAAGTTGGAAGTGCAGGTCCTTACTGAGATCATACTCCAGTAGATTTCAAAGAAGTGACCCATAGCTGGGTTAAGTACTCTGATGAGGGAAGAAGAGATTACTGGGAACATGTAAAGGATGTTTGCCTGTGGGGAGGTAGACTTTCTGGAGGAAGTCCTTTCTAAACTGAGATCTAAATAATAAAATGGGAATTTCAGGCCCAGGAATGGGATGGGGTAGACTAGAATGTGGAGCGCAGAGGAGAAAGCACTATTTTTTTTTTTTTTTCAAAATATAGTTAAATGGGAGGTGCATTCCAGGAACTGAATTTAATTCAATGTGCTGAAGCATAGTGTGCAAAGCAGGAGGGGGCAGGGGGTGATTAAAGAGAGGCTGGAGCTATGTATCCAATTATGAAGCACCTTCCAGGACAAGCTAAGGATTGATCTGAGGACAACGGGGACTCAATACAGATTTTAAGGAGGAGAATGACTAATTGAGAAAGAGCAGTTAGGTACCTTTGTGCATTGGAGGGATCAGGAGGTATATCTGGAAACCAATAGAAAGCTGTTGCTATGATACAGATGATAATGGTGACCTGAACTAAAGTAGTGATGGTGAACTGGGTAGATGTGGATGGATTAGGAAGTGAAAATCATGAGACTTGATAATTGGTTGGAAGAAAGAGATAGAAGGGGAGAAAAGGAGGCCTTCGTTTCCTTAGTTTTATGGTTTAAAGAGCTGGTGGATGATGTGTCTCTTCTATAGGAGAAAACCCAAGTCGTTCAGGTCAGTGTTACTTGAATGAAGCCATACTATCTGTCGAAGACCACACTGAGTTGGGAGGGAAATTTGGGCAACCAAAAAAAGCAGCTATGAATCAGGTACCATAGTTTTGATTTCCCAAGATAGTCCTGTTTTATACCTATTTTCCTGATGTCTCATCTGGTTTAGCATTTTTTTTTTTCTAAAGAAGAGAATCCTGATTTGGACCATAAATTACAGTCACCCTACTTATGGGTAACAGACCTTAGAAGGAAAAATTAGTGAGTTTTTTCCTTGAACACACATTTTACTGGGGTTGCACTCATAAACTAAGTGTGAAAAAGGGATGAGTTGAATGGAATAACTTTGTAAAGAATCATTTTCATTGTTCATATCATTTATCTGAGTAAAATTACTGTAGGAGAAATTCTAAGTTATATCTATCCTGATAGAAAAATTTCAAGAACTTGATGAACTTGGTTATTTCACCTCAACTTGCCATTTTATTTTAAAAATTGTGAGTATAAAGGAATTCCCTGGTGGTCCAGTGGTTAGGACTCCATGCTTCCACTGCAGGGAGCAAGGGTTCTATCCTTAGTCCAGGAACTAAGATCCCATATGCCACACAGCCAAAATAAATCAATAAATAGTGTGAGTACAAGTGATTCCAAATTCTCCAAAGGGGGTTAATAAACCAGGGATGTGGAAACTGCATTATAAATGTTTTGCACAGCCTTTTGTTCACATAGATGTGATTTATGGTAGATGAGATTATTTTTAGGCTAGGATGCCCCAATATAGCCGAAGTGAACAGTTGATTTCAGGGCTATGATAAAAGAAGATATTTGGGATGCCTGAACATGGTGAAACTATTCTAGAGCTCTGACTTTAAAAATTTCACTATCTACCTAAATATTTTAATACATATACCTCACATGTATTTAGAGCCCATCTCCTTCCAAAAAGTATGCAAGATAGCTCCAAAAGATTCAGCCCCCATGAAAAACCAGTTTTTCATAGAAGTTGATATGTTTCTAACTGCAACTGTTTTTTGAAAGATAACTTTATACAGGCCACCCGGCTATTTTACTTTCAAACAGATTGCATTCCAAAAATGTGTTTGAGGGTTGGCTCTTTGAGCGTTGGAATACATTTTTCTTTCAGAAACACTGTGATGGTTGAGTTCCCAGGCAAGTGCACAAAAACCTGGTCAACCTTGGCTGTATATCCCTTGCTTGAATTCTGGGTCCCAGAAGTATTACTGAGGAGACTGGCATGAAGAGAGCTTCCCTTCCGTTTTCTCCATAAAGAAGAAAATTCTAGAAAATGTGAAGTCTGTCTTGTTATCTTGTCTTTCTTCTCTCTGTTCTCTCCTGCTGGTGTTCCTCCAGTTCCAAAACTTCCCAGTATCTCCACACTTGTCCCAGTCTTCACTGCTTCCCTCTATCTGGGCCTGTTGCAACTCTTTAAAAATGCCTTTTTCCCTAGTGACTGCTTCTTTCTTCCCAAATAAAGCTCACAGGCCCTCAGTAGTGTTGTCTTAACTTTCTATTAAAGCATTCTAACACAACACCATATGTGAATGACTAATGGATTCTGAATATTTGCAGAGCTCTTTTTAAAAAAAGACATGGAATATATATTACTTCAAATATGTATATTTTGGAGAGGAAGAATGTAATGCAGTTTAATAGGGGAAATTCATGTTAAGACAAGGTTTATTTTCAATGCGCAAAGATTTTATTTATATAGAATTAGTTTCAGCATCAGGTGTACACTAAAAGTTCTGGTAGATGTGCTTAGCAGAAGCAAAACTCCGCAACGAAATAAAAATAACATACATATGCATTCCTAGTAGAGTGATGGGCTTCCCTGGTGGCTCAGCTGGTAAAGAATCTACCTGCAATGCAGGAGACCCAGATTTGATCCCTGGGTCAGGAAGATCCCTGGAGAAGGAATTGGCAATCCACTCCAGTATTATTGCCTGGAAAATTCCATGGACAGAGCAGCTGGGTGGGCTACAGTCCATGAGGTCGTGGAGTCGGACACTACTGAGCGACTAAAACACACAGTAGAGTGATAGAAATGCAGAGCAGGAGGATCTTCTCCAGCTTTTCTCCCTTAGAATCACTTGATTGCTGAAAACTAAAAGTGCCCCTCTCTATTTCTAGGCTGTCAGAAACAAAATCAGCTGAGGTCAATTTTCCATATACATTCTCTATGCATTACCATAGTAATAGATATCTTTTAGGTGTTAACCTGTGCTCACTGATTTTCCAAACACAACAAATCAGTGTCTAAGAGAACCTGGCTGTAAATGTGAAGACTATAATAAACTCAGAAACCAAGAAGATCATTATGTAGTATTAAACGCTTAAAATTAAGACAAGGTATTTTTGGACCAAGTTTTCCAAAATTTGATTCTTTAAGTTCTCACTTTTATTTATTTACCTTGTTCTTATATATATATTTGGCTGCTTCATGCAGCTTACCATATCTTAATTGGCCTGACCAGGGATTGAACTGGGCCCTCAGCAGTGAAAGTGTAGAGTCCTACCCACTAGACTGCCAAAGAATTCCCATAAATTCCTACTTTTATTTATTTCAAGTTTCTGCCTTTACTTTTAAATGTAGCATCAATTAGTACTTGTATATCACCTTATAATAAACTTTGACATACACTTGAACTTGTAAGGTACTATTCCTATTTAACAGAAAGAGAAGCTGAGGCTCAGAAAAAGCTAAATCTTGCTCAGGATTTCCAGCTCAGATTAGAAAGAATCCAGTTCCTGAGACTCGGCTTCCAGGAGAGTTCTGCTATATTTGGCTGCCTCTCCAGTTCCCAAACTGCCCAATATCTCCGCACTGACAGTGAAGACCCTGGCACCGTGGGTGAGGAGAAGGGCATGGAAAGGCAGGAATTTAGTTCAGGACTGCCATTTCTAGAAAGCCATTTAGATGTGTATTCTCTTATAAGGAATGGTTACATTTACATCTGCCAATAGCTAATGTAAACTTGAGATCTGGTCAGAAGAGATGCAGGAAGGGAATCAGGAATAAATGGAAACTTTGTATACTCTGGGGACATATTTATACACCATGTAGATATATGTATGTATATATGTGTATGTACAATAATGACTTTACATTGCATATCAGAGAACACAGATCAATATCCACCATTATTATTCAATTGCGAAGTCACCTCCAACTCTTTGCAACCCCATGAACTGCAGCATGCCAGGCTTCCCTGTCTTTCACTATCTCCCTGAGTTTGCTCAAACTCATGTCCATTGAGTTGGTGTGAAACCATTTACCACAGGTTAGGACTTAAATCCATGTGCTGGGACTTGAACCAAGCCAAAACCCAGTTTGGGACTCTAACCCACATGGCTGGGACTCAAACCCAGCCAAAACCTGTGGTACCTGGTTTCAAGACCAAAAGAAACTCAGGTTCTTGATGCCTCATCTCAAAAAGAATTCAGCTAGAGACAAAGTGATAGGTAAGAAGTGGATCATTCAGATTCAGAGAGACGCACACTCCATAGAGTGTGGGCCATCACAGAGCATGAGTGCATCTATGAAATGTGGTGTGGTTAGTTTTTATAGGCTGGGCAATTTCATATGCTAATGAGTGGGAGGGTTATTCCAACTATTTTTCAGAAGAGAAAAGAAAGTTAGTCAGAATACTGGAGTGGGTTGCCATTTCCTTCTCCAGGGGATCTTCCCAACCCAGGGATTGAACCCAGGTCTCCTGCATTGCAGGCAGACTCTTTACTGATTGAGCCATCAGGGAAGTCATTTTTCAGAAGGGGCAGAGATTTCCAGGATTGGGCCACCATCCACTCCTTGGTCTTTTGACAGTACCTTGGAAGTGTCATGGCACCTCTGGGTGTGTCATTTCACTTGCTGATTGAGGATCAAGGTCTAGTCTTGTCTGCCATCTTGGTCCCATTTGATTCTAATTGGTTTATGTTGTGTCCTTCAGTTCAGTTGCTCAGTCATGTCTGATTCTTTGTGACCCCATGAACTGCAGCACTCCAGGCCTCCCTGTCCATCACCAACTCCGGAGTTTACTCAAACTCATGGCCATTGAGTCGGTGATGCCATCCAACCATCTCATCCTCTGTAGTCCCCTTCTCCTCCTGCCTTCAATCTTTCCCAGCATCAGGGTCTTTTCAAATGAATCAGTTCTTCCCATCAGGTGGCCAAAGCATTAGAGTTTCAGCTTCAGCATCAGTCCTTCCAATGAATATTCAGGACTGATTTCCTTTAGGATGGACTGGTTGGATCTCCTTGCTGTCCAAAGGACTCTCAAGAGTCTTCTCCAACATTACAATTCAAAATCATAAATTCTTTGGCACTCAGCTTTCTTTATAGTCCAGCTCTCACATCCACATGACTACTGGAAAAACCATAGCTTTGACTAGATGGGCCTTTGTCAGCAAAGTAACATCTCTGCTTTTTAATATGCTGTCTAGGTTGGTCATAACTTTCCTTCCAAGGAGCAAGCAGTCTTTTAATTTCATGACTGCAGTCATCATCTGCAGTGATGCTGGAGCCCCCAAAAATAAAGTCTGTCACTGTTTCCACTGTTTCCCCATCTACTTGCCATGAAATGATGGGACAAGATGCCATGATCTTAGTTTTCATGTTAATGTTTCATGTTTCATGTTTCATGTTTAATGTTGAGCTTTAAGCCAGCTTTTTCACTCTCCTCTTTCACTTTCATCAAGAGGCTCTTTAGTTCTTCTTCACTTTCTGCCGTAAGGGTGGTGTCATCTGCATATCTGAGGTTATTGATATTTCTCCTAACAAGCTTGATTCCAGCTTGTGCTTCAACCCACCCAGCGTTTCTCATGATGTACTCTGCATATAAGCTAAACAAGCAGGGTGACAATATACAGCCTTGACGTACTCCTTTTCCTATTTGGAACCAGTCTGTTGTTCCATGTCCAGTTCTAGCTGTTGCTTTTTGACTTGCATACAGATTTCTCAAGAGCAGGTCAGGTGGTCTGGTGTTCCCATCTCTAGATGAATTTTCCACAGTTTGTTGTGATTCACACAGTCAAAGGCTTTGGCGTAGTTAATAAAGAACTAGATGTTTTTCTGGAACTCTCTCGCTTTTTTGATGATCCAGCAGATATTGGCAATTTGATCTCTGGTTCCTCTGCCTTTTCTAAATCAAGCTTGAACATCTGCGCATTCTCAGTTCATGTACTATTAAGCCTGGCTTGAGAATTTTGAGCATTACTTTACTAGTGTGTGAGATGAGTGCAATTGTGCAGTAGTTTGAGCATTCTTTGGGATTGCCTTTCTTTGGGATTGGAATGAAAACTGACCTTTTCCAGTCCTGTGGCCACTGCTGAGTTTTCCAAATTTGCTGGCATATTGAGTGCAGCATTTTGACAGCATCATCATTTAGGATTTGAAATAGCTCAACTGGAATTCCATCACCTCCACTAGCTTTGTTTGTAGTGATGCTTCCTAAGGCCCACTTGACTTTGCATTCCAGGATGTCTGGCTCTAGGTGAGTGATCACACCATTGTGATTACCTGGGTAGTGAAGATTTTTTTGTGTAGTTCTTCTGTGTATTCTTGCCACCTTTTCTTAATATCTTCTGCTTCTGTTAGGTCCTTACCATTTCTTTTCTTTACTGTGCCCATCTTTGCATGAAATGTTCCCTTGGAATCTCTGATTTTCTTGAAGAGATCTGTAGTCTTTCCCATTCTATTGTTTTTCTCTATTTCTTTGCACTGATTACTAAGGAAGGCTTTCTTATCTCTCCTTGCTATTCTTTGGAACTCTGTATTCAAATGGGTATATCTTTCCTTTTCTCCTTTGCCTTTAGCTTCTCTTCTTTTCACAACTATTTCTAAAGCCTCCTCAGACAGCCATTTTGCTTTTTTGCATTTCTTTTTCTTGGGGATGGTCTTGATCCCTGTCTCCTGTACCATGTCAGGAACCTCTGTCCATAGTTCATCAGGCACTCTATCAGATCTAATCCCTTGAATCTATTTCTCACTTCCACTGTATAATCATAAGGGATTTGATTTAGGTCATACCTGAATGGTTTAGTGGTTTTCCCTACTTTCTTCAATTTAAGTCTGAATTTTGCAATAAGGAGTTCATGATCTGAGACACAGTCAGCTTCCAGCCTTGTTTTTGCTGACTGTATAGAGCTTCTCTCTCTTTGGTTGTGTCCTTGGGCTATGCGATTCTTTCAAAAGTTGTGCCCTGCCCCTTTCACTCCTGTTACAAGTGATGGCATCCTATCATCTCATCCTCTGTTGCCCCCTTCTCCTCCTGCCCTTTATCTTTCCCCAAATCAGGTACTTTTCTAATGAGTTGGCTCTTCACATCAGGTGTTCAAAGTATGGGAGCTTAAGCTTCAGCACCAGTCCTTCCAATGAATGTGCTTAGTCACTCAGTTGTGCCTGACTCTTTTTGACTCCATGGACTATAGCCCGGCAGGCTCCTCTGTCTATGGGGTTTCTCTAGGCAAGAATACTGGAATGGGTTGCCATGACCTCTTCCAGGGGACCTTCCCAACCCACGGATCAAACCCAGGTCTCCCGCATTGCAGGCAGATTCTTTACCATCTGAGCCACCAGGGAAGCCCTTCTAATGAATATTCAGGGTTTATTTCCTTAAGGATTGACTGGTTTGATCTCCTTGCAGTCCAAGGAACTCTCAAGACTCTTCTCCAGCACCATAGTTTGAAAGCATTATCTATCATATTGTTTTTCAATTTTCCATTATCAATGAGGCAAATTATGTAGCCTATAAATGTCACTGTTTAGGAAACATTTGAGATAGAGTACATATACTTGACCAAACAGTAGAGAAATAAAAAGAAAAAAGGAGGTACAACTCAAGAGGTCATAATATTTATAAATATAATCAGAATTAAAATTACGCCTGTTCAAATAAAATAAAGAGTCTGCGTATTTGGAAGAAGCAAAGTGCCTTGATGGCAAGCTCTGATCCTGACCGAGAAACTCTTCTTGTTCCTAAATGTCATGCGTGCATCTGTTAAGAAGAACTTCCTCTTTTGGGGCCAATCCAACTAACCAGCAGTGACAAAGATTACGCAGGAAAACAGATACTCGGAACTCTTGGTAGGAGCTTCGGGCATAACGCACCAACGGGACCCACGAGGCACTTACCCCTTGGGGTGCTTAGTACTGCAAACAGCTGAGAAGCTTGCTTGGTCTGCCTACTCCTAAGAGTGCCCTGAAAATGCAATAGGGAGAGAGAAGAATCAAATCATCAACTCTTTCCATATGAAAACACATAAAGAGATCCCTGTACTTGAAAATAATATTAAACAAACATTAATCAAAAGTTACTCAAGGAAGTACACACTGCTATATTTAAAATGCATAAGCAACAAGCTCCTACTGTATAGTACAGGGAACTCTTCTCTGTGTTCTGTGGCAGCCTAGACGGGAGGGGAGTCTGGGGAAGAATGGATCCGTGTATGTGTATGGCTGCGCCCTTTTGCTGTCCACCTGAAACTATCACAACATTACTAATTGGCTGTGCTCCAGTTTAAAATAAAAAAATTAAAAAAGAAAGTTTCTCAAGGAAAACCTGTGCAACTGTGTGATTAAAAGAATATACTATCCAATTAAAAAATATTATTGCCTGCATTAAAAAAAATGAGTCATAGGATTTTTTGTAGGAAAGGGATTTTTGGGGTGTGTGGAGGAGTGAGAACAAAATGCCAAAGAGGGCTGTTTTGGTGTGTGTGGTTTTTTTTAATTGCTGATAACCTATCAAACCTAGATTGGAGAAAATCCCAACAATGAAAATGTTAATCCATTTACTTTAAACAAAGGCCAGGACTTGAAGTAGACGATAGGCTAGAGTTTGTCATTATTCGGGAGTGACTGGATTTGTTTGAAACTCAGAAACTCTTCAAAGAATGTTGAGGTTAAATTGGAGCAAAAGAAACATTTTTTCATTTTGTTTTGGCTGATATGGGGACTTCCTGTTTGTGTAGTAGCATGTTTGTGTTTACTAAAGTATAGGAAAATTCACTGAGATTAATTTACTGTACTATATTTTACTAATAAAAGACAAATCCTAACATCAAAGACATATTTCTATGCAATGGTTATTCTTAATATTCTTAACTCAGCTAATTTGTCATTATTTACTGGCAGAAGGAGAAGAGGGCAACAGAAGACGAGATGGTTGGATGGCATCACTGTCAATGGATATGAACTTGGGCAAACTCCAGGAGATGGTGAGAGACAGGGAGGCCTGGTGTGCTGCAGTCCATGGGGTCGCGAAGAGTCAATCAAACACAACGTTAGTGACTGAACAACAACATTTAGACATAATCTTAAATTGGGCTTCCCTGGTGGCTCATTGGTAAAGAATCTGCCTGCCAATGCAGGAGACTCAGATTGGATCCTTTGGTTGGGAAGATGCTCTGGAGAAGGAAATGACAACCCAGTCCAGTCTTCTTGCTTGGGAAATCCTATGGACAACAGAGCCTTGTGGGCTACAGTCTATGGGGTCACAAAAGAATCAGACAGGACTCAGCAACTAAACAACAAGAAACTTAAATTCCAGTGTAAGTTATAATTCTGTTCTGCTATTTTCCATCAACATACTTTGCTTATGCTAGCACATAATTCTCATAGTTTCATAAAGGAGCTTCTATTGTATTTAAAGAGTCATTTACAGAGCAAGTATACAGTCATCCTTCCATATTCTCGGGTTCTGCAGGGGTTGAAAGTATGCAGGAGCAAAATAATTCCAGAAAGTTCCAAAAAGCAAAACTTGAATTCAGTCATGTACCAGCAACTTCTACGCAACATCAACGCTGTATTAGGTATCATAGGCAATCTAGAGATGATTTAAAGTTTTTAGGAAGATGTAAGTGGGGTATATGTTGCAAATACTATGCCATTTTATATGAGACTTGGATTTTAGTATAGGTGGTGGTGGAAACTGTCTTAAAGCCAATCCCAAAGATCCTGAGGAATAACTGGATCTTTGAATGAAAAGAAAATATAAACTATGTTTCGTATCAATTTATATTCAACTCGGCTACCTATATAGATTTATTTATTTCTTGAATAAATGAATTCTAAATCGAGAATTTAAGAACACGGTAAACTTTATTTAAAATTATTATTTTTATTTACGGCTGCATTGGGTCTTCATTGTTGTGCTCAAGCTTTCTCTAGTTTCAGCGAGGGGGGCTACTCTTCTCTGCAGTTCACAGGCTTCCCATTGTGGTGGCTTCCCTTGTTGCGGAGCATGGACTCTAGGGAGCGTGGGCCTCAGTAGTTGTGGTGCACAGGCTCAGCAGGTGCGGCTCACGGGCTCTAGAGCTGTGCTGCCCGGGCTTAGTTGCTCCATGGCATGTGGAATCTTCCCTGACCAGGGATTGAACCTGTGTTCCCTGCATTGGCAGACAGATTCTCTTCCACTGTACCACCAGGGAAGTCTGAAAGGGGTAAACTTTTTAAAGGAGTAGATTTAGTTGGCCCTGATGCTGGGAAATATTGAGGGCAGGAGAAGGGGATGAGAGGACAGAGGATGAGATGTTTCGATGGTGTCACCGACTAATGGACATGAGTTTGACCAATCATTGGGAGATAGTGAAGGACAGGGAAGCCTGGCATGCTGCAGTCTATGAGGTTGCAAAGAGTCAGACACAACTTAGTGACTGAACAACAACATCAAAGACTGCTGAAGCAAGTATAGATATAAAGCACATACACGATGAAGGCCCACTGGTAGCAGAGTAACTAAATGCTACCCTTTCAACAAGGCTCAGAGGGATGATGGTAAAACTCAAAGCATACCCAATATTTTGTACTTGACTAAGTTTGTTCAACTGATTATTTTATAAGGTCTTCATAATCTCTACCTCCAAGATGTGTCTTAAGTGGGAATACCCTGACCATCTAGTGGTTAGAACTCCATGCTTCCACTGCAGGGGGCATGGGTTCGACTCCTGGTCAGTGAACTAAGATTTCTGCAAGTCAAACAAACAAACAAAAAACAAAATATGTCTTAAGTATGTTTATTTCTTTCTCTACCTACACTGCCATTCCTTAGTCCAGGCCTTCACCATTGCTGTCTTGGGTTACAATTGATGACTTTTACTTTATTCCATTCTCCAAGCAACTGATAGAACAATAAATCAGATTATGCCACTCCCTAGTTTAAAACCCTCCTGGTTTAAAACCCTTAATCCTTAGAATAATATTATGGCCTTTAAGGTCCTCAGATCTAGTGCCTGCCTACCTCCAATATTCTTCCCTGGAGGTTGAGATGGCAAAGAATCTGCCGGCAATACAGGAGACCAGGGTTCAGTCCCTGGATTGGGAAGATCCCCTGGAGAAGGGCATGGCAACCCACTTCAGCATTCTTGTCTGGAGAATCCCATGGACAGAGTTGCCTGGTGGGCTATAGTCCATGGGGTCACAAAGAGTTGGACAGGACTGAGCAACTTTCACTGCTACTACTACCTCCAACATAATCTCATGCCATTTTCCTCTCTCATTCACTTCACTCCTGGCAAATCTTCTTTCAGTTCCTCCAATTTGAGAAAGCCTTTCATGTCCTAGGGTCTCTGAACCTGCTGTTCTACTTTAAAAAAAACTCACTCTCTACCCTTAGCTAAGTTAGTTCCTTCTCATTTTCCTAAGTTAGTTAGTTCCTTCCTAACTTAGTTCCTAAGTTAGTTCCTTCTCAAACTAGTATCATACTCATCCTTATTGGAAGTTTTTCTTTATTGTCCTTTTGTTTTCTTCATAATGTTTGTTACAATTTGTAACTGTTTTGTCCTGGTCTTACTTGGTCTTTTCCCTCTTGAACCCATGAGTACAGAGCCTGTGATCATCTTGTTCTGGTGAATGCCTGGTACCTAAGACAGAGCTTGGAGGGTAGTAAATGTGCAATGGAAACTCTTTGAAACCAAGCTTTAAAGTTTGAAATTATCTTGATTCTCTCTGGCTGGTTCCCATTTACAGTAACAATTTATTCATTCCACAAGTAAATACCAAGTGTTAACTTTATACCAGGCATTGTTCTGGTGCTAGGTATATAGTAATAGTAAATAGGACAGACAAGTGTCCTTATCCTTTTTGAGCTTACGTTCTAGTGGAGGGAGACAGTCAACAAGCAAAGAAGAAAAATGTCAGGTAACGGTTAGTACTTCATGGAGATTTAGAACAAAATGGTAGGTAAAGAGTAGCTACTTCAGGTTGATTGCCAGAAAAGGCCTCTCTTTAGAGCACAGGTGGAGAAGGTAATGGCACCCCACTCCAGTATTCTTGCCTGGAGGATCCCGTGGACGGAGGAGCCTGGTGGGCTACAGTCCACGGGGTTGCGAAGAGTTGGACATGACTGAGCGACTTCACTTTGACTTTTCACTTTCGTGCATTGGAGAAGGAAAGGGCAACCCACTCCAGTGTTCTTGCCTGGAGAATCCGAGGGACAGGGGAGCCTGGTGGGCTGCCGTCTATAGGGTTGCACAGAGTCGGACACGACTGAAGCGACTCAGCAGCAGCAGCAGAGCCCAGGGAACTCCGCTCAATGTTATGTGCAGCCTGGATGGGAGGGGAGTTTGAGGAAGAAGAGATACATACATATGTATGGCTGAGTCCCTTTGCTGCCACTGAATCTATCACAATATTGTGAATCAGCTATACTCCAACACAAACTAAAAAGTTTAAAAAAAGAAAAAGAAAAGGTTTCCCTTTGGGATGTCTCTCTTCTGTCTCCCCTCATCTTTAGTCCTTGTGTCTGCCTTAGTCTAACAGCTTAATGGATGGGCTTCTTGACTCAAGAATCAACTTCATATCCTGCTGCTAAACTGATCTCCTATTTGATGATTGTGGGAAAGAGAGGAGAAAACCCATGGAAAATTGTAATTTTCTCCTTTGTTAAGCACACAGATAGTAGCTTAAATTAACAGAACCCAGATCCAATTTTTACTCAACAAACAGAAAACTTAGTTACTCATTAAGTGAATAAGGAATTAAAATTTGAGAGATCTCTTTGAATTTCAGCTCAGAGACCTTTCTTATTAGTGCTGAGGGAGAAGATATAATTTAGAATTGCACCCTGGAGTGAGCAGGGAGTCCTTTTTTTAACCACTGAGGCCAGACAGAAAAGGACATTCATGGAGCTCCAACTAGGTGGTATGAACTGTACTGAGGGCTTATTCACCTTCTATCACTGAGACCTCATAATAGCCCTCTACAATAGAGATAATTAATTAACTTGCCTCAAATTTGCACAATTAGTAAGTGGTCGTATAGTGACTGGGCTTCCCCGGTAGCTCAGTGGTAAAGAAACCACCTGCAATGCAGGTGATGCAGGAGTCAGTCCTTGGGTCGGGAAGATTCCTTGGAGGAGGAAATGGAACCCATTAGAGTATTCTAGCCTGGAGAATCCTGTGGACAGAGGAGTCTGGCAGGCTACAGTCCATAGGGTCGCAAAGAGTTGGACACAACTGAAGCGACTGAGCACACACAAACAGTGTAGTGATTAGAACTCAAATTCAGGTAGAAACCTTGAATTTTACAAATTGTTATATTATAAACGATATTCTGAGAAACAAACAAGAACTACAAATCAGTTGAGGTAGAGTGGTACCTAGAACAATTATTTGTAAAATAAATGAATAAACAAATGAGAGCAATTAGGAATATTTATACCTAAAGTATCCTTGAGTCAGGAAGATCCCCCAGAGGAGGGCATGGTAACCCACTCCAGTATTCTTGCTTGGAGAATCCCTATGGATAGAGGAGCCTGGTGGGCTACAGTCCATGGGATCACAAAGAATCAGACACAAACAACTGAAGTGACTTAGCATGCACACATATATACTTAAAATCGTCATTTAGGAAAATGAGCAGAGGAAGGAATTAATCATGGTTAAAGATAACTGTCCATTCATGAATGCAACAAATAGACATTCCTACTTGATGGTAGATGTTGTGCCATATTGAGGATATTGTTCCTGCTCTAAAGGACCTTATAGGGTAGTGGGGCAGGAAGATATTAATGCATATGTGCTTTGAAAGAAAAACACAGGCTGACTTGGGGACCCTGAGCTACTCTAGAAGGTCCTTAGCAGCTGAGTCTTGGGTTGGAACCTAAAAGGTAGAGGAGAGTTTGTCAGGCAAGTAAGTAGGTATGAGCATTCAAATCAGAGTGAGCATTTCATGCAACATCACACCATTTCATCTCAAGGTAGAGAGCAGTATGGTATTTGAAAATTGGAAAGGAACCACTTTGGGTGAAGCATGGTAAATAGAGTGGGGGCAGGGAGGGTGGAATGAAAGGGATCATGCATGGACTTAAAGATTTGGGGCTTTATTTTGAGACAGTAAAGGCTTTTAAACCAGAGAGAGACAAGACCAGATTTGTGTTTTTAAAATATCACTATGTATGCTTGATAGAAAACAAATTGGACGGAAATCAACTTGAATGCAGAAAACCTGCTTAGGAGGGATTATTATAAGAATATAACTGAGACTTGATAATACCTCTCATTGGGTGGAGAGAACTAGATGAATTCAAGAGGTAGAATAGATAGGATTTGGTGGTTGATTACATTAGAGTATGAGGCATGGTCTTTGGTGGCTCAACAGTAAAGAATCCACCTGCAACGCAAGTTTGATCCCTGGGTCAGGAAGATCCCCTGGAAGAGGGCATGGCAACCCATTCCAGTATCCTTGCCTGGAGAATTTCTTGACTAAAGAAGCCTAGTGGGCTACAGCCCATGGAGTTGCAAAGAGTCAGACACAACTGAAGCCATTAAGCATGCGCATGAGGCATGGGAATGTTTCTGGAATGACTGGCCATATTTTTACATAAGAAGGTGGTGTTAATTAATGACATTGGGACCCCAAGTGAAATGGGAAGAGAATGGAGAGTGAATCAAATCAAGTTCAATCTGAAGAGTTAAGCAGTTAGAAGAAAGAGGCTGAGCTGGGCTGTAACAGGAAGTTGTGAGAAAGTAAGGTTTGAAACTCATTGGCTGAGAGCAATGATCCCTAAACTCTTTTTTTTTTTTTTGTCTTTTTTAGAAGAAGAGACCCTGGAGCTATGGCAGAGTCCCTGCCCCTCCTTCGGAGAGTAGGGTGGGGGCTAGATTGCTCCTTTATGTAAAAATATTTTTTTTTGGCAAACAACGTCTAAATTGTATTTGTTTATAAATCATAAAATATTGTCAACCTCTACATTAAATATTAGTAATTGTTTTGCTGTAAAGTTTTCCTTTACAGTAAAGGAAGGCTCAGACAGTGAAGAATCTGCTTGCAATGCTGGAGACCCAGGGTTCGAGCCTTAGGTCGGGAAGAACCTCTGGAGAAGGAAATGGCTACTCACTCCAGTATTCTTGCCTGGAGAATTCCATGGACAGAAGAGCCTGATGGGCTACAGTCCATAGGATCACAAAGAATCAGGCACGACTGAGTGACTTTCACTTTCTTTTTTCACATAAATAACTAGAAATAAAAATTATATCAATATCTTCTTGTAACCCAATAGATCATGAAACTTCAGAGGTAACAGGTCTAGAGAGTTTTCAAAAACAAAGTACCTTTATTTCAGACACACACGTCCTAAAAGTACCCAAGCCACCTTTGAATCTTTTAATTTAGATGAACTCGTAAAGCAGTCAAGTTAAAGTTTTTAAAGTTAACAATCAATCAATCAGTCATTGAACAAACAATAATACAAAGGAAGGTTCCTCAGTTCTAAGCTAAACATCAAATTCCTTACCTAAACTGAGAGGCAGGCCATCTGGGAGCCAAGTGGCAATTTCAGAAAAGGACATAAAACCTGGCTGCTCCTAGTATACATACAAAACTTCAGATCTCATAGGATGTTAGATTAAAAGTATGTTTATCTATTAGTTGGAGCTGTTTCAGTTTTGAATGACAGAGACACAATTTGAATCTACCTAAGCAAAAAGGCAGAGAAGGCAATGGCACCCCACTCCAATCCTCTTGCCTGGAAAATCCCATGAACGGAGGAGCCTGGTAGGCTGCAGTCCATGGGGTCGCTAAGAGTCGGACACAACTGAGCGACTTCACTCTCACTTTTCACTGTTATGCATTGGAGAAGGAAATGGCAACCCACTCCAGTGTTCTTGCCTGGAGAATCCCAGGGACGGGGGAGCCTGGTGGGCTGACGTCTGTGGGGTCGCACAGAGTTGGCCACAACTGAAGTGACTTAGCAGCAGCAAGCAAAAAGGGGCTGGAGTAGGAAACAGCAACCCACTCCAGTATTCCTGTTTGGGAAATCCCATGGACTGTATAGGCCATGGGGTCACAAACAGCTGAGTGACTTTCACTCTCTAACTCAACAATTACCGATGTCTTAATATCATCAAATACCCCGTCGACGTTAAAATTTCTCATTGTTTCATAACTTTTTTCCCTTCAGTTCAGTCACTCAGTCATGTCCTACTCTTTGCAACCCCACGGACTGCAGCATGCCAGGCCTCCCTGTCCATCGCCAGCTCCTGGAGTTTACTAAAACTCATGTCCATCGAGTAGGTGATGCCATCCAACCATCTCATCCTCTGTCGTCCCCTTCTCCTCCTGCCCTCAATCTTTCCCAGCATCAGGGTCTTTCCAAATGAGTCAGTTCTTCCCATCAGGTGGCCAAACATTGGAGTTTCAGCTTCAGCATCAGTCTTTCCAATGAATATTCAGGACTGATTTCATTTAGGATGGACTGGTTGGAACTCCTTGCCATCCACGGGACTCTCACACCACAGTTCAAAAGCATCAATTCTTCGGTGCTCAGCTTTCTTTACAATCCAACTCTCATATCCATACATACTGGAAAATCCAGAGCTTTGACTAGACAAATCTAGTCTTACAGGAGATTATTTGCATCAGAATGCAAATGGTATTCAAATATTACACTTGATTGCCATAACTGTTGCCTTTCTCTTTTCTTAAGAGCTCATACTTTATGAGGATAGATAAGAGCAGAACAGTTAAATTTGAAATAGAAACTGATAGGTAGCAAAAGACTCAGGAAACTAGAATAAAATGGGAATTCAAATATAACATTTGGTGACAATCTCTAAAAATAATATTATTGTTCTGAAACAAAACAGATCATTGGAGAAGTTGATAGATATATTACATGATCTATGTAATTAACATGATATATATTACACTCCTTATAAAAGGATAGATTTCTTCTACTTCTAAGCACTCAAATATTTTCCTATATCTAGGAAATCCAATGCACAAATAGACACAACAGATAAAGATATATTACTTCCTAACTAGTGTACAGATTCCTAAAGACTTTATTATGGTAATTTTAAATACGAAAGTAGACATAATATCCTGGATAAGCTTCAACAATAATTATAACTAATCTTGTTTCATATATAGCCCCACTCTGTTATTCTCTCCTATATCATTTTGAAGCAAATCCCAGACATCATATCATCATATCTATAAACATTTTGGCTTTTATCTTTAAAGCACAAGGATTAAAAAAAATAACAAAAATGCCATTATCACACCTAAACTATTAGCAATGATCCCTTAGTATCATCAAATATCTAGTTAGTATTCAAATTTCTAGTTGTATCATAAGTTTCATAAAGGAGCTTCTTTCATATGGTGTGTTTGTTTGAATGAAGATCTTAGTAATACTGATTTACAAATTATATTTGGTTGATAGTCTCTTACGTCTATTTTACTGTATAGGTTCTCCCTCCATTTCTCTCCTCTTTTTAAATTGAAGTATACTTGATTTACAATGTTGTGTTGATTTCTTCTGTACTGCAAAGCGATTCAGTTATACACACACACACATACACACATATGTATATATATATGTTCTTTCCCATTATGGTTTAATTTATCCCAGGACAGTGAATATAATTCCTTGTGCTGTACAGTAGGACCTTGTCCATACATTTCTATATGTAATAATTTGCATTTACTAACCCCAAACTCCCATTCCATCCCTCCCCCTCTCCCTGCCCCACTGGCAACCACAGGGCTGTTTTCTGTGTCTGTGAGTCTGTTTCTGCTTTGTAGATAGGTTCATTTGTGTCATATTTTAGATTCCACATATAAGTGATATCACACGGTATTTGTCCTCCCTCCATTTCTCTTCTTCCCTCTCTGCAATGTATTTGTTGAAGAAACTGGGTCCCATAATATATTCCACATCCTGGATTTTGCTGGCTGCAGCCCTATGATGTCATTTAACACGTTTCTCGGTCTTCGTTATTTCCTGTTAACCTAGTAATTTATCCTAAGGGATTGACTTTGTACAGGTTTGGGTCTTTGAAAGGCCACCCCTGGAATTCTTCTGGTGGTCCAGTCATTAGGACTCGGCGGTTTCACTGCCAAACCTGTGTTCAATCCCTGGTCGAGGAACTAAGATCCCACAAACTGCATGGTGTGGCCAAAAAGAAAAGAGAATGATTGTTTCATAGATGCTGTCATGTTCTTCCATCAGAAGTCTTATAATATCTGGTTGTCTAGCTACCTGATATGTTGACAGTTAATGAGGATCACTGTCTACATCAGCACTGCCTGAGAGAAATATAATATGAACCATATATGTAATTTTAAGTGCTCTAGTGTTCCTAACTTTAAAAAAAGAATTTTTTTTTGACACTCCACTTGACTCATGGGTTCTTTGTTCCCCAACTGGGAAGTGAACCCAGGTAACCATTGGATCACCAGGGAATTTCTGAAATAAAAATAATTTTAAAAACATATTTTATTTAATTCAATATAGCCAAAATACTACCATTTCAACATTTAAGTGTGTAATGAAATCTTTTATATTCTTATTTTCATACTAAGTCTTCCAAGTCCCGTGTATTTTTTTCCACTCACAGCTGGTGTGTGCCAGCACCTGCTCACACAAGCCTGTGAGAGCCAACTTAGACATCTCCTCCCAACTCCGTTCATGACATCCCTCTGGTGGCTCGAAACTGGCTATCGTGGTAGTGTTCACTCTACAACAAACACCAAAAGTGGGATTTTTTTCCACCCCAGAGAGCTAGTTATTAAACTTTTACCAGCACACCATGGTTTACATCACATCTCATTTTAGACCAGCCACATTTCAAGTGCTCAGTAACCATGTATGGCTAGTAGATATTGTATTGCATAACCTAGTAGGGGTTTGCAAATGAGTGCAACTTAGTCTGCCATTCCTTCTTTTTCTTAGCTGGAACAGCTCTACAGATTTTTCTTCATTGAATTTAGCTACCCTGTGTGTGTGCCTAGTTGCTTCTGTCATGTCCGACTCTTTGCGACCCCATGGACTGTAGCCTGCCAGGGTCATCTGTCCGTGGGTTTCTCCAGGACAAGAATACTGGAGTGGGTTCCCAACCCAGGGATCGAACCCAAGTCTCTTAAGTTTCCTGCATTGGCAGGCACCACCAGGGAAGACATAGCTATCCTAATGTATCATCAATTCAAGGAAGTCAAGATAAATCTTTGATTTTCTTTCTTTATTAGCTAGTGTTCAAGAGAAGAGGAACTAAAGAGCCTCTTGAAGAGAGTGAAAGAGGAAGAGTGAAAAAGTCGGGTTAAAACTCAACATTCAAAAAAAAAAACCGAATATCATGGCATTCAGTCCCATCACTTCATGGGAAATTGATGGATAAAAAGTGGAAACAGTGATAGACTTTATTTTCCTGGGCTCCAAAATCACTGCAGATAGTGACTGCAGCCACAAAATTAAAAGACGCTTGCTCCTTTAAGAAAAGCTATAACAAACTCAAAAGCAGAGACATCACTTTACTGACAAAGACCTGTATAGTCAAAACTATGGTTTTTCCAGTAGTCATGTATGGATGTGAGAGTTGGACCATAAAGAAGGCTGAGCACTGAAGAATTGATATTCTCGAATTGTGGTGCTGGAGAATTCATGAGAGTCCCTTGGGCTGCAAGGATATCAAACAAGTCAATCCTAAAGGAAATCAACCCTGAATATTTATTGGAAAGACTGATGTTGAAACTGAAGCTCCAATACTTCAGCCACCTGATGCAAAGAGTTGACTCATTGGAAAAGACCCTGAGGCTGGGAAAAATTGAGGGTAAGAGGAAAAGGGGACAACAGAGGATGAGATGGTTGGATGGCATCACTGACTGAATGAACATGAGTTTGAGCAAGCTCTGGGATATGGTAAAGGACAGGGGAGCCTGGCATGCTACAGTCCATGGGGTCGCAAAGAGTCAGACACGACTTAGCAACTGAACAACAAGAAGTTAGTGTTCAAAACAATGTCGGTTCTCCAGCAAAAGTAACCAATTAATATTTTTTGGTGTCATTATGAACTCATGGATTCTAACACTGAACTGCTTCAATCCATCACTTTTATTATTTTCATTGATTTTAAATTGTCCATAGTTGGACAGTGGAAGCCTCTTCAACCTGAGAGACCACATTTAGACCATTGTGCTACCACTGGCATGATCCAAATTTTACAGTTTACAATCACAATGATTAGGAAGTGATTGACCTTATTTTCTAGATCAGAGGTTCCAAAAATCTGGGATTCATCGGCCCAGATTCTTTCAAGTGCTCACCTCTGTGACAGCAGCTATATGTGGGAACTTGGAGACTCTGTTAGAAATTGAGGAAGGGCCTGAACCAGAAGAATGAGCACTTGGTAGACAAAACAATAGATATCCAAAGATAACATATTTAAACTATTACAAAGAAAATTTTAAAGCACATGGTCCTTCCCATGTCATTGATTGGTTGTTTTGTTTACATACTTGTTAAGGAGGTATGATACTCATAGAACTGTTGTTCTGACTATAAAAGTTAGTTCAAAGAAACATGAACCTGTGTGAAATTCTTGAATCCTTGAAGATTTTTGACTCTATCAAACTGAAAGAGAGTGAGTGCTAAAAGAAATTTACATCCTTTAGAAAGTAGAACAGAGGCACAGTTGCACATATTTAAGAAGACAGAGACTCTTTTTGCTTCATGTGAGTTCAGGGAAGATGTACCTTTTAATCAGACTGTACTTTAGCTATGAAAAATTTCACCTTAAACAATCTCATCTTAAATTCATCTGTGATAAAATTAAATGGAAAAAAGAAAGAGTTCTAACCAAGCAACTATGGTCTCTCCTAGTGTTTTCTTTTTCTTCCCATTTATTTTTGTTAGTTGGAGGCTAATTACTTTACAATATTGTAGTGGTTTTTGTCATACATTGACATGAATCAGCCATGGATTTACATATATTCCCCGTCCCGATCCCCCCTCCCACCTCCCTCTCCACCCGATTCCTCTGGGTCTTCCCAGTGTACCAGGCCCGAGCACTTGTCTCATGCTGAAGTCTCAAGGGCAATAACAATGATCGAAAAATCCTACCAATCAACCACACTGGCAGATAGGTATGTAAGTCATGTTCATATGTTTGCATAATTTTCAGGGAGAAAAAATATGAAGAACTTGTTTTCTAGTAAAAAGAGAATGCACAACAACCAAAATATTCAAAGAATGTGTTGTTAAAATTCATCAGGTATTCCAAAACAAGCAAAGAAGTATTTCCATGATTTTCTTTTTAAAAACAAAAATATCAAGAAAGGTATCAAACCTGATGTTTAATGTAGTTGTCTTGTCATATTTAAGGTTTTTCAGTAAAATCCTTGCACAAGTACATATGTAGATAATTTAATAAACAAAAACAACTATAAAACATGCTAGTGGGGGAAAAAAGTAATGAACTTGAGAGAATAAACAAGGAAAGTTACTAGGAAAAGAAAGGCAGAGATTCTGAGACCCACAAATGAGAAAGTGTTATCCTGTACATTTTATATTAGAATATTGGTTATCAATTTTTTAAGTAGGGGGGTAAGAGGAGGCTTAAGAGATAATTTAGAAAAATGAAAGTGTTATGGACTATATTTGAATTTTTTCATATAAAATGGAAATAATACTATGGGAAGAAAAAAATGTATGCTTTTAGAACTTAAGTGATCTATTTTATTGAAGGAAAGAATGGGGCATAACTAGTCATTCTTTCTATTCTTGTAACACTGATGATTCTAGTAGTCCTGTGCTTTCAATAACAGTAAAAAAAAAAAAGTAATTTTTGTGGATTTTCCTTCTAAGAGGGGTTTGCATTTCTCCAAAATATATATGTATATATATTTATTCTTCAAAAATATATATATATTCTTTTAGTCTAAAAACTTTCATTAAGAAGTGTGTTACTTAACAATCTTGATTTGGCTAGCAATGTTTAAATACATTGCTTAGTCATTTATGAGAGTTTGGCACTAAAGTGAAGCAATTATACGTATTCATGTTTACTATATTCATTTCAGCATTATAGGCTTCAGTGATTTCTAGGGAACTTGAAAGTACATCGAGAGTTATTGTCCTTGCTTAGTCACTGTATTTTGTATTATCCATTTCAGTTAATCTGTTGCAAATTCAAGGTTATGATATCATTACTTCTACTTGTGTTCTACTGCATGCACTCATAATGATACTGTCATTTTTTTAGTCAACATCTATGGAAAGATTACCAGTGCGAGGCACTATGCTAGTGTGCTATGGATCAAATGAAAATGTGACATGATGTCTTTTTAGAGAGTTCATAGCACAGTGGTACAGACAAACCCATACATAGGCATGTTAATAAAATGTGCTAAGGGCAATGATAGATATGAATGCTAGGTATTATAAAGGCACAAAAATAGTGTGTGTGTGTGTGTGTGTGTGTGTGTGTGTGTGTGTGTGTGTGTAGGAAGGTAGGTAGGTAGGTAGTAGAAAAAGACTTTCTAGGAAGAGGTGATAACTGAGGTTGGTTTTATTAAAGAACAATTAGGAATTAAGCAAATGATGAGGAAGAAGGTTGAAATGGGGAAGGTGTTCCACATAGAGATGGAGAAGAAACAGCACGATTGCTAGAGAGGAAAGTGAAAGACAAGACACATAAAGAGATGATGAGGGATAAAGTAGAAGGTTAGATGGGGACCAGGTCACAAAATTCAAAATGGTAAGATATGCACAGAGCTGGAACTGAGACTAGAAGACTATTTACGAGGCTGTTGCACTGTTCAGGGTGAGAGAGAACTAGGCCAGTGATAGCAGAGGTGGAGAATAGGAAAAGCACTCAAGAACTAACTAGGAAGGTAATTAGAAAATCTCTGGTGAGTTGAATATGGGAAATACAGAAAATAGAAGAGTTAGTGACAATTGTGGAGAGTAGCATTAATACCAAAGACAATAGCGATTACAGGAGAAGGAGGAGGTTTGACTGGAAGTGATGACTTCAATAATTTGAGACTTGTTGAGTCTGAGGTGTACCAGGAGCACTCTTGTAGCAAACAGTCAGCAGCTCTGGAGAAAGTCCTCGGGTGTAGCTGCAGACTTGGTGTCATTACCAAGTGATACTCAAAATCATGTCAACGGTTCAAGTAAATCAGAAAGAACGTAGAGCTGGTGGAATGTTTCTCAACTCACTGTGAAGGTGCACTTTTATTTATTTTTTAATAAAGGTTGATGTGGACCATTTTTAAAGTCTTTATTAAATTTGTTACAATATTGCTGCTGCTTCTTTTTTTTAATTGTTTTGGTTTTTTGGCCACAAGGCCTGTGGATCTTAGCTCCACAAACAGGGATCAAACCTCCACCATCTGCATCGGAAGGAGAAGTCTTAACCACTGGATCACCAGGGAAGTCCCTGAAGTTACACTTTTAGAGCATTTATTTCACTATTAACTGTAGACTTTAGATGCAGTACCTATCACGAGTGGATCAACCAACTTATCATTAATTTAACTATCTTCGGGATTATTCTCCAAAGTCTTAGACACTGAGGTTCATGTTAAGTGAAGAAGCAAAAAACAACAAAGCAAAAAAGCAAATGAACAAAAGCATCTAAAATGGAATGTATTGACAGTTTTTCAGGACCATTTCTTACATTCCAGGGACTGGACAATACCCACAACATACTAATTCTTCAGTTTGCTCCACCTCTTAGGTCAGCTTTTATACCAAACTTTATCCATTTGACAAAGACGTCACTAAAGTTCCAGTGATTGAGTTCTTTGTCTAGTACTACATCTTTTGACAATATGCTGTCAGGGTAATAATTAGCAATAACACTGTAAGATTATTTGTGGAAATTTTTAAGTGGCAGCTGAATTCTTTGATTAACTTAACAAAAATCTCACTCAATCTCTATTATTTTCATTGACTTTTAAGTTAAATCAAAACTATTTTCTGAGCAACTTCCAGGAAAGAATCGTGAACAAAATTCTTGTAATGACATTTCAGAGCCATGTGTGGCAACCATGCAGATTAGCACTGACACAATTTCCAAGAGTTACTAAAAAGGGGTCTTGTGCAATTGGACAAAATGAGTGGGTGCAAATATTTTTTTAAAAGTAGGGTCACGGCCTGCAAGACTTTCTGTTGTTTTTGCTATGATCCATTATACGGAAGAAAGTGCTCTTTTCTTTCTTATAGCAATAGTCGACGAGTAGTGTGGGATCGAGGCATTGTCTAGGAATGAAGGCATAGTCTTGTCATTGCTTTTAGTGGCAAATATGAGCTACCCTCACCTCTTCTCCTATGCCCTATGTCCATGGTAAACAGTTTGCTAGAGCAATTCACAATTCTAAGTCCCAACAGTTCCAGTTGGCCACAACAGTTTTTGATGGTCCATGACACTGCTTCAGGGTACTTCTAATCACAAGGCTCAAGAATAAGTAAATTATTACTTATCAATTTGAGATGACAAGCAAGATGGAAGTCAAGATCCATTGTTGGTCAAGACCTTCCTTTTCTTTTTTAAAAAATTAATTAATGACTGTACTGGGTCCTCTTTGCTGTGTGCAGTCTTTCTCCAGTTGCGGCGAATGGGGGCCACGCTCTAGCTGTGGCGCTTGGGCTTCTCTTTGCAGTGCCTTCTGTCATCATAGAGCACGGGTTCTACAGCATGTGGGTTTCAGTAGTTATGAAGCATGGGTTTAGTTGCCCTGTGGCAAGTGAAATCTTCCCAGACCAAGGATTGAACCCATGTCCCCTACATTCACAGGCAGATTCTTTAAGCACTGGACCACTAGGGAAGTCTAAGACCTTCCTTTTCTACACTGGATTTAAGGCAGGCATCAAATGTGATTTTCCTTGACATTTAAAAGTGGGCTGAGAATATAAAGACAACCAGAATTGGGCTCCTCCTTCAAGGAGCTCACAGTGGAGAGAGGGAGATACACATGGGATAAGAGAAGTAAGAGAGGTTCCTTCACATTTAGAGTTTAATCTGATTTCATCATTTAAACAAGAAAGGGGATATGAAAAAGAATCCACTCTTTATTTATGTCATCCTATGCGCATGCATAGCATACAAAGCTTTTACTTCCTGCCCAAACTGGTGTCCTTGAGACCAAGGACAGATAAACTATATCGTTTGGTCATAGAATGGTATTGAGAATTATCTCTCTGAAACAATACAGTCAAAATGGACTGAGCATTAATAATACAAAAGCTTAGCCAGATAGACATAAATAGCCAAAATAAGATGGTTTACTAGAAGTCCTGTATTTAACATCGAGTAGATCCAAGCATAACATTGGGATATACAAAGCTACCATATAAGAAACTTAAGAAGGTTCTTCCATAATTGTCAAAGTGAGTCTTGAAAGTACAAAGTCCAGCCAAGGACTCCAAAGTTGAAGAGGTTTGTGGAAAAAGTGGAAGAGATTCAACAGAGAGTCACAGAGATGATTAAAGGGTTGGAAAAATAGGAGCTAGAAATTATTTAGCCTAAGTTAGAGAAGACTACCAGGTTTCTTAATAACAGTATTCAAGCGAAGGAAAGGTTGTTATATACAAGATGATGAACAGCTGCTTTCTATCTCAACTGGAGAGTGGACAGAAGAAACAGACTTTGATTACAGCATGACAGATCTAAGTTAGATATAAAGAAGAACTTTTTGAGAATGATGATTACTGGATGAGAGACATTCTCGAGATCTTCTTGCACTTTTCCCTTAAATGATGTGTTTCACTGGGTTCTTTTTAAATTTTCTATCTCTTCTCACTTTACATGTTCTCCTCAGTTTATTTCATTTATTCTGGCTTTAATTACCCATTCATTATAAGCTGATAATTATTCATCTACAAATATTTCCAATCTAGACTACTTTCTAAATGTTTCCTGAACATCAGACTCCTTTTACTTGTTCATAACTGATAACCTCTTTATCTCCAGTTTCATTCTCTGGTCTATATGATTGTCGACCATTTCTATCTAAAAGCCAGCCTACTGTGTCATTTCTTTGTCTATCGGCTTCTAACGGGTTCCATTACTCACTTGCTTTCCACTATTTGGTCCCTTTACCTTGCTAGTATCATCTCCTGTCCCAAATGTTATTAACCCCAAGATAATTTCACTTCCTTCATCCCACTGTGCTTTTATGTATTTGTGCTTTTTAAAGTCTCTATACTCTTCACTCCTTCTAAAACACACCTTCCCGCTTCTTTTTGTGGTCAACTTCTACACTTCAGTTCCAGGAATTTTTCTCTGACCATACCATGTTGGACTTGTGACCGCCAATAAATGTTCATGAATTTCCATGAAAACTTCCTTTGACTACTTTAATGCTGAAGTTATTATGAATAAGAGGCTTCCAGGGACTTCCTGGGCTTCCCAGGTGGCGCAAGTGGTAAAGTACCCGCCTGCCAGTGCAGGAGACGTAGGAGACTGAAGCAATTGAGCACACTCACATACAGGGACTTCCCTAGTGGTCTAGTGACTAAGACCCCGTGCTCCCAATGCAGGTGGCCCGGGTTTGTTTGCAAGTTAGTGGCTCAGACAGTAAAGAATCCGCCTGCAATGTGGGAGACCTGGGTTCGATCCCTGGGTTGCGAAGATCCCCTAGAGGAGGGCATGGCAATCCATTCCAGTATTCTTGCCTGGAGAATCCCCGTGGACAGAGGCACCTGGTGTGCTACAGTCCACGGGGTTGCAAAGAGTCAGACACAACTGAAGCAACTTAGCACAGCACAGCATGGGGAACTAGATCCCACATGCTGCCACTAAAAATTCCACATGCCGAAACCAAGTTTGAAGACCCAGAGTGCTGCAACTAAAAACTGATGAAACCAAATAAGTAAAATTAAAAAAAAAGCCTTCCAGGCTTCAGATTCAATAACTGATTATTTAGAAAACATCTCAGTGAAGCAGCTCACTAACAGATCTTGTGACCTTCAGATGTGGTATATACACCAGACTATTCACATCACACTGGATATAGGATACTGCTTCTCTACTACTGCTTGTAGGATCCTCTCAGGCATTTCCCTATTACTCTTCTGGTACTGAACCCAAGACCATTTCTTTACTCTCTTGTAGCTTAGCACAGTCATTCACATCTACTTAGGTACTTCATGTTCATCATACAAGATTCCTTTGAAGCAAGTTTAGTACACCCATTTCACAAATGAAAAAGTCACCACCTATATGATGCAGATGACGTGTAATGCAAGTGTGTGTGTTTACATATACACTTGTTTATGATATATATATACCCCATGTGCTCTAGCCATGAAACATCTCAAAAAAAAAAAAAAAACTCTCTAAATCAAATATCCAAAAGGATGAATTCATAATTTTACCCCTAAACTTTGTTCTTCTGACTAACCATCTTGGGCAATGGCATCAGATGCCTATAGGTGATCCTCAAAACTTTTTTATTTATTTATTTGGCTGCACTTGATCTTAGTTGTGGCACACAGGATTTTCTATCTTTGTTGTAGCACATGGGATCTTTAATTGTGGCATTTGAACTCTTAGTTGCGGCATGTGAGATCTAGTTCCCTGACTAGGGATCCAACTTGGACCCCCTGCATTGGAGAGCATGAAGTCTTAGCCACTGGATCACCAGGGATACCATACTCTGTCCTTTTTTAATCTTTATATTCAATCCATCACCAACTCCCATGAATTATTCCTCCTAAATATCTCTCAAATATGTACAGTTCTCTCTACCTTTACCATGATCAACATAGCCCAAACTTTCATCGTCTCTTTTTTTTGGCCATGTCTCATGGCTTGCAGGATCTTAGTTCCTCAACCAGGGATTGAACCCACACCAGTGGAAGCGAGGAGTCCTAACCAATGGACCGCCAGGAAATTCCCTCATCATCTCTTCTAATAGCTTCTATTTCCTCTAGTCCTACTCCTATAGGTTTTCTACAGCCAAGATGATCTCAACATCCAAACCTGTTCTTGGTACTTTCATGCTCCTCTTCCCTCCCATCTCATTCAAAAGCCCGTCAGCAGCTTCTCATTGTTCTTATCAAAAGGACAAACTGACAATTGCTACACAACGAATCCCACCCACTTCATCTCAAGCCCACCTTATCTCCCATGAGGCTCTCCCCTCAGCTGCTCCAGCCACTTGGGCTTGCTTTCCAACCTTTGAATCTGTGATGGCCCACCTCTCTGAAAACCTCCACACAGGCTGGAGAGACACCTTCTCGATGTCACGGAGTTAACTCTTCACCGTCCTGCTGTTGGCCACTCAAGAGACACCTTCCCAGAGAAATTTGCCCAATTACCCTTGGGAGTCAAGTCAAATTGTTCTATTGTAAGTTCCAAAAGCATCATGTTCTCCACCTTCTTGTCTCCACTCATCTCTTTACTTTTGTTTTCTGGGATTAATTGCCAACCTCTTGCCTTAGATTGTAAGCTTCATGAGAGCAAGAACTGTGTCTGCCCTTGCTTGTCATTTTATCTCCAGTACTGAGTGCAGCACCTGGCATGCAGTAAGAATTTGAACGGTTGAGTAAATTAATCTGTTGGTTGATATTTGCCCCACATTGAGTTAAGTGCTTTACATATATCATCTCATTACATTTTTGAAGCAGATTTATGAGGTTACTACCATTATAGGATTAGCTCCATTTTACAAATGGGTAAATAACAGGATGGGGAGATAACAGGTGATTTTCCCAAATTTCACAGTATGAACACTGAAGCTCTCTGCAGTAAAACTACATGTGTGATTGCTGCCCATCATTGGTGGATGTCTTTGTAGATGTAAACATATTAACTGAAGTGCCCTTACTGAGCAGCAGGTGAGAAGAAAGAAATCTCTGAATCACGAATAGATCATTTATGTGTCTCTTGAGCAAACCTGAAAATCCTGAAACATTTAAGCGTCATCAACAGAATCCCACAGCTGTTAGATCAGGGTACTTAAAAAACAAGAAAAAAGTGGGCGGTACCTGAATTGTACTTGTTCAATGAGCCTGATTGTTTCGCTAACCAGTGAGGCATAATAACTTAGCAGGGCACAGCACTGACTATGACTGGCCTGGGGAAACACATCTCAAAGGGTGAAAAAAATATCATCAAGCCACAGTTTTAATAACTTGATTGTCATTGAACCAACAGGAAAAACACTTACCTCGTTTACGCGGACTATCTCTGTACATGCCCAGAACACTACTGAGCCACTGTAGTGTGACAACCTTGAGAAGTCTATCCAAAGGTATTCAGGCATTTTTACTTCCCCACCCACACTGTCTAGTCCAAACCTTTCGAGAACACAGATACAACAGCACAGTTACTCTTAATGGTTCTTGTTTCAAGAGTTATAACTCAAACTTCAAGCAAATTTTATGTTAGTTGATCACAAATGTTTAGAAGAGTTTCCTCTTCATTCCTGGAAGTTGTGTTAAGGATTTTTCAAGTATGACATCATCTTTTATGAAATTATTGCCGTTGTGACTGTGGAATTCTCAGTATACCTGAGAGGTAGGAGGCTGATGGGTGTGTAGTCTTCAGGGTACTATAGAGAGGGTTGTTAGAAGTCTTATTAGGCAGGACTTCAAGAGGTGGCAATAACTAGATCTCAATAATACCACCTCAGATCTCCAACTCCAGTATGGGGATCCCTAAACTAGACTTGACTGCTATATTTAAAATCTATTAGAGGGACTTCGATGGTGGCCCAGTGGTTAAGACTCCACACTCCCAATGCAAGGGGAGTGAGTTCGACTCCTGGTTGAGGAGTTAAGATCCCACAGGCGGCACCTAAGACTTGGCACAGCCAAATAAATAAATAGAAATAGCCTTTAAAAATCTGTTAGACTTTGGACACTACCTCAAACCAATCAAATTTAGAAGAGACTGACAATTCATCATTTTCAACAGAACATTTATCTGGCAGGATAACCTACCTCTTAAATAAGGAAATATCTTCGTAGTGGGTGACTACATAGGAGACCCAATAAAAAATCAGATTGTTGGATGAGTCAACATTAGGAATTAGATGTTAGTTAAGAAATATCTGATTCAGTCATTCCTTTGCTGAAAAGTCTTTCATTTCCCCCATTGCTTTCAGGATAAAGTACAAACTCTTTTTTAAATTTTTCCTACTCCTTTCTTTTCAAATCTCAAGTCAGGCATTTTTTGAGCTATTTAAAATTCCTTACTAGTAAGATACATTTTCTTTTATTTTGACTACATTCATATCTATATCTCAAAACCCTGCTCAAGGATCCATATTCCCTCAGTTCAGTTCAGTTCAGTCCCTCAGTCATGTCTGATTCTTTGCAACCGCATGGACTGAGCACGCTAGGATTCCCTGTCCATCACCCAACTCCAGGAGCTTGCTCAAACTCATGCCCATTGAGTCAGTGATGTCATCCAACAATCTCATCCTCTGTTGTCCCCTTCTTCTCCTGCCTTCAATCTTTCCCAGCATCAGGGTCTTTACAAATGAGTCAGTTCTACCCATCAGGTGGCCAAAGTATTGGAGCTTCAGTTTCAGCATCATTGAATATTCATGGAATATTTCACTGAATATTCAGGACTGATTTCCTATAGGACTCACTGGTTTGATCATCTTGCTGTCAAAGAGACTATCAAGAGTCTTGATGCTTGAAAGCATCAATTCTTTGGTGCTCAGTTTTCTTCACAGTCCAGCTCACATCCATACATGACTACTGGAAAAACTATAGCTTTGACTAGATGGACCTTTGTCAGCAAAGTAATGTCTTGCTTTTTAATATGTTGTCTACGTTGGTCAAAGCTTTTCTTCCAAGGAACAAGCGTCTTTTAATTTCATGGCTGCAGTCACCATCTGCAGTGATTTTGGAGCCCAAGAAAATAAAGTCTTCACTGCTTCCCTTGTTTCCCCATCTATTTGCCATGAAGTGATGGGACTGGAGACCATGATCTTAAGTTTTCTGAATGTTGAGTTTTAAGCCAGCTTTTTCACTCTCCTTTTTCACGTTCATCAAGAGGCTCTTTAGTTCTTCACTTTCTACCATAAGTGTGGCATATCTACATATCTGAAGTTAGTGATATTTCTCCCAGCAATCTTGATTCTGGCTTGTGCTTCATTCAGCCTAGCATTTCCCATGATGTACTCTGCATATAATTTAAATAAGCAGGGTGATAATATACAGCCTTGATGTACTCTTTTAACAATTTGGAACCAGTCTGTTGTTCCATGTCCAGTTCTAAGTGTTGCTTCTTGACCTGCATACAGGTTTCACAGGAGGCAGGTAAGGTCGTCTGGTATTCCCATCTCTTTAAGAATTTTCCAATTTGTTGTGATCCACATAGTCAAAGGCTTTAACATAGTCAATGAAGCAGAAGTAGATGTGTTTCTGGAATTCTCTTGCTCTATGATCCAACGCATGTTGACAATTCGATCTCTGGTTCCTCTGCCTTTCCTAAATCCAGCTTGAAAACCTGGAAGTTCTCTGTTAATGTACTGTTAGAGCCTAACTTGGAGAATTTTGAGCATTACTTTGCTAGCGTATGAGATGACTGCAATTGTGAGGTAGTTTGAACTTTCTTTGGCATTGCCCTTCTTTGGGATTAGAATGAAAACTGACCTTTTCCAGTCCTGTGGTCACTGTTAGAATTTTCCAAATATGATGACATATTGAGTGCAGCCCTTTCACAGCATCATCTTATAGGATTTGAAACAGCTCAACTGGAATTTCATCACCTCCACTAGCTTTGTTTGTAGTGATGCTTCCTAAGGTCCACTTGACTTTGTACTTCAGGATGTCTGGCTTTAGGTGAGTGATCACACCATCGTGGTCATCTGGGTCAATAAGATCTTTTTTGCGTAGTTCTGTATATTCTTGCCGTCTCTTCTTAGCATCTTCTGTTTCTGTTAGGTCCATACCGTTTCTGTCCTTTATTGTGTCCATCTTTGCATGAAATGTTCCCTTGGTATCTCTAATTTTCTTGAAGAGATCTCTAGTCTTTCCCATTCTATTGTTTTCCTCTATTTCTTTGCACTGATCGCTTATGTTCCCTTGTGGCTCATCTGGTAAAAATCCGCGTGCAATGTGGAGACCTGGGTTCACACCCTGGGTTGGGAAGATCCCCTGGAGAAGGGAAAGGCTACCCACTCAGGTATTCTGGCTTGGAGAATTCCATGGACTGTATAGTCCATGGGGTCGCAAAGAGTCGGACACAACAGAGCAACTTTCACTTTCACATCTCTCCTTGCTATTCTTTGGAACTCTGCAATCAAATGGGTATATCTTTCCTTTTCTCCTTTGCCTTTAGCTTCTCTTCTTTTCTCAGCTATTTGTAAGCCCTCCTCAGACAACCATTTTGCCTTTTTGCATGTCTTCTTCTTGGTGATGGTTTTGATCACTGCCTCCTATATAATATTACAAACCTTCATTCATAGTTCTTCAAGCACTCTATCAGATCTAATCCCATGAACCTATTTGTCACTTCCACTGTATAACTGTAAGGGTTTTGACTTAGGTCATACCTGAATGGTCTAATGGTTTTCCCTACTTTCTTCAATTTAAGTCTGAATTTTTAAATAACGAGTTCATGATCTGAGCCACAGTTAGCTTCCAGTCTTGTTTTTGCTAACCGTATACAGGTTTTCCATCTTGGGCTGCAAAGAATGTAATCAATCAGATTTTGGTATTGACCATCTGGTGATGTCCACGTGTACGGTCATCTTTTGTGTTGTTGGAAAAGTGTGTTTGTTATGACTAGTGCGTTCTCTTAGCAAAACTGTTAGCCTTTGTCCTGCTTCATTTTGTACTCCAAGGCCAAGCTTGCCTGTTACTCCAGGTATCAGGTATCTCCAGGTATTTCTATACTCCTTAGCAATTCAATTTTTCACTCATTCTATCTGCCATGATTCCATAGCAATTTGTATTGATGCATATCCCTAATAATACTTAACTGTTATAACCATTAGTTCACATATTAATCTCATTCACTGAAATGTGAGTTTTTTGGGAGTTGGGCCAATCTTATTTAGCTTAAATTTAGGTGTTTAGCATGTGTAAAAACTTAAAAAGAAAAAAAAAAGCCTTTAAAATGCTTGCTGGCTATGTCTGTTAAACTAGGTGGTAAACTGATTGTCTTCATTCCTCAGCAACTCCAGAATACTTTATTTTATAATATATTCCTTTTTACATTCTGCTAACCAGTGGTGATTTTCAGGGTTTTGAATTTTGCAAGGGAGTAAAAAATTTTTTTAATATTTTGGGTGGCAAAAAAGAGCATTAACAGAAGCTACCATCCATTAACATCTTCATTTATATATATATATATATATATATATATATATATATATCAGAATATATACAATTTCAGGGTAATAAGCAATCTTAAATTGAACAAATTCAACTTTATGAGACGTTACCTAGATTGTCTTTACATTTCATTTCACTACCAACTGGTGAAAAATAGCTTTTAGGAAATGTTAAATGATATAAGTATTCCTCCCCAAAATAATTGTGAAAATTATGTATCCCTGTAAATATTGATACCAAAAAATAAAATTATATCATCTTAGAAAATCCAATGGAATCTTTATATCATATTTACTTGATGTCCACCATCATTCACTTAAAAATACATGAACATGCTTCCCTGGTGGTTCAGTGGTAAAAAATCTGCCTGCCAATGCAGGGGACATGGGTTCAATCTCTTGTCCTGGAAGATCCCACATACTGTGGAGCAACCAAGCCCGTTCAACACAACTACTGAGCCAGCACTCTAGAGCCCGTGAGCTGCAACTACTGAGCTCACCCACCGAAACTACTGAAGCCTGATTGCCTAGAGCCCATGCTCTGCAACAAGAGAAACCACTGCTACAAGAAACTTGAAGACCGCAATCAGAGAGCAGCCCCTGCTCACAGCAACTAGAGAAAAGCCCAAGAACAGCAACGAAGACCCAGCACAGCCATAAATAAATTAAAAAGTAAAAATGCATGAAAACACAACACAATATTAAATAGCCAATATTTTATAGTAACTACATGGAGTATAATATTTAACAGCTGTGAATCACTATGTTGTACACTTGAAACATACAGTACTGTAAATCAACTATACGTCTATTTAAAAAATAAGACTAAGTGAAGGAAAAAAGAAAGGTAATTTAAAAATATGTGTACAAACAGCTGGAAAATCTACATTATTCCTTTATTTCCATTCTATTTCCCTACAGTTTTATAATATTTACACTTAGAAACCTATTCGTGCTAAGTTGCTTCAGTCATGTCTGACTCTTTGTGACCCTATGGACTGTAGTCAGTCGGGCTCCTCTGTCATGTGATTCTGCAGGCAAGAATAGTGGAGTGGGTTGCCATTCCCTTCTCCAGGGGATCTTCCTGACCCAGAGATCGAACCCATGTCTCTTACGTGTCCTGCATTGGCAGGCAGGTTCTTTTAAATTTAATTTAAAAAAATATCTATGTATGACCCTTAAATGTTGTAAAATATCCTGAAATGAGGTACTATTATAATTATTAGTGTGCACATTTGGTCAAAGTAACATAAATATATTGATATTAAATATAAACATTATTGGGAAAGCATTTATTTTTTTTTCTTTTGGAAATACATTTCTTAATTAACCAAAGTTTTTCAATTAATTAATGTACCAATAATTTGTTTCCTAGCTTCCCAGGTAGTGCAGTGGTAAAGAAACTGCCTGCCAATGCAGGAGATATACATTTGATCTCTGGGTCGGGAAGATCCCCTGGAGAAGGAAGTGGCAACCTACTCCAGCATTCTTGCCTGGAAAATTCCATGGACAGAGGAGCCTGGTGGGCTACAGTCCATGGGGTTGCAAAGAGTCAGATATGACTGAGTGGCTGGACACGGAGTGAAAAAGGGTTTGTCATACATTTTATTCCTTTTTTTCTTCTTTTGAATATGTGTTGAGAACATTTATTCACAAAAAAATTATGAATGATGGGAATAGAAAGAGTTTTAACTACATCACAACGTTCTTTAACCTCTTGAACAGTGATGCTGGAGAAGACTCTTGAGAGTTCTGCAAGGAGACCAAGCCAGTTGGTGGTCCAGTGGCTTGACCACTGGAGCATGATACCATGCTCCCAACGCAGGGGACCCAGGGTCAATCTCTGGTCAGGGAACTAGAGCCCACATGCCACACCAAGAGCCCACATGCCACAACTAAAAAAAGTCCCTCATACCATAGCTAAGATCAGGCACAACCAAATACATAATAATTAAAAAGAAAAAAAACCCTAAAGGAAATCAACCCTGAATATTCATTGGAAGGACTGATGCTGAAGCTGAATCTCCAATACTTTGGCCATGTAATTCAAAGATCCGACTCACTGGAAAAGACCCTGATGCTGGGAAAGACTGAGGGCAGGAGAGGAAGGGGGTGGACAGAGTATGAGATGGTTGGATGGCATCACCAGTACAATGAACATGAACTTGGGCAAACTCCAGAAGATAGTGAGGGACAGGGAGGCCTGGCGTGCTGCATTTCATGGGGTCACAAAGAGTCAGACACGACTGAGCAACTGAACAAGATACATGCAAAAAAAAAAAAATCCTTGTGATCTATCGCAGGAGATTATTTTTAATGATCAACTGACACTTCAATTAGGGTCTTCTTCAGTTCTGCTGGAAACTATTAGCGCGGCAAAAGTGTGGCTACCAAATAATTAGGGACATTCACTTTTTCAGCTTGTCTCTGGTGCTCCTTTTCCATCCTGGGGCAATATAAAATGATATAAGAAGATCAGGGATGAGTGGGTGATTTGCCCCTTTCAGTGCCGTGAAAGCAGGTGACTGGGCAAAGGCAGGTGGGAAAGGAAACCAGTTTGAGAGGAGAGATCTCCAGCAGTTCAGTTTTGGAAAATGTATGTGTGGAAGTTGAAAGCCTGACTTAAGGGCTTACATGTGCTGAGCTTAGTAGCTCAGCTGAGTCCAACTCTTTTCGACCCCATGGACTGCAGCCCACCAGGCTCCTCTGTCCACGGGGATTCTCCAGGCAAGAATACTGGAGCGGGTTGCCATGCCTTCCTCCAGGGGATCTTTCCAACCCAGGGATCGAACTCAGGTATCCCGCATTGGAGGTGGGTTCTTTACCAACTGAGCAAACAGGGAAGCCCTACGTGCTTACATATCCCTTGGAAATTCAGTGTATACCTCTAGAGCTAAGCACACCCCAGTTTGAAGGTCACTGGACTAGACCTGAAAGCATTAGTGTTTTCTTTGAAGTAGTTACATTCCAATCCTGGGATGTACCCTCAACCTTGAAGATACCCTAATCACAGCTTTGGGATGGTATGTTTCTTTTGTAAAAACCAATCTCATGATTGATATTGATTCTCTCTGCTTTAGTTTCAAAGTGTGGAATTTTCTGACCTTGACATTACCTCCAGATTCTGGGAGAAGGGAGTTACCTTATTTGGAATGTAAGACTCCTAAGAGTTGCTGCCTGCAGTGGTGTAGAAAGTCCCACTTTAGGTATTTGTTTATGGCATTGTACGTTATGGCCTTGGCATCTTTCTGCCTTCCATGGTTCCTCAACTGACCCTTCTAAAGGTAATTGGTTTGCATTTATAAATTTATGAAAGAGGTGAATTAGTGTGGAATGTATGGCTACTGAGCAGAGTCTAGTTATTTAATCAGCCTAGAAGGTCTGTGAACCAAACAGTATCTGTAAACTAAATATTTGGGATGGATCTTCTACAAAATCAGTAATCCATATGTGGTTTTATAATTCAGTTTTCAATAAAAATAAGTGTCAACCTCCTACCCCACTTTTCTCATCCTTTGTAGCCTAAAAATTCATATTGTAAAAAGAACTTATTTTTTTTTTACAATTCACATACACAAAAGAGGCATTTTACTTTTTACTTCATCTCTCTGAGATTAGAGTGAACTAACTCCTATCTGTGATTAATTAGAATAAAGACACTCCAACCACAAAAGGGTTCAGTTCAGTTCAGTGCAGTTGCTCAGCTGTGTCCAACTCTTTGCGACCCCGTGAATTGCAACACACCAGGCCTCCCTGTCCATCACCAACTCCCGGAGTTTACTCAAACTCATGTCCATCGAGTTGGTGATGCCATCCAGATATCTCATCCCCTGTCATCCCCTTCTCCTCCTGCCCCCAATCCCTCCCAGCATCAGGGTCTTTTCCAATGAGTCAACCCTTCACATGAGGTGGCCAAAGTATTGGAGTTTCAGCTTCAGGATCAGTCCTTTCAATGAACACCCAGGACTGATCTCCTTTAGGATGGACTGGTTGGATCTCCTTGCAGTCCAAGGGACTCTCAAGAGTCTTCTCCAACACCACAGCTCAAAAGCATCAATTTTTTGGTGTTCAGCTTTCTTCACAGTCCAACTCTCACATCCATACATGACCACTGGAAAAACCATAGCCTTGACTAGATGGAACTTTGTTGGCAAAGTAATGTCTCTGCTTTTTAATATGCTATCTAGGTTGGTCATAACTTTCCTTCCAAGGAGTAAGCGTCTTTTAATTTCATGGCTGCAATCACCATCTGCAGTGATTTTGGAGCCCAAAAAATAAAGTCTGACACTGTTTCCACTGTTTCCCCATCTATTTCCCATGAAGTGATGGGACCAGATGCCATTGATCTTAGTTTTCTGAATGTTGGGCTTTAAGGCAACTTTTTCACTCTCCTCTTTCACTTTCATCAAGAGGCTTTTTAGTTCCTCTTCGCTTTCTGCCATAAGGGGTTAGCGATCATTAAATCTGGGTTTCCCAGTTGGCAGAGTGATACAGAATCTACAAGCCAATGCAGGAGATGCAAGAGACTTGGGTTCCATTCCTGGGTCTGGAAGGCCCTCTGGAGAAGGAAATGGCAACCCACGCCAGTGCTCTTGCCTGGAAAATCCCACTGAGAGGAGCTTAGTGGCCACAGCCCATGGGGTCGCAAAGGGCCACACAAAACTGGGCACCACCAACCACCACCATTCGATTTAGAATTTAAATTAAAAGCGTAACTTCACAGATAAAGTAGTTTTGCATATGTTTTAATGATCTGGCAGCTTAAATTGAAATTATCACTCACTAGTTATAATTTTTTTCAATTTCCAAACAACCTCTCTACAACTGTATATTTTATGGAAATACCTTGTATTGTGTGATATGCAAATATTACCAACACTTAAAACCGACCATATTTCCGTTCTACCAGCTTATTCAGTAAAAAATCTGTTTTAGTCTTTTGTTGAAAGTTCAAGGTTGTAAGTACCTAGTGCCTGCCAATCCGCACACTGATATACTGTTGATTCATTTGACAAATTCTTCCTGATTCTCTATGTCAGAGCCACTGCTTTTAGATACTGAACACACAATATTGAGCAAACCCAGAACGGTCCTCGCTCACATGGAGCTATCAGTTTATTGGAGGAGTATGTGATAATCAAATAATTATACACATTTAAAAGCTGCGATTTTGACAACATAGAGCTTCCCTGGTGATTCAGACAGTAAAGAATCTGCTTGCAATGCAGGAGACCCAGGTTCAATCCCTAGGTTGTGAAGATCCCCCACGGAAGGAAATGGCAACTCCAGTATTTTTGCCTGGAAAATTCCATGGACAGAGGAAGGAGCCTGGTGGGCTACAGTCCATGGAGTCACAAAAAGACACAACTGAGCGACTAACACTTTAAAAACTGCAGTTGTGACAAATGCTGTGAAAGAGAGATGAAAAAGTGCTGGGAGAACCTGCAACAGGATATATGAATGTTGGGGAGTGTGGGTGGTCAGGGAAAGCCGCCCTGAGGAAGTGATGTAAGAATGAACGTGGGTTGATGAGAAGAAGGGAAGGAAGAGTGTTTAGACAGGGAACAGTGCAAAGGCCAGACAGAAATCAAAGCGAACCTGAAGGACAGGAGGAGTCTAGCTTTTGGAAGAGAGAGTTAGAGGAAGAGGTGAGGCTGGAGAAGTGGAAGGCAGCCAGACCTTGCTGGGCTCTGCAGGCCTCTCACGTGTTTTGATATGTAGACCAACAGAAAATAATTAAAGCCTTTGTAGGGTTTTAATGTTGGTGGGGTGATAAAATCAGATTGGCATTTTAAAAAGATTACTGACTTCACAGTGAGAAGGGATTAGAGGGCAGGGCTAGAAAGTTTGGTGAGATAGAAGCTTCACTGAATGTATATGCATGTAAACACAAGCTTTTCAAAAATAAATCATGTTCTAAAGGGATTTGGAATTTTTTAAGGAAAGAATCACTGTTTTTTTATCTTTTAACTCTTTGTGTTTATTTTTTGGAGGCAGGGTAAAATGGGTTCACAGATAAATGAAGAGAAAGAACAAAGAACAATATTTTCCAGAAGTCCTGGGGGAAAACATACAGAGGTAACTGTGTTAGCTTTATTTTTCCAATTACATACTCAATATAAATTATAATTTCAGTATATAAGACAGTATGGAGAGTTCATCCTCTAAATCACTTTTCATACTTATAGTCACACACAAACTTACATGTACTCAGCAGCATGGCTTAATAAAGACTAGGTAAGTGTTCAGTAGCTATGAATTGCACTAATTAGTCATTCCTATTATATTTGTTAATATACTTATTGCTTTTTCACTTAATAAAGATGACTTGGGTTACATAATACCACATCAACCTTTTTAATAGCTGGTCAATAATCATTATAGGCATGTGTCATTATGTCATTATGTAAAACCCCACACTGATGGAAGCTCAAGTTTTTTAGGTTTAAAATCCTTGTGATTCAATGAACATCCTTGCACAGACATTCTAATAGTTGCCTGGGATAAGTCCCTAGAACTGAAGTTGCTGGGTAAAAAGATATATACACATTTTACATTTTGATATATACAGCCAAAGAGCCTACCAGAAAGTTATTCCTACCTCCATTCCCGATTATATTCATTTTCTTATACCTCTGGTGGGTTGAAAAAAAATCACACCTCCTGGAGTTTTTTATGCACTTTTCTCTGATACCTGGCCAATTCTGCACATCTTCTCATAAGTTTACTAGTCACTTGTATTTCTTCTTACATGATTTTCCAGTAAATGTCCTTTGCTCATTCTTTTAATCTTCTACTAGGTATGTTTATCTTGTTGACTTAAGGCAACCCTTTGGAGATAGTGATATTAAGCCTTTGTCTGTCATATATAGCCTGATCTCTTTTTCCTAGTTTAATAAAAATCTTTATTATGATTTTGGAAAACAAAAGTTTTACAATTTATATAGTCAGTTCTGACAATCTTTTCCTTTAAGGTTTCTGGCCTTTGTATTCTGCTTAGAATTAAAGCTTTCACTCCCCAATATTACAGAAATACTATCCTAATAACATTTTCTTTTGGTACTTTATTTACAGTTTTGAGAGCATTTCTGGAGGGCAATCAGGTAGCTAGTACAGGACTTTATAAAATGCTGGTTTCCTTTGCCAGAAATTCTTTTAGAATTTATTCTAGAGAAATAAGATGCAAAGCTTTAGTTTCAAGGATATTCACTGAAAAGTTGTTAATAATTGCCAAAAACCCCAAAACTGTAAACAATGAAATGTTCAACAATGGAAGACTGGTTATATCAATTATGGTATATCTATCCCATTAAATACAAAAAAATTTAATCATATTAAAACATATAAGTCCAACTCATAAACACCAAAATTTTCTTTTGGCTATGCACAAAAAAAGGAAGCCTGTGTTTACACAATAATTTTTTTCTTTTCTTCTATGACAGTATTTGAACAATAAACACATTTAAATTTTAGTACAGCTTCCAATTATGCAGATACATTGTTAAGTGTACCATTTGTATTTTAGTAGCTAAAGGTGCTTTAGACTAGCGGGTTTTTAAAGTCGCTCAGTCGTGTCTGCCTCTTCGCGACCCCATGGACTGTAGCCTACCAGGCTCCTCTGTCCATGGGATTTTCCAGGCAGGAGTACTGGAGTGGGCTGCCATTTCCTTCTCCAGGGGATCTTCCCAGCCCAGGGATCGAACCCGGGTCTCCAGCACTGCAGACAGACGCTTTACTGTCTGAGCCACCAGGAAGCTAGAGTATATTACCTTTATATTCAGCTTAGGTCTGCCTCAACCAGTAACTTTAAGCAAGTCAACTGACCTTTTCGTTTCCTTATCTGTTGAATGAGAATAGTACCTACCCTGATTTAACTCATAAGGAAGTTGTGTAAATTGCAATTCAGTGTAGGCAACATAGAAAATGGTGCTAATGTTATTTATATTGAACTACATTATTATCATTGCTTTTGCTTAAGTTTATTAAGGTATGATTGACACATGAAAAGCAGTACATATTTAATGTATGTAACTTCATGAGTCTGGAGATAAGCATACACTTGTGAAACCATTACCACTATCTGTGCCACAAACATTTTCATCATCTTCCAAAGTTTCCTACTGCCCATTCTATTTGTTTTTTTGTGTGTGATTTGTTTGTTCAGTTGCCCAGTCGTGTCCAACTCATTGCGAGCCCATGGACTGCAGCACGCCAGACCTTCCTGTCCCTCACCATCTCCCAGAGCTTGCCCAAGTTCATTTTTGTGATAAGGACACTTAAAATCTATTCTCTTTTTGAGTGTACAATACAGGTTAACTATAGACACTACACTATACTAAGTATATATCTCGAAGACTGTTCATCTTGTATAACTGAAACTGTAACCTTTGACTAATGTCTCTCATTTCCCTCTCCTTCTGGCCTGTGGCACCATCCCACCTTCTGCTTCTATGAGTTTCACTAGATTCCTCATTCTGGATTTCATTGTATTTTTCCCTTTGTGTCTGGCTTATTTTACTTAACATAATTGTCCTCAAGGTCCACCTATATTGTTGCAAATGGCTGGACTTCCTTCTTTTATAGGGCTGAATAATATTCCATTATATGTCATATGATGGTTGTTGGTTTTAATGTAAATGCAATGGAAATAGTGGGTCAATATCTTCAAAAAGAATATTTTTTAGTTATCTAAGGGAAAGAAGACAAACGAAAAGAAAAGTGGCCTACTAAAACAGATTGTGAGGGAAGATAATTATCCAATAAATATTTACTAATTGCCTACTTCAAGCTGGGTTGGGGTTGGGGTAGGGGAGAGTAAGAGTGAATAATGCAGTCTCTATTCTCAGGGACTTTATTCTGGTGGATGACACATGTCAGTGCCACATACAGAATCACCGCATATTGTCCCTAGAACCTAAAGAGGCAAAGGGCTGTCGAGGCAAAAATGCCTCTCAAAGGCAACAAATAGTCAAGTTTGATCATCAGAGATCAGCTGAACCAGATAGAGTTTAGCCTCGTCAAAGAGTTACAGGGGAAAGAGTTATCAAGGTAACCTGCAGCAGTTCTACACAGCCTAAAGTGAAATTAGGGGACAAATTGGCTGGGGATGCCCCATTCTGGAGGGGTTCCCCTGGTAAGCATGAGGGGGAATCCCCTTGAATATGGTAGAACCCCAACAGCAAATATAGGGGCTAGAGGGGAGAACAGATCCCTGCCTGCTAGTAGGAGACTGGAAGGGGTGGGGGAATTCTTAAAAACTCCATTTACAGAACAGGAGATCCCCTTCTGTTACTCAAAGTTCCCTTGTTCAGGGTATTCTGAGACATTTTTGGATTACTATCCTCTTGAACTTTGTTTCTGATTTGATCTTCCTTCAGTGTTAAGAAGACAACTGAATATATATTTATATATAATGATAAAAATATACACACACTCATACATCATACACTCACACTGTTTGGCTGTGAGGTCAGCGGCGCTAGCATTTAAGTCATTTATTTGAATCAAGTGTTGTTCATCCCTAATCAGTGCACGTTTAACCAAATCTCCAGAGAGAAGATGGTGTGAATTTTCCAAAACAGAAGGTAAGCTACATGTCTGAGAAAAATACAGTTTGGACACAACTAACAACTTAGTGGAGTAAAGCATTTTTGGCGATTCTGATGCTACCAGAATCAGGAAAAAAAAAAAAAAAAAAACTAGCATACTAGCACAAATATATATTGCCTGTTATGTACTAGGCAAATAAGATGAAAACAACAACAACAACAAAGATATGAGTTTAACAGTTTGGGAATGGAAAAAAGCTTTAAAGCTGAAATAAAAAATTCTTAAGAACACTTACTTCCCATCACCTTAACCCTGGATAAGCGATTAACTTCAATAACTCTTCCCTCTTTTTCTGGAGAAGGGAGTGAGAGTTAAAGCTGAATAAATAATGTATTTATTTGCAAGTGCCTGGAATTTTTAAAAAATGCATTAAGGACAAAGCACCACATTATTATAACATTCTTCCATATAGTACATAATACATACAGCCAAGTGGGCAGAATCCTCTCATTTCTCCAACATACAAATTAGGTCATCAGAGATTCCACTGTCCTAAGTTTTCCAACAACTAAAACAAAGCAGGACAAAATTTTTTTAAATCCACAAACTCTACCAATCTAAGGACCTATATTGCAGTTTCAGGCTGTTTATCATCGGTGACCAGGTGACAACATGGATATGTAGCAATCTGATCATTACTAACAAAATAACTAAAAGCCAAAATCTCTTTGTGGCAGGTTAGTACTATCATTCTTTACATTAAAATTACATTTCATCTATAAGGTAGAACTAACAATTTTTGTTTGACATACAACACTGTTCATTCATTACAGATACTAAAATTACAGTGAATTAAGTAAAAGTTGATATGAATAAATCTATACAATATATGGGTATGGCTGTGCATGCATTTAGTCCATTCAAAAATATTAAGGCAAATAGTATTTTATAATACGTCTGGGATAACCTTTTTTTAAGGTTAATCTTGAAAAAATACCATATTCCTATTCCACATGATATATTCAAAGTTTAAAATGCTGTTTATTTTAAAAATAGAAATTACTGAAGAGAACAGAATCATAAAAGTAGAGAGCCTAAATATTGTAACACATGTTGTAACACGTTCTTTATTAAATACATATAACTTTCCATTAATATATAACATTTAAGATTAAAGCCTCTAACACATGATAATCTATAGAGTTGTGTTTTTCTCATTTTTCCCCATGCACATCCTGACATACATTAATGTAAAATGTAACATGTCCTTTTTTTCCCTACTCAATAATTATCTTGAACGTATTTTGAATGTTTGTGATTAACCTTTTAATATACAGTTTCAATTTCTGTAATTTACTGAGTTATTTTTACGGTTACATATACTGTTTCATTTAGTCCTCTTAACATATTTATTAAAAGAGTAAAAAGCTCCTCCATAGTTTGAGAATATCTTTTTTTAATCCGAAATAAATTTGAATAAAAATAATTTGTTTCACTTTGCTTTTTTTTTAACTTGTTTTTTAAAGTTTATTTCACGTTTCGAAGAGTAAAATGAATCTCAACACTTCAGAATTTGCTAAATTTAGCATATTAAAAAATATTTTAAAATATGAGTATAAGGGCTCCAAATTGGAAAATCTTTTTCTGAACAAGTAGACTACGATTATTATTCTAAGAGTTTCATTTCCAGCTCCATCTGTTCTTCTAATCACTCTAAATTCCATGTGCAGTGTAAACAGTTAAAAAAAAAAACAAACCCCAAAGTCTTAAAAATCAATTCTTGCCTTAACACACACGCTCTTCAGAGTCGCACGCAGCGTCTGTGTGAGCCGACTCCTCCCCACTCTTGGGGAAAACCCTGCCTAATATTTATAACGTTATGACATACTGTAATACTCACAAGGTGGTTGTAGAAGTATAAACACGACTGGAGCTATCTGATTGGCTGCTGGTGATGTAACACCCATGTCAATACTTCCCACTGAACGCACGTGTTCGACCTTTTATTTAAATTTCCATTTCATCACAGCAATAAGACACTCGGGGCGGTGCATTTTCTGTGAAATGATTATCGCCCAGAGGTGCTGCATCGAATACAAAATGCAGCAGACGAGAAGGTGCCCGCGGTTGTAACCTCCTCGCGCGAAAGGTACAGCCTGGTCCAGTCTTTGTGAAGGAACAAAAATAAGTTCACTTCCTCGGGCACCGTTACCCCCCACCCCCACCCACCCCACCTCAGCAAATGACAAGGCTGGAGCGCAGCTCCCACCGCACAGTTATTTCTCAAAGTCCCAGGTGAACTCGTGGCGAGGGAAGGAAAATGTGCGTCCCGGGCGCGGGTAGGTGCGTGCGGGCAGCGGGGAGGCGGCCAGACCTGACATTCGCCAGCTGTTTGTCCTCCGCGGAGCCCGGCCCCGGCCGCACACGCCCGCCCCCTCCCCGAGACCCCCCAGCCCGCCGCCCGGCCTTTTGTCCCCCGCCCCTCGGCCGACTTCCTTCCCCCGCGGCCGCACCCCCGCCCCCAGGCCGGAGGCGCGGCCCGGCCCCTTTCCCGGTCCCCAGGCGCCCCCACCCCACCCCAGCCCAGCCCCAAGCCCAGCCCCCTCCCCCCGCCCGGCCCCCACCCTTTCCCCCTCCAGCGGTTACTGCTACCCCGGTGCATTGTGGGCGCACGGTCCGTTGTTCATTTGCCATTCGACCTCCGCCAGGGCCTGGTCGGACGGAAACGCTCCGCCGGCTTTATTGTCGGTTCGTTATGTGGCGGAGCCCGGCAGTTTAACGTGCCTCTCGCCCTCAGCGCTTCGGAAGCCGGCAGCCGCGTCGGGACTCCTCGGCGCGCCGGAGGAAGGATATCGTGTTTGGAGGGTCGGTGTGTGCGCGCGGCTTTAAAGAGGGGGCGGCGGAGGGTGTCCCCGCACTCCGCCTCTCAACTTCGAAGGCCCCACGCGCGCCGGCTCGCTGCTCACCTCTCCGCCGCCCGCCCCCCCCTTCTCCGCGCGGGACGCTGCCCGGAGCGCCGCGGGGCGGGGGTGGAGGACGAGGAGGCGGCCGGAGGCGGCGGCCCGGCGGGCGGCGGCGGCGGCGGCGGACGCGTGAGGCAGCCCCGGGGAGCAAGCGCGAGCCGGGCGTCCGGGCGGGAGGGCGAGGCCGAGCCCCGCGAGACCGGAACGCCCGCGGTGGGGGCGGGAGCGAAGCGGAGGGGGAGCGGCGGGGAGCGCGCGGGACGCGGCCCGAGGCCGGGCGCGAGCCGGGGCACCGGGCGGCGGCGGCGGCGCGCGCCATGTCGTTCAGTGAAATGAACCGCAGGACGCTGGCGTTCCGAGGAGGCGGGTTGGTCACCGCCAGCGGCGGCGGCGGCTCCGCGAACAATAACGTTGGCGGGGAGGCCTCGGCTTGGCCCCAGCAGCCCCAGCCAAGACAGCCCCCGCCACCAGCTTCGCAGCCGCTCAATGGGCGGGGGGCCGACGAGGAAGTGGAATTGGAGGGCCTGGAGACCCAAGACCTGGAGGCCTCCGCCGAGGAAACCAAGGAGTTGCTGCTCCCCCAAGACGCGGGCGGCCCCACCTCGCTGGGCGGCGGTGGCGCCGGGGGCCCCCTGCTAGCGGAAAGGAACCGTCGGACTCTGGCCTTTCGAGGCGGCGGCGGCGGCGGGGGGCTCGGCAACAATGGCAGTAGCCGCGGCCGCCCCGAGACCTCGGCGTGGCCCCTGAGGCATTTCAATGGGCGAGGGCCGGCGGCTGTGGAGCTGGAGCTGGACGCGCTGGAGGGGAAGGAGTTGATGCCGGACGGCGCGTCCCTGAGCGACAGCACCGAAGACGAAGAGGAGGGGGCGAGCCTGGGCGACGGCAGCGGGGCGGAAGGAGGCAGCTGCGGCAGCAGCAGGCGGTCGGGCGGCGATGGCGGGGACGAAGCGGAGGGCAGCGGTGTGGGAGCTGGAGAAGGAGAGACTGTCCAGCACTTCCCGCTCGCGCGGCCCAAGTCCCTAATGCAGAAGCTCCACTGCTCCTTCCAGACCTCCTGGCTCAAAGATTTTCCCTGGCTGCGCTATTCCAAGGATACTGGCCTTATGTCTTGCGGCTGGTGCCAAAAGCCCCCCGAGGACGGAGGAAGCGGGGATCTGCCCCCGGTGGGGCACGACGAGCTTTCGCGAGGGACCCGCAACTACAAGAAAACCCTCCTTCTGAGGCACCACGTCTCTACCGAGCACAAACTCCACGAAGCCAACGCCCAGGTACGATATATGTTGCTCCTGCTTTTTCAGATCTTTGGGGGAAAGGTTTATCAGTTAAAACTCACTCTCCTGGGTGAAGACATCTTTCCTGTTGGGAGAGAGGTGTAGGGAGCTTAGGCGTGGGGGCTTCGAAAGCCTGGGAATAAGTTTTCAAAAGTTAACCGGGGGAGTTGGGGGGAGGGGAAGGAATGACAATTTTCTAATCGTAGCGCTGAATTTGATTTAATTTTTTTCATGACTCAGATTTCTTTGCCCGTCAGACTGAATCAGAAGGAAAGTTTAATAAGCGAGATGGAAGGTTTTAACCCTGTAAGGTTGGCTTTGTGGTTAGAATGGTATTAGCTGTGATTTTAGAAAAGCTGCTTTAATGTTGGTAGTCTTTTAACGTGGTGTTGGAAGTCAAATCTGGTAACTCTGAAGAATTAAACTCTTGCCTTAACCTTTGACGCTACCCCTTTTAGGAGAACATCCAACCGAGAAAATTCTTTTTATCATGTCAGAATAACGTGAAATGTGAGAGTAGTATGTAAATGTAGAGGAAACTCTTTGGATAAGACTTCGTGAATGATTATACTAAATTCATCTCGTTAAACTTTTTGTTGAACTTCTCTTTCCAAAGGTATGCTTTTGGTAAATTGTGGTAGTTTTTACTTGCTTCCTTCTCTCCAGATTTCTGTGCTGAGATTTTCTTTAATCCCCCTTTTCAAAAAGTTTTCATATAAATGTGGTTTACTTTAAACTTAGGATATTTGAAATGCTGAATGTAAAGTTATTTCTACCAACTAGTTGATTCGAACTGGTAGAGAATGTATTTACCAAAATTATAAGTTCTTAATTATAAAACAGGTAAACGGTACTTCAGTTCTTCTTAGATCTTGTCTTAATATTTCTGGGCTAAAGATAATAGTCTTATCATTTTGATAATCTCTTTTCAAGCCAAGCAGATGTTAATCAGTCCTCTTAAGACAACCTGTGGTTGTGGTTGGAATTCATTCTTTTGTATCGGTAGCCAGGCGTTGATTTCAGAAAGTCACCTTTCAGATACTAGTCCCTTTGTGTGTTGGAGTGATCTTGCTGTTTAGAACACTTTTAGTGGAGTTAATTAGGCACTACCTAATAACCCCATAGCCCAGAAATTTCTCAGAAGTTGAGACTTTAACGTTAAAGCATAGGGTTGTTTATCTCAGGTGGGCAATGGTAACAGTTTTTGCACAACTTTTAGTTGCCTAAGCCCTACAAGGAAGGTCATTTAAAGATGTAAGGCCCGGAAAGGTTAAGTAAATTGTCCCAAGTCTTACAGTTCTTGGTTATAAATGAGACTAGCCTTTATAAGGAATGTTGCAATGGAGGAAGAAAAAAAGATTTTGGAGTAAATCTAGGTTTACATCTCAGCTTTCTGCAATTACTAGCTTTGTGAGCTTGGGCATTGGAGTGCCAGACTTGTCTTCTGTATGCCAAACACAGATGTCCCTTATTTTGGCAAGTAATTATTCTGTTCCCATTTTACAGAAGAGAAGTCTAGAGGCTTCAACGCAGTATATATTCCTGAAGTTAAGTAGTGTGATGAGGTGGAGGGCTTGTGAAAATGAAAGTATGCTTTTCTAAGTGATGAGTTGGTTATTTAGAAAAATCTAAAACGACAATCAAACTGAGTTTTCTTAATTCGGTGGACCAGTTACTCTTCTTCATTGTAGTCTATGTAGGCAGATCTGAGTGGGAGTGCAGATTATTACAATTAGCTGCTTAGTGAACCTGGAATCAGAGGAAGGGCGAATTAGTTGGATAACCTTATGATAGACTTAGCATGGTGTATTCCTCTCCGCTAGGCATATATCTGGATTAGGGAATTCATCCCTAGGTAAAACCTTTTCTAAACTTAATCCCTGAATTATCCCTCCCTTACCCTTTGCCCCCTTGAAACTCCCTTTTTACGACATAATCTGCAGACCAACTTCTTTCTCTTAGGACATTATTTCATTAGACTGAGAATAATACAATTTAGTAAGTCATTTCTGTTTGTCTAAGGCTATTTATTGGTTCCCTTGATTGGATTTTGGATGTTTCCATCAGTTCCACTCTGAACTGATTCTAATCATTTCTATTTTCATTCTAAGCGTAGTTTGGGGTATTACCTTGTAATTGACCCCAGGTACCACCTATCGGATCTTTTTGTCTTGTTAATACATGAGTGACAGGTTCAAGAACTGACTTATTTCTTCCTATGCACAGTTAATAATTTTTTTTACATTGCCCTGCAGCTTTTGATTACCTGCAGGAGGCAGTATAACACAGTCTGTAAGAGCATTCTTGAGCTTAAAAGTAGGGGGACCTGAGTCCTAATTCTCTTTCTTGACAGGCAGATGAGTTAATTTCCAGTCATGTATGCAAAGTGTATATGCCAGCACCTAGTCACTTAGTAAATGATAACCATTATTTATTATCACCATTATTTATTTTCTTTGGAAATAACTAGCTCTGCGGTGGGGGTAGCTGGTCCCTCTGTCTCAATGTTACCAATTTTCTCAGTTTGCAAGCCACTTAATCTCATGGAATCATTCTTGATTCTAGAAAACAAACCAGTTTTTTCCATGCTTTTAGACACTTTGGCCATTCAGGTTCTTTGAACATTCTCATCGCACTTGCAGTTTTTCTCATCTTCATGAAGAATATCTTGCATGAGCTTTCTCCTGCCTTAAAATTACTGAAATAGTTTTGTAGTTCTCAGGCAAGAATTAAGTTTGAAGTTGGGACTTAGTTCATTCCCTTTATTCCCCCTCCCCACTTTTTTTCTTTGATTTTAAGGAGTCTGTTTTTTGTGTTTAGCCAAATCTTAGTATGTGAATAAGGGTTATTTTACTTACGATTTCTGTGAGGGAAAAATCATGGTGGTGGCCAAGAGACTGGCATATTTTGGGGGGGGGTGCTGCCTTACTACTTGTGGTTGGGATCCCTGACTAGTGATGGAACCTGTGTCCCCTGCAGTGGAAGTAACCACTGGACTGCCAGGGAATTCCCAGTGGCCCATTCTTAAAACCTTTGATGTTCTGTTATTTTGATGTTGATTGTTAAGGATTGCTCATGCAAGAGTCTACAGATGCTCTCAGAATCTGTTCTGTAGCGTTCTATTTCTGAAAAATCCTTTTAATTTATAAGGATTTAAGGGACAACATATAATTTCTGTTTTGAGTAACAACTGACTATATATATCTGGTTCGGTGATTAGCTTATATAAGATTTGACCGTCTAGCCCAGAGGACTTTAAAATTGCTTTAATAACATGGATTACCACTGTATCTTGGTTCAAATCACTTTTACCCAGTTGGGAAATTTTCATTGCCTAAATCACACATTCTGTCAACTCTTTCCAGTTTAGTAAGCCTAAAACGTGTTCAAGTGTGTTATTGTTATAAACTTAGTTAACCTTTCCAGAAAGTAAATACTTAATTCAGATCAGTGATCTGATTAAAATTACTAATTGGAATATGTTGGTGAGCAGCAAAAGCAAAGGTGAGACAGCGCTCCCAGACTTCTTTGCATTTGGCAAAAATTAAATTGCTTTTTAAGGATTTTGGAAGAAAGACTGAAAACCTTTCACTGGGAAGGAGAAATAGATATTACAGACAACCACGGAGCCATTGAATAACCGATTTGTATAATATTTATATAGGCTTTAGCAGTCATTCATTGTGTTTGTAAAAACTGATTCCTTTTCTCTTGTGTTTTTGACTATGCTTTATAATGTGTCTAGGGACTTCTTTCTCTCTCTTAAAATATACCTGTTAGGGAGATTCCAAGGCACTGAAGATAAACCTATGTAAATAAGACATTTTTCTGACCTCAAGAAACTTGTATTCTAGTAAGGAGAGAGAGACATTGCAGTAAAATGATAGCTACCATGTTAGAAATATATTCAAGTTACAGTTAAGATGCTAAAGGAAGTCATCATTCTATTTGTGAAGGTTGGGAGAAGCTTGTAGAATTGGCTCCTAACTTGTGTTAAATGAGTAAGTGTTGAAGAGGGGAGGGCATTCTAGGCATTGCAGTTGGAAACAGCTTGAGCGTAATGGAAATTGATGCCTTGATGTGTCTGATAAGTAGATGATTTAATTCAGCAGGATGAAAAATTAAGTTTAAGTGAGTAGACTGCAGGTTATGGATGATCCTTTCATGTTGAAATGATTGTATTTTTTCTATTGGGCAAACCATTTAGCAGTTTTAAGGAGAGGAGAACCACAATGAAATATGTGTAAGTTGATGTGTAGAAGCACCTGTTGGTATGTATGTGGTTTTTGAGGAGAGCTGGTAATAAAGCATATTTTTGGCACATAAAATTGGCTGGAAGTTGTAATCACCTGAAGACATCTACGATCCCAGGCCTATAGATCTACAATTTCTGGGGATAGTATTAATAGTTAAATTGCAAGAGAAAATGTCATCACTCAAGAGAAATATTGATTTCAAAGGAGATATTCCTTTCTTTATCTACTGACTTACATAATTTGTCAGTACTACTGGCAGGCATTTATTTTGCATCATGCTCACTATGGCCTTGTTTGTCCTCATACTAGAAATGGAGTTTGAGTTTTAGAATTTGGATTTGTAAATGGACATTGGTATTTTTATTCTTTTAGTATACCATTCCAGTGGGTTGCTGCAACAAAAGATTTTTATGTTTTTAATGCTTTTATTTTACACTTTATGTTTGAAATATCTTTTTTTCCTACTTATCCATTTATCAAAAGGGGACTGGAATTCTGGGTAGGGAAGTAAATACTAAGTACTTGATTAGCCAGTAACATTTTCTAATCATTTGTGAATTGACTACAGATAGCTAACTGCAGCTGAATTTCTCTCTCCCCCGCCTCTCTCAGAAGAATGGGGAGACTGGGTAGTGTGATCTTGGGTTCTCTACAGTAGCAGGTGTTATCCAGTTCTCCCAGCTGGAATGCTGTGAACACCCTATGATCTCCCTGCACACCTCTGCCTTGAAATCTAATTAATCACTCAAGTTTGGATTTTACTTTAAAAATTTCTCTGGGCTCTGCCTCACTTCCCCTCCCCCCATTACTGTTATCCGTCTTACCCAGTTAAGGTCCTTGTTTGTTGTAGGTATGCTGCACACTTAACAGTGGCTTGCCCTGGTCACAGTATTTCCAGTGTCATTCCCTAGTAATTATCCTCCACTTTGCTACCACAGTCATCTCTTTATCAGTTAATTCAGTCAGATCATTCTAAAGCTCTGTAGGCACCTATACCCTTGGTCTTTAATCTTGTGCAGGATTCAGATCTTCAGATAATCTGGTGCAAGTTATAGACACTTAGCTCCAAAAACATTAAGAGCATATTTGCATTTCTTGGGCTTTTTTGGATCACCTTGAAGTTCTTCATAAATCTAGAATTGTGAGGATGCCGTAGACATCCTTGGTTTTTTCTCATGCTGTCTGATTTGCTTAGAATCTCATCCTCTCATTCCACTCTTGCATCTTTCAAGGCTCTGCTCAGATCTTTGTTTCAAAAAAAGATCTCACCCAAACCCCTCCAAAAACTGGGTTAGGTGCACCACCTCTTTGCTCTCTTAAAGCTCTTGTTATACTCTTCAGTATCTTAAGAATCCTCCTCAGTAGTAATAACTTCAGGCTGAGAACAAAATCATTTTGGGTTCCCAGTATAGAACCTGTCTGATACAGACATTCATTTAATGCTTATTAAATAAGTGAGTAAAGTCAAGATTTTTCAAGCTTTTAGCAGCTTTTTCTCTGATTAAAATATTTACTTTTGGCCTCTCTGGAAATAAATTTGAAGATAGTAAACTGAGGATTTTAACCAAATGTATACTTCTATATTTTCTTAATTTTGGAAGAGTTAATTAAGGTCTCTAAAAATAATTTTACTTATGGGCATCTCCACAGGTAAAAATAACAGGAGACTTTTCATATTTATAGACTCTCAACACATTGTCTTTTTTTTTTTTTTTTTTTTTTTAGTCTGAATGTCTGTTTCCTCAGTCTCTCCTTGTTTATCTAGTTTAGACTAATGCTTGGCTAAGTTGTGTTTTCCTTTTTGGGAAAGGGAATAGAAATTTTTCCAACTAGTCTTTAAAAAAAATCAGTTCTGGAAATACTTAAACCTTTTTATCAGTGTATTTTTATCAGTGGTATCTCATGTTTATCAATATACTAAGAATGGACATAGAATGTTAAAGAGGGAACTGGAGAGACAGAGATGACTTGTTCTTAGGGACCTACCGTTATTTTTGTCTTTAGTTATTAGGAATTTATTTGGTTTAGCAAGTAATATTGGCAGTTTATTTTAGTGCTTATCCTGCTTTATTTTACCCATATCCTCAAATAATACTTCCCTTGTAGAGTACATGTTCTCTTGACTGGTAAACTCTTCCTTGTGGAGAGCATATATAACATGTGCTACAGAAACATGGCACAGTGCTGTGATCAGTCCTGAAGGAGAAACTGCTGGGGCTGTTGTAGCGTGTAACATTACTATTCTGTTTCAGTAGTAATGAAGAAAAACAGTTGTTGAATAGTTTGTTTGGCTTGTATAGCTTGTGTCAAAAGTGGAATGGACAAATATTTTGGTGGATAGGCTTTTCTCTTTAAGTTATTTTTAAAAATTAGGACATTTGGTGTGATAATGGCAGAGAATTACAGAAATTGGGCCTGGCCCAGAAATTTCAGAACACAGTGACCATGGCCTAAAATGACTGCTATGACATGGCCACTTCCTTCTTAAAGTGTTTTGAACTGCTTAATGCATAAACTTAAAGCACTTTTCTTGACTTGTAAAGGCTAATTCAGTGCTTCCACAGACACTTTACAATTTGCTGCCAAATTTTTTGCTCTTACTGTTACTACAGTATCTGTTAGAACTTTGAACCAAATGAGCTTTGCTGGGCAGGTATGACATGCACAGCAAAGCTTACTTTTAAGCCTGCATCATAGAGCAATGTAGTTTGGAAATTTTCTGTAGTCAATAGAGAGCATAAGCAAATTAATAATAAAAAGTCTTACTTAGATAGCCTCATAAACAGTATGATGAGTCTATAGAAAATTATAGCAGTAACAACTTTGGACATTTTTAGTATTCATTTAGTTCTTTATATAGTCTCTATAGTCCTAAACATTTCCCGTCCCTTTACTAAGTAGTTGGAAACTTCACAGCATACTGGTTTTATATACAGGTATAAAAGTTAAAATATCTTTTTACCTCACTTTCTTCCAGCCCCCAGAAGCAAAAATTTAATCGTGAATTACTTGATTACTTCATCTGTGGCTGTTAGCAGTTTTTGCTTACGATTGGGTGTCTTTAATAGGAAGAGAAAATAACTGATTTAGAATATGGGCCATTTTGGTATGATAGAGCAAGAATGTGGGGGTGGGGTTAGAGTATAAATGTGATTAATGATGCACTCCCCTGGGAAGCAATAGGGATGCTGCCAAGTGTCAGTTGGAAGTGCAAAGGGAATTCTCTCTGCTTCCTGTGCTTCATTCTATAGTGACCATATACTCCAGATTTGCAGGATTATCTCTAATGTTTCATTATTGCTGTGAAATACTGATGTGTCCTGGAATTCTGGCATTTTTATTCTGTTTCAGTTGTGATCTGGTTTAGTTTCAGGATTATATATGCCTGACCCACTGTATTCAGAATTCAGAATGGAACCTAATGTTTGTGGGATTAAGCAATACCCATGATGAGGTTGCTTCCCAGGTGATGCTAGTGGTAAAGAATCTGCCTGTAGTGCAGGAGACCCAGGTTCAATCCGTGGGTCAGGAAGATCCCCTGGGGGAAGGCATGGCAACCCACTCCAGTATTCTTGCCTGGAGAATCCCATGGACAAGGGAGCCAGGTGGGCTACCCAGTCCATAAGGTAGAAAAGAGTCGGACATGGAGAGAGTTGACACAGCTGAAGAACCTGAGCACAGAACAGCACACATGGTGGGGTTGAATGGAGATGTGGGATTGCTTGGAATCTCACCACCATTTGCAATATTGTATGAGAATCTTTTTGCATTCCTAACAACTTTGTTCCCTACGCCCTTTCCCCTGCCCCCCATTGTCTGTTCCTCTCCAGGCATATCAGTCCTCCCAGCATCCAACAATCCAGTATGTATCTTTTCTGTGTTTTTCCCAGACTCTGTCTACTCCATAGACCTGTATATATGTGTCTTATTATTTTATAGTACCAACTTGTATTTAATATTTTGTGCCAAAGAAAATAATCTTTAACACTTAATAATAGACACCTGCTTAACTTAGGGAGCTTATCCACCTAGTGCCTGGAGAAGGAAATGGCAACCCACTCCAGTATCCTTGCCTGGAGAATCCCATGGACAGAGGAGCTTGGCGGCCTACAATCAATGGGGTTACAAGAGTCAGATACGACTTAGCGACCAAACCACCACCACCCACCTAGTGACTCTGTGAGTAGGGCCTTATTTAGAAACACTCCTAGTACTTACTGCTTTATTAGTTTAAGAAAGGACACACAGTTAGTAACTAATGTAGGCAGCATTCCAAAATCTAGATCACATTCCTTTATTCTTGCTGTCAATACAGGAAATTACGGTAACGTAGTGATGCTAAACTGAACTGTAATGAGTAATTAAAAGATTGATAAGAGGGAAGATTATAAACATTAAGTATTTTGAGTTCAGGAATTTTACCTGATGGATGGTATTTATGATCCTAAAGAGAGAAGTCATTTTGAAAATTGATTGGGGATTTATATAACTGGGTATTCCTGTAGTTTGAATCACACTTTTTTAAATTAGGGTTTTACCTTACTTTCTCTTTCAGTTCAGTCACTCAGTCATGTCCGACTTTGCGACCCCATGGACTGCATAGTTAGATATGATTAACTTTGTTGACCTAAATGGTCCGACTCAGTATTTGCCAAGACTTTTAAAATTCGCTTTTTTTATAATGTTAAATAGAATGCGATGCTGAGCATATTTTAATTGAAATATTTTAAGTTCAACCAGAAAAACTACTGTGTTATTAGCAGTTACAGAGATAAGGCAGATTAATTTGATCACTTGACTTGTTGGATCTCAGTTCCCTGACCAGGGATTGAACTCAGGCAATGGCGGTGGAGTCCTAACCACTGGACCACCAGGGAATTCCCTGTTTTAATTTTGAATAATTCTCAATCCGTGTCTTCAGCTATATTTGGAAAGAGCATGATATGTGATACATAATATTCTTTAAGTGAAATTCTAGCCCTCAGGATGTTTCTATTTTTTTTTTTATGATAGTAGATTGCAGCAAGCTGTTTACACCCTTTCTCTTAATATTTAGATTAACACCTCAGTCTCAAAATATGTAATGATTACTAATAGATTAGTGTATTTGATAGTGCTTTTAAAAAGTTACATTGACAATGATTTATTGTCATTGATATGGAGGCTTTAAAAAGTAAATAAAAGTTAATGTTAATGTTTTCCATCTATTGCAGGAGTCAGAAATACCATCAGAGGAGGGATACTGTGACTTTAATAGTAGGCCAAATGAGAACTCTTATTGCTATCAACTTCTTCGACAACTAAATGAACAGAGGAAGAAAGGTATTCTTTGTGATGTCAGCATCGTGGTGAGCGGAAAAATCTTTAAAGCTCATAAGAACATCCTGGTTGCAGGCAGCCGTTTCTTTAAGACTTTATATTGTTTTTCAAACAAAGAAAGCCCTAACCAAAACAATACTACCCATTTAGATATTGCTGCAGTTCAAGGTTTTTCAGTCATCTTGGACTTCTTGTATTCTGGTAACCTGGTGCTCACAAGCCAAAATGCCATTGAAGTAATGACAGTGGCCAGCTATCTTCAAATGAGTGAAGTTGTTCAAACTTGCCGAAATTTCATTAAAGATGCCTTAAATATAAGCATTAAATCAGAAGCTCCAGAGTCTGTAGTTGTGGACTATAATAATAGAAAACCAGTTAACAGAGATGGCCTGTCTTCATCACGGGATCAAAAAATTGCCAGTTTTTGGGCAACACGAAATCTTACCAATTTGGCAAGTAACGTAAAAATTGAAAATGATGGTTGTAATGTCGACGAGGGCCAAATAGAAAACTACCAAACGAATGACAGTAGTTGGGTCCAGGATGGTTCACCTGAATTGACAGAAAATGAGTCTCAAGGCCAAACAAAGGTGTTCATTTGGAATAATATGGGCTCCCAGGGGATTCAAGAGACTGGCAAAACAAGGAGAAAAACCCAAGCTACAAAGAGATTTGTTTATAATATACCACCTAATAATGAAACAAATTTAGAAGATTGCTCGGTGATGCAGCCACCTGTTGCCTATCCAGAGGAAGATTTGTCATTCATCAAGGAAGAACCAGGTAAATACTATATTGAATATATACAGAGGTTTGTCAGTTTTTATTCTCATTTGTTTGGATATAATCTTGTGTGTATTATTAAAGTCATGTACATAAGAAATAGTAAATTTGAATCTTTGTAATAGAAGGGAAAAAATGACTCAATCACATATCTTATATAATCTTGTATCAAATGTAAGATTTGGTATATCTTAGTTTCTCTATACATGTATGTTGTGGGTTTCTCAAAGGTTGTGTTAACTAATCAGGAATTTGCCCATATTTTATGGCATGTGGACTCTATGTGTAGTTCTTTGATTTTCCTCGTCTGTAGCCTCTGCTCACTTTTTTGTACCCAGTGCTGGAAAAGATAAAATCTTTGGTTGTAATACGTGATTCGTTTGTCATTTCAGAACGTTTTTGAGATTTAGTTCGCATTCTTTACTGTCAATTTTTTGTAGTTAAATATTTGTCTTAGAGAATTTTGCAAAAGTTAATGGGATTCTACTTTGTTTAGAACCACTCACTGTTCGTTCTCCCCGTAAATCTTACAGAAACTAGAATGTTTTAAGTTTGTCCCACTGTTTCCTTATTTTCATTCTCATTTGCATTAGTGAAGTAAGAGAGGTCTCTGAGACCTTTCTCTTGACTATAAGAACCTTTACATATCACATCTTGTAGTTTTTTTTTTTTAATGAAGCGAGGCAGACCATTGTTGAAGAGTGAAAATAGATTTGAAACTTTAACATAATTGTCTGTGTGTAACTTACTTTTATTTGAAGTAATCCAGTGGGTTTGAGGTTTTCCTTTGTGGACCCCAGATTTGACCATGTCCACCACTGTCATATATCATTTAGTGCTTGTGTTGCCTCAGAGATCTGTAATTGTTCAGTGTCTGATTTATGTGATGGTGATCACCTGGGGATGAGTGCTTTCCGTTTAAAAGAATCATTGTTTTTAGTTCCCAAAGGGCAAAATGCCATAATCCTGTGAAATGATTTCCCTGGCTGTTTAGGTTTGGGTTTAGTTTTCATTGGTAGAAATCATGTGTAAATCAGTATACATGTATAATGAATACTGTTTGATGAGCTTTCCCCTCCAACTTGTCGAGTCTTTAGCAATAAAATCCCAAAGGTGGTTTCTTTAAAAGTATTAATGATAGACTTAGCAGCACTTTGTTTTGGCTTAATTTTTAATGTAGAAGATATTGAATCAGTTCTCAGAACTGCATTTTTTTTTTCTACTGCATGAATTACTCAGTTAACAGTATGGTGGGAGACCTATAGTGTATTTTAAAAAAATATATATAGGTGCATGGAATATGAGGAGTAAGATTTTTTTTGCATGGTAGTGCTAACCTCATTCTTAAAACTAATGCCACACATAATTGGAATGATTCAAAGAGAAGAAAAGCAGTATTAATTAGAACCACAGTGAATACTTTAAAAAATAACATTACTGGTGATTATCATCTTAGCAAGCAACTCCTAGCTGAGGTTTTATCAATGCACTAGGTCTGTCATAATTTTTGGTAGTCTAATATGCTTTTATCTTTGATAGCTTATAAAAGATAATTCTATTGTCTCATTGATGCCACCTTAATATCTGATGAACCTTGCTTAACTGAAATTTGATTATATCAGTGATGTGCTACATTCCTGCTGTTAAAGTTTTAACAAAAGTTTAAAGTTTTTGGTGCCTCTGAATCCACCTTCATTCAGTGGCAGAAAATCCTATAAGAGCTAGAACATGATATGATACAGAGCTAGGAAATTTTTACTGTAAAGGCCCAAGCAGTAAATATTTTGGGGTTTCTTGGTCGTGAAGTCAGTTACTTAACTGTCCGTGTAGTGTGAAAGCAGTCATAGAAAGTATGTAAACAAATGAACAGGAGTGTGTTTAGGTAAAGCTTTATTGCCAGCCCTTGGTGTAGAGCAGTGGGTCTTAATCATGGCTGCATGTTGGCATTGCTTGAGAACTTCAGCCATCATGATGCCTGACTGTCCCTGCCAGGGATTTTGGTTTATTGGTCTGGGATGTGGCCTGGTAGTTGAAATTTTTGTCAGCTGTACAGGTGATGGTGCTGAGAGTCACTGATAGAGGAAAGAGCCCAAATTGAATCAGGTTTTGTAAATGAGTTCTGCTATTTAACTATGTTACCATAACCAAATTAAGCTAAACGCTGGCCCCCAGTTTCCTCCTTCTTAGACTATGCTACTTTTATAGGGTTATTTTGAAAAATGACAAAATACAAAAGCATAGCTTTCGTGGTCATCTTAGTCCCCCATAATGATACCAGTGCCGTGTGCTGTGTACCAGATTCTTGATAGGTGGTCTAATAGCCTCAGCTCGACCATTTGTTTTCACGTAGGATGAGTATGATTATAAGGAAGTTACCTTATATTCAGCTAGAATTCGCTTCTCTTTAACTTCCTAATTCTGCCATTTTTAGTAGTATAATCTGAGCCTGACCTCTAACCTCTGATACCTGATAACCTTTCAGGTATTAACATTAAAAATTTCCCCTGACGTCCCCTTCTTTAGGCTAAGTGCCGTGCCTCCTTGCCGCCTTGTGAATTCCAAACCCTTTTTACCGCTTTCTTACCAGTCATAGGCAGTTTGTTGGCGCACAGGATTGACTAGAACTCCCCAGGCAGATTCTGAGCAATAAAGAAAGAACATAGTGGGTCTGTATTTACCAAGGTCTTTCAGTTACTGAAAATAGAGGCAGGTTCCATCTTTAGGACTGCCCAACATTAAAACCTTGGCAATTTATAAACTAGTGACCCAGTCTTTTAAAAAATTGAGGCTCATTTAAAACTTGTAGAAGTCCACATTACTGGTTAAACTTTCATTTTTATTTATTGAAAAAGACAAAACTTACAGTGATGTAATGCTTTTAAGTGTTTAATTTAGAATTCTTTATACCTAATCATCTGAAAAGTCATGGTGAATTATGCATTTAGTCTACAAGCAGTGCTTGATGTGTTTGGATTTGTGAGTCTCTTGTAGGAACTGTGATTTCCCAGATTCTTAAGCCTACTGTTTGTAGGCTATAAATAATGTTGTCTTCTTGCCATATACTATTGAAGGTGGTATTTGGGTGCTTCATAAAGAAATGTAAGATACTGAGATAGGGTTTATCAGAGGTTATATTCATAATGGTATTTCTTTAAAAATCTTAGGCTAGTATACCTATTAGCTGACTCTGCTGGGATTCCCTTAAAATCATTTTTGATTTGTACATGTAAACCTCAGATTAGAAATTAAATTGTATAGTGGCAAAAGTAACCAGTGCCTTAATTGTTTTACACAGTGTTTTCATCTATACTGTTGGAACAAGTCAGGTGTTAATCCCATTTTTTATCTACTCTGGACTCATGGAACGTGGGCTTTCTGAATCTGTATTTTGTATTGTTTATGCCAGTCACACTAGAAAGTTGCAGCCATTGTAAATAACTGTACTCTTCCTATAATACATTTGTATGTCTATGCATTCAGTAAGATTTTGAAATTTCTGACAAGAAAAAAATACAAATAAAATTTTTAGCAATAATAAAATGAGCTAGTCAAGAGTATTAATATGGTTAGCCTAATTAAGCTTTTTATTGGCTCTAAGATAATAAGCAGCCCTTCAGAATGAGGAAACGGTGGTTCTACAGGATGACAAACTTTCTGGTACTGAATTCTGAAAGGAATTCCTCCAGTGGGGTTTTATATAATTGACATCAAGACAGTTTTCTGAAAAGCATTTTCTAGTAAATACAGCAGTAGGTTATAAAATTGATTTTTGTCTTTAATAAAAGCTGGTAAAGTTTCATATAGATTGAATTTTTCATAATGATGTACAAATATTCAGATGCACAGTGGTTTTATTTGATCAAAGGATATAATTTAGAGTTTGTAAACAATCTAAAAGCTCCTTTCTCTCATCTGTACTTTTGTTTTGTGGCATTTGTGAATTTTTATTGATCCTTACAAGTAGAGTTGAAATCGGGTTTAAGCTTTAACATCTTCAATTTGTGTAATTGGGTTTTGGTTGAAAAGCATATAATTCAAATGTATAGAAAACAATTTTGAGAGAAGAATGCTCAAACTATGTCTTTAAGATACCCTAATGAGTCATATTTGAAGTAGTGAATTATTACTTCTAATAAAGTTGTCTACCAACCAGTACTTAGGCCCCTAATGTATTTTGAGTGACACTTGATACAGGGGATCCCTTCAGAGTTTCCAGAATCTTGAAATGCTTTCTTTCTTTATTTTACTTAATTTGGCTGAGTTGATCTTAGTTGTGTGGGACCTGACTAGGCATGAGGGCTCAGAACATGAGGTGTTAGTAGCCCTGCAGCATTGGGATCTTAGTTTCCCAACCAGGGATCAACCTGGTGTCCCCAGGTTGTCTGCAAGACAGACGCTTCACTGGACCACCAGGGAAGTTCCTTGAAATGCTTTCTTAATGATTGGGGGTTTTTGTTTGTTTATTTGTTTTAATTTAAAATATTTTTACAGCTTTGAACATTGGCCATCTGATTTGAGACTTTTCCATATTTTGGCCATGCCATATAAAATTACTGTATGAGCTACTTAAAATGTTTAAAAACCATGGAACCTAGACTTAGTAAAGATTTGGACTTTGGACTTGGTTCTGCCACTTAACTTGCCTTAAGTTTATCATACAGAATGTCTCTATAATTAGAAGGAAAGAAAATTTTATAATTATGAAATCTTGAAGGCTGTAAAAATTAACCAAAGCTTTTAAAAATTCATTTTGGCAACAAAACCTGATATTCAATTGGCAGCAAAACCAATTTGTATTTTTTGCTTCTTTCCTTAAATGTGAACATCCATATGTTTTGTTGCAGAAATACGTTTTGATTACAGGATGCCACCCTTGGACCCCTCTGGGGGTATATCATAGTTACTACTTTTCCTAAAATCTGAAAATGTATGTATCCTACATCTTAACCCAAACATTCCATATAGCAGGTTTATGGGCCTGGATTTAGTTCTTTCTCAAGGAATTCCAGATGTACTGCCCTATCTTTCAGGCATCCTTTTGAGTATATTATGAAGAACGAGTTACAAGTCACTTTTCTTTAGAAACTGTTACAGTTGGGTAGTCAGTGGTAGTTTGAAGGGCTGATGCTCATTTTAAAAAATAAATGTCCACCATTAGCTAATGGACTGTCAGTTATACTAATGTAACACTTCAATATTTAATCTTAAAGGATGATAATAAATAACTGTATGGTAGTAGGAATATTCTGCCATCTTTTTTTCCTTCTTTATTTTCCTCTGCCTAGTGTTCCTTTCCATCCCACTCTGCCATACTTGATCCACGGGATGGCTGCATTAGTGATTATTCTTTTCAAGTTATAAGCATTAAGGAAACAATTTGTATGGTCAGACTGTTGAAGAACTGCATGTTGAAGAAGCATTTTGTGGATCAGTTTTAATGCTTTCTACCTGCTGAGGGTATTAAGTTTTCTAAAGCCTGTTAATGTCAGCCCTTGAGAATTTTTTAAGACTGAATTTTTTATTTCTGATGTAGCCTTCTGGGGTGACCAGAAGTGTCATAACCAAATACTACTTTTCTGGGACCCCAAAATGACTTCCCACTTCATAAGAGGAAATTTGGTAGTAAAATTTTTGAGTCCACACGAAACTGAGCGAACAGGTTAGATGATATTGCTGTCAAGATTGAGAACTTGTTCACAATAGGATGGCTGTGAGGTAGAAACGTATCAGTGTAATGTGATAAATGTTAAAATCAGAAGTATGGCAGAGTGTGGTGGGGGAGGTTCCTGATTTCTCATTAAGAGTTGAAGAAAGCTTCACAGAGTTGGATCTTTTGTGTAGGAGTTTGCCAGGAGAGGGTGCAAAGTGGCAAGAAATTGAAGGGAGTAAGTGAATAGAAAGGGGAGTGTAGTAGGTATAGTGAGGTGGGGTCAGTAGGTTAGGGCCAGGTAGTAATTCTCTGACATGGTAATAAATTGTGAATTTTATTTCACAGACTGTGAGCAATGAGAGGTTCTCAATTAGAGGTGCAATCTTGCTTATTTATTTGCCTTTAACATAAAAGCATTTGGAAGGTGTTATTCATGGATTGAAGTGGAATAAGTTCTGAAGAGACCTGTTAAGGCCTGGTCATGAAAGAAATAACAACCTTGTTTGAATAGGAGCAAAGGAGAAACAGTGAAGCCTAGTCTGTCACTTGAATCATCACTGAGTTTGGGGGTAAAGGGAGACTACAGTTTGTTGAGTCTCAGCTGCCATAGAACTGTCAAGGGTGCTTTATATAATATGTTTGCAACTGAATTTACTCATCACTGAAAAAGGAAAAAAATCTTGACTGCAATGAACAAAGGAAAAAAAATCTATAACAGTTTATGAAATAAAATTAGACTTAGTCCTCAGAAGCTGTCTCCAGAGAAATTTGTTTGCTTGTATATATTTACAAGAAAACAAAAATTGAATAGATCTTAACTGAGTTTTTGTAGGACGGAGCTATCATTGTTTCTATAACCTCTATTTCTGATGTGCTCTCGTATGTCATTCTTTTCAAGAATATTTGTGTTTTAAGAAAATCTGGATTAGTCTGCACCTGCCTCATGTGTGGAATTTTGAGAACCAAAACAAAACAGGAAGACCTCCTTCCCAACGTAGTTTTGTTGAGCACTTACAGGCAGGTTCTGTGCAAAGCACTAGATGCTTCGGAAGTGACCCTTGTGCCCTCTGTGGTCCAAGAGAAACCTATAACCACATGCCCCAAGATTAACCTCGTTTAATGACATCATGATTTATGTTCCACTTTATAATTTGTACATTATTTTTGTTTACTGATGTTACTTTTCATAGCAACCTTGTGAAGTAGGTAGATACTGCTATTCATTTCCTTGTGGAGAAAATAAAGTTATGATTGTTAAAATTTTAGGAGAAAGTAAAGGCTGAAGTTTCTACCATGTCGTCCTTTCCATTGGTTGGTAATCAGGTTTTTAAAACCCATGAATGAGATGTCAGAGAAGAATAAAAAATGAATTCAGAGGTGGAAGTTGCTTCAAAGAGACAAAAATGTATATAAAGGACAATGACAGCTTATAGTTAGGTACACTTAAAATTTTGGAGGATTTTTTTTTTTTTGAGGGGGGCGTTACACTGGATCTTAGTTGATGTGTGCAATTGTAAGCAAGGATTGAACCCCAGGCCTCCTGCACTGGGAGTATGTAGCCTTAGTCTTTGGACCAGCAGGGAAATACCCAGAGATGTTTTTATTAAATAAAGAGATTAATAAAGTGAAGGTTGGTTTGCTACAGAAGGTTGATAGTTTTTTTTTTTTTTTTTAAATTACAAAAAAAATTTTTTTGGATGTGCCACATGGCATATGGGATCTTTGTTCCCTGACAAGAATCGAACCTGTTTCCCTTCTTCCCTTGCATTGGAAACACAGTCTTAACGCCAGAGCAACAGGGGACGTCTAGTCCCTGTAGATAGGTTTATTTATTTTGACTTAGCAGTATCACTGAATGGTATTAGTATCACTAGAAAAGTGAGTGAGTATAATTTAAGATGGGTATACTTCTGCACCCTTTCATTTCCAACATTGCAGTTGTACCTTTTTTTAATTGCCTGCTTTCGTGCCAGGTTTGGTGCTCATGTTGTCAGGAGGCAGTGTAATACTGTTAAGGAACAGTGCAGCACTCTGCAGTAGCTTTAGTTTCCTCTTAAGGTTGAGTGAGGATAAGCATAATCTTACTGCATAAATATGTAGTGACATTTAATATGTTGTGTATATTTGATAATATATGTGTATATATTCTTACTGCATAAATATGTAGTGAAATTTAATGTGTTGTATATGAAGATTGCATAAAATCAGGGGTGTATGCATAAAATCATTATGACTTTAGCCATAAAATCAGGGGTGTATTTTTTGTTTGTTTTGTTTAGGGGGAGGATCACCTATTCACTGGCAAAAATGCATTTGAGAAGGATTTCCATGGGAAGGTCATGAATGTCATTTATCAGGCTTTATTTTTTAATGTACTTGTTTATGTGTGGCTGCACTGGGTCTTTGTTGCTGTGCAGGCTTCTCTAGTTGCAGGGAGCAGGGGCTCCTCACTGCAGTACGAGGGTGGCTTGTGCAGAGCTCTGGCTTTAGAGCACACTTCGGTAGTTACGGTGCACAGGCATAGTTGTTCGGTGACATGTGGGATCTCCCTGGACCAGGGATCAAACTCATGTTTCTTGCATTGGCAGGTGGATTCTTTACCACTGAGCCACCAGGGAGTTTATTTTTTAACCCTATGCTTTTTTGAGAAAATGATGAATACAGAGTTCATATAAGTTTCCAGGTGGTTTGAGATAAGATACAGCAGTGATAGCATGTATTGATTCCTGAGTTAGGTGTGCTTTTATGAAAGCTATTGTCAACCTGGAGGAGCTCACTTGTTTTGAGATTTATTTTTGATATCAAGAACCAAGTAGTTGATGCCTTTCAAAAGGGTTTTAATATCTGTAGTATGGATATGACTTGTTCTTGTACACAGAGTTTGTTCAGTCACTAAGTTGTCCCCAACTCTTTGTGACCCATTGGACTGCAGCACGCCAGGCCTCCCTGTCCCTCACCATCTCCCAGAGTTTGCTCAAACTTATGTCCGTTTGAGTCAGTGATGCTATCTAACCATCTCATCCTCTGCTGCCCACTTCTCCTCTTGTCCTCAATCGCAGCATCAGGATCTTTTCCAGTGAGTTGGCTCTTCATATCAGGTGGCCAGAGGACTGGAGCTTCAACTTCAGCATCAGTCCTTCCAATGAATATTCAGGTTGATTTCCTTTAGGATTGACTGGTTTGATCTCCTTGCTGTTCAAGGGACCCCCAAGAGTTTTGAGAGTACCACAGTCCGAAAGCATCAATTCTTAGTGTTCAGCCTTCTTTATGGTCCAGCTCTCACATTCATACATAACTATTGGAGAGACCTCAGAAAGAATTTATTAGCCATCTAGTAAGGTTTTAGGTTGAGGTGAACATTCTGTACTAGTGTCCATGTAGGATTAAAGATCACAAACTAAATCCTAATACTTCATAGATAGGGTAGGAGACAGGGAGTGTCCATTAAGAACTAGCTGAGGAAAGTCTTCAACAAATAACTATAGAATGTTTATAAATAGAAACACCCTATATTTACAAACCTACTTGGCAGAATTTTAAGAAATGCCCTGTACACACTTTAGAGTGACTTTTTTTGAAAGATATTTTGAAGAGTAACATTGTTTGAATGATTTTCAATTTTTTTTTTTGAAGTTTTTTTTTTTTACTATTTTTGGCTGTTCTGGGTCTTCCTTGCTGTGTGCAGGCTTTCTCTAGTTGTGGTGAGCTGGGGCTATTCTTTCATGTGGTTTGTGGATTTCTCATTGATTGTTGAAACACATTTAACTTATCAAAGGAAAGCAGAGTCATTAGATTTCAATTAATTTATGGTTTATGGATGTTTTAGTAGTATTATATACCAGAAAATTGACAAAATTATTCTTTTCTTCCCCTTATATTTTTGCTGTACCATGCAGCTTCTGGAATATTAGTTCTGTGACCAGGGATTGAACCCAGGCCATGGCAGTGAAAGGGCTGAGTTCTATCCACTGGTCTGCCAGGGAGCTCCCGAGATATGTGAAGTTAAAACTTAATAACAGGTTGCAAAGGGCAGACTATTCAAGCCAACAGTTAACAGCACCTATTGAAAAAGCCTTTTAAAGTCATGCATTATGATAAATACTGGGAAAATAAAATCCTAGTTAGTATCCCTGCTATCAAGGAACAGGAAAGGATGAGTGTCTGTTTACTGTTCCTTCTTTACACGTAAACTACTTGTTTATTCTCCTGACTTCCAACCCTTTTACTCTAGGGAGTAACTTCACATTCTACATTTAATGTTAGAGAAAATAAAAGCTAACAGACATGTAGTTTTTAAGTGTCTGTCCTCCAACCTCTCTGTGTATGTATATTGATTGTCTAATGCTTCTGGATCCCAGACTTTCTAAGAATCTTACAAATTTGATAATTCCTTCCTTTGCAGTATTTCTCTTTGCAGTGTCGTCTTTTTCTTAATGACTCCTCCTTTCAACATTTAAACATGTTTCAATTTTCACCTTAAAAAAACCCAAACTCTTAACCTGTGTCTCACTCTATCCCTTTACAGCCAGATTTTTCATTGTCTGTCTTGTGTCTCTAATTCATCTTCTATTCATAACACAAGAGTAGACTGTAGCAGTGGGATGATGCTAGATTCATAAATTATTGTTGTTTAGTCATTAAGTCGTGAGTGACCGACTCTTTTGCTGTCCCATGAACTGTAGCCTGCCAGACTTCTCTGTCTGTGGGATTCTCCAGGCAAGAATACTGGAGTGGGTTGCCATTTCCTTCTCCAGGGAATCTTCCCAACCCAGCGATCAAACCTGAATCTCCTGCATTGGCAAAATAGGAACCTGAATATTAGGAAACTTGTATTGTAAATTAAAGAATTTTGAAGATTATCCTAAAAACTGGTCAACCATTGAAGATTGTTAAGTAAAGGAGCACCATGAAACTTGTGTTTTAGGAAGATCTTTCTGGCAATGTTGTGGGAAATGAAGAAAGTATTGTATCTTGGAGCAAGGAGACCAAGAAACTGTTGAAAAGAACTGTTGAAAGAAATCCAGGAGAGTAATGATGAGTTCCTGAATTAAGGCAGTGGTAGAAAAAAGAAGAGATAAAACAAATTCAAGGAAAATAATTACATCTTCCTTTTACAAATGTAGGAATTAATCTTCCTTTACAAATCTAGTATTAATTGATCTTTCCAATTCTGAACCAGTGCAGAAACAGTAATATTTTATACATCTAGCACTTAGTACTAGCAGCTGCAGCTATCTTTTGGATATCAGACACATACTTGGCTTGCGTTAACTGATTAAATTTCTGTATCAGATCTATGATACAGGTGGATGCATATGAGGATATTGAGGCATGTGGTCATACAGGTGGAGCTAGGGTACATAATTCACCTTGGCTCTAAGGCTCATTCTAATCCAGTGTGCTATTATTCCTGTGGCTGAAAAACATGTCTTATGTATGCTTTTATGCCTTGTAGTGTTAAGCACATAGTAGTTACTCAGTACTTGCAAATAGCCTCTATTTAGTCTGCATAAGAAGCATTTCCAAGAAGAGAGGGGCGTTTTGGGTGATGGCTGTGGTGTGGTTATAAATAACATACTTCTCTATCTCCTTTTCAGATCTGGATGGTGCTCTACTCTCAGGGCCAGATTGTGATAGGAATGTCAGTGCAAATTTGTTGACTGAAGCCAGCTCTGGTCAAGAAGGAGGTGATGCTGGTAGGTACAGTAGAATTTTAGCAGGAGTACCTTTAAGGATTTGAAGTTTGGGAATGTGTATGTGTTTATCAAGGACCTACAGCAGTTTCTTTTCCTTAAAGGAAAGTGTTAGGTATTAATATAAGCACTTTCAATCTGTGGCAGCTAATGTTAATTATAGAATTTAGAAGACTGGTAAATACATGAATAGGTGTTTCTTTTTCTTTGAAGGAGACATGTTAAAGCTCTTAAATATCAAAAGCAATTAAGTTAATAGATTGTGGCTTCTAGCTAGTGTATAGATGGCATGAGAATGGTAATTATCAGAATGGTTGACTAGTGTATTTTAACTAACTGTGATGTAAAATAATTGTTTGTTGATGACTATAGAAAATACCAATTCTAAATAGTGATATTTATAACTGCTTTGCAGAAAGTGTCCTGCACAAGAAGACAAAGAATCCATGAGTATTCCAAAGAATAATATAGGTACATTAAAAAGGGAGAAAACTTTCTTTATAGAATGTCATGCTGATAAATATAGAAGAATGATAAAATACATTTTTTTGCAACCTCCGGGGAGGTAGTTCAAAATCATCATTAGATAGTGAGCCACTATTGCTAGGTTCATCCCGTAATGCCTTGGTGAAGGTTTGTGACGGTATATTCCATGGTCTCAGTATCATCCATCTTGATTATATCACTGATCCAAAAAAAAGAGATATTTGCTTGGAGATAGTTGGAAAAGTGAATATGTAGTACGGTTTAAATGATATTCCTAACAGTATAAAAATTCTTGGATGTGATAAAGGCACTATAGTTTATGTAAGAGAAAGTTCTAAAAGATACTGTGTTGAGGGGTAAAGTGATGAAGCATGCAAGTTGTTTTCAAATAGTACATAAAAGGTGTACATGTGCATCCATAGAGAGAAAGCACTTGGCAAAACTAACGTGTTGAAGAAAGTGATAAAATTTCTCTAGCTTTAGAAATCTTTTAAACAACTGGGACAACAGTGGTACTCCTTACAGAAAGTTCTCAGGGGCTTGTGAATGTGCAGTGTGCACAGACCAAAATTAAGCTATAATTCTGAAGAAACTGCCTTAAGGTGGTTTCTCTTAACTGTTGAAAGAAGTTACAAAAAAAAAGTTGTTGTTTTTTTTTTTTTTAATTGGCTGCTCTGGGCCTTCTTTCCTGTGCACGGGCTTTCTCTAGCTGCTGAGAATGGGGGCTTCTCATTTTCGTGACTTCTCTCGTTACGGAGCAGAGGCTCTGGGTGCATGCTGTGGTGCAGGGGCTTAGCTGCCCCGAGGCATGTGGGGTCTTCTCGGATGAGGGATCAAATCTGTGTCCACTGCATTGGCAGGCGGATTCTTAACCAGTGAACCACCGGGGAAGTCACTGAATGGTGTATGTCTTGGACATTAAGAAGCACGGAGATGAGTCGACAAGCACAGTCCTTGCTCTTAGGGTTTACTTTGTTTTGCTCTGATTTGGACAAGAGCTCTGAGTCATAAACTCACAACTTTATTTAGAAGTGTGAAACTGAAAATTGATTAACCTTCACAGGCTGCTACTCCCAACCTTCCTCCTCACACACACAAATGTGGTGTCTCACTTTACCCCAAAGCAGTGTTACGTTACAATTAAAATACGTAATTATGGATTCAGAGGACTTTCCTAACATTAAAAAACAGTAAGTGAAAGTATTCTCAGTACAAAACAGTTTACAGAAGTAGTAATGAATCACAATTTTTAAATACATTAGAGATTTTTTTGTATTGTGGATATTAATACTTTCACTTTTTCCTTAAGAGGGAAATCTTTAAATTCTTTTAATCTTTATAAAAGGCAATGTGTTTGGCAAATAGATGTAGAAAATTGTATTTTCTATATTTTCTGTAAATTCTTAGAAAACCCATTTGACAGGCATTCTTTTATAAAATTGTGTGTATGGGAGAAAAATTGCTAAATTCCTACACAAGTGTGCTATGCTTATATCTTAGGAGTGTTCAGGCTGAGGACAGAGTAAGTGCAAAGTGCAAAGGCTTTGAAGTAGTAGCCATTTTACCGACGTGGAATGGCACAGAGGCTAGTGTGGTTGGAATAGAATAACCAAGGGTAAGGGCTAGATCAGTTAAGGCTTTGTAGTATATTGTTAATCTTTGGCTTGTACTGTGAGTAAGATTGTTAGTCTTAGCAGACTTTTTAGTTGGAGTAGTATCTGGTTCTGATTTAAAGTTTTTTTTTTTTTCCACTTTTTAAAAAAATTTTTTCGTTTATTTTTATTAGTTGGAGGCTAATTACTTTACAGTATTGTAGTTTAAAAAATCTGACTGCTGTGTTGAGAATGAGCTCTCTAGGAAGGCACCACGGTGTGAGCTTGGAGACAAACTGATGGCTATTGAAAATAATCCAGAGGCAACAATTGATGATGAGTTGGGATAGGGTGGCAGTAGTTATGGGGGATTCTGGGTATGTTTACATTGCCAAAGGAGTACTTTCCAAATTTTTATTTAAGGATGAAGTTAGAGAGATTTTGGTAAACTCCCAAATTCATTATTATCTTGCCCTCCAACGTGTTTGAAACAACAAACAGGGGTCTAATAATTTAAGAATTTTACTTTCGTAATTACCCTATATTTATACTCATCATCCTTAGCCCACCTTTTCTGTACTGATAGAAGACTATCCCATTCCACAGCTGGACTTCAGGGTGGTATAAGTCTTCAGTGGGAGAAACAGCAACAAGTAAAAAGGTAGTTTCATGTAGTCTCAACATACCATTAAATGGTATTTTTACTCTACTGAATTTTTTTTTCCTGTGTTTAAATTGTATTTTAAACTTTAGTTTGTCATTTATTCTAATACCAGGCTATTGTAAATTAAAATAATAAGGTATGAGGCCATCTCAGTTTTAAACTAAAATAGTTTTTTAATATATCTATTTTATATTAGGCTGTTGTTCATATAATGATGCTCGTAAAATAGTTTTATATCCATCTTTTTAATTCCAGTAAGAGTCATCTTAATTACCATCATTATATCAAAATCACTTTTTAATTGTATTAGGTCCTTCACATGATTTCAAGTATGGCCTGATGCCTGGCCCTTCTAGCGATTTCAAGTATGGATTGATACCAGGTACTTCAAACGATTACAAGTATGGATTGATACCAGGTGCTTCTAACGATTTCAAGTATGGATTATTGCCTGAATCTTGGCCAAAACAAGAAACTTGGGAAAATGGCAAGTATTAGTCAAAACATCTACAGAGCTCTTAATACTGTTTTTATCAATTAATTAAAAGCTTCCACATTCTGGGTTTTAAAAAACTCAGATGGTAGTAGCCATACAATAATCCCTATTCTCAGGAATAGGCAAGCTTTTGACGAGTTTTGTATAATGTATAATAATAAGTGCTTTTTTTTGTTGTTTTTAATTCTCAAAGGTGAATCATCTCTAATCATGAACAAGTTAAAATGCCCTCATTGTAGCTATGTAGCCAAATACAGACGAACACTAAAAAGGCATTTGCTCATTCATACGGGAGTCAGATCATTTAGCTGTGATATTTGTGGAAAACTGTTTACTCGAAGAGAACATGTAAAAAGACATTCCCTGGTAAGTAACTTTAAGTGGTCATTGAGATAAACTGTGTTTAAGATATTTTAACACTATTACCTGCAAATTTTTGCTTTAAACAATGAATGTTATTTGTGAAACTAGTACTGAACTTCATACAGAAAGATAATAGTATATTTACTCTGTTAAATGGGAGGTTTAATTTGAGTGGTTCAAATGTATTATATTGTCTGTACTGTCCTAATATCGGATTTGTTTTTCACCTTTTCAATTAGGTGCATAAAAAGGATAAAAAATACAAATGTATGGTGTGTAAGAAGATCTTCATGTTAGCAGCCAGTGTTGGAATAAGACATGGATCTCGGCGCTATGGTGTTTGTGTAGACTGTGCAGATAAATCACAACCAGGAGGACAAGAAGGTGTAGATCAGGGACAGGACACAGATTTCCCTCGGGATGAAGAATATGAGGGGAATGGTGGAGGAGAAGCTGATGAAGAGCTGGTTGATGATGGAGAAGATCAGAATGATGCATCTCGATGGGATGAATCAGGAGATGTTTGTATGTCTCTTGATGACTAACTGACCTACTATACTCCTCAAGGATGCTGCATTTGGACATAATATGAATCAACAATTTGGATTGTTGAACTTGAAGGCTTGCAAAATATGGTACATGCTGGATGGTAGTTACATTGCTGTGAAAACTGTAGGGTCAAAGCCTTATAGCAAAAAAAATTTTTTTTTTATATTTGCACAGGACTGTACAGCAAACAACCTTGTGGTTGAATTACATGGAGTTCACACATCTTCAGTCAGTTATCAAAGTAAAAATATTTTTTATTTATAGGATATACAGTAAGTATTTGGATCCTCTGAAAATATAATACCTGTTCTTAAAAAGCTTACATTCATGTGCCACTTTAACATGAATGAAGAAAATTCATTTATTAAGAGTACAGTGACAGCTGACCTAATTACTCTGTCCATCAAACCACTCAGGCTAGTTTGTACTAGTAGAGTTTTGTTTCTATTTTTATTTTTATTAATTTTATTTTTTTTAATACAGATTTTCAGTGAGGGGCCTTTTCAACCCCATTGGTTCTACTTTTCTGTATTTTTCACTTTATTTTGCTTCATAACTTAAACCAAGTCTCTTCTAGTCTTAGATATAATTTCTCAATTTTGTGCTGATGGGCATGTTTATAAGAACTGGAGAGGTAATTTATTGGAATGAACTAACTGACTTCCTCCATTCCCCCTTTCCTTTCTGACATGAATTTTACTACTTTACAAATGAAGAATGATGTTGCAAAGTACCATGGCAAGGTTGACAAATACCACTAAAATGATTATGATTTAAAAGTAACTTTCTTCTGCTGCTCTAATCTGATAAATGGTTACTATATGATGTTTTCTGACAAGGCATTTGGTTTTGGGTATCTGTTACTTTGGCACTACTCCTGTTTGCTTCTTTTTATTTTTGCCAGTGTACTATACCTCAGTCCTATTTCAAAAGACAGAAGTCTAATTGAAAGAAAAGTCATAGAAATAATAAGTAAAATGATTTGTTTTATAATTTATCCTCCATGTCCAGTTTGGTTAGCTTGTTATGCAATATAAGTGAAATATCAGGTTTTTACTCCTGTGCCCTTTTATCATTAAAATGAACACGAAAAGCGCATTCTCTTTTGTTTCATACTTATGGGGTATTCAGGGTTTGAAATTATGATAGAAAATTAATTTATTTTTCAATTCCTTGAAATCACTACATCTTGATATGTATATATATAGTCTTTTTAGTAGGCACCATGATTCAACAAATCTGAAAAAGTCTTACAAATAAAATATTACGAGGCTTTACAATTTATTATTCTGTTCACTAAATTCTTCAGGATACAAGGGATGATGTATTAAGTTGAAATCACCAGATTTATTTAGTCTAATGACAGATGAATTAACTGATTGACTCACAGCAGCATTTCACATAATTGATATGAATATGCACAATGTTTATCAGGAACATACTGTATATTATATAAGATTGAGGGATATCATATTTTCAGCTTTCTTTTAAATAGAAATTGAGTATATTTTCCTATTTTATATCAGGTAACTAAATTATGCTAGTCATATGGAAAAAGTACACTTTGACAGACATAATCCTTTTGGTGCTCTATCTGATCAAAGTTGAAAAGACTGAGGTTTTTAAGAGACAGACTTTCTTACTGTCTCTGAATTCAGTAGAAAGATGGTTTAACATTAGACATTGATGCTTCTGCTTCGATAAATCAAAGATAGAGTACAGTTACATGGTGAGATGCATCATTTGTCACCTATACTTTATCATAGTTTCTATAAAACTGAAAAACTGACATGAATAGTTTTGGTTTGGTTTTTGTTTAAGACTGAAGAGTACATCTTTTTCTCAGTGTTCTAGACAAATGAGTAAAATGTAATTCTGGTGGGGTCCAAAGTAGACATTAGTTGGGCAAAGATACTATGAATGGAAAAGTATTTTAAACGTAAAATGTTCTGCTTTGTGAATATGTAAGTATAGTATAAAGATTTCTTTCATCCCATTTATCCCTCTCCTTTAAAATAAACCATAGTTTACAATTGGTAGATCTGTCTATATATAAATATATATTAAAGAGAAAAGATATATATCTGAAAATCACCTAAATCTGCTTTATTAGACTACAGTTCACTTATTGCATAGAAACTGGACTTGGCTTTACATTCTTAATGTACTTTTACTTTTCCTTAAGATATGAACTTACTCTCTTTAAACTGAATTTTCTTTACTACTTAAATTGTTTATGTATATCTGGTAAATTATGACCAAATTTTTGTTAGATTGCATACAGTAAATTGAAAATACACACTTGGTACACTACAGATTGTTGTGCTTTTGTTTTGGTTTTAGTTGGAAACAAGGTTTGATGTAGATGGCTTGTTACTGTTAATTTAAAATATTCTATAATTATTGTCCATTACCTTCTGTGTTGTGTTGTGACAGATTTGGCTATATTTTTAGTCAACTGAAATAATGATACTTTAAGAATTTGATTTTAGAAAGGTAATCCAAAGGAAAAATGTTTATACTCTTGAATATATTAGCCTCAGCCTATATAAAAATTTCTTTTAAAGTAAACATTTTACCAGAAACAGAATTGACAGATTTTTCTACTTGCTGACTGCCTAACTTATTTTGTTTCATGATCTTGAAGGGACTGCCTTTTCCCTTCTAGGTCTTTTTTAAAAAAATAGTTTAGTACTAAGGTATACTACTGGATGTTTCTATTTTTTTAAGTATATTCTTTTTCTGACTTACAATACAATTTCAGGAAGTTGATAGATACTAAGAACTCATGATTGGTCTCAGAGAAGTAACAGTGGAATACTCATAATTTTGTCTGTGGCGCCCTGGCGGAATTATGTGTTACACACTTGCTGAATTTTTCTCTTGTAACTTATATTTTAAATGAAAAATATTTTAGATCTTTTATTTAATGAAGGGGGAGAGTATAAACTGTTTATTTCCTATTCATTTTGTAGTAACAGACCCTCTCATATAAATCAAGATACCATGTATCATTTCTTAGGAGTCTCAGAGGCAGTTACTTCCATACAGCCCCTGCTTTTTCATTGTTATTGGCCCTTATTTTTCACATTCACTAGATATTTTGCTAAATTTCAACACCCTCGCAATTAAGAGCTAAAAAAGAAAAGAAGCATTATAAGGGAAAACAGAACAGTAATGAATAGTTTTGAAATTTGGGGGAAAGCATGAGCTGGTTTTTTGGTAGAGCCATCCTGCTAAAGAAGAGATGAAGAAGTTTATTCATATATGTAAAGCACTTAGAACACTGCCAGGTGCATAATAGTGACATGACACATCTTAGTTGTTTAAATAATACATGGGAACCAAGGGGGAAAGGGGTGGAGGAATAGAGAACGGGAATGAAAAAATTGGGACTTAGAAATTTGTATTAATACAATGTTTTGTAAAAGGCCTGAAGATGACTAGTATAATATTGGGGAAAGTGTGATGGAAGAAGGGTCTTAAAAACCATAAAATTTAAAACCAGTAAGCTTTATTTACATTTTTAGGGTGTTGTCAGCATAGGATGAAAAAGTTATTTTTCTGAATAATTCCAAAAGCTAGCTTTTTTTTGGTGCCTGCACATGCCATTGCGCTTTACCTTATCAAATCCCTTATAAGTAGGTGCTATTGTCTCCATTTTATAGACAAGGAAAGGCTCCATGAAATTGCCTAATTGAACTAATGTAACAGTCACTACAAGGTAGAGCTGGGTTTTGACCAGGTCTGATTCTGAAGCCCATGCTCTTTTTTAGGGGGCTCTCTTACCCCTACTTTTGTAGGATTTTAGCTCTTTAAAGTGGTCTGTCTATGGAGACATATTTTCCGTATAAAACAGCTATGTTAGGAATTTGAGTGTCTGTCTAATCCTTCCTCCCCCAAATGTCCTTAACTACTCTTGCCTCTTAATACAGCAATTGTTATACCACATGACTGTAAACAAGATACCTTTCAGTGTAGCCCATGCTATTAATTGGCTGTAGCATTTTCATTTTAAAAGGATGATTTGTAACTGAAGAATTAAGACATGAATCCCAGTTTTGTGCCGTTCAGTCACCCAGATCCTTAAACTTAACTATGGTACATAATATACATGCTTAGAACTAACAGGTATTTTTTCTTAGTCACTTTAGGATTTTAAATGGAAACTTTTTTTTCCCTGCTGTATCCCTACTTTCAAGTGTAGTTGAGCCATTCAAGGTATTTAGTTTAAAATGTTTTAGGGATAAGCACATTTTAAAAGATGTTTTGTAGCCCTGAATTTTATGACATTGGGTACTTAAAATTTGGAGTATGCTGCCTATTAAGAACAAAGTTGGATTAAGGAGAGGGTTGGTTGAGGCCATTATGAGATGGAAGAATCAGCATTTTAAAAACACTGTAAACAAAAGAACACTTTCTGCCTGCTGTTTGTAAAAGCTCTTTGGGAAGATCTTTTACGAAGACCAATTTTTAATGTAATTTACCTACCTAGTATAAGTGTCCTAAGACATGTATGTAAACTTCCACAATGTTTTTTTTTTTTTTTTTGGTCTGTGTATTTAGAAAATACACAAGAATCTTTATCAAACCTAAAAATATAAACTTGTGAGCACTGAACTGCTTCTGGCTTTGTGAATTTTGTTGACTCATATTTCATCCAGATTGCTTTTAACGATAGTAATTTAGACTAACGGGGTATGGGAACTCCTTTATAAACTTCAACATGTATAATTCAGATACATTTGTATTGTAAAATATTAAGGTTTATCTCTTTTTACGTGAAGTGCATAAAAGACTCAAACTACCTCCTAGTAGTAATTCTTGGAGAGCTGCTTTAATGAATAGAAAGCAGTGGTATAATCAGCGTATCATTTGTCTTTTATCTTTATTACTTTTGAAATTCTCTCCAGGTTGTAGAAAACATTGAAACATTTTCCCTGAAAGTACATACTTGGACATGGGTTGAAAAGCAAAGGTAAACTGCTTCACTTATATTTATTGCATATGTAGCAGATTAATGGGTTAACAACTTTGAAGTCTTTGAAACTTTAATAATTCAGAAAACATTTTTTGTGTGTGGTGATGGTGTTAAAGTAATAGAACAAAGGAAATCATAGAATGACTGGATATCCAGACTTTTAATTATTAAATAAGTTTTGATTTAGTTTGGAAAATGAAGAGGGGATGCCCATATTGCATACAATTCCTAGTGTCTTTAAAGTTCTAAAAGAAGTCTCATGTGGCAGTAAGATACATTCTAATGGTTTGTGTAGATAATATTCTCTGTGGTTCCAAGGGGTTAAGATTGGGACAAAAGATGAAGTGGGGATTACTTGAGGGAAAAAAACAACCCCTTCACCCCAAATTTCAATTTCAAAATGAATTTTTTGGTTGCGATTTTTCTGGACCATTGTAGTTATCAACTTCTTGTTTTTCTTAGAACATTGTTAAAAACTATGTATAAATATCTCATGAAGGACATTTTGACACCAAAATGGACACAGCTGAAACTTAGAAAATCATGTTTAATTTTATGGAAAAAATTGTTACTTGAACTTTTTTCTTTTTCATGAAAAATCCAGACCAATGTTTGGAAGATGGTGGAGGAAATTCAATTATTGGATCTGTAATTGGATAAGAAAATTAAAGCTCTTTTGAATTTTAATAACTATCTGAAATAAAGGAAATTTAAAAATGGAATATAGGAAAGCTAAAGTGAATAAAAAATAGGTTCTGTAGGTGCCTTACATGCTATTAATATTACCTTTTGAATTTTTCCCCCACCTAACAGTCTGTTTGACAATAAAGTACTACTCTTCCAAACATAATTAGGTATGTTTTAGTCTTAGTGAAAGATATGCAAAAGACAAGTCTTCTTGAAACATATCCCCAACAGTTGTTGAGAGGACAGTATATAAGATGGTCTCATTAATTATTAAAAAGATTCTTAGAAGTAAAGACAATTTATAAAGTTAACCAATACAGAATCGATTCCCAGGGAGGTCACTACAATGACTTTACAGTCAGTTTTAGATCAGGGCTCTTCAACTTTCAGTATCTTACCTGTAGCCAATTCATTCAATAAATATTTAACATTTGGGAAAACTTTTGAAATTGAAGACTACAAATTATATTCAAATAACAGTCCTGACACATAGAGCTCAAAGTTATTTCTACAGTGGGAAAGACAAATAAGTTTATCTGTCCCTTGTTCTTAGTTATCTACTTAAATTTTGGTAGCTCCTGGATTCCTAAACAGAGATGGTAGTATTTACATAGAGACATAAGTGATTCCCCAAAGCAGGTTTTACCACACTGAATTTTCAAGTAATTGCCACTTAAATCATTAAGACAATTAGCTCATTCCAAAGAATGAGAGTGGAATTGGATCAGCCTCCAAGAGTTCTTACCCAAGGTCTTAGACTTCTCTTCTATGGCAAAGAAAGTGTGAAGAACTTATTTTAAGAATTACTTTGTGTGTGTTAGTTGCTCAGTCATGTCTGACTCCGACCACATGGACTGTAGCCTACCATGCTCCTCCGTCCTTGGGATTTTCCAGGCAAGAATACTGGAGTGGATTGCCGTTTCCTTCTGGTTGGGATCTTCACAACCCAGGGATTGAACCTGGGTCTCCTGCATTGCAGGCAGACTCTTTACTGTCTGAGCCGCCAGGGAAGCCCAAGAATTACTTTAGTTCTAGGTAAGCAACTAGAGTTTTATATATGTAGGTATAATTCAGTTGGTAATCTTGAATTTGCTTCCTTATAAGATTTTATTATTTCATAGGCTTCGGGGCATTTACCTTGGAGTCCTGCCTTAGACTTCAGGCAGTGTTTTTGAGTCATTAATCGTCCTAAACCTCTGCTGTGTTCCTGCCTTCTGAACATCACTGACTTTTGGGCACCCTAGTTTGTTTGCTGGCCTTTGTTACTAGTGATGACCTATATCACACTCAGAATGTAAGTTCCCATTTCAGTCAATGGACTCTGTTCTTTGGTCACACATATGTTCAGCAGACATATTCAATACCAGTTTGTGAGAAAATGACTACCTATGATGGATAATGGGGTCACACTGCGTTCACTATTTTACTCTAAACGATTTGGGATGGGAAAAGATGCAAAGTTAGACAATCAGGGAACTTTATCAAAGAGGCCTTTAATTTCAGTGATTTTTAAAAAGTGATTTAGTGGAAGGATCGAATGGCTGAAAATAGAAAATGGTGCAGATAAAGTTAGTAATGCATACACAGCACTTTGCCTTGCTCCTCTTCAATGTAATAAAAAGCTGAATATTTTCACCTTGAAAATTTACTACTTTCTACGTGCCTCCCAGTTCTCTGTCAGCTATACTGGACAAGTGTATAGTATTAGACAGGCTCTTCTTTTTTTCAGAAGACCTGACTGTACTCAGGGAAACAGACACCTTAGTGTAGGGTTCCCATACTGTTAGGGGGACTAGATGATGAAATGACTTGACCTAGAGCTTTCTTATCCAATAAAAGTTCACTCAATTGCAGAAATTTGGGGCTGATGTTCATTCCACATTTTTTGAATAGGGAAAGAGCATCACCTTTCCTCAAAGGGTGAAATCACTAGCTTCTGTATTCTCCCATGCCCTCCACCCCAAGTTATTCTTAAAGTAGTAATACCCTAAGATTTTTACTCAATTTTAATGTACCTTTTTTTTAAGCATGGCATATTTAAGTGAAGTAAAGTTGCTCAAGTCGTGTCCGACTCTCTGCGACCCTGTGAACTGTAGCCTACCAGGCTCCTCCATGCATGGGATTTTCCAGGCAAGAGTACTGGAGTGGGTTGCCATTTCCTTCTCCAGTGGAATCTTCCCAACCCAGGGAAGATTCTGGGTCTCCCACATTGTAGGCAGATGCTTTACCGCCTGAGCCACCAGGGTAGTCTGGCATATTTATGCATCACTAAAATTAATCTCACCTCATTCAAAATTCCAATCATCTAATTCATATTGCATGTCTGTGTGTGTTGTGTATTTTACAGTTTGCTTTTCAGTCAGGATTCTGATAATCTATAATAGGAGTCAGCAAATATTTTCTGCATAGGGCCAAACAGTAAATCCATCAATAGATATACTGAGGAAGGATGTGCCTCCTCAACATCAATGAATTATTTCCTTTCTAGGATTACAAATCTGGGGTAACAAACAGGATATAACACTTTGATGGCACCGTTTTATCTTACAGGTTTTTTTGATGTGGACCTTTTAAAAAGAATTTTTGTTTGCTGTGTTTTATTTTCTATTTATTTGTCTTTGGCTGTATTGGGTCTTTGTTGCTTTGCACAGGCTTTCTGTGGTTGCAGCAAGCAGGGGCTACTTTTAATTGCAGTGCATGGCTTCTCCTTGTGGTAGCTTCTTGTTGCAGAGCACAGGGCCTAGGCACGCCAGCTTCATTAGTTGGGCACACAGGCTCAGTAGTTGTGGCTCATGGCTCTGGAGCACAGAAGCTTGGTAGCTGGAATCTTCCCAGACCCGGGATCTAACGTGCATTCCCTGCATTGACAGGTGGATTCTTATCCACTGGGCCACCAGGGAAGTCACAGTGTGGACCATTTTTAAAGTCTTGATTAAATGTGTTACAACATCGCTTATGTTTTCTTTCACATGTTAGCTTTTTTGGCCACTAGGCATGTCGTATCTTAGATCCCCAACTAAGCGCTGAACCCACCCTCCGTGCATTGTAAGACAGAGTCTTAACCTCTGGACTGCCAGTAAAGTCCTTCTGTGCCACAGTTTAAGGTGCCACCTTGGCTGTGATGAAACAAAAAGATTTTAACAGGAAATCAGATAAATATATCCCAGTATACAGTGTCCCCTCCCATTCCCTAGTTGCTAAATGAGAGAAAGTGAAAGTCAGTTGTGTCCTACTCTTTGTGACCCCATGGACTGTACAGTCAAGTCTATGGAATTCTCCAGGCCAGAATACTGGAGTAGGTAGCCATTCCCTTCTCTAGGGGATCTTCCCAACCCAGGGATCGAACCCAGGTCTCCCACATTGCAGGCTGATTCATTGTTACCCAAATAAGAATATGTCAAATTCAGAAATATATTCAGAGCTTTAGGGAGAGATTTTAACTTGCTGATAAAAGTATGTACACTTCTAATTTAGACTTCTTTATTGCCACAATCCTGCCCTTACCCTTTGTTATAAGATTCTTTAAATCAGACTTCAACCTTAGTTGAGTACTATGACATTGAGTTTCCATAGCCTTTAGAATGTAAACTAGGAGTCTTTCATTAATATCTACACTTTAAAAAGGTGTACTTGAATCAGTTAGACTTGTGAGTCATCTTGGACACAGTTTGAAAATACTAAGCTTGTAAGTAACTGAGCCAAGATATGTGACCTGAAAAACACATTCTGTCAAGCTGAAGAAGAAAATTTCCCAAACTAAAGCCTCTCAAACTGAACCAGAAGCCTATGTCATTGTTTCAAACACATTTAATTCCCCATTATGAGCCCCATTGAGGATGCTTCTCTTTGTGTTGCTCGGTCTCTTGTAGTAGACTCAAGTACATGGCAAATGAACAAATACTGAGCACAATTATTAGTCAAAATTTCTCTTCAAGCACATTTTCAGCATTGGTCTAAAGTAGTTCCAAGAGTCTTTCCTCAAGGTTAAAATTAATCACAACAGATGGTCCGATTTTAAGAGATTTGGGAAAAGTTTTGTTGCTCTGTTAATGTGGTACTGTCCCATCAGCTGTGTCAGTATATCTAGAAAGGGCACAGTGATGGAAACTCTGAGAAGAACATAGTCACTTGAGATGACAGCAGGGGTTCTTATCTGGGCATCCCATCCACTCCTCAACTCATTGCAACCTAGAATGCAAATTCAGTATTTAAAACTACTTTCTTAAAGGCCACTAATGAAGTTGCCACAGCCCCACCTCTGCATCATTTCACACTGTTAGTGACTAATTTCCTTCCCACACCTGTCCTCTTACTTGACCCTGTACGCATCAATGTTCTTTTCTTTGCAGGGCAGTCTCTCTGTTCTTTCCCATGGGGGGGTGTGTGTGCGCGCGCTCAATTGCTCAGGCATGTCCAACTCTTTGCAGCCCCATGGACTGGAGCCTGCCATGCTCCTCTGGCCATGGTGTTCTTAATTACAGATGATCACAGTGACAAACCTTGGTTGACCTCTGTCCAGAGCTTACAAGTATTTGTTGAAATGACACTGCATTGTTTGATGCACAAGATTTTCAATTACATTCTAATTTGGGTCACTGTTCTTCAATTTCTTGTGGATGACCTCAAGGGTCTTTAGATTTACATTTTTGGTGTATGGAGTCTCATCATGATCATAGCAAAGTTACTTTTAGAAAAATTACAGCCTTAATTTTTTTTTGAAGCTATTCAATGTATGCTAGCCATGTAAACACAATTTGATGAGGTGATGTCTAGCTGACTTGATCATGTCATATCAATATGTATGTATCTCTGTTAACTATGCAGACTAATAAAACCTTCAAACTGAAGGGACCTGAGAAAAACGTACACATTTATTATCCAGTCTCTGCTTGAACTCCTGCCATCAGTGTTCGTCTCTGGCTCATAGAGCATCTGTGTTAGGTTGAGATCCTTCTCTTCTCTAAACTGAGTTGAGCTGAAATTTGCTTATTCCCTCTCCCAGTGCCACATGAAATCTACATAATGCTATATGTAACTGAAAAGCAAAGTATGTTATATATTAGGACTACTTAGCTCCTTAAATTTTTTCTCCTAGAAAACAGTATGTTTTCTGTCCTGTAAGTATAAAGTAAAAAATCCATACTGTTCATTCTTTTCCAGTTTAATGTTTCATTCTTCATTTTTAGAGGTAAGAATCAAATATTTAGTATGAAAACCTGATGCCCAAAAAAAGATTTTAAAGTATCCAGAAATATTTCTTGTAAAGTAGAATGTTAATTTGCTGGCACTGATAAATAACACTTAAGATTAAACTTGCTTCTTCAAGATAAGATCAAATTTGCAGCTTGATATAAAAATTTAAATGTTACTTAATCCTAGGCTTTCAAGAACTCATAATTGATTTCTTAATTCAGTACAATTTTAATGTATAAATTTAATGATTCAACTCCCTTTAGAAAATTATTACAAGGGAGATATGAGTTATTTTTTCCTTTAATTGCATTTCAGATCATATTCGGTATCCATGTCTGAGCACAAAATACAGGAATATAAGCTGAGGATCTGAGGACATTTTGCCTGTGTAGGTAATTAATTTCTTTGCAATTTTTCACCATTTATGGATATGAGAAAGAAAAAAAGGGGGGCATGTTTTCACCTTTTAAGAATTTCTCACTAACATCGTGACAGTCTGTTAGAAACTTTGGTGTTTAATGTGAGCAGTTTCTTTATAATATCATCGTAACTCTAATCTAGACCTCAGAATGGCAGGAGCTTTTTAGTTTTTCTTGTAAACTAACCTTAAATGATGCAGATGTGATTTGCCGGCAAAAATGAATAAATTTGCATTGGATAGTTTGCCACTGTAAAGGTCCGTTTTCTGCATATAATGAAAGTGAAGAGACTTGAAAAATCAGATTTGAGAATGTTTCCAACATATCATATTGCCATTAATGCCCTGCTTTTTAAATAGAATCTTTTTAAAACATTGATTCATTCATTCATTTTGGCTGTGCTGGGTCTTCGTTGCTGCACGTGTGCTTTCTCTAGCTTCGGTGAAGAGGGGCTCCTCTCTGTTGCGTTGTGGTGGCTTCTCTTGTGGAGCGCGGATTCGGGCAGTGAGAGCTTCCGTGGTTGCAGGCCCAGGCTCTCGAGCCACAGGCTCAGTAGTTGCGGCACACTGGCTTAGTTGCACTGTGGCATGTGCTATCTTCCTGGATCCGGGATTGAACCCGTGTCTTCTGCATTGGCAGAAGATTCTTTACCACTGAGCCATCAGAATAAGTCATCAACCATCTTATATTTCCACCTTTATTAGTATGTTAGTATAATTAATTGTTGGAGATGAATAATGAGGCAACTGCAAAGTCTCGCATTTTGCATTTTCTAAGGACTGCCGGGCCTCCCTAGTGGCTTGGATGGTAAAGAATCTGCCTGTAACGGGGGAGACCTGGATTTGACCCCGGGGCTGGGAAGCTCCCCTGGAGGAGGGCATGGCAACCCACTCCAGTATTCTTGCCTGGAGAATCAGAGGAGCCTGACAGGATATAGTCCGTTGGGTCACAAAGAGTCGGACACAACTGAGCGACTTAACACACACACACAGAAAGCAAAACTTATGTTGTTAAAGGAAATTGGAAGCGCTTGAAATTGTACTATGTAATTGAGTCCCATCATAATAATTTAAGTATGTTCAAAGTATTTTCATTGTAGGATTAATAATTAGAATATGGTATATATTTAAGACCTTTTATAGTTTAGTTTCAGAGTTGCAAGCTTTCCAAAGCTTCTAAAAAGTAAAGGTATAACTCATTTATGTGGCTCTCTCATTTATGGACATTAGAGAAGGGACTTTTATATAAGTCTTATGAAGCAAAATGTATTGAAAAAGAGTGTTCCTTAACAAAAGATTTCATGATCTGTAGACATGATGTAGAAAGGTTTCAGAATAAACTATAGGATTTCATAGGAACTTCACTTGTTTGAGCAGGTAAATTTGGAAACTAAAAGAGTGTTTCTTTAATAAATCCAGTCTACAGATAATTATCATTCAGTTCATATCTGTTTCTTTAGCTCTATTAGAGACCCTTTGTTCTTTCTTTAGTAAACAGTGATCTAAATTATCATATATGCTGCTGTATTCTACAGTGATTAATTAGCATAAGCTATTCAAACACACAAAGGCATTTCTATTTTAAAATCCATCCTTGAAGAGAAAATAACACTTTATAAGATAATTGCTAGTAACAGTATTCATTTTCTGTATATCTATTTAACTTATTTACAATGTGAATTTTAAAAGTGAGCATTTTGTTTGCACATTTTGTTTCCCTGTTTGCATTTTTACTCCACAGTCTCCACTCACTCTTTCCAGTTCCTGCTTTAAGTCCTTGCTTACGTTCATCTGATCTTCGTCTGACTCTTAGGAGTTATTTTTCTCTAGCTAAATTCTTTTAAGTAAATCTAGCCATGTTTTAGATATAAATACAAAACTATTCAAATTTGAATTTGAATCTTTTTTTTCCAAAATCCAATTTTAAAAAGTTTTTATTCTGATGGGCAATTTAAAGTTACTGATTGATTCTGAGTACTTCATCTCCAGAAACCGTTTCTTAGTGAATTTCTCTCTGCCTTAAATTTGGCTATTTTGCCCTGACTATGACCTTTCTTATTTCAGCCTAACTGGCTAACAAATGCAAAGCAAATCTCAAAAGAGGACCATTGTTTTCACTTCTAAATAACCACCTTCAGGGGTTTTCAAGCTATGCTCTAGGATCCTAAGAGTCTTTGAAGATGCCTTCCTGGGAGTGGGGTTAGAGTAGGTGGGACCCTTGGGCCTTCCGCCAAACCTCTAAAACAGCTTCACTTTTATCCTGCTATGTTTTCAGGGCCCAGTAATTTAAAAAAAAAAAACAAAACTTTTTTTTAACTAGCAACTTAATTTAAAAACATTCATGAATGATTCATATTATTAGTAATTAATAATAGTAATAGTAGCTTTTGTTTATAGAGGATTGTCATGTGCCAGACTCCCAAGTATTTTCTAACGTTAATCTATTAATCCTTAAAACAACCCTATAAGAGTAAGCATTTTTGCTATTCCCATTTTACAAAAGAGGAAACTGAGATTTAAGGGTATCAAATAACTTTCCCAGGAACCACAGCTACTAAGTGACAGACTCTGACTCAAATCTGGGTGTGCCAGTTAACATCTTAGTTTAAGTCAAGAGTGGCAAATACTAGGTAAGTATGCTCCCACCCTGTGATCCCACACTTGAGGCAGACAGAGCTAATAGCTGAAAACAGTGTTTGCTGATCACCAACACAGCCTTAGAATCCTTCTCCACAAGGTACTGTGGGCAGTCACTCCTAACCCATTGGTGTTGGCCTTCAAGAGGAGACCCATCTTCTTACCCTACTTTAAGGTATTGGTTGTAGAAAAACACCAAATTATCTTTGATTCTAGAGGAGACTATTTGATCAACAAAAATCTGTAATGGTATCATCATCATTCTTGCTAACTTCTAATAGAGGCTGTTTGTAACTTGTATAAATTCATAAGTTAGTTATAAACACTATATAACCCTCAAAATCAGGATACTTAAGGTTTTTAAGCTCCTCTTTGCCTGCCTGCAGGAACAAAGACAAAGTAAATTTATATTCTTAACCTAATATTTTAGATGTGAGGTGGAGGTGGTGAGGGAGAGGGGGGGAGAACTTAGGATTGAGGTAAGTCTGCCAGTTTCCATATTGTAGAATGGAGAATTCAGTGGTTTGAATAACTTTCACTATTTCCACTACCAGCATGCCCTGCCCAGGAATGTCAGAGCCACAGAATTGGGTGAATGCCCAAACATTTACAAAAGGAATACCCGTGCCCAACCCCCAGCTGAGTTTTCAGTTGTTCTTGCCGGGAGGTAACCAGTAGTTCCTGTACTATGTCCATTCTCACCAGAGAAAGCTAGGTGCAATTTAACTTTTTCCTTTTAGGTCCAAGACTTTTAAAATGACTCAGTAGTTTCTGCTCAAGACACATCAAGAGAGATCCAAGACTATATTTAGGAACTTGCTACAAAATTACCTGTCAGTTGCAACCAGTTTTTCTAATACAGTATATATAGAGAGTCAGTAGCAAGTAATTTATAATTTTCAATACACAAAAATAACTTGTCATTTTTTGTTGTTAACTGGTATCAAAACCTAGATTTCCTTAAATGGATGGACATCCCTTCAGTGAAATTATATAACATTTGTTTAGCATACACATTAGTGTACTGGAATGACCTTCATGTGATCATTATCATGGAACCCATTAACTCCTTGTTCATAAGAATGTTTGAATATGTCTTAAATATGTTCTCTATTTGAATAAAGTTTCTTCCTAAAAGCTATTTTTGATGCATTCTCTAATTATTTGTAAAATTGTAAATTGCCAGGCAGTGATAAGGAGAGTAAATCACAGTGACCGGATTTGATTTGACACTTGGATAAAGTGAAAGTCACTCAGTTGAGTCCAGCTCTTTGCTACTCCATGGACTGTAGCCCACCAGGCTCCCCCGTCCATGGAACTTTCCAAGCAAGAATACTGGAGTGGATTGCCATTTCCTTCTCCAGGGGATCTTTCCAACCCAGGAATAGAACCGGGGTCTCCTGAATTGCAAGCAGACTCTTTATGTCTGAGTCACCAGGGAAGTCCTATGGTTACTAACTAGGAAGTTATCTGGACTTTAAAAATCAACCTCCTGCTGATGAGGATGTTGGAAAATTCTATGCGGGTGGTGTATGGTAAGCTCCACGTACCTGACTTTTACTTTTGTTAAATGAGAGAATAAAGCAGCCAATTGTAAACTGTCCTATTCCTAGGTGATCAGGACTTGCTAAAAAAGATAAAAAAGACAACCAAAGCCATTGATTGAATTATGCAAAAGAGTTTACTTAGGATTAGTAGCCCACATGAAGTGGAGATAGGAAAACTGACCTAAGAATCGTGTGATGCTAAGATTAAGATTTCCAGAAAAGAACATTTTAATTAAGACTAGAGATGATAACAAGGTTATATTAAATGGTGATTGGAAGTAGTTAAGGTTTGGTGAGAAAGGTTTAGCTATGTGTATTTCTTTGAAAATCTTCTTCCCCTTCATATTTCCAAGTCATTGTGTATTAAAGTGTCTAAGCCTAAACATTAAAAGTTGAATTTTTTTAAGTGAAAAAACATGCCACTGCAGTCACCTGATGCTACCACATACTAACTGCATGAAAAATATTCTACAGAGATTAAAAACCCTTTTGAATGTTAATTTACAAACATGTATCAGTGGCAAATACCATGAGCTATAAACTGACCAGGCAAGAATAATGGAGTGGGTTGCCATTTCCCTCTCCAGATTTTTAGTGATATATGCTGATAAATAACCATATCAGTAATTTACAGATGGTGTTTTGGTGGTTCTGTGTTTATACCTACAGGTGGCAGAATATGTGGACTATCACCCTTTTCCAATCTTTATCAATCCATCAATCTATTGGTTTGATATATATATATATATATAATATATATAAAAATTGATATAAAATATTTCTATATTTTTAAGCGTGCAGTCATATTATGTGTTCTGTTTTATAATCTGCCCTTGTTTTATTTAACAATATAGTGACTCAGTGGTAAAGAATCCACCTGCCAATGCAGGAGACAGACCCAGGTTTGAACCCTGGGTCGGGAAGATCTCCTAGAGAAGGAAATGGCAACCCACTCCAACATCCTTGCCTGGAGAATCCTATGGACAGAAGAGCCTTGTGAGCAACAGTCCATGGGGTTGCAAAAGAGTCAGACACAACTTTGTGACTAAACAACAATAAACATCTTTTTATGTTAATAAACATGTGGGTCTACATAGTTTTAACAACCGAATTGTTTTTTATTGTGTGCTTAGCAAAATCTTCTCCACTTCAAAAACATTAAACTATCCATCTACCCTGCTTTCTGGTTAAGCTTATTATCTCAAGCGCAGTAGTCAGCAAACTTTTTCTGTAAAAGGTCAGATGGTAAATATTTTTGATTTTGTGAGCCATACAGAAGGTCTCTACCACAGCTGCTCAACTCTGCCATTGTAGTGGGAGAGCAGACACTGACAATACGTAAAACTAATGAGCATAGCTATGTTCCACTGAAATTTTATTTATGCACACTGCAATCTGATTTCACATAATTTTTATACGTCCCCTCCCCCAAATCTTTTTCAACCATTTAGAAATGTAAAACCATCCTGCCTTCTTTAGTTTGCCAGTTCTACAGAAACAGGTGGCACGTCAGCTCTGGGCCACAGGTGCTTTCCTTCACAGGTTTTGTCTCCTGCCATGAAGTATAGTGTCACACCAAAATTTCTTTCAGTTAGATACTAGCCTTTTTTGAAAGTGTTCTCTTGACGGTACCGAGAACCCCTAAGGAATAAAGCGAAACCACCATACGTCTGACTTAGCTGCCTGTTTCTGTCCAAAGGGCTTCCCTGGTGGCTCAGATAGTAGAGAATCCTCCTGTGATGCGGGAGACCTGGGTTTGATCCCCAGGTTGGGCAGATCCCCTGGAGAAGGGAATGGCTACCCACATCAGTATTCTGGCCTGGAGAATTCCATGGACTGTACAGTCCCTGGGGTCGCAAAGAATTGGACACGACTGAGTGACTTTGACTTCTGTGCAAAATCTAAAGTCATAAAATTCTGAGCTAAGATGAACACCTTCATTTCTATTTTAGAATAACAACTATTTCACTTTCTCCAGAAACTTTTCATTGAATGTACTAATATATTTTATAAATTCTCTTTCTTTCCTTGTAAAAGTTTCCCATTGCTTTATAGATTTACTGAGACAAAATTGACTTGATAGTGAAGATCTTATGTGCATGTTGTCCTGTGGAAGCCATACTCCATTATATATGCTTCTTTTTAATAATTTGTTTTTTAATTGACTGCCACAAAGAAATACTGCATATTAGTAGTGACCATGTATTTAGAAATGTTTTGTTTGCTATGTACTCTCTAAAGGACCTAATACAAACATTATCTCATTTAATCACCACAGAAACCTTTGTGTAGTAGGTGTTTATGTCATTTCACAGATTTAAAAAATATGGGTCACCCATTTCTCCAAAGAAAATACACAGATGGCTAAGAGGCACATGAAAAGATATTCAACATTACTAATTATTAGAGAAATGCAAATCAAAACTATAATGAAAAAAACTATAATGATATGTCACCTCATACCAGTCAAAATGGCTATCATCAAAAAAAATCTTCAAACAATAAATGCTGGAGAGGTGTGGAGAGAAGGGACCCCTCCTATGCTGTTGGTGGGAATGTGTTAATAAATTGGTACAGCTACTATGGACAACAGTATGGAGGTTCCTTAAAAAACTAAAAATACAGATATCATATGACCCTGCAATCCCACTCCTGGGCGTATATCTGGGAAAAAACAAAACAAAAAACCTTGTTTGAAAGGATACATGCACCCCAATGTTCACTGCAGCACTATTTACAATAGCCAAAACATGGAAGCAACCTAAATGTCCATCGACAGAGGAATGGATAAAGAAGATGTGGTACATATATACAATGGAATATTACTCAGCTATTAGAATGAAATAAAGCCATTTGCAGCAACATGGATGGACCTAGAAATTGTCATCCTGAATGAAGGAAGTCAGGGAAAGAGAAATATCCTATGACATGGCTTATATTCTGAAATCTATTTGCAAAACAGAAATACACTTGAAGACTCATGGTTACCATAGGGGAAGGAAAGGGAGAAGGGATAGTTAGGGAGTTTGGGATAAACATGTACACACTGCTATATTTAAAATGGATAACCAACAAGGACCTACTATATAGCATGGGGAACTCTGTTCAATGTGATATGGCAGCTAGGATGGGAGGGGAGTTTAGGGGAGAATGGATGCATGTATATATATGGCTAAGTCCCTCTGCTGTCCACCTGAAACTATCACAACATTGTTAGTTGGCCATACTCCAATATAAAACAAAAAGTTAAAAACAACAGCAACAAAAACTATGGGTCAGAAAGGTAAATGACCTGTCAGCTAGCACATGCAAGATCAGAAGTTAAATCTAGTTTTGTGAGTCTTTAAAGCCATGAATGCCCTTGAGCAGTGCTAGCCTGCATCCTTACAATTTATTTGCCACCCTGATGAAGTATAATTTTTAATACAAATAAATAAAAATTATTTTAAACATTAAGCCCAACAAACTAAATATTCAAAAAACCTCTCCCTGGAAAGAGGTATGTTTCTGTTTTTACAGTAAATATATAAAAACTTTTAAACATTTATTATCTTACCTGTTTGGTAGATTTTTAAATGAAAATGTATATATCATTTTTTAACATGGTCAAATAGATCATTTCTGTTTTGTTTATGGTTTCTACCTTCCCCAACTCAAATTTATTAAAATAGTCTCCTGGGACTTCCCTGGTGATCCACTGGTTAAGACTCCACACTCCCAATGCTGGGTGCATAGGTTCAATCCCTGGCCAGGGAACTAGGATCCTGAATTGCCCTGAAGCACAGCTAAAGGGGAAAAAAAAAAATAGTCTCCTATTTTTCCTTCAGTATTTTTCATAAAGTAAACCAATCTCCAAGCCGTTTATAAGATTGCTTACAGACTTATTTAGAAGAAATCTATGTCAAAGGATCAAATTTAGTATGCTTTTGCCTTTATTTCAGTCCCAATAATTTAGATAATTTTACAGTGACAGTCTTTTCCCCATTACAAGTCTTGATACTTGAATTTATTATGCTCAAACTTCACGTCTGAACAGATTGAATTACCTTTGAAACCATGTTTCATGCTTATCAGTTGCAGAGAAACCCATGAACTGAGAAAGAGAGCCCCTTTTCCTAGAGATTAAGCTTAGATTACTATCTAAATTCTTAGCTCATATCTTAAATGATTTCTTAAATATTCTTATTAATTCCCCATAAGAGACTAAACTTAATTCAGAAATTGTATCATTTCTCTGACAATGGATGATCCATATGTTGTGAAGGAACTGGCTAAAATTAGTTCTTTAGGTATTACTGTAATTGAAATTTATAATCACCAAGTGAGCTTTTCTGGTTTGTAGCTAGGAGCTGGCCATTAGGACTTCATAGTATCTTTTTTTTTTTCCTTCTTTAAATATTTCTTGATTCCACACAGATCCTCTGATTCCATAGCCTTGCTTGTCTCAAGGTGGAATACTACTGAATAATGCATACATTTAATTTTACTTATATTTCTCGTGTTTTTATGACTAGTAGTACAAAACTGTAAGATTTTAAAGTAAGTGAGAAAAAAGCAGTATATGTAACTATATATATATATAGTTATGACAAACCTAGACAGTGTATTAAAAAGCAGAGACATCACTTTGCCAACAAAGATCTGTACAGTCAAAGCTATGGTTTTTCCAGTAGTCATGTACAGATGTGCGAGTTGGATCATAAAGAAAACTTAGCGCCAAAGACTTGGATGTTTTCAAATCGTGGTGCTGGAGAAGACTCTTGAGAGTCCCTTGGACTTCAAGATCAAACCAGTCAATCCTAAAGGATATCAACCCTAAACATTCGCTGGAAGGACTGATGCTGAAGCTGACGCTCCACTATTTCGGCCACCTGATGTGAAGAGTCAACTCATTGGAAAAGACCCTGATTCTGGGGAAGATTGAAGGCAGGAGAAGAGGACGACAGAGGATGAGATGGTTGGATGGCATCACCAACTCAATGGACATGAGTTTGAGCAAGCTCCAGGAGATGGTGAAGGACAGGGAAGCCTGGCATGCTGCAGTCCATGGGGCTGCAAAGAGTCAGACACAAGTTAGCAACTGGACTGAATTGAACTGATAATATATATAGTTAGTTAAGTCACTCAGTCATGTCCAACTCTTTGCGACCCGGTGGACTGTAGCCCATCAGCCTCCTCCGTCCATGGGATTTTCCAGGCAAGAATACTGGAGTGGGTTGCCATTTCCTTCTCCAGGGGATCTTCCCGACCCAGGGATCGAACCCAGGTCTCTCACATTGTAGGCAGACACTACTGGAAAGATCATAAAGTTTGAAGTGGTTATTCCTATGTGGTGGGATTAATGTTTATCAGTTTCTTTATACTTACCTTTGTGGTTTTCAAACTTTTAACATGAATACTTATTACATTAGAAAATAATTACAGGGTTACCTGTAATCATTTTATTGCACTTCATAGATACTGCATTTTTTGCAAATTGAAGGTTTGTAGTAACCCTGAGTCAAGCAAGTCTGTCAGCACCATTCTTCCAATGGCATTTGGTCACTTCGAGTCTCTGTGTCACATTTGGGTAATTCTTGAAAGAATTCAAACTTTTTCATTACTATTATATTCCTTACAGTGATCTGGGATGGTGATCTTTGATGTTATTACTATTACTTACTGAAAGTTTGGATGATGGTTAGCCTTTTTTAGCAATAAAGTAGTTTCAAATTAAGGTATGTAGTACACTGCTTTCTGGGCTTCCCAGGTAGTGCAGTGGTGAAGAATCTGTCTGCCAATTCAGGAGATGCAGTAGACTGGGGTTTTATCCCTGGGTTGGGAAGATCTCCTGGAGTAGGAAATGGAAAACCACTCCAGTATTCTTGCTTGGGAAATCCCATGTACAGAGGAGCCAGGTGGGCTACAGTCCACGAGGTCACAGAGTCGGACACAACTGAGCACACATACACACACACACACACTGTTTTTTAAGACATAATGCTATTACACACTTAATAGACTACACAGAATAGTGTAAATATAAGTTATATATGAACTGGGAAACCACAAAATTAAATGCCACCCACTTTGTTTCGATATCCATATTTGTTTATTGCATGGTCTGGAACCGAACAAGCAGTATTTCTGAGATATGCCTATATTTGGGGGAAAACAACAACAACATAGGTCTATTACCTTTTACTTAAACACACAGGTATTACTTGGCATAGATATTACTTGGTATAATTCTAAAAACTTTGCTTCTGACTAAAAACATATATGTAAAAAAATACAGCAAAATATAAATAATTACTAAGCCATTGACCTTATTCTATAGCACTGTAGAAAATAAGGACACAAAGAAAACTCCAAAACGTGGGAACTGAAAGCAGGCAGCTGATGGACCAACGATGGGAAGACATTAAGATTTTGAGGACTCCTTCATATCCTTTTTCCTTTTTTCTTTTTCTGAAGGAGTATTTCCTAGAATGAGAGAAAAATCATGAAAAGCAAAATATTTCTACATTTATTATTTAGAAGATTAAATGAACTCTTTAATTACAAGCATTGGTGATGATGATTTATCCATTTTGAGCAAACATTTACTGAGTAAGGATATGTAGAAATGGCTTCCTAGGTGGCACTAGTGGTAAAGAACGTGTCTGCCAGTGAAAGAGACGTAAGAGACATGGGTTCAGTCCCTGGGCTGGCAAGATCCCCTGGAGAAGGGCATGGCAACCCTCTCCAGTATTCTTGCCTCCAGAATCCCATGGACAGAGCAACCTGGCAGCCTGCAGTTCATGGAGTCGCACAGAGTCAGACACAACTGAAGAGGCCTTATATAGGTCAAGAAATGAAACATAAAGTTTGAATTTTGTATTTGTTCACTTAGGTCTTGATTGGCTTTGTTGAGCCCCTTTTAGGGTTGAGCCCCTTTTAGGGCCTCTTTCTTGACCTTGGTGATAGTTACATGGGTGTTTCCACTTGGTAAACATCCATCGAACTCTGTATTGGGGTTAAAATGTGTGTGTTTTCCTATATGTGTTACAATTCAATTAAAAATTTTCTACTTAAAAAAAAAAACCAAACAAACCAACACTTCGCCATAGCTCTGCTCCTGCCTTTCTGAGGTGCATTACTGTGACCCCCGTGCACGGCTCCCCAGAACGTTTCCTCCACACCCCAGCTCTGGGCCCGGCCAGTCACCATCGCCCGTCTCCTGGGCTCAGTGGTGGTGGGAAAGGCAGGCAGGGCCACAGGTACCCTTCCTAGGCCGCTCTCTGCAAGTTAGGGGATTGTTTTAAAATATGGAGATAGGGTTGGTATATTTTAATACTTCCCTAGATTTTAAAAGTTTATTCAGTCTTTTAAGGATTCGTCTATGTACAAATTTAGCCAGTCTGAGTCAGAACATCATTCCTCATTTTCTCAATCCCTCCTTTCTCAGTCCTCTGTGGGGTGGAAAGTAAAGCCTTTCATATCCTCATGTTATCAGCGTCTTTTCTTGGTTAAAATGTTAGGTTATTTATTTAACCTGAGAAAAAAGGAGAAGGTCCTCCACGATACCTTTTACTTTATGGGATCCATGTGACACAGGAGTCTTGGACCTCTACAATGCAAAAAAAGGGCAAGACTAAAAAAAGAACAATTTTTTTTTCTACTCCTCCATTATCAAGCACTCAAATAACAAACACTATTAGCTATATGTCATCTGTGTTTCTAGGATCATTTGCCTTAGGCAGAATGAAATTAAATAATAGGTCTGAGCCAATTCTGAAGCCTTAGTCCCTCCAACCCAGGCTTTAACCTTTCTGAAGCTTTCATTTCTAACCTTTTAATCCTCTTCACAATGTGTTGACGGTCATCCTGGGAATGATTTATGCAAGGAGCCCACTGATCAGGACCATTCAGCTGTGGCACTACCTTCAGGCCTAGAAATAAACTAATTCGTCTATGTTGTTCTTTTGTGTTTTTCTGGATCCTCTTTATATGATCCATACCACATTTAACAATATATGTATCAACCAACACAACACTGTAAAGTAACTATATTCCAATTAATTTTTATATATGTTTACTGATATATATATATATATATATACACATACATATAGATAGATATATATCAAACAACACATTATTTACTCAGTTCTGATTGCTATGAGCCAGAGGGCTTAAAGGAGAATAAGAAAAGAAAATAATAGACACAGTGCTATATGTGTCTAATTTTAGTTATCTCAATTGCATTTAATATTATTTCCTCTACACATAAGCACCCTGTCTGATATTGGAAAAAGTTTTTCATACATTTCTTAATCTTCATTCATATTTCCCTTGTTGTGGTACCTTGAATAAATCATGCAATATTTGTTGATATATTGTGTATTTGCTAGTTCCCAGGAAAAGAACATTACATCATCTCTGTGAAAAAAACTGGTTTATTTACATATTTAAACACCAGAATAGCTGATACATGTATATAAAAGCAAATTAATAATTTGAAATTACTAAAAAAACAAGAATTGGGTTGATTTATATATCAGCCTCTACATTAAACATTGAGTCCTATAACCAAATATATGGGTGACTTCCTTCATTTCTGGTTTTTCTATACACTATACTTCTATAATATCTGTACATGAACCCTCCATGGATAAGGGTCCAAAGTAACTGTGTGTAATATAAATGCCCCCCCCAAATCATTAGGAATGCATGCTGTAAGCATCATTCAAAGAGCATCAGAAATTATTCCATTCACATAAAACTTAAAACTTCTAAATATAAGAGGTCACCATAAAAATAAAAAGGCAATGATTGCAAATTTATGACATAAAAATTTACTCTTGTTTGTGTGTAAAGAATTCTTTTAAAACCATAAGGAAAATACAAACAGAAAATAGGTATGGGCCATAAACTGGCAATTCACAACAAAAGGCGAAAAATATAAATGACCAATAAATGTGTGGAAAATATTCAGCTTCATTAGTGGTTGCAGCATTGCCACATAACAATAGGATGCATTTTTCATGTAATATCAATGAAATCAAGATTTTATTTATTAACTAACTACCCATGATATGTAAGGGGCTTCCCTCATGGCTCAGATGGTACAGAGCTTGCCTGCAATGCAGGAGACCCAGATTTGATCCTTGGGTTGGGAAGATCTCCTGGAGAAGGAAATGGCAGCCCACTCCAGTATTCTTGCCTGGAGAATCCCATGGACAGAGGAATCTGGCAGGCCACAGTCCATGGGGTCCAAAGAGTCAGACACAACTGAGTGACTAACATATGATATCTAGGATGCTGGGAAATGAGCACTCCCATATACTGTTAATGTAAGTAAAATGCTGGAAACTGTCAGGAAAACAATTTGACCATGTGCATTGAATTCATACCTTTGACCAAGTGATGCAGCTTCTAGGAATCTCTTCTAAATTATCATAGATTAATTCAAGGATGTATGTACAGATAGAGATCGCAGTATTGTACACAATTGTGAAAAATAACAACAACCTCAATGTCCAACTATCGCAAATAAAGAAAACTCAGGCTAAGAAAGTATTTAAGCAAAATTTCCAAACTCACAGGAAATAAAGTGCAGGGCTGAACTCAAACGCAGGTCCATCTGCCTCTAGCTCCCCACCCTGATGTCCCTCAAGCTTGTGGTTTCCCTGAAACTTTCTTTGTTTTTCTTTCCATTTATTTTTATTAGTTGGAGGCTAATTACTTTACAATATTGTAGTGGTTTTTGCCATACATTGACATGAATCAGCCATGGACCCTGAAACTTTCTTGAGGCGTCTCTCAGATTCTGGCATTTCTATTTTTTCTGAGCTCAGGATTAGATATTGGTTTCCTGCCTCTCCTGTGGCCCAGCCTCAGTGCTCTGGGGTCCAAGTAAGATTTCTTGGGGTGGGTGTGGGAGGGATGCAGAGTGGAATAATGCTGCTACTTTGACACCCTTCATCACATTGGGTTGAGTCCCATTCTGCACCAGTATGAGAGGCCTCCTCAGACCACGCGGCGGCTGAGTCCCAGTGCTGGCAGGCTGGCAGGAAGACACCCTAACCCAGGACTGTGTCATCAAGATGGCACACCTCAGGACATTTACTGCTTTTAGATTGCGATTATCACTCCCCTGCCCTAGGAACCAAGAGCCCCTGCCAGCCTGCCCTGTCCCTCTTTTCTGTTTTATTAACAGCAGTGTTTTCTCACTGCAGAAGCAGTACTTCTAAAAGCCTCTACTGTAGTTCTTTCGACAAACACTCTGACAAGGAAAGACAATGGCTAAGGTGCTTCTCACAGTCAAGAATGCACAGGCGGAACTGGCATCTCTAAGTTGGATTTCTGGGTTCCTCAATACCTGAATCAGCTGTTGTAACTGAAAATGCCAAATGTCTTATTTTCCCTGCCCTGATTTAAATGCCAACTAAAATTAATTATCCTAAGCCAGTGATTTTCAAAGATGGCAAGATCACCTGAAACTTGTTAGATATGCAGATTCTTGGGCCCTACTCAGAACCCACTGGGTCCTCTGGGGGGAGGGAGTACAGGAGGTGGGGTGCCTAAACACAGGTGGCAACAGACCCTCCAGTGGATTCTGATTTCCTCAGGTCAGAACCATTGCTCAAAGCTTCCACCCCTTCCATTCCTCACACTGCTGGACAACTTTTAATCACCCCATTCTATGTGGCTCCATTGTGTTGTTATATTACGTTATGATATTCAGTTGTGAGTCTGCATTCCCCCAACCCCGCCATTGTGAACTCCTTAAATAACAGAACCTAGGTTTTTCGGTGTTCGTATTTCTAGGGCAAGCACAGCACCTGGCACTTACTGCTGCGTCACTTCAGCCGTGTCCAACTCTGCGCAACCCCACAGACGGCAGCCCATCAGGCTCCCCCGTCCCTGGGATTCTCCAGGCAAGAACACTGGAGTGGGTTGCTATTTCCTTCTCCTGACACTTATTAAATGTGTGTTACATGAATATTGAGTAAATTGAGGCATTCAGAAAAGGAATCTCCTGGTGGCTCAGACAGTAAAGAACCCGCCTGCAATGCAGGAGACCTGGGTTCAATCCCTGGGTTGGGAAGGTCCCCTGGAGAAGGGAAAGGCTACCCACTCCAGTATTCTTGCCTGGGAAATTACATGCACAGAGCAGCCTGGTGGGCTACAGTCTGTGGGGTTGCATAGAGTCAGACATGACCGAGCAACTAACACTCCACTTAAAATAGTCAAGAGAAAGTCTGAAACCCACAGGCATTAGTGGGAGAAGACTATCCATCCACATAGTGTACAACCACCTACAGTCATGTTCTCAGGTTTCCAAAAGCTGCTTCCCCTATATCATCTTTCATAGGTTTCACTATATTTCTTACTGCATCTGAATTTTTAGCAACAGTTCCCGTCTACACAATATCTTGAGCTGAAATTAGTTCCAGTTTTGTCATCTTGATCACATCTTTCACAGAGGGCTTTTTTTTTTCATGTTGGAAATCTTAAGACATTGTTGAATGTGAAAGTGAAGTGAAAGTGTTTAGTCGTTCAAGGTGTCCAACTCTTTGCAACCCAATGGACTGTAGCTCACCAAGCTCCTCTGTCCATGGAATTCTCAGGCAAAAATACTGGAATGGGTTGCCATTCCCTTCTTCAGGGGATCTTCCCCACTCAGGGATCAAACCTGGGTCTCCTGCATTGCAGGCAGATTCTTTACCGTCGGAGGTTAGCTAGCATCTTCCTTGGTGGCTCAGAGGGTAAAGCGTCTGCCTGCAATGTGGGAGACCCAAGTTCGATCCCTGGGCCGGGAAGATCCCTTGGAGAAGGAAAGGGCAACCCACTCCAGTATTATTGCCTGGAGAATCCCATGGATGGAGGCAGCCTGGTAGGCTACAGTCCACAGGGTCACAAAGAGTCGGACACGACTGAGCAACTTCACTTCACTTCACTCGTTTACTTAAGAAATATGTATTGAGTGTCTACTGCATGCCAAGCACTATTCCAGGCACACTACAAAATAGAAGAGAAAAAAACCTGTGCTCTGTGTCTGACTCTGGGCTGGGTGTTTTCTACACATATCTTGTTAAATCCTATGCTGTGAAAATTAACTTGCCAAGTATCATGATGCGCTTTAGCTTAATGGGGGAAAATGTCTAATTTACATTCATCTCTTTTAACTCTATCTTGAATGGCAAAAGGGGCCATCATATTATCACTAACTATGCCATATCCCTGTATAGATTATAAAATTTACCAAACCCCTTTTGTGGCTCTCAGCTCTTCATTATCGAGCATGGAGTAGGCTCTCATGAAAACTGCATCCTAACCCATGGATTTCATCCAACTCTCCCTGTTTATTGAGTGAGGTGACTAATAGTATTTTGTGCCCGGGCAGCAACTTGAATAAGACTGTTAAAAGTCCTGGGTGCCTGGGTTCTTGTAACTCTTGTTACTGTTAAGATGACAACTACATGGCATAGGACTTCAAGACTCTTCAATTTGATTTCTAATCTCTGTTTACTCTGGGAACTACTGAAGAGTAATGATGAAATTTTAAATCTAAAAATTTTCCTACTTAAATAGTATTTTTAAAAACACACAGTAAGATATTGTTTTCCTGTGGTTTAAAAAAAAAACAGATAACATAAAATTTACCATCGGAATCATCTGAAAGTATACAGTTCAGTAGGGTTGAGAAAAGGTTGTGAAACGGATCTCCAGGACTTTATCATTTTGCAAATCGGAAACTCTTGTACCCATTAAGCAACCCCTTAACCTCCGTCCCTGGAATATTGTCACAGGGCTTTCAGACACAGAGTTTAGAGAGTTTGACCCTTTCTTCTTGTACTGGTCTCTAAAAGCCCAAGGAGAAAATAGCAAAGGCAAAAAACACTTCTGTGTTTCTCTGAGTTATCTTACTCATCTGTAAAAATCAGTGGCTGTTGGAGAGCCCCCTGAATGCCTTCAGGTCTTTAACAGATAACTCTGCCTTTAGTCATGCCAGGAAGCTGAAAAGTCTTTTGCCTGTTTGTGAGTTTTGGAAGAACATCTGGAAACAGGTTCTAGGAGACAAAAGGGCTCGCAGCTGTGGGCTCCTCCACTGCCTCCCAGTGCTGCGCTCTCACACTCACACTGCAAACTATAGCATGTGGCTTGCACTTACACAGTTCCAGTGGCAGAAACCTCATACCTGAGGCCAGGGCTCCTTCCTTGCCTTGCCTTTACGGTTGCTATAGATTCTGAGAAAATGTCACAAAACTGCTTTCCCACATGCCTGAAAGTATTTGGAATTACCTGTCTGGTCTGATTCTGAGTCTTAACTGCTTCAGGCTTGCTTTCTTTTCTCCTAGATGCACTCAGAAAATACTGAATTTAGGAAATAGTAAAAGAAAATATTTCCAATGAGCAGAATATTAATATGTGACAACTGAGCTTTCCCTATCAGTAGGGTTCATTCATGCATTTGACAGACAGCAATACAAGTAACAGCTTGATGCAGGATAGAACCTAAAAGCTGGGAGACCTACTAGTGGGATACCTTTCTTTGTTTGGCTTGGGTTTTTTTAATTTATTATCTTATTTATTTAATTTTCAGCTGCACTGGGTCTTCATTGCTGCATGCAGGCTTTCTCCAGTTGAGGCAAGAGGGGGCTTACTCTCTAGTTGCAGTGCTTGCTCGGGCTTCTCTTTGCAGTGGCTTCTCTTGTTGCTGAGCAGCGGCTCTAGGGCTCCTGGGCTTCAGTAGTCGCAGCTTGTGGGCTTTAGAGTGTGAGCATGTGGAATCTTGCCAGACCAGGGATCGAACCTGTGTCCCCGGCATTGGCAGGTGAATTCTCAACCACTGAACCACCAGGGAGGTCCTGGTTTGGTTTCTTGTCTTCTCAAAATCTCCAATGACATCCTCCCTCCCATTCTTAGTCCATATGATTCAGGTAAATTTGCCCCACAACTGCCTTTATAGGCAAGGATGTCATCCCCACCATGGTACGGATGGAAGCCACCGCATTACCCCTCATCCTTGGCTAAGGCTTTGGGAATTGCCTCTTGCGAGACATGAGTTTCCAGAGAAAGACCCAATAATAGGTGCCAGAATGTAAATTTTAAATACAGGATCATGGTCAAAGAGAATCAAAGTGAACAGGTTGCAATGAAGGTCACTGGCTCAATCTGATTGGAAGGATAGCTGGGAAATAATTAGATATACTAAGTAGTATAAAAATAAAAGTGAGATTTTATTAAGAAACTACTAATGGATAAAGAAAATATAAAGGCAGACCTAACCCAGAAAACATTTGTAAAGAATTAAGAATCAAATAGAAGTCATATATATGTATATCTGAAATGTATTGAAACTTTATTTTTTCACACAAGAATGTAACATGCTATTTCCATATTGAGCCCCGTGTGTGTGTTTTGTCTTTTACTTTTTTTGCAGTGTTGCTACAGTAATACCTTCTATACAGACCGTTGATGTATCCATCGCCTATTTCAAAAAGTATTTGTGGACATTTCAAAGTGAACGGTGCCTCTGAGTTGAAGATTAACTTGTTTAGAAGACTATGTGCTGCCAAAACTACCAAATGATAACCAAAAATAATTTAAAAAAATAAGCAGCTCAAACTTTGCTGATCTTTACGCTAACCTTTCTTACAGCTATCTACTTTTGAAGCTCCGTTAACTCTATCCTGCACAGGCTACTAGGGAAGTAGCTTTCCAGTTTTTTGACCCTGACACACATACAAAATACTTTATATGGAAGTTTAGAATAGACATTTACATGTATACATATGACAGAGAAAAAGTGTTATGAAATACTGCTTTCCTTCACTATTTGCAAGTCACTAATATTTTCTATTCCATTCCCTTCTGCTTCATCCTCTTCTATTCCCTCTATTTGTTTTGGTCTAACCTATTTCACTTTAAAATGTCATTTGGGGGGCTTCCTTGGTGGCTCAGTGGATAAGAATCTGCCTGCCAATGCAGGGAACATGGGTTTAATCCCTGATCCAGAAAGATCCCACATGTGCTGAAACTCCTGAAGTCTGAGTACCTGAAAGCCGGTGCTCCACCACACTGAGTAGCCCGTTAACCACAACAGAGAAAAGCCCTGTGCAGCAAGGAATACCCAGCACAGCCAAAAATATAAATGAATGACAATTAGTTTTTCATGTCATTTTTGACTCACAAAGTTGATTTCACAACTTACGAGTTGATCTTCATGAGTAGTTTGAAAAATACTGCCCTAGTCTATGGTGCGGCAAAGGATGAAAACCAGAAAGGTTTTCTCCCTGGACCCGGCTCAAGAACTTTGCCAATCTATTTCAGATTATTTCCACACTTCTTTTTCATTCATTCACTTATTCCCTCATTTCACTTATTAGAGGAATAGCTATGAAGTCCCTACCATGAGTTGGGCACTCGAGTCCATTATTAGGAAAACACTGATGGGCAGGCTAGATTCCAGAGCTCACAGAACTAACCAATTCTAAGGAAACTCGAGTCAGAGGAGATCTAAACCCCAAGAGAGGTGCAGTGGTGGCGTGAGGAAGGAGGTCAAATGTGCCCTTATATCACGGCACTGGGGGAATCACTTACTCAACAGTTTCTTGGTGGTAACAATGAATGCAATTTTCAGAAAGGAAGACACTGTATTTGGTTCTGCTAATAGATGAGGAATGAACACAGTCTCTTCACTGCTGCTCATCTGAAAATGTTGGGTGGGGAACACAAAGGATTACAATAGTGCAACAGATTCACATAACCATTTTGAGTTGTAGAGGGTTAAGGGATAGTTACAGAGAAGGCAATGGCGACCCACTCCAGTATTCTTGCCTGGAAAATCCCATGGACAGAGGAGCCTGGCAGGCTACAGTCCACGGGGTCGCAAAGAGTCGGACACGACTGAGCAACTTCACCTTCACTTTTCACTTTCATGCATTGGAGAAGGAAATGGCAACCCACTCCAGTGTTCTTGCCTGGAGAATCCCAGGGACGGGGGAGCCTGGCAGGCTGCCGTCTATGGGGTCGCACAGAGTCAGACACGACTGAAGCGACCTAGCAGCAGCAGCAGCAGCAGCAGCAAGGGATAGTTAAATACAGAGGAAATGGAGACTATAAGTAGGAGGAAACGGCAGAAAATGAGGGCAAACATTGGGGAAGGAGCCTGGTTGCGGGCAAATATTTTTGCAGACTAGGAAGAGATTTGAGTGTTTTTATCAGGCTGAGGGAAAGGAACCAGTGGAGAGGTCAAGATAGGTTATGATTAATTGATGTATTAAGGTGTTGGTGGATCTGGGGATGAGGTGAGGAAGTGAAAGATTTCATCTGGGAAAGAGTAACTAGCCTGCTGACCATTTTATGGATAAAACAAAGCATTAACAGTCAAAGTCTGCAATATTATTGAATTTATTACAAAGAGCAAAAAAATATTATTTGATATGGTGGGCATTTTTTCATTAGCTATCTTTTCTCATTTTCTTGAATGACATAGAGATAGCAAGTTTTCCTGAAATTACTTCTTCAGTTATAAGTCCTCCTGCCTCATCCCTTTATTTCATTGATTTTTTTTCCTTTGGGCCTGCCAAAATGACATCATCTTTCACGCGTAGCCCTTTATTTTTAAACTTGTACTTGAAGAATAGTATATACATAGCAACGTAAAGGAAACAAAAGTGTACAGTTTGATGAATTGTTCACAAAATGAGTACATCTGTGTGCAGCATGTGGCCCTTTTAAGAAACAACATTACCAGCACTCCAGAAGACATCTCCAGACCCCTACCAGTTATTCTCTATCCATCCAAGGGTAACCACTACCCTGACTTCCAACAAGGGGTACACTTCTTTTTAAAGTCTTTATTGAATTTGTTACAACACTGTTTCTGTTGTTTATGTTTTGGTCTTTTTTAGCTCCCCGACCAGGGATCCAACCTGCAACCGCCTGCATCGGAAGACAGAATCTTAACCACTAGACTGCCGGTTAAGTCCCAAGGGGCACACGTTTAGACAAGAAAATAATCTAAGCTCTCTAACAGATAAATATTACTGTTAGAGAGTAATAAATAAATCCACGTGCATGAAGGTATTTCTTTAAAAGTTGTCCAAACAGGGAAACTATTTCCAATCTGTTCTTAGTTGTTTACTCAAATGCTTCCCTCACTCCTATATTGTTTGCCCAGTTGGAGTAAAAGTGAAGAATAGACCAATCAGAAGGCTTTTTCCTGGAAGACTCCCCTTAGAAACAAACATTTTGAAATGAAATGGGAGATAGAATTGAAACCAAATGTGAACCACCTTTTATATAATAAGTAACCTGTATCTAGCTATTGTATACATCTGCATTTTGGTATCTTTTTCTAAAGCCCAGGATATATTTTCATATTACTTCCAAAATGAAACTCAAAAACTACAGGAAAGTCAAAACAATCCACAGTTACTATCTAGAGAGACCACTGTTTATAACAGTGAAATACAGGAAACATCTTAATGTCCATAAACAGTAATATTTCAATGCCCATCAATCTGTAAGTGAAAAAAGTGTCAGAACTATTAGCATAAAACTATCTCACTCGTTAAAAATGCACAGGTGAAAAAAATTTGGACATTTATTTTTTAATCCAAAACCACCTTCTTTGATCTCACATAGACATGATTTAAATGTTTTTTTTCAGAGTAATTAAGAACACTTTAATACTTTGAGAGACAATGCTATTTGAGAACAATGACAAAGGCTTATTTTTCATTTATTCAATGCATATGTATTGGTAAATAATGCTTTGGAAGCCAACACTCAAATGTCTTGTGGAAACATCAGGTATTTAGATATTACATATAAAATATATTATGCACTAATTCATAATTTTCAGCATGTCATTCTCTTTTGTCATTAAAGTGTCACTAAGCCAAGTGTCACTTATTCAGATATATTTATATGAGAAGCTGACCTGGAGATTCAGCTAGAGTAGTTAGCAGTGAGGAGAGGGAGTGAAGAAGAGGGAGGAGAGAAAGGGGAGGGGAGGAGGAGGAAGAGAGAGGGGAGGATCGAGAATGAGATGAAATTTTCTTTCCACATACGTATCAATATTTACCTGGATTATTGCATTTACACATATAAATTATTTACTTCAGGTCTCTTCTACTAGATTACACACTCTTTAAAGGTAAGGATAATGCCTTACTCCCTACCTTCTAGGATACTGCTCAGCACTATACCTGAGCCAACATTTACATAATGGTACCTAGAAACCCATAGTAGTAACTGAATATTTTCAAAAGCAGGTCCTTTTTTTAAATGGATATTTCCATCTGAATGATTTATTTAGCAACTGTGGAAGATTTTCTTTTCCAAAGATGACCACCAAGATATGTTCCATCCCTCACATCTCCTTGTTTGGTAAGGTGACACTCCTCCCATCAAATAGTGTGGCCAGTGTCCCCACCTCTCAAACCTGGGCCAACCTCTGTGATGGCCTCAATCAATACAATCCAGTGGCGAGTGGTGCCATATGATTTCCAAAGATAGGTCAGAAAACACCTTGGACTTCTGCGTGGTCCTCCTGGGACACCTGCTCTTGGAAGCCGGCCGTTCTGCAAGGAAGCCAAGCTGGTTTACGGAGAGGCCACATGCAGGTGTTCCAGCCAACAGCCTGAGCTGAAGTCCCAGTTTCAGCCAGCATCCACTGCTAGATGTGGGAGTGAATCTCTGGATGACACTCCTGGCCCCAAGCTGTTCTCAGCTGCTGCTGCGAGGAGAAGGAAAAGGGTGGCCTCCCTGTGCCCTATCCAAATTGTAGATTCAGGAGCATAATAATTGTTTTAAGCCACCTATACATACCTATGGGCTTCCCAGGTGGCGCAGTGGTAAAGAATTCACCTGCCAACACAGGAGACACAAGAGATGCGGGTTCAATCTCTGGGTCAGAAAGATGCCCTGGAGAAAGAAATGGCAACCCACTTCAGTATTCTTGCCTGGAGAATGCCATGAACAGAGGAGCCTGGCGGGCTACAGTCCATGGGGTCACAAAGAATCAGACACCACTGAACATGCACATACTACACGCTATACTTCCCTGTACTAACAGGTAGCTCGCTGTGTCTCAGTAAGTGAGCAGAACAGATCCCACTAGTTCACACACCAATGGAAATGGAGGAAAGGCTCAGGGCCTTCAGAGTCCCCCCCAATTCCTTCTGTTTCCTGTTCTTAATCCAGGCGTATTGAGGAGCATCATGGAAATGGAAGTAGGGTTAGAAACAGCAGGATGAGCCCAAACTAGGACAAACAGTCCCTGGAAAATTAATTAGAGCCCATTACATTTCAAACAGAAACACTAAAAATGCATTTGTGATGCCTGGATTTTTTTTCTCTTTTTTTCCTGAGAAAGGAGGCAGAAAGCAATATTTTCAGTGATCACCAAATGATTGTGACAACCTCTTCTAATGTCTTACTGATATGTTAAGAAACATGTTATAGGTATGGGAAGTTTAATTATCTAATGCTGGTATTTTGTGATCTTGTAATGAAGGACCTGTTGACTTGCTGTGGGACGATTTGCCTAAACTAACTGAATAATCAGTGTGGACAGAATGTGGTTACCGACCTCATCAACGCCTTTGACACAGTAAATCATATTGTGCTGAAAAATGATATAGGAGTGAAATGTGCGACGCAAGCACGGATGAGTTAACTGGCTGGTTCACGGACATAGGCTGCTTTCTTTCCTGGGAAATTACGTGTGACAGTTAAATTAACCTTAAGGGACTTGGAGGCTGGCAGAGATTTGCATATTTTTTTTCTATTCTTTATTTATGAACTGCCAAGTTCTTTCTAGAGTACAACAGTGGACTTTTATATTAACAATGAAATACATTATTTGGGAGGAAGCACTGAAAAATGAGATTGAAGAAACCAACTTGGGTCTTATCAACCATTTCAATCTATGAAAATACCTCAGCGTTTAACCTTGGGTGGAACTGCTTTGGCTTTTCAGTGAAGATAAAATGTAAGCTATTTTTTCTAATTAAGAACAAAAGGTCTAAATTAGATCCTAATTTTCCTTTTATTCCCATTTAAGTCAAACTACCTATTTTTGACTTTGAAAATGGCAGCTGTCAAGTTCACAAGTAGTCTGACTTTGGCCAACAGGGGTGTACTTCTTTAGTTATCCAACTGAACAAACGTGAGCCTTTCTACTTACTCTCTGGAAGTGGGATACCCGCTCTGATAAAGTTGGAAGAATTGGACATTGAGACCCTCTGCTCCTCCCTCTAATGTTTCCTTCCTGTTTTCTGTCTTCAACTCTGAGTGCAAGCTAATTTAAACAAACTACAAATCTGAATCCTAATCACATTTTTTAAAAGAATGTCAAGAATATTGTATTATGTGGTGCTTATATATTACGGTTATAAAGAACATTTAGCAACTAGGGAGATCTTACTGTATAGAACAGTACCCCAAACTGTAAGTAATTGTGATTACAACTATGCAAAGAAGTTGATTGGAAAAGGAAGGAAACATTTTAAAACGCTAACAATGATTGCATTATGATAGTATATTAACTTTTCCTTATTTTTCTCTACATTCTGTATATATATAAATGATAATGTAATTGCTAAGTTAACTGTACCTGTTAATAAAATTGGAAGAAAAGGAAAGGGGGGGGGGAACCAATTGGTAAGTACTTAATGCTTAAATCCAGCAGGAGAGAATAGAGACCGTGTTGAGCTACAGGCTAAAATTAAGTGACACGCAAGGATGGAGAAAGTCTTGACAGAGGTCCTTTCCATGTCGTATCACTCAGATCCAACAGGCACAGACACACAGACGACTTCCATCGTAACAGTGGACACATTCCCCTTACAGATAAACTACTTCCTCAAAAGAGTCTTTGCCTGACTTCTCCAGCTAATCCTCCACATTTTCAACCCTTCACACAAAGTGGAGTTTTAAAAAGGCATTCTGTTTATAAGGAGGCATGAATGATATCCTACTTTTTCATTTAGAAAAGGGCAAATGCAGGAATTGCAAGGCTGTTTTTGAGGAAATGAGAATCAGTCTACATGAAGAGCGATGACGAATAAATGAAGATGTGATACTGTCAGAGCTAAGTTTGGTTTTGAGAAAAAAAAAAAAAACTAAAACTAGCATAGGAAAGCCAGTAAGTGGTAGAAGTGGAATCTGCAAAATCGATGTAATTGAACCACAAACTTTAGAGACAAGTGTTGATAAAAACAAAAGTTAGGCTTTGAACAGAAATCAAATTAACCTGAAGTGGTTGGGAGAAAGGGGGTATTCTGTGTTTCCCAAGTGGTCTGGAGCTAGATATCTGCAGCCTTTATGATCTGCTCTTCTCTCACAACAAACTGTGGAAAATTCTAAAAGGGACAGGAATACCAGACCACCTTACCTGCTCCTGAGAAATCTGTATGCAGGTCAAGAAGAAACAGTTAGAACTGGACATGGAACAATGGATTGGTTCCAAATTGGAAAGGAATATGTCAAGGCTGTATATTGTCACCCTGCTTATTTAACTTACATGCAGAATACATCATGTGAAATGCCAGGCTGGATGAAGCACAAGCTGAAATCAAAACTGCAGAGACTAGTACAGCCACCATGGAGAATAGTGTGAAGATTCCTTAAAAAATTGGAAATAGAACTGCCATACGACCCAGCAATCCCACTGCTGGGCATACACACCAAGGAAACCAGAACTGAGAGAGACATGTGTACCCCAATGTTCATCACAGCACTGTTTACAATAGCTAGGAAATGGAAGCAACCTAGATGTCCATTGGCAAACAAATGGATAAAAAAGCTGTGGTACATATACACAATGGAATATTACTCAGCTATTAAAAAGAATGCATTTGAATCAGTTCTAATGAGGTGGGTAAAACTGGAGCCTACTATACAGAGTGAAGTAAGTCAGAAAGAAAAACACCAATACAGTATATTAATGCATATATATGGAATTTAGAAAGATGGTAACAATGACCCTATATGCAAGACAGCAAAAGAGACACAGATGTAAAGAACAGACTTTTGGACTCTGTAGGAGAAGGCAAGGGTGGGATGGTTTGAGAGAATAGCATTGAAACATGTATATTACCATATGTGAAACAGATCACCAATCCAGCTTTGATGCATGAGACAGGGTGCTCAGGGTTGAAGCACTGGGATGACGCTGAGGGATGGGATGGGGAGGTAGGTGGGAGGGGGGTTCAGGATGAGGTACACATGTACACCCATGGCTGATTCATGTCAATGTATGGCAAAAACCACTACAGTATTGTAAAGTAATTAGCCTCCAATTAAATAAATTAATTAAGAAAAAAAAGATTTTGGGGGAAATATCAATAACTTCAGATATGCAGATGACACCACCCTTATGGCAGAAAGTGAAGAAGAACTAAAGAGTCTCTTAATGAAAGTGAGACAGGAGAGTGGGAAAAGCTGGCTTTAAACTCAGCATTCAAAAAACAAAGACCATGGCATCCAGTCCCATCACTTCATGGCAAACAGATGGGAAAACAATGGAAACAGTGACAAACTTTATTTTCTTGAGCTCCAAAATCACTGCAGATGGTGACTACAGCCATAAAATTAAAAGGCGTTTGCTCCTTGGAAGAAAAGCTATGACCAGCCTAGATAGTATATTAAAAAGCAGAGATATCACTCTGTCGACAAAGATCCATCTAGTCAAAGCTATGGTTTTTCCAATAGTCATGTATGGATGTGAGAGTTGGACCATAAAGAAAGCTGAGCACTAAAGAAGTGATGCTTTTGAACTGTGGTGCTGGAGAAGACTCTTGAGAGTCCCTTGGACTGCAACGAGATCAAACCAGTCCATCCTAAAGGAAATCAGTCCTGATTTCAGTCCTGGAAGGACTGACGCTGAAGCTGCAGCTCCAATACTTTGGCCACCTGATGTGAAGAACTGACTCATTGGAAAAGACCCTGATGCTGGGAAAGATTGAAGGCTGGAGGAGAAGGGGACAACAGAGGATGAGATGGTTGGATGGCACCACCGACTCAATGGACATGAGTTTGAGCAAGCTCCAGGAGTTGGTGATGGACAGAGAAGCCTGGCACGCTGCAGTCCATGGGGTTGCAAAGAGTCAGACATGACTGAACGACTGAACTGAACTTCTCTCATAAGCATGTTATGAAACTGTAATTTATATGTGTACTTGGAATACAAATTCAGATTTTAGAGATTATCAAAAAGAAGTTCTTTCTCTCCTTGCTTAAGTAAGTTTAATCTTGGATGATTATGGTTTTCCTGTTCAGTATGCACTAACTGAAAAAGATTATTCTGGTTACAAGTAACTAATAATAGGTTAACACAAAATTTATATACAGTGTTGTTTTAAAATGTTCATTTTGCCTCCTACCCTGCATGAATTCAAAATAATTCCATCAAAATCATATTCATTTTCAAATATGAAAACCAGTATTCCTGAAATTCTAGCTGACATCTTTTAAACTTATCAGTATCATTATTTTGGGCATACATTTACTATAAAAACAAAGGACAAATCACACTATCCGGCAATGCCTTGCTTGAAGCCATTTTTTTTCCTGAAAAGTATCATTAAAAAGTATTTTTTTCTTAGCAAATCCATTTCATAGTCCTGATATGTGGCTGTACTAGTTCTTTGTTAATATCAACTGGGTAAAACAAATTGTTTATCCATTTCTCATCCCACCGTCATTTCTCTCTGACAAAAAAGTATGGGATAACTGTTTGCAGAAAACACCCTGTTAACGCTTTTTAAAAAATGTCCTCTTCTCCTTCTTTAAGTAAACAGTTCTAATCAAATTTTCCTCACCTTCTATGCAACATTCTTTCCCCTTCAGAAACAGCAGCTGTGTTCATCCAGAACTTCCAGTTTTTCCCCATGGAAGTTCCAGGCTCAGGACTCTATACGTACATGTGTGCATGCTAAGTTGATTCAGCTGTGTCTGACTCTGCTACCCCATGGACTGTAGCCCACCAGGCTCCTCTGTCCATGGGATTCTCCAGGCAAGAATACCAGAATGGGTTGCCATGCTCTCCTCCAGGGGATCGTCCCGACCCAGGGATCAAACCTGCATCTCTTAAGTCTCCTGCATTGGCAGGCGGGTTCTTTACCACTAGCACCAGCTCGGAAGCCCGGAGATGTACAGTCTACACCAATTATTTAACGAAGGACTACAGAGAATCTACTGACTGAATGTTTGTTATTCAACTGTTACACACATTTCAAACACGAGCCAAGTATTTTGGAGATAAATCACACATGAGTCAGGTACTTGACTCACACTTACTTTTGACAGTAATCCTTCTTAATGCTCTAATTTTATGATGTAATTTTAGTGGTGGAATTAACTTGGAACAACTCAAAATTATGTAATTAATTGCATTCAGCTTCAATTGTAATTACTGTTTGATCTCAGCCTGACACCCCAGCAGAAAGCCAGTACACACAGTGGCAGTCATGGTGGGGCGGAGGCCTTTCCAGGGGCTGGTTTGTATGGACTCACTAATTATATAAACTATATTTATCTTTGCTAAAAAAAAAAAAATCTCAGGAACTAATCAAGCATATGCCATTTATTTGGACATAAGGGCTTAGAGAAGTCAAGAGATAGAGAATAAAGGGAAATACTTTCAGCAATTCCTAATTATGTTTCCCTCAACATTCATTTTGAAAGGGTTTCGTTGATGTAATTTTTTAAAGTTTCTGTGGTCACATAAATTTGGTTTATGCTGGATTAAAAAATTAAATAAGTTTCTAGCGTTGCTTGGCCTTTAATATGTTAATATATGTTGTGAATCTCCAAGATGTGAGAAGTAAAGTGTTTCTCAAACTGTTTTAAACACAGAACACCCTCTCCTTTAAACAACAACTTCACTGAAGTATAATTTGCATGCCATGAAGTTCGCTTGTTTTAGGGTACAACTAAATGATTTTTAGCAAATTTACAGAGTTGTACCACCATCACTAAAATCTAAGTTTCGAATATTTTCACCACCTCAAAAACATCCCTTCTTCCCACATTTGCCATTACTCTGAATTCCCACCTCCAGCTCTAGGCAGCCACTAATCTACCTTCTGTCTGTAGATTTGCCTCTTCTGGAAGTTTTATATAAATGGAACCATACAATATTTGGTTTTTGTGTCTAGCTTCTTTCACTAAGCATGGCTTTAAGGCTGATTTATTTTGTAGCATGTATCAGGACTTCATTTCTTTTTACTGACAAACAGTATTCCAAATAGATATACCACATTTTTTTAATCCATTCATGTGTGGAAATTTGGATTGTTTCCAGTTTTTGGATACTGTGAATAATGCTATGGAACATTCATGTAGGAGTCTATGTTTGAACAACTTTTTGTATTTCTCTTGGGTATATATTGCATATTGAAGTTTTAAATCATACGATGAATTTATATTTAACTTTTTTTGTTTGTTTTCCATTTATTTTTATTAGTTGGAGGCTAATTACTTTACAATACTGTAGTAGTTTTTGTCATACATTGACATGAATCAGCCATGGATTTACATGTATTCCCCATCCCAATCCCATATTTAACTTTTTAAGAAACTTCCGAACTGTTTTTCCAAAATGACTGCACTATTTTGCATTTCCATCAGCAGTGAGAGTTTTAATTTCCCTACACCCTCACCAGCTAGTCATCCTCGGGGTAGTGTACTGTTATGCAACAGTGGGTTTGATTTGCATTCCCTGATGGCTAATAATGTTGAGCATCCTTTTATGTGTGTATTGGTCATTCATATGTATCTTTGCTCTATTCAAATTTTTTGCTTATTTTAAAATTGGGTCATTTTCTTGCACCGCAAGAGTTCCTTGGTCTTCTGGATATGATTTGCAAATATTTTCTCCCTTTTTTCATTTTCTTTTGGTGTCTTTTTAAGCACATATATTTTAAATTTTGCTGGAGTTCAGCTTATCAACTTTTTTCTTTTACTGCTTGTGATTTTTTTTTTTTTATTTCTAAGAAAGTCATGAAGATCTACTCCTATGTTTTCTTTTTAAAAAGTTTTGTCACTTAGCTCTAATGCTAATGCTAGATGGAATTTGAATAGGGTGGGATACTTTATTTGAATATATCTTTTTGCACATGGATATCCAATGGTCCCAGTACCATTTGTTGAAAAGACTACCTTTTTCCTGTTGAATTCCCTTGACACCTTTGTTGAAAAGCAATTGAGCATAAATATAAGAGTCTTTAATATGTTAATATATGTTGTGAATCTCCTACAGGGAGGATACAGAATGTTTCCCCAAATGTTTTTAACAAGGAATTCTACCTCCACCCCTCCCCACTTTTTCAAACACAGGCTTTCACAGCGGTTCTCACTGCTGTCCACAGCACAGACTTTAGGGAATGCTTCTCTAAGGTGCTCAGGGCTCTAACTTTTACTTGCAACTAAACTTGTTGCTTGTTTTTAGAGGCTGGGACCCGAGGCTGCAAAACCAAAGACATAATTTCTAGCAATATGCTTACAGTAAGTACTTAAGACAACTCACTATGCAGACATGTATGTAAAGGATGTTGGAAATATTTGGTATTGAATTAGATTCATATTTTACACACAGAAACAAAATGAGTTTTCTCATAGGCATAACTGATGAAACTTTGGAAGCAGGGAGAATTTTGCAGTTGTGTTTTACATTTTTAGGGCAATGCAGCTTACCTGATCATGACATCTGACAGGAGTGAAAATCAGTAATAAGTTGTCATAGTAAAGAAGATCTATTTACATACACTTTATCATATATATACATACACGCCTACAGACACGTATCTGTTGGAAATGTACTGTTTTCAAACTAGCAGATTTGTCCTAATGCTTTTATTTAATCAACTATAAGGTACACTGTTGGATAACTGTTTAAATGACCTTGTTAGAATGACAATATTATCACTTTAGTATTGTATTATTCAAACACACACAAGTACAAAAATAAAAAGTGGAATTAAAATTACTGTCTTTATCATCCAATATTTATCTGCAGAGCAAGAAAAATACAGATAAAAGTCAACAATGAGGGGAGAAAAGATGAACAAAACACTTTCATGGGGAGAATGTGTCATCAAAAATGTAGAAAAGCAGACCCAAGGAGCTCTGTCAATGCTCTAAAGACGAAACCTGGTGGATGTCACTGACAGACAGACAGGCAAACTACTCCAGTGAATGCCTGAGGTTCTAGAAACCCACGTAAAACGACAGTATAAACCAAACATGTAGGCGTGCTACCAACATAGGATGAGGTGCATTCAGTACCCTAACCGATATGTTGATTTCTCTCACCAAGCCTCTTTGTTAGTGATTTACTGTTCTTTTTAAAAGCCTCATTTTGTTTTCTGAAGATTTAAGATGGCATTATCTTGCCTTGTCTAAAAGAAATCATTGCATACCTAAGTTTCCGAATACATAATAATATTTTTCTTTTGGATATTCTATTATGCCAAACAAAATTTATAGCAGAAAAATACATTTTCTTGTAAAACTGTAGGCATATTTAGGTCAGGATTCAAAAATGTAAAGCCTTGGCTCCCTCTCGGTCAGGGTTTGTATTCTATCTAGTTTTGAGCCTTAACTGCCCTTGTCCATTTCTAGGCTCCCTACACTTTTAAAGTAACTTAAGAGTTCATTTTAGTTTAAATCTGAAACTTTTTTCAGACTGGATTTTAGTAATTAGCTAATTTAGGACAATTTACTTGTATTTTATTTTTTTCATTTGTTACTGAAACCACGCCCGATGCTTGCTCAGCATTTTAGACTTTTTTTCCCCCCAAGCATACTTGGAAATATCCAAGCTCCTTCCCTCTAAAGTGCCACTTAACAGATTTTGTATTTATCTGTTTTTGGCCTGTGTGTGTTCTCATTGTTTCTCCTCTTAAAGGTTATGTTAGGCTTACCTACGAGACCCTGCCGTCGAGGGAGTGGCGCTCAGCGTGGACGGTACCAAGTTGAACAGTTTTTACAAGTCTGCCCTCCGTGACCTTGTGAACCTCGGGCGCGCGGTGGGCGGGTGTTGATGACGTCACGGCCCAGATGCTCGGACCCGCAGTGACCTCCTACGAGCCCCGCGGGTGTGTGTGGGTGGAGCAGGGAGGGAGAGAGTTAGGATTTGACATCGTCGTGGGGCATCCGTGTTTCTGCCCACGGGGTAAATCTCGTTTTAGCCGGGTCCCCATCCCTGCTCCAGGAGGAAATAAAACTCCCTCCCACGTGCGCCCCTGGACAGTTTCAGAATGAGAGGGGGTAGGAGGAAGATCAGAGCCTGCTGCGAGCAGGAAGTCATTCCCCAGGCGCTGGAAATAAGGGGCAGGAATTCGCCGCCAGCTCCCAAGAGTATCAGTGTACAGGAGATTTTCCTCCCCAAAGTAAGATACCTTCAGTGGGACTAAAGAGATACCTCTCAAGGAGCACCCTGGAGCCGGCACCCGTGTAGGGACCAGGAGAACTTGGAAAATTTGGGAAGAATTCACTCAATTATGGGGATATTCTATTGCACACCTGGCTAAGATTTTTACAAGAGTAAAGAGGGATTGGAAATGAATCTGTTTGTAGTCACATATCAACTAGATAGTGTAAAATGTTTGTAGTTCTTATTCTGCAGTGTCGGTTCAATCATTACTACCATCAGTTACTCCTTTTGTTGTCTTTATAAAGCTCTGGTGTGAAGAGCTACCATGTTGTTACGGATACATGTTTGGGCTGGCAAAACTCCCACATCACTCTAAGTGACTAGTGGGCTGTTTTTCTGTCTGTTTACTTCAGTGCTGCACCTAACACCTGCAATAACAAATACAATGAATGATGACATGAGTGAAAAATGACCAGCAAATGGGTAAAGTAAATTACAGTAAGCTGACAATATCTTCCCATTTAGTGACTTGCACTCTTCCATCTCCATTCCTTCTATTTACTTTGGGAAGAGAAAAGCCCTTTGAACCCAAACATTTATTGACCCCAGAACCAGACAAGTCACAGAAGAGGCCGGAGGGAAGGCCACTCTCTCCAGCATCTACTTCTACCCTGAGTAGAATTGCAGGGAGTGACTGCTCAGGAGAATTTAAGCAAAGTTGGCAGTTTTCCGTGACGCAGCTAAAAGAATGGACTTGGAAACCACCCTCATACAGCCAGTTATTGAAAACATAAGTACAATATATTTACCAATTGAATGTGAATGATGTTTGAATTGTTCTCACTGCTGTTCTTTCTTATAGATTCTCTTTAATTACCTGAAATAAATGTATGCATTTTGGTTAAATAAAAAGAAGGAAGGAGGACTTTCCTGGTGATCCAGTGGTTAAGAATCCACCTGCCAGTGCAGGGGACACAGGTTTGATCCCTGGTCTGGGAAGATTCCACATGCCCTGGGACAACTCAACCCATGTACCATCACTACTGAACCCAGGAGATGCAATTACTATAGCCTGGGTCCCTAGAGCCTTGAAAAGAGGCCATTACAATGAGAAGGCTGAGCACCGCAGCTAGAGAGGAGCTCCTGCTGATCACTTGAAAAAGCCCATGTGCAGCAATGAAGGCCAAAAATTAATTAATTAATTTTTTAAAAGGACGGAAGAGGTAGGTTGTGAAATGAACAGAAATAGAGGCACCTATCTTGAAAGTATCCTGATACTCTGAGGTGGAAAAAAGAATTCCCCTGCTTATATATAACCAGTTTATTGACACTTCCTTTATTATTTGTTTTCTAACTTTTAGAAGTGCAGACAGCAAGATGTTTTCAAGGATTACAAAATTTTACACTTGATCTTAGCCAAAAGGCTGAGAAGCGGTTGATCAAAAAATTTTAAATTAGTCTGAATTTCTAGGAAGTTGGAGAATTTGAGAGTATCTACAAAGTGAGGTTCATGGTGGTAAAACTTGGATTTCAGTGTTGTTTGAAAGGCAAGTAGTATTTCTATGTACTCATGTGTATATTACTCTATAATCACTTACCATCTGTCTGAACCAGCTCTTAACCTCAGTTTTACACTGCTTTGGGGAAACATCATGCTTTTGATACCCAAGAAACTAAAGTTTATTCCAAAAAATAGTAAATAGGTTTTGAAACTCTCAAAGTATTTGTTCTGCATAGAAAGTGAAAGGAGCTCTTTTGTTTGAGAAATAGTGGTGGTTAAAGATGACTGTAAGTTCTGTCATCACCTCCCTTCCCTCAAAGGTGGAATTTATTTCCCCTTACTTTGACTAGGGACTGACTGTGCATATGTGTGTGAGCTCAGTCTCTTGTCGTGTCTGACTCTTTGTGACCCTATGGACTGTAGCCCACCAGGCTCCTCTGTCCATGGGGTTGTCCAGGCAAGAATACTGGAGTGAGTTGCCATGCAACTTTCAGGGGACCTTTCTGACCCAGCTATCGAACCCAAGTCTCCTTCATCTCCTGCATTGCAAGTGGATTCTTTACTGCTGAGTCACTGGGAAAGCCCATGGGCTAATTCTGGGACTACTTAATTAATAGAAGATGGCACAGAGAGGATGTGCCTGGTCTAGGCCTAGGCCTTATGAAGGCCTGGTGATTTCCATTTTGTATTTCCTTTGGGGAGCCCCAACTACCACACAGAGAGACCATATCCCCTGCATGGAGAGAGAAGAGACAGCCTGCCTGCCTGCCTCCTGGGGTGAGAGGAGGTCTCCCCACGCCTCCAGTTCCAGCCATCCTTTGGATGACTCCAAAAGAGACCAGCAGAACTGCCAGTTGAACTGTCAACATCTAGAAAGCCATATCTAGGAAGCAAACAAAGTGGCTGCCGTTTTAAGTCATTAAGTTTGGGGTAATTTGTTCTGTAGCATGAAATAACCTAAATAGGAAGCAAGTCATTCACGGTCACCTATAACTCTTGGTTCATAGGGAGTGGCTTTGCCTTATAGAAAAGACAGCTAGATGGGTTTCTGGCTGATACATTATTGTGAGTTGCAAAGGACTTGGGCAAGAGTTCCCTTAGTTAGGGAGGGTATGGAGATGGACTCAGAAAAGATGGTGCAGAGGGCTCAGTAGGGAGTAGGGGGCAAGAAGGGACCTTCTGGGCCTGGGATTCTGGTGGGAGATATGAGGAACCAAAGAAAAAGAGCTGTAAATAAAACCAGTGACCAAGGAGGAGTATAAGAGGTGCGTGGGTGGAGGGGTGAACAATAAAAATCTGTGCATGATTACTCACATAAAAAGTTTATGCAGGGGCAGTGGAGAGATGAATTAGGTGTTCAAAATTAATATATACACACTACTATATATAAACTAGGTAAACAACAAGGACCTACTGTATAGCACAAGGAACTATATTCAATATCTTGTAATAACCTATAATGGAAAAGAATCTGAATTAGAATATATATATATAATAAGAATATATATATATCTGAATCACTTTGATATACAGTTGAAAATACCATAACATTGTAAATTAATGATGCACCTCAATAAAAACTTTATTTATATGCTACATTAAATTATCTACCCCACTACACTTTTGGAAATACTGCCTAGAGATAACACCCTTTTAATACCTCATGGCTCCTTCTGAAGAATTTCTTCATGAGAAAGTAAATACATTGGGATTTTCTCATTTTTTAAAAGACTGAGATATGTTTTCTTACATAATGAAACTCAGATCTTTCTTCATTGCTCCATGTAGCAGTCACACTTAGCCCCATCAACATGGTTACACAGACACATGCACATGCTGAGAAACAACACACACAAACCCAGGCACACACACAGTCCCAAACATACATTCTTAAAATGGATGTTTTTCAAATTGGCAAAAAGGAAGAAAATTTATCAATTTTTATACTTATAAAATGTCCTAATATTTGTCAATTTAATGAGGGAAATAAGTTTATTCATGTTTTTCAAATATGTCAGCATAAAACTGTATAATTTTTAAAATCATATATATCCTTGATTTGCATAACTTCCTTAACATTTAACTATAAAGATGAGATTTCATGGCTAGCCTTTTTTGAAAAATCAAAGTGAAAGTAGGCTCATTGGAGAAAACGGTTCTTCTTGTTTTAAAAAATTTCAATTTTTCCCATCTCTTGAAACCTTGGGTTATGGACACAGCAGCATATAATTTTGCCTGAGACATCTTAAGTAATTCTTTGAATCACACTGTCTTTGCTTGTAAAAAGGGTTTTTATCTGCTTCAGAACAGGATCACTGCCATAGGATAATCCATGTTTAAAGAACTCCATAAACTACAGAAGAGAATAACTTGGTTAAGTCTTAAAGATTTAACATACAGTGTTTCATTTCATAATTTTAAAATTATTTATTGTTAAGACTGTTTTTTCCTTTACACAGTGGTTACAAGAGCATTTTCTTACAATTCTTAAGCAGTTCATTATTTGGGTTTTGGTTTTAAAATATCCTGGATTTTTAAAAATTGCATTTTTTCTGAGTACTATCTACCCCTTTTGCATTTTATTATATGATAGATTTCTCCTATTCTTTTTATATATTTATCATGAATCGGTGGGATTTTAGAACTGTGAGCGGTCATGGCAGTCCCTTAGTTCTTATCTAAACATTTCATTTGGTAATGGTGACCCAGAGAGAGTCATTTTTGCATGTGATTTCTCCAAGATATCTCATTTCTATGATGCAGCAGCTCTTTTAGCAGAGGGAACATTGTGCCCTAGAGGTGAACCACAGCCCAAACACCATCACTGACCTTTCCTGGAGCAAACCTTCTCCAGAATGCAGAAGATTTAGAAATACCACGTGTTGAGACCTGATCATCCCAAGTCCTGCCCTTGGAAACATCTGTACAATTGCATGGCACCATGGCACGATCACCGTGGCAGAGTGAGCACATCACTGAAGGTTGCCCACCCTGAGCTGAGACATACACTGGTGGTGAAGTTCCTGCTCTTCCTATTTTTGCACTTTGTCTTGGTCCCTGATACACTTGGGTGGAAAGCAGCATGTTACAACTGAAAAGGCTCTGTATAGAAAGTTCTGCCACCTGTGAGGTGTGTGATCCCAGGCAAGGCACTTAACACCTTTAGTTCTTAATAGACTGGATTAGTATGGCAGAGAGTGAAGAGGAACTAAAAAGCCTCTTGATGAAAGTGAAAGAGGAGAGTGAAAAAGTTGGCTTAAAGCTCAACATTCAGAAAACTAAGATCATGGCATCTGGTCCCATCACCTCATGGGAAATAGATGGGGAAACTGGAAACAGTGGCTGACTTTATTTTTGGGGGCTCCAAAATCACTGTGGATGGTGACTGCAGCCATGAAATTAAAAGACACTTATTCCTTGGAAGGAAAGTTATGACCAACCTAGATAGCATATTAAAAAGCAGAGACATTACTTTGCCAACAAAGGTCCGTCTGGTCAAGGCTATGGTTTTTCCAGTGGTCATGTATGGATGTGAGAGTTGGACTGTGAAGAAAGCTGAACGCCGAAAAACTGATGCTTTTGAACTATGGTGTTGGAGAAGACTCTTGAGAGTCCCTTGGACTGCAAGGAGATCCAACGAGTCCATCCTAAAGGAGATCAGTCCTGGGTGTTCATTGGCAGGACTGATGCTGAAACTGAAACTCCAGTACTTTGGCCACCTCATGTGAAGGGTTGACTCATTGGAAAAGACCCTGATGCTGGGAGAGATTGGGGGCAGGAGGAGAAGGGGGCAACAGAGGATGAGATGGCTAGATGGCATCACCAACTCGATGGGCATGAGTTTGAGTAAACTCCAGGAGTTGGTGATGGACAGGGAAGCCTGGTGTGCTGCGATTCATGGGGTCGCAAAGAGTTGGACACGACTGAGCAACTGAACGGAACTGAACGGAACTGAAGATAAATGAGAAAAAAACAATTGAAGCTTGTGTGTGTGTCCTCAGTTGTGTCTGACCCTTTGTGACACTGGACTGTAGCCTGCCAGGCTCCTCTCTTCATGGGATTTTCCAGGCAGGAATATCAGAGTGGGTTGCCATTTCCTTCTCCAGGGATTATCTGTCACTGTTTCCATTGTTTCCCCATTTATTTGCCATAAAGTGATGGGACCGGATGCCATGATCTTAGCTTTCTGAATGTTGAGTTTTAAGCCAGCTTTTTCACTCTCTTCTTTCACTTTCATCAAGAGGCTCTTTAGTTCTTCTTTGCTTTCTGCCGTAAGGGTGATGTCATCTGCATATCTGAGGTTATTGATATGTCTCCCTGCAATCTTGATTCCAGCTTATGCTTCATCAGCCCACCATTTTGCATGATGTACCCTGTATATAAGTTAAATAAACAGGGTGACGATATACAGCCTTGACATACTCCTTTCCTGATTTGGAACCAGTCCATTTTTCCATGTCTGGTTCTAAATGTTGCTTCTTGACCTGCATTCAGATTTCTCAGGAGGCAGGTCAGGTGGTCTGGTATTCCCATCTCTTGAAGAATTTTCCACAGTTTATTGTGATCCACACAGTTAAAGGCTTTGGCATAGTCAATACAGCAGAAGTAGATGTTTTTCTGGAACTCTCTTGCTTTTTCTATGAGCCAATGGATGTTGGCAATTTGACCTCTGGTTCTTCTGTCTTTTCTAAATCCAGCTTGAACATCTGGAAATTCTCGGTTCATGTACTGTTGGAGCCTCCCTTGGAAAATTTTGAACATTACTTTGCTAGCTTGTGAGATGAGTACAATTGTGTGGTAGTTTGAACATTCTTTGGCACTACCTTTCTTAGGGATTGGAATGAAAACTGACCTTTTCCAGTCCTGTAGACACTGCTGAGTTTTCCAACTTTGCTGGCATATTGAGTGCAGCCCTTTCACAGCATCATCTTTTAGGATTTGAAATAGCTCAACTGGGATTCCATCACCTCCACTAGCTTTGTTTGTAGCGATGTTTGTAAGGCCCCCCTTGACCCCACATTACAGGATGTCTGGCTCTAGGTGAGTGATCAGATCATTGTGGTTATTCTGGGTCATTAAGATCCTTTTTGTATGGTTCTTCTGTGTAGTCTTTCCACCTCTTCTTAATATCTTCTGTTTCTGTTAGGTCCATACTATTTATGTCCTTTATTGTGCCCATCTTTGTATGAAATATTCCCATGTTATCTCTAATTTTCTTGAAGAGATCTCTAGTCTTTCCCATTCAATTGTTTCCCTCTATTTCTTTGCATTGATCACTGAGGAAGGCTTTTCTTGGGCTCCAGAATCATTGCAGTTGGTGACTGCAGGCATGAAATTACAAGACACTTGCTCCTTGGAAGAAAAACTATGACAAACCTAGACAGCATATTAAAAAGCAGAGACTTTACTTTGCCCACAAAGATCTGTCTAGTCAAAGCTATGGTTTTTCCAGTAGTCATGTATGGATGTAAGAGTTGGACCATAACAGAAAGCTGAGCACCGAAGAATTGATGCTTTGAACTGTGGTGTTGGAGAAGACTCTTGAGAGTCCCTCGGACTGCAAGGAGATCAAACCAGTCAATCCTAAAGGAAATCAATCCTAAATATTCATTGGAAGGACTGATGCTGAAGCTGAAGCTCCAATATTTTGGCCACATGATAAGAAGAACTGACTTATTAGAAAAGACCCCAGTGCTTGGAAAGATTGAAAGCAGGAGGAGAAGGGGATGATAGAAGATAAGATGGTTGGATGGCATCAGTGACTCTATGGACATGAATTTGAGCAAGCTCCAGCAGTTGGTGATGGACAGGGAAGCCTGGCGTGCTGCAGTTCATGGGATCGCAAAAAGTCAGACACGACTGAGTGACTGAACTGAACTGTACTTGGTTGCCTTGCCATAATTCGGCCTTCCTTGCTGCCCCTTTTGTTGTTCAGTTGTGCAGTCATGTCCGACTCTTTGCGACCCCATGGACTACAGTACACCAGCCTCTCTGTCCCTCACTATCTCCCAAAGTTTACCCAAGTTCATGTCCATTGCATTAGTGATGCCATCTGGCCATCTCATCCTCTGACGCCCTCTTCTCCTTCTGCCCCTTAAGCCAGAAACAAAAAGAATGGAGGGGGGAATTCATGGAAGATTGTGGTCTATCTAGTGGAAGGATGAAAGTGTTGTGAAGTTGGGGCTATGGAAAGTAGAGAACACATTTATTATTATTTTTAAAATAATAAGAATGAATAGCAATAAGCATGGGAAAAGGGGAAAAAAGCATATTTTTGAGAAGGAAGTCAAGATATGAGGATTTAAAACATGATGTGGGGATTGTGTAGGAGACTGCCTTTCTAGTTCATCTCAAAGCCCTTTCTCAGAGAGGGACCCTCCTCCCTATATGAAATCAACATCCTCAACTCTGGGTGACTGGCTCAGGGGTGGACATGTGACAGAGTTGATCAGTCTCATATTTGCCCTCACACTTGGCTATGAGATTCAGTGTGTAGTGTTCCTGGAACTAAGGTGATGTAAATTAAACTCTTCTCTGACTTCACTGATCACATGTTCAGAGGAGCAGCAGAACAGGTCTGCAGAGGTGAAAAGGTAAGGGCTCCTGAAGAAAAATAGAAACAAAAGGCAGAAATGGGGAAAGCACGCTGTCTCACTCCTGACGACCTTTGAATTTGGAACCAAGTCCTTTCTGGGCCAGGGTGCACCTGCCCTTGGGTGCCATGAAATATGCTTATGGCCCTGAATCCTGACAGTAAACTCCCTGGGTAAACATTGTTAAGGCATCATATAAAAGGGGGTGGGAACATTCTTGTCTAGTTTAGGCTAATGGGGAAGATCAGTAAAGATAAAACATGTCCTTAGTCTGGAAGTTTGGTTGTTAGACTGCAGAGGAAAGCGTGGAATCCCAGAAAAATTGAAGCTGTCAGTTTCACAAGGTCTTTGCAAAAGCTGCCCCAAACCAGCCCCACCCCCCATATCCCCATCTCTCTTCCTTCCAGCTCTGCTCATGGTTGGCGCCTTCTTAACCAGTGCAAGTGTTAGTCCCTGAGTCCTATCCGACTCTGTGCGACCCTATGGACTGTAACCCACTGGGCTCCTCTGTCCATGGGATTCTCCAGGCAAGAATACTGGAGTGGGTTGCCATTTGCTTTTCCAGGGGATCTTCCTGGAAGATCCAGGAATCAAACCTAGACCCAGGGATCAAACCTAGGTCTCCCGCATTGCAGGTGGATTCTTTACCATCTGAGCCACAGGAGAAGCTCATTAAAGCAGGTGGAAGTGATGCTAAATAAAGTCAGCACCTCAGGGAGACCTTCCCTCCTCCGTCCCAGTGCTTCTATCCCTAAGTTTCCTCAGACCATAAAGAAATACACTAATGATTTCCAAATAAGCACATTCCACAAAATGAGGATCGTTTGATTAGATTTAATAATAAACTTATTAACATTATCCTCCATCCTTATTTCAAGTTTCAGCTAGTAGATTAGCTAAGAATGTTTCGCTCCCATTCTTCAACTCACTCCTAAGCTGTCATCACCCCCTCAGTTCTATTAGGTCAAAACTTATGGTTCAATACTGAAAACTACAGTCAGTCTTTTGGATTTTTCTAAGCATGTCTTGGATGCTCAAGAGATGACCTCTGCTTTCCACTTGATCTTAGGTAAAAGAGATGATATTATCTAAAAACTTCTCTCCATAAGGAAAGCTAGCAACACCCCCAGCTCTGATGCCTCCCCCAGTGATACGAGTAACACAGAGTAGAAGACTAAAAGCTCTAAACAGCTGAAAAGTGCTTCTCCAGGTGCTCTTTTCCATGGTGGTCTCCATCCACCTCCCCAACCCCCATACCCCCCGCCACACACGCTAATCAATGGGATGGAAGGATGACGAGGGAGAAAGGAGAGGGAATTCCATCTTTGCCGCCTGTGTCCTGGGTGTGCTGGGGTCAGTTATTCAGCCTATGCCATCCTCAGGCTCCTCACCTGTACAATGGGTCAGTGTTAGTCCTTCAGTCATGTCCAACTCTTTGGGACCCCATGGACTGTAGCCTGCCAAGCTCCTCTGTCCATGGGATTTTCCAGGCAAGGATACTGGAATGGGTAGCCATTCCCTTCTCCAGGGGATCTTCCCCACTCAGGGTTTGAGCTGTGGTCTCCCCATTATGGGCAGATTCTTTACTATCTGAGTCACCAGGGAAGTCTATACAATTGTGCAGTAGTAATAATACAGTGGGTGAGAGAGTCTTATAGGGTCAATATGAGGATGGCAAAAAAATAAATACATATAAGGATGGCAGATAATATATGTAACTTTATTGCTCGGCATCTTGCACACACACAAAAAAATGCCAGCTATTCTTTTTTTTATCCAAGCAGAGAAGCCCATCTGGACACTCAGTCTATCACTCTTGTCCATTCAGACCTCTCTCCTAACGTAGCCCTCATCCTGAGTCTTATCTTCTGTCTCTGGACACTATTACAGCTTCCGCTAAATAATGTGTCCTGCCCAATAAAGTTGTTTTCTAGTGTGACAGTGTCCCAAGTCCCATTTTATAAGTTTTTCCTCTTTTCCTCATGGTAATGAGGTCCAGATATAGTGTTGTTGCTTTTATTTTTCTAAGAAAATATATTGCTTCCTTCCTATGTAAATAGCACATGTGCTTAGAATTATTTGGTGATCAATACTAATTAGGTATTCTATTCGGTGGATGTTTAATGCTTTAATTCTAGACTTTCATCTAGTTAATTTGAATTGGTTAACCCAAACTCTATATGGATTAAATAGTCTTCTTTTTGTTTGAAGAAGCAAGGCATGCAATAACGTTAATGGCAAAATGTTGTCTATAAATTCAATTAAAATGAATTCTGTTGAGACAAAACCTAGAATCCTGTGAAAAATTCTTATCATCTCTCTTTCTCTCCCTCCCTCATCCCTTCAATCTTATTTTCTAATAAATGTTATTCAGACTTGAAACTCTACTGGGAAATTTCACTTTTGGTTTTGAGAAATGTCATCTGCCAGTGGTGGGAATATCACAGTTTTTAAGCAGAGATAATAACCTCTCTCACACATGTTAAAAAGAGTCACAGGGCATTCTCCCTCACTGCTAAATTCTGTAAAAGGAAAAAAAAAAAGACTACCCCCTGGACTAAATTAATGAAAAGGGTTTTCCTACGAGGAAAATCTTTTTAGAAAATTAAAAGAAGCACAAAGATTTGAAAATTGCCGTCACTCAGCAGAAGGACAGAACTTCCCCATAGCATCTGCTCGGGTAGAGCTCATCAGCCCCTTCTTTCCTTCCCCTCTTCCCCCTTCCTTGGGACAGGTCATCAGGGAAAATGGCTCTGGCCATGACCAAACATCCTTTTTTCCCCTTCAGTTTCTCAATTCAGTTCAGTTCAGTTCAGTCACTCAATTGTGTCCAACTCTTTGCGACACCATGAACCGCAGCACGCCAGGCCTCCCAGTCCATCACCAACTCCCGGAATTTACACAAACTCACGTCCATTGAGTTGGTGATGCCATCCAACCATCTCATCCTCTGTTGTCCCCTTCTCCTCCTTCCCTCAATCTTTCCCAGCATCAGGGTCTTTTCAAATGGGTCAGCTCTTTGCATCAGGTGGTCAAAGTATTGGAGCTTCAGCTTCAACATGACTGATCTCCTTTAGGATGGACTGGTTGGATCTCCTTGCAGTCCAAGGGACTCTCAAGAGTCTTCTCCAACACCGCATCAATTCTTCAGTGCTCAGCTTTCTTTATGGTCCAACTCTCACATCCATACATGACCACTGGAAAAACCATAGCCTTGACTAGACAGGCCTTTGTTGACAAAGTATTGTCTCTGCTTTTTAATATGCTGTCTAGGTTGCTCATAACTTTCCTTCCAAGGAGTAAGCGTCTTTTAATTTCATGGCTACAATCACCATCTGCAGTGATTTTGGAGCCCCCAAAAATAAAGTCAGCCACTGTTTCCACTGTTTCCCCATCTATTTGCCATGAAGTGATGTGACCGGATGCCATGATCTTAGTTTTCTGAATGTTGAGCTTTAAGCCAACTTTTTCACTCTCCTCTTTCACTTTCATTAAGAGGCCCTTTAGTTCTTCTTCACTTCCTGCCATAAGGGTGCTGTCATCTGCATATCTGAGGTTACTAATATTTCTCCCAGCAATCTTGATTCTAGCTTGTGCTTCTTCTAGCCCAGCGTTTCTCATGATGTACTCTGCATATATGTTAAATAAACAGGGTGACAATATACAGCCTTGATGTACTCCTTTTCCTATTTGGAACCAGTCTGTTGTTCCATGTCCAGTTCTAACTGTTGCTTCCTGACCTGCATACAGGTTTCTCAAGAGGCGGGTCAGTTGGTCTGGTATTCCCATCTCTTTCAGAATTTTCCACAGTTTATTGTGTCTAGCAGGAGAAATAAGGAAGAGTAAGTCCTAGGACTTCCTTGGTGGTCCAGAGGGCTAAGATTTTGTGTTCCCAATGCAGGGAGCCTGGATTTGATCGCTTGTCAAGGAATTTAATCCCATAAATTGGAACTTTATTTCCCACATGCTGCAAGCAGAGATCCTGCATACGACAAGTAAGACCCAGTGCAGCCAAAGAAATAAAAATAAATAAATCTTAAAAGAAAAATCGAGTAAGGCCCACCCTCTGAAACTTCCCGGGGGCCTGGCTTCTTGGGCAGACATCTTATCTCACCTCTGGTGAGTCAACCAAAATTCAAGCTTGACTTCTAAGTCAAGCCCCAAAAGAAGCTCTTGCTTCTAGTTAGCCTAAGAATTGGACCTTAGCCTTCTTACTAGCTCTCATCTCATTCCTCATCCCTTCCCCATCCTGAGTCTTGCCCAGTTTCAGTCCAACATTTGCTAAACCAGCACATGAAAAAGTCAGGTCTTTGCTTACTTTTGTGGCAAATGTTCCACTTCTGTTTCTTCTGTATTCCTTTCCTTTCCTTTCCTTTTCTTCCTTTGTTTCCTTAGATGGGTCAAGTGAAGACTGGAGAACTGATTCAGACAGGAGAAGAGAAAAGATTTCAGAGGCAAACATTTTAAGGGTGGGTATAGTCTCATTGGGGACTTCCCTGGTGGCGGAGAGGCTAAAGCATCTGCCTGCAATGCGGGAGACCTGGGTTCGATCCCTGGGTCGGGAAGATCCCCTGGAGAAGGAAATGGCAACCCACTCCAGTATTCTTGCCTGGAGAATCCCATGGATGGAGGAGCCTGGTAGGCTACAGTCCACGATGTCGCAGAGTCGGACACAACTGAGTGACATATTCTCCTATTCTATAGTCTCATTATCTACTGATAGAAGCTAAATTCAGCAGAAGACTGAATGTCTTGGAGTGTGCAGGTGATGCTTATCCATTTCTCCAAATTTGCAGATGACTAAGAATTTAAGGTTGTTGTTAAATCTTAGATAAAAAAAAATAAACAAGTCAGTATAAGTAACAGGACAACCCCAAATGTGGGGAAACTTGCATCCATCCAGGTTCTGGATAAAGAAAGAAACTTAAGGCAAGGGTAATCAAAATAAAACCACCTGTGTGGTCTATAGACCCTTAAGTTTTACTGGCTTCTATGGCTGTCCCTGGAGTAGGAAATGGCAACCCACTCTAGTATTCTTGCCTGGAGAAAATCCCATGAGGAGCTTGGCGGGCTTCAGTCCATAGGGTCGCCAAGAGTCAGACACAACTGAGCATGATATAACAAGAATAGCTATCATCTTTCCAGCCCCCAGCCACAGACTCAAACTGGAAATACCAGGGTCATTCATGATTCAAAATTCACTTCCTCTGTTCAGGTGCCTAAACCCCTGAATAGAAAATTAAGTGAGAATGAGACTTTAATCAGCATTCTTTCCTTAACTCTTAAAGATATTGAAGAATTTGCTGCTAAAGCAAATAAAAATCCCTAGACTGTATGGCTAAAGTTGTTCTTGATGATAGGATAGCCCTTGATTATCTGTTTGCTGAACACAGAGGTAACCATCTGTGTTGTGATCGACAGTTACTACATTTCTGGAGAAGTTGAGACCAAGCTACATAAAGTCACTAAGCAAGCCTCTTGGTTTAAATAAGTAACTCCTTCAGCAGACTTTTTCTCTGATCTGCTTGATTTAAGTTGTTTTGGGTCATAGGGACCATGCCTTCAGAGTGCCCTCCAATCACAGGGTATTATTCTGCATATAGTCTTTCTAATCATCTTTCTGGTTTGCTGTCTTCTCTCAAAAGCTTTACATGCATGCATGCAGTTGCTGATGACCAGAAAAATGATCTCCCTTTGCCTAGAATGCCAAAAATGGGATGAAGAAAGTCAGCTCAGAGAACAAGACTTTGATATTCCAACCTTTTTTTTTTTCCATTTGGAGATTCAACCTGACTCCAACATCAACAAGTGGTAGCTCAGAGTGGCACTAATACCTTAAACTTTGACTACACTGAGAAAATTGATCAAAAGGGGGGAATTGATAAAGTTAATTTGAATATTGGCACCCATAAAATGGAGGCCAACTCAGTGGCCCAGCCCATGTCACAAATCTAAACTTAACGTCAGCCTGCACTTATGGAAAACCCCTGTCAATGAAACCAAATATATATCTATCATAATCCTCCAACCCAGCTTTAGCTAGCTTAACTTACCCTAGAAAACAGAACTTCCAGGCTTTCTAAGGAAATCCCTGATCTCCTAGTTAATCATGCCATGTTTCCATATCACCTCTTTCTAACTCTCTATAAAACTCCCTCTTTTCACAGATTCCTAGAGAGCAGTACTCCTCTGCTTATGAGGCACAGTACTCCATGATTCATGGATTGTTTTCTCTTGAATAAAGGACATCAAACTCTTTACTGAAAAAAAAAAAAAGTATAAGCAACAGGGTTTAAACAACTAAAAAAGTTTGGTTTATCATTGAACTCAGAATATATGCTTTCACCTGTTGCCACAATTCTAAGTGCTCATGTGAAACTACATTAACAATTTGTACTTAGTAGGTTTGGGCCTGGTAGGTTGCTGCTTTTTATATTTCTGAAGTTTACAATATAGTACCAAGATTTTTTAGAGGAACACTTAAGAAATAAAAAAAATAATAACTTGTGAATTTACCTATCTAATGCCAGAAAAACTAGGTGAAATTGAGAAATTCAGTTTACCCATACACATATTGATCCATAGTTATATTCAGTTAATCCATACATATATTGATCCATAGTTATATTCAGTATTATTCTAGATGAGATGTAAGAGAAATCCCACCCTTGAGGAATGTGTGGTCAGGGAACACACTGCTCTGTGACAGCTGGCTTGGTGGGTCTTCATCCCAACCTTTCTAACTGCAGTTGTCAGGATCTGCACATGTTTTATGCCCTCTCTAAGCCTCAGTTTCTTCATCCATAAAATGGGATAATATTAATATTTACTGTCTATATTTAAGAAGATTAAATAAAATGCTAATGTCTATAAATTTCTGAGAATAATGCCTGGAATGCAGTGAACTCTCAAAAACTATTACATACCAACTAGTTGGGAAGTGAAGACTAGAAGTCATTCGTTTTATGTCAAAATAAGTTAACATTTAGAACAGACATACTTGGAAGTTTGCCTACGTTTTCATCTTTTCTTTTTGGTCAAAGAGTTGAAACCAGATGGGATATTGTACGATTACAAGCCTACAAATTTTCCTGTTTCTTTTAATTTGATACCTAATTTGGGAATATGTGGGGAAAAGAAACCAAAGAATATTCCTCTGAGTGATACCTGAAAACAAGAGTTACAGATTAGGGTTTTCAGAATAAACAACAAAACCAAAGCCCTGGCTATCTACACAGAAAGTGTTCTTTAAGGCTTGACAGGATTCTTTGACCTTTGTTTTATGAAACATGGACAATCTTACATTTGATTGGTGAATTTTCTGCTGGCTTTTTTTTTCTTCTTAAACCATGTTCCCTGCCTGCAAAGCTAAACCTATTTATGGTGAGCACTGTTTTTTCAATTAGGTTTATTTTCATTTTCCCATAGGCCAAGTTAGCTGAGAATGTCCCAAAGTTTATTTTCCTTTCCTTTACTTTGTATAATGGTTTTTAAAATTAAAATATACAGCACTTCTATCTATTGATTTTTTAAAAAATACTGTCTAGTTTTTTTTCTTTTTTGCACATTTAATGCTCCGTCATGAGACGTATTATTCAAAATGCTTTTCACTATTCAAAAATGCTTCTCAAGAGTGTAATGGTGGTCCATTTTTGTGGTCAACTCTTAGAGAGCAAGGATCAAGTCCATTCCGCCAACTTTGTGAAATGTCTCGTACAAGCTGGTGCTCAGCAGAGTACTTAAGAAAGCTGATGTGTTTGTGACTTGGCTTTTCCCCAAACTTTTCAGCTGGATGTCAGCATTCCATCCAGACTGTCAATTTCTCAAGCTTAACACTGGCAAGACATCCTTCCAAGAGGCCCCTCCTTTTGGGGGTGTGGGTGGGGGTGGGATGGGAGAAAAGGACTCTAAGCTCCGCATCAACTTTCTAATAGTTTTGTAACACTATTCTCTGGTGAGAACCCTGGGTGAGAGCGAGTCTTAGCTAAGAACTTTGCTTTCGGGAGAGCGCTTCAGGTTCACAGCCCTTAGGGAAGAGGGTTTGCTCATCCCTGGAAAACTGCGGGCGGCTCTGGGGCCGGGGAGCTGCGGGCGGCTCTCGGGGGCTGGGAAGGTCAGCGCAGCTGGAGAGGGGCCCTCTAGCCTCGGGGGAAGGGGAGAGTCCTCTTTCGCTCCCGGGGCGCTCCCTGCGGGCTGGGGTGGGCGGACCCCCGGCTCCAGGAGCTCCTCCCCGCACGGCCTCCAGCCCGCCGGCCGCGGTCCCCGCCCGCGCCAGCGCTCGGCCGCCGGCTCCCGCCCCTCCTCCCGCCCAGAGGCGCGGGGGCAGGAATTCGGCCGCCGAGCTCCCCGGGGCACCGCGCCCTGGAGGGCTGGGCCGCGCCCTCCTCCCCGGCTCCTTCCCGCCCCCCCGAGCTCCCCTCCTCCCGGCCTCCCCCTCCCAGCGCTCTCCCCTCCCCATTCCGGCCGCTCCGGACTCCTCCCGTTCCCCTCCTCCCCGCACTCCTCCCTGCCCCCCACCCACGCTCCCTCTCCCTTCCTTCTTTTCTCGCCTGGGCCCTTCTTCCTGCTCCCCTCTCCTCCCCGCTCCCCTCCTCTCTCCCTCCAGATCCCCATCCTCGCCCATTCCCCACCCTCCCCTCTTCCTCCTCTGCTCCCCCCGCGCGCGCCTTCTCCGGGCTCCCCCCCCACCCCCCGCCACTTTCCTCCTCGGTTCCTCCCTGGACCCCCTCCCCTCTCCGCTCCTCCCCCCTTATTCCTCTCCTCTGCTCCCCGCCTTCCTCCCGGGCTCCTCTTTCCCGGTTCGCGGAGCTCCCACGCGGTTGCTATGGAGGCGCCCGCGGCTGCTAGCCGCCCGCCGGGAGCTGCCCTGGGGCCCCGGGGACAGAGTGGTGACTCTGCCCGAGGCCGTGGCGCCTCGCCCCCTTGGGGCCCGGGAACAAAGCGCGTCCTCCCCCATCTCGGGAGTGCGCTTCGAGACCTTCAGGCGCCCCGGACCCGGAGGGCGAATCTGCTGGCCCCCAACCTCTGGGGATCGGACCCCAGGGGTCGGGGTGACAGCTGCGTGCTACCGAGCTACCTTTTGGCCCCCCGAAGATCACTCCCGCGCTCCCCATCCCTACCCCCCATCCCGGAGGTGTCTCTGAGGCCGGGGACGACCAGATGGCCCCATTTAAAAGGATCGTCCCCTTTTGTTGGGGGGCCGAAGCAGCGCCCAGGCCAATTTACATAGGAAAATGGGGTTTGTGTCCCCAATTCAGGGCGGTGCCCCGACAGCTGGTGGTTCTGTCATCGTGTCAGGACCCCACAGCGTGATGTTTAAATTGACTTGATGTGTGCAGATGTTTGCCTGTAAATAGCAATTGATTGAGAACCGGTAGCTATTAGGTCAGGCTTGGAGAAACTCAGTTCACAGAGGAAATTTTTATCAGCCTGGGCACAACGTAAGATGGTAGAATGGAATTATCCTGCTGAAGACTTAGGATGCTCTCTTAGAGAGCTTACAGTTTATCAAAATCCAAAAAGCCCAATAGTTGAACCTGAAGAGAATTTTGAAATCCTTACTGTTCATTTTGGTTGTTCCTTGTCAAAGTTGTAAGGTTGAACATAAAGAGGTGAGGAGGACTGCTAGGACTTCAAAATGATCCATGAAAGATCTAATCTAATTCAATTTATTAAAATAACTCAGCCAGCTGCTATAGCCTGTAGCAGACTGAAAGTTGTCACTAGTTTGAAATCAGTAGTTTAAACATGTATGTGTAAATGACAGACTGTTTAGAACAGAGGACCTTCAATTCTTATTTTACCAGTAAGGAATTTGAATCTCAGAGAGGTTAAGTGATTTTCCCAAGATCATAACAACTCTTGGAATATGATCTCAACGAAGGAAAAGGAAACTTTAAGACAGTAGATTTAGGAGCCCTTGAAAATACCTTAATCAGGACGCTCTCAAACCTTTCCACCAGTCCGCTGGAGCCACCAACAGGTAACTCCCTAGAAGACAAGGAATGGAGAGGAATTTTTTCCCCCTCTGTCTGCATTCATCAACTTCAGCTCAAGTCTGTTGTTTTTGTTGTTTAGTTGCTAAGTCGTGTGCGACTCTTTTTCGACCCCATAGACTAGCCTGTCTGTCCATGGGATTTCCCAGGGAATACTGGAGTGGGTTGCCATTTCCTTCTCCAGGGGACCTTCCTTACCTAGGAATCGAACCAGCGTCTCCTGCATTGGCACGCAGATTCTGTACCACTGAGCCACCAGGAAAGCCACAGGGCTTTGGGGCCAATTTTAGCCACTAGACTCTTCCTGAACCCTGAACTGAAACTTGTGACTTCATTTCCATCAGTGTTCATTTTGTGATGAAATGGAAAGGGACTGGTTAGAATTTGTATGAAATGGGAAATCAAAGCTAGGCAGGAACACTTGGTCTCATTTTCAGGAAGAAGGCCAAAGTGATCAGTGGAACCAGTGTTCACCTTACTAGAAGGTAGGATAGCTCATTTGGAAAGGCTTTGTGGTTAAGACTTTATACTCCCAATGCAAGGGGTGTGGATTTGATCCCTGGTTGGGAAACTAAGACCTTACATGCTCCAAAAAAAACATTGAAAAGAACGTTTGAAATGTGGTATCCTTACTTCAAGGATTGTGTTGGAAGAGTTTTATCTGCTAAACTTGCCAGTAGACTTATATTGGAAAAAACTTCTGCTTTTAAACCTGAAGTAACTGGGAAAAATTAGGAAAGAGTGTTTCTGGGTAAGATTTTAGAAGAGTTGTAAAATGCCACATAAAAGAAGAACATGAGTTCACACACTGTACTTCAAACATGAGAAATACCAAGAAATGTGCAGCTGGGTTGGAACTGGACATGGGTGTTAATTTATGCTCTGCTTCTTCTACCGAACAAAGCAGCAATGTTTTTTTTCTGCCTCCTATTTACTTGGCCCCAAGTGGTACTAAGATGAGAGTGCCAAATATGTGATGAGTATATTAGGTAATGAATATAAGAACCTCTCGATTCTTAGAAACAGTGTTTTTAGAATAATATGTTATATTTAAAAAATAACTATATTCAAGAAAATTATTTGAAATGGACTCCCACATTACTACCACATACGTACTCTCTTATCTCTCTTTACTATTTTGACTACCCTTTAGTACTTGTATTGGTTAGTTATTGAGGTGTAACAAACAACCCCCCAAAACACCAAAAAACAGCTGTTTATTAGTGTAGCTCATGCACCCATGAGGTCAGCTCCTATAGGTAGGGCACACTGGTGGCCCTGCTAATGCTGGCTCAGCTTAAGCATGCATCTCAAGGTCTCCTGGAGCTCTGCTTTAGCCTAGGTTTGGCTGAGGAAGTTTAGCTGAAACAGCTTCATTCCATGTCTTTTATCCTTCTGGCGGACCATCTCAGGCACCTTCTTCCCATGGCGATGACAGAGGAGCAAGAAGGGCATGGGAATCATGGGCTCTGGTGGTCTATATTTTCCTAGAGTCAGGAGCTGGCACCCTGCACTTCTGCCTTATTCTACTGGCCAAATCGGGTCACATGGCCAGACTTGATCAAATCAAGTCACAATGAAAGAAGAAAGCCTAGCTCACTGCAGAAAACACGACAGAGGGAATGGATAGAGGTAGGGTAAAGAATTAGTGCCTTGAATGCAGTCAAACACAGCTCTTGTCAACATCTGCTATAGTATTCATTTTACTTATAAGCTTATTCAGAAGTTTGTTTCTGTTCCTGCTAGAATGTAAGCTCCATATGGGCAGGAATTTTTGTCTGCCTTGTTTGTTGCTAATCCTCAAAATCCAAAACAGTGGCACAATTTAGATGCTTAATAAGCCTTGGATGCATCTTTAAGGAGGTTTACATTAATTTTTTGGCTTATATATAAAGCCCAAATTCCCTGGGACAGAATGTAATTTTATTAGTTTTTCTTCATCTTCTGATTTGAAGATCATGGTTTGCATTTGCTCACAATGGAAACTGCTGTCTGTTTGGTATAAACATTATTTCTTAAGTTTTTAAAAAATTTCCAGATCTCAAAGTAATTTAACATTTGTCTAGAACATATAAATAGGTACTACGTAAAAGTTGATTATTAGATGGGCAGAAAATTTGCAGGAGAGGGAGGATTTTACATATATTTTGGCAAAGAATACATTGATTCTTCCGATGTGGGAATAATACTGATAAAAATTTCAAACTTTCAGAATTTGAATCTGAAAAATAACCAAGATCTTTGAATTTGAAGTGCTCCAAAATGTGTAGGGTACAGGATAGTTGTTGTCATTGTTCAGTCACCAAGTCGTGTCCAACTCTTTGTGACCCCATGGACAGCAGCATGCCAGGCTTCCCTGTCCCTCACCATCTCCTGGAGTCTGCCCAAGTTCATGTCCGTTGAATCGGTCATGCTATCCAACCATCTCATCTTCTGTTGCCCTCTTCTTCTGCCTTCAATCTTACCCAACGTCAGAGTCTTTTCCAATGAGTCAGCTGTTCGCATCAGGTGGCCAAAGTAGGTACAGGATAGTACCTACCCAAATTATCTTTGTTGGCCTTTGGGGGGCCATAGAAATTCAATCATTTCTTTCTCCTCTCTACCCCTGTTTACCCTATCCAGGAGACATAGGGCAAAGGAATTTTCTTAAGGTCATGCATTAAAGGGGAATTCCTGTGCAATATATTTTTTTATTTCCTTGAAATTTGAATTTATGCTGCCACTTTTTGACTGTGGCAGATGATGTGGTAGGAGATAAAGTAGGCGTTAATGCTTAGTTACATAAAGGGGAGCTTTACAAATGTCCATACTTAGCAGCAGGTTAATTTGGGACTCCCATGAGAAACCCAGGTCTTGGACACTGGAGTGAGTTTCTGAATTGTCATCATGTCAGGTGACTAACTCCACAGACACGCAGGTGTTAGTTAGACCTGAAAGCTCGATTCTAGGTGGATCTATAATTTTCGAAAAGACAGGAACCTGGAAAGTTAAGGGCTTAGAGACATCCTGAATTATAGTCATTTCTTTCTCTGTCTCCCTCCCAACCCCCTCCTGTCTCCATCGCTTATCCCCTCCACATCACTCAATAGAATCCCCACAAAATGACTGTTGTGTTATAGATCTGTAAGTTGTGAATATTTCTCAGAAAGGTTTTACTTACAAATTTATGATTAGGGGCTTCCCAGGTGGCACTAGTAGTGATAAAGAATCCACCTGCCAATATAGGAGATTCAGGAGATGCAGGTTCGATCCCTGGGTCAGGAAGATCCTCTGGAGAAGGGAATGGCCACCCACTCCAGTATTCTTGCCTGGGAAGTCCCATGGACAGAGGAACCTGAAAGGGTGCAACCCATGGGAACGCAAAGAATAGCCTTATTAATAGTGAGTCTGTAAAAGCGCACAGGTTGTTTAGTTTAACTTTGGTCTTTGGGGTTGCAAATCTGGAATTCAGAGGTTTCTACATTTAGCAAATAGCAGCCTGGTGAGTTAGTCCATAGGCTGGCAGAGTCAGCCACGGCTGAAGCGACTTAGCACAGCAGAACACATTCAGCAAACATTCATCAAAGGGCTCCTGGCCGCACCAAACACAGTTAGATGAAGCCCCGGGCCCTGAGAGAGCTCAGAAACGGGAAAGATGTGCAGGTTGATGGGCAGTTTCAGCACAGGGGGATAAAGGCTGTGGTTGGGGAAGACTTGGGGTGGGAGCTCAATGGAGACAGAGGCAGCAAGCTAACACTGGTAACTGAATAATGCCTTCCGTTGCGGAAGTTCTCTTGCATTCATCTCCTTTCATCCTGGCAGTTTCCCTACCTGCAGGCTGGGACAGGGTATTATCCCCATGATGTTCAGAGGAGGAGACAGCGAGAGCTATACTCTTTGTAAGGGGTGAACCAGCCTTCACACTTGCCTCCCCTAAAGCTCTCTTTCCAGGCTCTTTGCATCTTGGTTTTACTCCTGCCTCCTCTCTCTGCCAGGCTTGCATGGTTTCCAGAAGTGTGGTCTGGTCCAGGCCTTGCATCCCTCAGGTGTAAAATGAGTACATGGTTCAGGATGATTTCTAAGACCTTGCGTCCCTTTGTTGTTACTGTTCAGTTGCAGGGTCCTGTCCGACTCTTTGAGACCCTGTGGACTGCAGCACGCCAGGCTTCCTTGTCCTTCGCTGTCTCACGGAGCTTGCTCAAACTCGAGTCCATTGAGTTGATGATGCCATCCAGTCATCTCATCCTCTGTTGCCCCCTTGTCCTCCTGCCCTCAATCTTTCCCAGCATCAGGGTCTTTTCCAATGAGGGTCTTTTGCACCTCTAACTGTCTCAGATCCCAAGAACGGTTGCTTTTGTAGTCAGTCTGAGGAAGTTTGATGTGAAAGTCCTGTTAAGTTTTTATTCATGTTTTGCAAAAGCCTTTGTGGCAGGTTGGTCTTAATTTTTTAAAAAAAAATACCTGTTTCAAGATGAAGATATTGAGGAAGTAGCACCCTGCCACTTCTCTGTGGCCCCATAGTGTCCTGGCAGGGTCAGCATTCACGCTTCTGGCTCCTGAGTTTCTGATCTCCTATTCCTGTCCGTGAAATGGCTTCTCTCATACCTCTTAACTTTTATTTTACTTCCTTTTCTAATGGGTAATGTTTGAAGCTCTGTTCTGTTATTAAATGTCCTAAGTGGCTTCTGGCTCTAGATGTTTTCAAGTATGTGTGTATGTGTGCCTGTGTGTGTCCTCCATAATTTGTTCATTGCTCAAAAGAGAAGCCACACACTGAAGGTTGGAGAGTCAAACATTTACTTGCAGACATAGTTTTTTAAACTTTTTACTTTATATTGGAGTAGAGCCTATCAACAATGTTGTGATGGTTTCAGATGGACAGTAAGGGAATTCAGTCATGCATATACATGTATCCGTTGTCCCTCAAACTTCCCTCCCATCCAGGCTGTCACATAACACTGAGCGGAGTTCCATATGCCATGCAGTAGGTCCTTGTTGGCTATCCATTTTAAATATAGCAGTGTGTACATGTCCATCCCAAACTCCTCAGCTATCTCCTCTCCCCAATCTTCCCCTTGGCAACCATAAGTTCATTCTCTAACAGATAGATTTTAAAATATTGTTTTATTTTGAATAAATTACCCTGAACAATGGTATACATTCCAAAATGACTTGTATAAATATTTTTAAGTTTAAGCTGATATTTAATGATTGAGAAATTTCAAATATAAAAATCTGGGTTTGTGACTTTTCATGAAAGTCAGATCTGGCAACTTGGCCCAGATTTCCTATTGTCACCAATCAGTCTTACCGTCTTTGGGTTAACTGTGGGCTCATCAGACCTCCTCCCCTCCTTCCTACTCCCAAGTCCTCACCACTGACAGCTCGGTGAGTCATTTAAATCCCTGGTTGGCCCCTTTAGACATTAGTGGTTGGCCTGCTCACCTCAAGTATTTGTACCTTAGATGTCCCACCAACATACAAGGGAGCCTGGTGGACCTGGGGCTGACCTGCTCTGAGGCAGCTGATGGCGAGAAGGTGTCTTTCACCTGAAATATCAGGATGAAGTGGGTGGAATCAAACAGGAGGCCCAAGAAGAAAATGCCAGTATATCAGGAGGAAAGCTTGGGATTGGCTGGGTTATTTGTCCTTTGGACAACAAGCAAGAAAACAGCAGTAACAAATAAAATGGGAAGACCAAGGGAGAAAGAAAGGAAGAACAAAATAGGGCCTGTTGAAGGACAAAATGTACCAATGAGAGCAAACTGAAGCAAGACACGAGATGATGAACATGAACAAATTTATTATCATTATTATTAGGCTTGCAGGATCTCAGTTTCCTGAGCAGTGATTGAACCCCAAGCTGTGGCAGTAAAAGTGTGGAATCCTAACCACCAGGCCACCAGGGAATTCTCCATGAACAAATTATTAATTTCCTTAATTCTCAACCACAAAATGGGGTATTTTCCTTAAAGGGTAGTCAAGAAGATAAGAGGCAGTGTAATTGAAGACTTGACCACAGTGCCTGGACTTTGACAGATGCTAGATGACCGAGTGATAACTCGTGAGTCTCTGTGTAACGGCTTTACTACATGCTCTAGGAAGTAAAAAATTACATTGCTTTTTCTGGATAAAATTCTATTTTTAAATAAAGCATACTTTGGAGAGGCTTTGAGAATAAGCTTTTGAATATGGCAGCGTTTTTCTTTCCAGTTTCATGGGGGCCTCCTGGTCCCACAGGGGTTACACAGGGCCTACAAAACAGGCAGCTACACAGTCAGGGTGACATCTGGAATTCCCAAAGTAAGCTGACCTCACCAGTCTCCTCACCACGGCAAGGTTCTGGCTGAGCCCCAACCTGGGTTCAGAGTTTGGCTATGTGTGCCCCTGACAGGGGGTCACCAGCTATTTGAATGGCTTTATTTGATGGCATCAGGCTATTCACAGCTATTCTGCTTCTCTTCCTTTCCAAGCACGTGGTAAGATTGTACTTACCTGTTGTCTTGAGTTTGGGCACACCGTGACACTTTGGTTGATGAAATGCACTTAGAGGTGATTTGTGTCACATGGAGCAGCTGCTGGGCCACAAAAGCCGGGGTAGCATGTTAAGATACTTCCATCAGCCTGGTTTCTTAGGTAACCCAGGTGGTCAGAGAAACCCCCTGACTGCCTGCACTGAACACACAGGAGACTCCATTTATACACTTTCGCTGCTACTCACTGCTAATTTTGGTTTGTTACTGCTGCATAACATGGCCTATCCTTACTGATAGTTGGTATTCTAGAGCCTTTTTTTCTTTTTTAACTGAAGGAGGAGAGAGTTTTTTTGTTTGTTTCTCTTTCTTCTTTTATGCAGAGAAAAGGAGGGATGAAAACAAGGACGGTGGAAAGAGATGGCCTTGGTGTGTATCTGTTCTCCATCTAGGCCCTTGACCTAGTTGGAAGGCCCCACTGGAGAAAGAAGTTGAGCTGGAAGCTGAAAGAACCCTTCTTTAAGTGATTTTCAGAGAATCTTGCCATAAGTTTTCAGGCCTGAGTGACAGAGAGGTGCCCTGAAATCAGCAAGAGGCCATGCTTGCCCTTCCCCCACCCCCACCCCCAGGGCCCAGCAGTGACATGACATCTGATGCACTGTGGTTCTGGGACGATCTTGACATGGCCTTTCTTTGTCCCACACTGGGGAGCCGCAAAGGCAGGTATGACATCCTGAAGAGACAGCAGGAGCAGGGAAACGTGAGTAGATTTGATAGGACGTGCCCTAGGTATCACTCTGAAGGCTCCCAGAAATAAGCGGGGAAGATTTGGGAGGAGTGGTAACATCCTGGCATCACACTGGGGATGCCAAGAGCCACTGTCATTTGAAGTTAATATTAGTAGGACCTCAAATGGATATTCAGGCTTGGGAGGTGTGAGGACAGTGAGTCAGCTGCTTTGGTTCAGCTGGCCCTGAGGTCTGGCTACCCGCTGGTTACTATATACCTACTGACATTTCTGACCACCCACCAGCTTTTCATTCTGTCATTTTCGCACAGAAGCTACTTTTTAAAAAACCATTAAAAACTGAAGTATAGTTGATGCACAATATCATGTAAGTTAAAGTACACATAGACTACTTTGATCTGACCTTATGGATCAATATATATTTTCTTCAAAGTCAAATTGATGCATGAAATATTCATTCCTTGACGAAGAAAACAAAACTGTCTGATATTTTTAAATACCACTGTAATTTCTAGACTTTGTTACAGGACTAATTTTCCTTTAGTTTTCTTTTTTATAAAAAAAAAAGAATTTCTTTTTAGGCGAGAGTTTGGGAGGCAGTTTGCTAAACTACACTGAAATTTCCTTCTCAAAGAAATACCTTTAGGAAGCCAACATATGCTCCTAAGGGAGATTTGATAATGAGTGAAGAGTGTTTTAAAGGAAGAAATAGAGAAACTGCTATAGAAACAGATGTCTGTGTGAGTCTGAATGATGCAAAAAATTAGAGATTATTTTATTATAATCAAACTTAAACTGGGTTGGGGGGAGTTCCATTTTAACACTCTTTACAAATCCACAAATTCAGTCCTACCACCTAGGGAATGTTATCAACAGCTTGCACTCATACTCAAATAACACAGGGGGTTATCTGCCCCCAGGAGATGACCTAAGAGGATTGACTGCTCCTCTCTCTCTCTCTCTCTCTCTCTCTCTCTCTCTCTCTCTCTCGGTTTTATCATCTTTGTCCCTGTCTTTAGGCAGCAGCAAATTTCCTGATGACACCTGCAGTGGCGAAGCTGGCTTTGAGAATCCATTAATTCTTTTCCATCTTCTTGGATCGATGGCTTAGGCAACCCTGGGCATTATGGTCTTGTGCACAGCGAAGCCATCTTCCTCTTGAAATACAGTGCAAAAATCTGGGACAACATCAACATGGAAAATAGTTTTATTCTCTTTGTGTGTGTATGTGTGCGTGCGCACTCAGTTGTGTCCGACTCTTTACAACTGCATGGACTGTAGCCCGCCAGTCTATATGTGTAATTCTCCAAGGAAGGATACTGGAATGGGCTGCCATTTCCTACTCCAGGGGCCTTCCTGACCCAGAGATTGAACCAGCATCCCTTGTGTTTTCTGCCTTGGTAGGCGGATTCTTTACCATTGCACCACCTGGGAAGCCCTATTCTCTTTATAAGCAGTGGCAAATTTTCGTACTTGTTAATAAAGCCACATTTCTTTCAGATATTATAACTTAAAATTTATAGCCATCTTTCAAATACATTAATACAATTTCTCACCCCTAAATGGTGAAGTCCTAAGTCTTTCTCAAGGTCACCAATTAGAAGCAGAAATGGAATTCAGACTCAGGACTTCATGCTCCTTGATTGTCCCCCTCCTCCCTTAGTTTGGGAACATTGGTAAATGATTAAAGGGGTGATGTTTTCTATATTACTTTTAATGTTTCAACACTGTTATTTTGCTTTTATAGAAAAGATTACAGAAAAAATATTTCTCTTTTGATGTACAGTACAATGGTATGCTACCAGTGTGTGAATTGCTATATTTCCCTGAGTAAAGCTCTCTTTCTTAAACTGGCAGAACAAGTCTGTGTTTCTATAAACCACCCTACAAATTCATCAAAAAATCTAGTTGCTGAAGAGCGTATATAAAGCAGATAGCTAGGATTTGACAATTAAAGAATATTGAGAGAAAAGTAAATAGTTGCCTTTAATTAATCCAAACCCCCCCTTATTAGTTTTAAAGAGAATAATAATAATAGACTATCAGCAGCAGCCTTACTGAATGACTATTCTGAGGTTAAGTGTGGCACTCAGCCTGATACTCATCTCCTGTCATTTAATGCTCACGATAACCCCATGACGTCAGTACTATTTTAGCCCTATTTTACTAGTGAGGAACTGAGGTTTATAGAGCTTGTGCAACTTGTCCAGGTTTTACAGCAAGCAAGAAAGCAGCTGAGTGGTATTTAAAACATACCACTGCTTTTTACTCTTCTATCTGAGGAAACCTCATTTCTGGAAAAAGAAATTTTTTCCACACACACATAAACAAATTCAGCCAACACAGAAATGAGTTGAAGAAGCCAAGAGACCTATGTAACCGATTTCAGCTTCTCTTATTGGAACCTGGCTTCAATGGAGACATGTTAATCTTGTCAATTTCCTTGGAAAATTAATTTGCTTTGAAGCAAAGCCTTAGGACTATGTATATTAAATATTGCAATTAAGCTAGACCCAGTCTACATTTAGCCAGGCACAAATTGTATAATTTAGAGGGAAAAAACAGTAAATTAAGATGAAGCAACATGAAACATTTTTCATTTAAGGAAAAGCTAACAGCTCAATATATTATTTTTTCTAGCTACAGGGGCTTGACCCTTTGGGGATGTTGAAAGGAAAGGAATAATGGAATTGATTGAAGAAAGGGAAAAACAGCAACTTGAAAATGGTTGTGGCAGATTAGATGGCATTATAATGCCTGTCATGACTTCCTCCTGCCAAAATGAGATTCATTAAAGAAAACTCTTAACTAAATAACTTCTCACCAATATCCTCCCCTCCAGATGTGAACAGCAGACTGTGGCCTGGTTAACAGGACTGTGGGTAATTGGTGGAAATATTTCATAACATTCTAATAAGAGGAAGACAAGAAACACTGAGAAACATTTTATTTACTTTTAACCCCAAATGACGAAGACAGCTGGTTGACTGATGACTTCTTCTATCAGGAATCCACAAGGAGACAGCGAGATGTTGTCTTCCTGAGAGGGGATTGCTCAGCTGCGGCCACTCTGCTCTAGCGCCATGCTGTGGTTGTTGCCTGACTTACACGCAGGATGAAAAGATGGTTTAAGAGCGGCAGTGAGGAGGAGCAGTTGGCTCAGGGAGCATCAGTTCCTTGGGTGAATTGTGTTCTGTTCTGGACTTTACTGGGATCATCTATACTGTGGGAAACAGCAACAACTCCTCCTGTGGGCATTTCAGTTTATGGGACGTGGTAGAAAACAGAACTGTCCATGTCAAACAAAATACATTATTATTATTATTTAAAATATTTATTTAGTTAGCTGTGCTGGGTCTTACTTGTGGCATGTAGTATCTAGTTCTCCACTCAGGGATCGAACCTGAGCTTTCTGCATGGGGAGCGTGGAGTCTTAGCTACTGGACTACCAGGGAAGTCCCTGTTTTATTTTTTTTGAGAGAGCTCTCAAAAACTTCCTGGGTGGCTCAGATTGTAAAGAATCTGCCTGCAATGCAGGATACCCAGATTCAATCCTTGGGTCGGGAAGATCCCCTGGAGAAGGAAATGGCAACCCATTCCAGTATTCTAGCCTGGAGAATGCCATGGACGGAGGAGCCTGGCGGGCTACAGTCCGTGGGGTTGCAGACTGGACATGACTGAGAGACTAACCCCTTCTCTCAAAGGGCACGTTGGATTATTGGAGCTGCCGAATGATGCAGCTCCTGCGCAGTGTGGCAGGTGGAGTTCTGCTCCTGGAAGAAGATGGTGTAGGTCACACATCTTGTGTTTCATGTAACTCTGAGGGGGTAGTTTAGAGTTCCTCCCTCTGTCACCTAAATCCCAGGGAATAGGAGTGTCGATGTGAATCAAGGTACTATTTGTTTCCTTGAATCTTGAAGAATTTTAAAAAATTAATTAACTGAATTTTCCTTCAACTTGTCCTGAGTTGACATTCAGCACTGTATTTGTTTAAGGTGTACAGCGTAGCGATTTGACTTACGTGTGTGTGTGTGCACATGTTAAGTCTCTTCAGTCATGTCTGACTCTTTGTGACCTTATGGACCCTAGCCCACCAGGCTCCTCTGTCCAAGGGATTCTCTAGGCAAGGATACTGGAGTGGATTACTATGCCCTCCTCCAGAGGATCTTCCCAACCCAGGGATCAAACCTATGTCTTTTATGTCTCCTGCATTGGCAGGCAGGTTCTTTACCACTAGCGCCACCTGGGAAGCTTGATTTGACTTACAGACATCATGAAATGATTATCACAGTAAGTTTAGTGAACATCTACCATCTCATCTCATGGATGCGAAATTAAGGAAACAGAAAAAAATGTATTCCTTGTAATGGGAACACTCAGGATCTACTCTCTTAACAATCTTCATGTATAACATACAGCAGTGTTAATTATATTTATCCTGTTGTACATTGCATCCTATAACTTATTTGTCTTATAACTGTAAGTTTGCACCTTTTGACTGCCTTCTTCTAGCCCTCTCCTTTCACCAGATCTCTGGCCTCTGGTAACCATAAATCTGATCTCTTTTCCTGTGAGTTTGTTTGAAGCATAATTGACCTATAATATTATGTTAGTTCTGTTACACAACATAGTAATTCAGTATTTCTATACATTTCAAAATGATTGCCAGGATAAGTATAGTTACAATCTGTCACCATAAAAAGATACTGCACGGTTATTGACTGTATTCCCCACATGGTACTTGTCATACCCAGGACTCATATATTTAGGAACTGGAAGCTTGTACCTCAACCTTCCCCACCTATTTCTTTTCTCTCCCAACCGTCCTGCCCCTCTGACAACACCTGTTCATTCTCTGTATCTATGAATCTGTTTTTGTTTTGTTTTTTAGATTCCATATAAATGAAATCATACAGTATTTGTCTTTCTCTGACTTATTTCACTTATCCTCTAGGTCCATCCATGTTATTACAAATGGCAAAATTTCATTCTTTTTTGTGGCTAAGTAATATATATACACACACACACACACACACACATATATATATATACACACATATATATTTATATATCCCATCTTCTTTACTCATCTATTGATGGGCACTTAGGTTCCTTCCATATCTTGGCTATTGTAGATTATGCAGCAATGAACATAGGAGTGCATATATCTTTTCTAATTAGTGTTTAAATTTTATTCAGCTAAATTCCAAGGAATTGAATTGCATGATCATTCTATTTTTAATTTTTGGAGGAATCTCCATACCATTTTCCACAGTGGCTTTGCTGATTTACATTCCCACCAATAGTGCATGTTGTTGTTCAGTTGCTCAGCCATGTCCGACTCTTAGTGACCCCGGGGACTGCAGCGCGGCAGGCTTCCCCGTCCTTCACTATCTCCCAGAATTTGCTCAAACTCATGTCCAGCGAGTTGGTAATGCCATCCAACCATCTTACCCTTTGTCACCCACTTCTCGTCCTGCCTTCTCCCTTTTCTCTACATCCTTGCCAACTTTTGTTGCTGTTGTTGTTGTCTTTTTAATAATAGCCTTTCTGATAGATGTGAAGTAATTAGTTATGTTGACCATCTTTTCATGTGCCTTTTGGCCATATTTGCTTGAATCTTTTGCTAGATCATGAACTCCTTAAAAGCAGGGACACAACTTGTTTAATTATATTCTCAACTTCTAGTTTAGTGCTGGCTCATAATAGGAACATAAATATTTTGAAGGAATGAATGAGTTTAGATCTGACTATAAAATGGAGTTCAATTCAGTTCAGTTGCTCAGTGGTATCTGACTCTTTGCGACCCCATGGACTGCAGCATGCCAGGCTGCCCTGTCCATCACCAATTCCCAGAGTTTACTCAAACTCATGTCCATCAAGTTGGTGATGACATCCCACCATCTCATCCTCTGTCGTCCCTTCCTCCTGGCCTCAATCTTTCTCAACATCAGGGTCTTTTCCAACGAGGTGGTTCTTCACATCAGGTGGCCCAAGTATTGGAGATTGTTTCAGCATCAGTCCTTCCAGTGAATATTCAGGACTGATTTCTTTTGGGATGGACTGGTTTGATCTTCTTGCTATCCAAGGGACTCTTAAGAGTCTTCTCCAACACCACAGCTTAAAAGCCTCAAAAGTAAAGTGGAGGAGGCCACTTTGTTCATTATCTTGGAGGATGCTGCACTTAGGCAGGAGGCGGGGGTGCCTCTTGCCAGGGTGGAGTCTCACCCTTAGGAGACAAGTGTGTCCCATTGTGCACAAGGGGGAATGGAGGTGTGGAAAGGGCTGCTTTGCTCACCCTGTTCAAGAGCTTAGAAAAGGAGATACTTGTGGTTTTAAGTTTATCCTAAAGCCAATCTGGAAGCCATTTGGAATTCTCTATTCTCCCTAAAGCCATTGGAATTCTCTATTTTTACTGAACCTCAGAAGCTACTAGGAATATTTTTCTTAAAATACAGATGCCTACTCCAGACTAATTAAATCAGAAGATGGGATGGTGATACCAAAGGGAAAGAAAACTTCAGAAAGTCTCTCATGTGTAGCCAGAGTTGGGCCACAGTTCCAATTCAGTGGTTCTGAGCTCTGTGGGTGTTAGAATCACTGGTGAATGTTCACAATGTGTAGCTGCTTGGCCCCGCTTCCAGAGGTGGGATTCAAGAGCTCCGCTGGGCTCACACTTGTATACTGACACAGGGTCTGGAAAAACATCAGGGCTGAGAACTCCTTGGCTGATGGTTTCACTGTTCTAAGAACAGTCTGAGGTGCTTGTTGGTGGCTGAGTAATATTCCCTGGTGTATATGTACCACAGCTTTCTTATCCATTCATCTGCTGATGGGCATCTAGGTTGCTTCCATGTCCTGGCTATTATAAACAGTGCTGCGATGAACACTGGGGTGCATGTGTCTCTTTCAGATCTGGTTTCCTCGGTGTGTATGTCCAGGAGTGGGATTTCTGGGTCATATGGCAGTTCTATTTCCAGTTTTTTAAGGAATCTCCACACTGTTCTCCATAGTGGCTGTACTAGTTTGCATTCCCACCAAAAGTGTAAGAGGGTTCACTTTTCTCCACACCCTCTCCAGCATTTATTGCTTATAGACTTTTTGGATAGCAGCCATTCTGACTGGTGAGGTGCTTGTTGGGAGCACAGATTCTGGGTCCTCCAGCACCTACTGTCTTGACTCTAACAGAGGGGCATGGGTATCGCTAACTTTAAAGGTGCTCCAGGTGATTCCCATGATTAGGGAAACATCATTCATTTTGTGTTTCTCAAAGTGTGGCTCCCAGACCAGCAGCATCAGTACCATGTGGGAATTTGTTCCTACAGGCTCTGAGGCTCCACTTTAGATCCCCCAAATCAGAAACCCTGGGAGGAAAGTCTTCCCTGGTGGTTCAGTTGTTGAGAATTAGCCTTGCAATGTAACAGTTTCGGTGCCTGATTCTGGAAGATCACATATGCCTTGGGGCAACTAAGCGTGAGCTTCACAGCTAGTGAGCCCTGGAGCTGCAACTACTGAAGCCTTCGAACCCTAGAGCCTGTGCTCAGCTACAAGAGAAGCCACTGTAAGGAGGAAGCCATGCACAGTAGCTAGAGTAGCCCCTTCACTCAATGCAACTAGAGAAAGCCCACTCGTAGCCAAAAATAAACAAATATTAAAAAAAAAATAAAGAAACCCTGTGGGTGGGACCCACCTCTCTGTTATCTCTCAAGCCCTGCAGGGGATTCCAGCACTTCTAAAACTTGAAAACCACTGCTCTAGTTCCTGTTTCTCAAAGTGTGGGACCCAGACAAAGGCATTAGTATCGCCTGGGAACTTGCTAAAAATGAAGTATCTCAGTGTCCCCGCCCCAGACCAAATGAGTCATAATCTACATTTTAAAAAAATCCCCGGTGATTCCTATGCACATTAAAGTTTGAGAAGCCCTCGTTATTATCCAGATAAATATCACTTTGCTGTGGAAATAGAAAAATGTAAGCTGCTTTAATAAGAAGCAGAACCAAAAATAGTAATATGTCTCCCTTTAAGAACAGAAGTGACTTTAATTAAAGAGAAATTAGGAGGCAGATCATTTAGAGCTGTATTAATGATAATAAATAAATCCCAGTTTTGTGTTGTTAACTGGGTTAAAGTATTGAAGTAAGGTTAAATGTAAAGATATTCTAACTCCTATTCTGTATTATTTCTCTCCATAGTGTTTCTTAATTCAATATACTACTGCTACTACTAAGTCACTTCAGTCGTGTCCGACTCTGTGCGACCCCATAGATGGCAGCCCACCAGGCTCCGCCATCCCTGGGATTCTCCAGGCAAGAACACTGGTGTGGGTTGCCATTTCCTTCTCCAATGCATGAAAGTGAAAAGTGAAAGTGAAGTCGCTCAGTCGTGTCCGACTCTTAGTGACCCCATGGACTGCAGCCTACCAGGCTCCTCCATCCATGGGATTTTCCAGGTGAGAGTACTGGAGTGGGGCGCCATTGCCTTCTCCGTAATTCAATACAGGGTCTATCAAATTGTTTTACTCTAGAGTCTGACTCTATTCCTTTGGAATATAAATTTGTGCTGTGTGTATGTATACATGCACTCATACACACGTATTAAAGTGTTAGGGTTAGCCTACAGCTCAAAATCTGTAGGGCAGACTGGCAGCCTAGAAATTTCAGCAAGAATTAACACTGAAGTCTTGTCTTCAGTCTGGAGACAGAATTTCTTCCTTCTTGGAGGATGTTATTCTTTTTCCCTTAAGGCCTTAAACTGATTGCACGAGAGTAATATATAGAGAATAATCTATGTTAATTAATTATATTAAATAATTAATCTCCACTTTGTAGAGAGTAATCTATTTTACTCAAAGGCTACTGATTTAAATGTTAATAGCATACAAAATATCTGCACAGAAACATCCAGATTGGTGTTTGACCAAACTTACTGGGTACCACAGTTGGAGCCAGTAGATCCATAAAATTAACCATTTGTACTCATAAAACATATCTTTGAAAGTTCTAGAAAGTCATAAAATATGGCTAGAATTAGAGCTAGTGATGATTCACTAGGTTTTGTCACTCATTTTAAATGTGATTGAGCTCTTTGAGTTTCTCTTCTGCCCCCCTCCACCCCAACTTTGCATTAAACTTCTGTTCAGACAGCATCAACTCTTAGTGCAAACTCTTTGCTCTTACAATGGCTCATACTTTGTTAATAACAAATTTGATTTAAATAAATAATTTATGACCATTGTAAATTTTTAAAAAATGAAGTATAGTTGATTTACAAATTTGTGTTAGTTTCAGGTGTATAGCACAGTGATTTAGTCATATATATGTGTGTGTGTGTGTGTGTATATATATATATATTCTTTTTCCTTTTTCAGAGACAGTTGTAACTGAGAACAGACTGTGGATAGTCATTTATCGTCCACATTGCTCTCTTTAGGGGTTTAAGTCAACTTAGCCTGAACCCATTTTTCAAGTAAAAAGTCCTTCTTACTCTTATTTTGAATTGCCAGTCTAATTGCCTCACTTCTCCATTTGCCTCCTCTTCTGTATCCAGGTGTTTAGTTATGGCTCCAGCTGTGCAGAAAGATAAATTTGGTCCAGACAAAGTCAATGAGATAGCCCTCTTGGTGACTGTCATCTATTAACTTTGAGATCTTTTCCCTTAGTGTGTTATTTCTTTAATGAGATAAGTGATTTCTATGTGATAGCATGGAGGTAATTTTGTATAACCGAGACTCTGAAGATACTGTGGTTCTGCATGGCCCAAAGAAAGAGAGAAGAGAATGTCTGTGTGTGGTCCCTGGTAGCTCCCTGGATTTGGACTTTGGCTTGTCTGAACTGCTATGCAGACGGGTCAGTCTAGAGGACAACGGAGGTAGGGATGACTGGTACCAAAATCATGCAAAACTCTGTGCAAATAACAGCGAGTCCACAGATGCCTTTGGCCACCGTTTAAGGTGAATGACTTCCCTGGTGGCTCAGAGGGTAAAGCGTCTGCCTGCAATGCTGGAGAGCTGAGTTCGATCCCTGGGTCGGGAAGATACCCTGGAGAAGGAAATGGCAACCCACTCCAGTATTCTTGCCTGGAGAATCCCATGGACAGAGAAGCCCGGCAGGCTTTGGACTCACAAAGGTCGGACATGACTAAAGCAACTTGGCACACAGCATGTATGAGGCTGAGAGCAGCTTCAGGCACTCAGGGATGGCTTATCCCTTGTCATCTTCTCAGGCTTTGCTATAAGGTAAGTGGGGCCTGATGCTGACTGAGCTGAGGTCAGGTGAGTGTCACTCATGGTCAAAGAGGGAGCAGGCTTTCTCACCTGCCTCAGCAGAAAAATCTCTGTTGAGGATTTCACTTGGCCCCAGTTGTGTTCCATGCCCATCCCTGGACCAGTCACTGAGGCAGGAAGAGGGTCTTGTGACACTCAAGCTGGGGTCACATGTATACATTCTTAAGGAAGGGGGTTAGGGTTTGTTTCTAGGGAAAGTGGAGACAAAGTGGGCTGGGCAGATAAAAACAAAAGCTATTGGGGTTAACCAGGAATTAATTTACTTATTCATGGATTTTAATAGCTCTATTGGAGGCCCTTTCTGTGAGAAAGATCTGCTCTTTTGTAAAAGGTTTTCAGCGTTTTGTTGTATGCTTCCCAAGGTAACCATTTTCTCCCATGAAGGGTTTTCACGTTCCATCTCATATTTATTTATTTTCCTTGGGGAACTCTTGCTATGATCACAAGATGTTTTATTTTGTATACATTGAGGTTCTATTTGATGATGGTATTACATTATCTGATAGGTGATATAATAGTTATTTAAATGGTTTTGTAAGTAGATACTCTTGTACTTTACTTAGCCAACCCTGTGGGACACCTAAAGTATTTCTACTTTTTCCTCTTATAAATGTGGCAAGATGGAGTTATCTTTCACCTTCAAACCTACCTTTCCTTTCTCTCATCATCTTTTGTGAGAGAAGACATTTTGCAGACAGAGTAGAGACAGATTCTGTTGAATAATAACCTCAGAATTTTGCTATGGGAGGTGGCCAATGTGAGGAAGAAAAAGGTTTGTTTTTCCAGTAGAAGTTCTGCTCTAAAGAATATTAAAGTCCAAAACTTCTCCCAAGAAGCATGATGAGAACCTCCTGTGACCCCTCAGGTCGGAGAAACTAAGGACTTCGTGGAAAATGCATGAAGGAGCAAGTATGATGAGGGGAAAAAAGGAAATTAAAAAAAAATTTTTTTAGCTTTTTATTTTACATTGGAGTATAGCTGATTAACAGTGTTGTGATAGTTTCAGGTGGACAGCAAATGGACTCAGTCACATATACACATGTATCCATTCTTCCCCAAACTCCCTTCTCATTCAGGTTGCCACATAACATTGAGCAGAGTTCTCTGTGCTATAAAGCCTTGATGGCTATCCATTTTAAATATAGCAAAGGTGTAAATGTTGATCCCAAACTCCCTAACTATCCTTTTACTCCTTCCTTCCTAATAAAGGAAAAATGTTTAAAAAGACAAAGAAGTGGGGAGAACATAGGAAAAAGAGGTTCCTGAAAACATATCCTTGGAAAAATCTGGAGGGATAGTAAGGGTTATTTAAGTTATAAACAATAGAAATCAACTATGGATAACTTAAAGATTGGAGAGGTATGGATAAGTCATGGGCTTTAAAAATAAATTCATGAACTAGACTCAGAGAGGACATTTATAAGAGCAGCTCCACCCTATGCTATACAGTAGGTTCTTGGTGATTACCAGGTTTGTATATAGTAATGTGCAAAGTAGTGTCATTTCCCCTGGAGAAGGAAATGCCAACCCACTCCAGTATTTTCTTGCCTGGGAAATCCCACGGACCAAGGAGCCTGGTGGGCTACAGTCCATGGGGTTGCAAAGAGTTGGTCACAACTGAACGACTGAGCACATACACACACGTGAAAAAGCTGTACACTTAAAGAGAAAAGAAAGCATGGAACCAAGGAGAAATGTACAATAATTAGTTATGTCTTAAAAATGTAAATGCAATCAAATACTTTTATATAAGAGTGATAATATATTTGATAGCTATAAGTGGAAAGATTTTACCTTTTAAAGATAGTGAAGATAGTGCAAGATATTATAAATATGACAGTTTTAAAAAGAAAAATAACCTTACTATATATAAGAAAAAGAATACATGATCTCTTTGAAATAAAAATATGTATTCAGTGGTTTTACTCTATAATTGAAGCTGTTTAAAACAATAGCTGTTAAACTGAAGAAGAAGAAAAAAAAAAAGATCAGCTCCAGAGACCTAGGGAGCAGGAACCCATGAACAGTCTTCAAGGATAAATTAGCTTCAGTTACTGGCTTACCTGGGTGTGGTCCAAGGATTCTTGGAAAGTCACACCAAATCTTGGCACGGTGGTGCAAAGGTATTTCTCAAAGCAAACTCAAAGTGTTGGTACCCAAAGGAAGGGGCATGGATGTTGTCCAGGCAGAAACAACAGTCGAGGAAAACCAATCCCCGAGCAGGGTGCTCATGCCTCACCACTCCTTTGATTTTGCCTGTAAAAGCACCGACCACTCTCCCAGAAAGACGTTCCCTTACTTCCTGCTTATATTCTTTAAAATTGTTTCAATTGGCAAGTTGGGCCTTTCTTGCCCTTGAGCCCTAATAGAAAATTGCTGATGGGACCTCCTCGGTCAATGCCCACGTGTCTTGGGTTAGACAGATTCAGAGATGGTTTTATATATATATTTATGTATATATATATACATTTTAGTGAAGTATAGTTGATTTACAATATTGTGTTAATTTATGCTGTATAGTAAAGTGATTCAGTTATACATACATATATATATTCTTTTCAAAAAAATATTCTTTTCCATCATGGTTTATCATAAGATATTGAGTATAGTTCTCTGGGCTATACGGTAGGAAACTGGTTTATGAGATGGTCCTGTAGCTGAGCATGAGAAGGCATTGAGGAAACCCTGGACGAGTTTTCCCACGGCAGATCCCAAATGGCCTCAGACTTTCCAAGCTCGCAGAGGTGGGAGGAGGTACAGGCAGGCCTAACAGCCTGGTTTCTGGTTTCCAAGGCCAGCACTTTTATTTTGATGTACCTGGTTGTGATGGTTAATTTTATGTGTCAATTTGACTTGGCCTTGGGATGTCCAGATAACTGGTTAAATATTCTTCTGGTGCCTATGAGAATGTTTAGGCCTCCTAGGTGGTGTTAGTGGTAAAGAACCTGCCTGCCAATGCAGGAGACAAAAGAGACATGGGTTCGATCTCTAGGTCAGGAAGATCCCCTGGAGGAGGGCATGGCAACCCACATCAGTATTTTTGCCTGGAGAATCCCATGGACAGAGGAGCCTAGTCAGCTACAGTCCATAGGGTCACAAAGAGTCGGACATGACTGAAGCAACTTAGCATGCAGGCATGTGAGGTTGTTTCCAAGAGAAATACATGACTTGGTGGACTAAGTAAAGCAGATGGCTCTCCACAGTGTGTGGGGGCATCATATAATCTCCTGGGGGCCTGAAGAGAATGAAAAGGCAGGGGAAGTTTGAATTGTCTCTCTGCCTGACTGCTGAGCTGGGTCATTGATTTGGGAGCTCCTGAAGCCCTTCTCAGGCCTTCAGACCTGGACTGGAATCTACACCACTGGTTCTGGCTGTAAGGCTTTCCAACTACACAATCAGCTTTCTTGGGTCTCCAGGATGATGGTGTGGGACTTCTTAGCCTCTGTAATATTATGAGCCAATATCTGATAATAAATAAAGAATGTATGTATATAATCTCCCACTAGTTCTGTTGCTCTGGAATACCCTGACAAGTACACTAGTCATTACAACTTCAGACAGAAGGTTGTGCTCCATGGATGTGTTTTTGCAGAATTTGAGAATCTCTGTGAAAAGTCAAAGAATAATTAAACCAAATAGTTGGAAGGAGAAATATTATTGATGGTAAGGGGGCAAGAAAGGGACAGAAACATTTCAAGGGAAGTCTTAGATTTAGAATGTGGCTATTGATGGGACATAAGGCAAGATGCTGCAAGAAAAAAGATGAAGCTCTTTATAACTTAAAAAAATGTATATTTATTTTAAAGATTATTTGTTTATTTGTAATTTTAGCTGTGCTGTGTCTTTGTGGCTACATGCAAGCAGGGGCCACTCGCTGGTTGTGGTGCGTGGGTTTCTCATTGCAGAGTACAGGCTCTAGGCATTCGGGTTTCAGTAGCTGCAGCATGCAGGCATTAGAGCAAGGGCTGTTGCCCCTTGGCATGTGGGATCTTCCTGGATCAGGAATGGAACCAGTGTCCCCTGCATTACAAGGCAGATTATTAACCACTGGACTACCAGGGAAGCCCGATGGAACTCTTTAATCCCGAGGCCGATTGATATATTACAAGCACAAGATAGAAATCAGTGTCCACAAATCTAAAAATAAATGATACAAATTAACTTACAAAACAGTAAGAAACTCACAGACTTAGAGAAAGAACTTGTGGCTGCCAGGGGACAGAATGGTTAGGGAGCTTGGGAAGGTCATATAATCACACTGCTATAGTCAAAATGTATAACCAACAAGGACCTATGGTATAGCATGTGGAACTCTGCTCAATGTTATATGCCAGCTTGGATGGGAGGCAGGTTTAGGGGAGAGTGGATACATGTATATGTATGGCTGAGTCTTTTTGCTGCTCACCTGAAACTACCACAACATTGTTAATCAGCTATACCCCAATACAAAATTAAAAGTTTAAAGTTTGGAAAAAAAAAATCAGTGTCTACAGAGAAATTTCACTTTTTGACACATACATATTTTGTCCCCCCAAAATCCATAAAACACTCTGTCATAGTTCAGAAACAAAGAGTAGGGGGTAACTATAAACACAGATCCTAATAGAAGTGAGGATCAAGAATCAGGCAAAGGCAGGCTCAGGCTAAGTGTCTGCATACTCCAGACTCAGGTCATTTCAGGGTGAAACAGGAGGGAAAGACAGATGAATGGGATGTTGTCTAGAAAACAAAGGGGAGAGATTTAAAGGATTATAGCCTGTTGGTTTAGAACCTACATAAAACACAATTAGATGATGTGGCTATCAGACACAGCCAGAAACTACAGTTACACCTGTTCTTTAGTTTTACAAACTTTGTTTAAAAATGGTATGCTGAAAGAGTACAATAGTAAAAAAGTTAGCGCTCTCTGTTACAATTCCTTAAATTGAAGTTAAACTCTGAAGTTCTCAAGTTCTGAAAACTAAGGTTAAAATTTTGTTTTCAGTTTTCATAGAAAGAGCAAAGCACAGGTGATTTGGAACAGCTGAAGGGGTGTGCTAGCCTAACCATGCAGCCACAGAGACCACATAAGAACCAGGACTACAAAGAAATAGAAAACTTTAGATGTGGATGGTATGTAAAAAGTACTCACAAAATCTGCTCTGAACTGACCTAAAGCTTTTTTTTTTTTTTTAACTTTACTTATTTATCCATTTGGCTGTGCTGGGTCTTAGCTGCAGCATGTGGGATCTATCTAGTTCCCTGACTAGGGGTCAAACCTGAGCCCCCTGCACTGGGAGTGCAGAGTCTTAGCCACTGAACTACCAGGGAAGTCCTATTTTTAAAAAAAAAATTTTTCCTATTTAGTATGATAATTTTTTTCTGCTGCAGAGTTAAAAAACATTTTTTATTGCAGTATACTTGATTTATAATTTGTGTTAGTTTCAGGTGGATAGCCAAGTGATTTGGTTATACATCTATATATTGTTTTTCACATTCTTTTCTCTGATAGGTCATTACAAAATATTGAGTATAGTTCTCTGTGCTGTACAGTAAGTCCTTTTTGGTTGTCTATTTTATGTACAGTGCTGTGTACATGCTAATCCCAAACTCCTAATTTATCCCTTCCCTGCCTTTCCCTTTCGGAAGCCATAAGCTTCTTTTCTGTGTCTGCTGATTACAGGCAGTTTTTGGGCTCTCCTTTCACATACATTCTATTGCCCAGGACTTAGGAAATAGTCATTCGGGACACTTCTTAAGGTTATCTCTTCCTGACCCTTGATTTTGGCATATAGCAGATGTTTCCATTATCCCAGAGTTGTGTCCCAAGATATGATGGGAATGGAACAAGTGCCTAATAGGATGAGCAAAAAAGAGCGAGGATAACTTGCCACGTCTTGATCTTTCCCCACTTGCCTTCTTTTATGATTCTACTTCTTGAGTCTTCGTTTGGAGTTCAGTGGAAAACTCCCAAGTGAGAAGAAGAATTCTTTCCCATCCAGAACTTTTTCCCATCCAGAAATAGTAAATCACTTTCTATCTCTGTTATTAGTACAACTTTGGCATCCCCCGTCACACAAACTCCCTGCCCACGCCTCCAAGGACTCTTCTTTGCACCTGGAAATTGTTACTTGCCTGAGCCTTGACGTGTTCTTCTCCCTAACATGACCTTGTTTGTGAGTACTCTATGTCCAGATATTAAAATATATAAAGTATATAAATATATAAAGTATATAGAAAGTGAAAGTGAAGTCGCTATGTCGTGTCCGACTCTTTGCAACCCCATGGACTATAGCCTAAAGGCTCCTCCTTCCATGGGATTTTCAGGCAAGAGTACTGGAGTGGGTTGCCATTTCCTTCTCCAGATCTTCCCAACCCAGGGATTGAACCCGGGTCTCCCAAGTTGTACACAGATGCTTTACCATCTGAGCCACCAGGGAAGTCCATAAGGTATATAACTCAAGTATAATTAATTTTCACACAATATATTGAATGAGATCATGAAAAGAACACATTTCCAGGCATTCTATTAAGATTCCATACCACATCATCATGATGACGATGTTGTTGATGATGACAGTAGTTATGATCTAAAAGTCAGACTCTCCAGTCAGGCTTGTCATTATACCACACTCATTTCCCTTACTGGTGACCCTGAGCTCATCTTGTACTTTCTGATGCTTGTTGTTTGGGTGAAAGCAAATGAGGTTTCCCCATTTTCTTGGAATCCCAAGGATCCAGCTGAGTTCTAGCCTCTCTAGGTCTTCCTCTGGATTGTATCCTCATCCAGGGAAGTGGCTTGGACAAAATCATCCCAGGACTGATGATTTTGGGCAGCACAAACTTAGAGGTAGAAAAGCTTCTCTGATTTATCCTAGAACCGTGGTTATATTCTCTCTTCATACATCATAACACTACTTACTTCTTTTTTTCTCTCTTTCAAGTAAGCCCACCTTTCCAATCCCACAAGAGAATAACAGATTCTAACTCTGAGAATACCTCCACAAGTTCCAAATTTGCTGCCTTCTTGATGCTTTCAAGAGCAAATTCAAATATTATATACCTTTGCTCTCCCTGGAAAACATATAATCTATGAATTATTTAGCTTCTTAAGCCACATAGAGTGTTCATACATTTTATTTCATTATCATATTAATAACCAGTGCTTATTGCAGATAAATTAGAAAATATGCATTTTCCACATATGAAAAAAGGAAAACAAAATTATGTGTAATTTCAACATCCAGGATTTTCTCTGTTAGCATATTAATGTGTGCGCTTCCATATTGCTTCATATGGGTCCAGTCCTTGAGATGGGATCATTGCGTACATACCATTTTTAACCTGATTTTAAAAATTTTAATTTAATATATTTTGAAAATCTTTACATATTAATAAATCAAATCCAGTGAAAACCCATCACTGAGGTTTGATGATGGAAAAGAGGGGAGTTATGGTGTGTAGCAAACAATCTTACTGATGGTTCATCAAAATCCACATGGAACCCCAAAATACACAAACATCACTATAGCCAAGGCCACCACATGTCTTGCCTTGTTGTTCTTAAAAGCTCTTATCTCTGCTTATTTTTTTATGTGTCATTTGTGGGTTGTCTCTCCTCCCAGAAGAATATAAGCTTTGTTTTATTTATCATCATACTGCTGGCACTAGAACTATATCTGGTACAAAATCTACTACTCAACCCAAATTTGTTGAATAAATTAATGAAGAAACCCCACATTAGTTCATTAGTTAATTAATAAAATTCATGCCACAATCTGTGATTACCTCCTTGCTTATTTATCTGGTATCTTGTTTATTGTCCAGGTAATTGAGAAATAAAGCTCTGTGGCAAGGGTGGGGGTTGTTAAGCCACTGATTTTTAGAGTTTTTCTTTTTAGGACTTACTGTAACATTAACCAAGATTATCCTGACTAACACATATATAAAGCCAGAGCTAGAAATTTGCTCTTTGGCCATGGAATTGAACAAATTCAATTGATATAAACTAGGATTTAGGCCTATGGTTTTCACCTAATGGTCTTATTTTCTTTTTTGTTATTAGAATACTCATCCTGCACTCCTGGCCTAAAAGCAAAAGATATAAACCCTGAAAATGTTCTGAATACAAATTAGTTTTCTTCAGATATTTGTTGAGCTTGAAATAAAATATTTCAGTTTCATACGCTATCTAGATTGTTTCTATTGTAAATTCGAATTTCACCTAACCCATAGTTGTTTATAATACTAAACGGGAACAATTAATTCCCTTAGAGCTGGAGTAAGAAACAAATATATGTGCTCTTCGTGGTGGTGGGGATCCTATTTTTAGGCTGACAGCTTCAGTGATGGTAAATTTGAGGAAGAGAGAGTGCTGGAGAAAAGTATTTACCTGCTTCAGATTTTCCCAAACTTTCTAGGCTCATGGTTATAGTCAGCTCAGTTATTTATTCATGGGTATATGTATAAGGTTTTAGATTACTAAGTAGTTAGATCCAAAGTAATTTACTGACTGTAATTTGTATGGCACCCACCAAGTGTTCTTGTGTTTTCCTCAAAAGTTTAAAATGTCCTAAAAAAAAATAATAAATAGAATAAAATAAAATAAAATATCCTGCAGGGTTCATCTGATTCACTGCAGTGACCCTGGTTTCCTCAGCACACACAGTTTGGGAATTCTAGATCCCTGACTTGATAGGTAGAAGGATTTGAGGAGCACTATATTTGGAGGAGATCTTTGGGGAAGTTCCTAGCTCTGCGTGAGCTTCTGTTTTGTTTTGAGGAGTCTATATTTTATTTAAGTCATTTTTTTAAAGCTCTAATTCACTCAAAATTCTTCAGTTTGTGGTGGTTCAAGTGGTAAAGAATCTGCCTGCCATGCAAGAGACCCCAGTTCGATCCCTGAGTTGGGACGATCCCCTGACCCACTTCATAATCTTGCCTGGAGAATTCCATGGACAGAGGAGCCTGGTGAGCTACAGTTCACGGGGTTGAAAAGAGTCAGACACAACTGAGAGACTCTCTCTCTCTCTCTCTCTCACACACACACACACACACACACACACACACACACACCAGGGTGGAATAGGGTGGGGGCTAGGGGTCAGGGGGACAGGCAGTCGTGGGGACAGGGTTGGGGCGAGGCTGAGGCTGCCCCACTCCCACCCCCTCACCGCCCCCCGTCATTCTTCTGCTCTCTCATCTCCATGTCAGCCGGCTGTTCTGCAGCCACTGCGGCCTGGGCCTTTTGCTCGCCTCCTCAGCCAGCCTGTCAGACGTGTTGGCACAGAGCTTCTCCTCCCCTCCAGCTGCTTGTGGATCTGCTGTGGGCACGTGGCCAGCTGAACCTCGGCCGCCTTGTTGCTGGGTAGAGCTGCAGGCCCTTCTGCAAGTCAGCCCGGGCGTTCCCCACTGGGTGGGCCTCTCCCTCGTGGACAAGGCCCTTCTCATCGTTGCTGTCCACTTCCTGGGCCTTGTTACGGTTTTCAGTGGCAGCTGAGAAGACTTGCAGCTTCAGATGACACATGGCCAGGTTGAGGTGGGAGGCCAGCTGAAGGGCCTGCACCTTCTTGTGCGTCCTCCTCAGAGAAGCCCCACTATTATTCCAGCCAGGACACAATCTTTTTTTAAAAAAAAAAAAAAAGTTATTTATTTATGGCTGTGCTGGGTCTTCCCTGCTGTGTGCAGGCTTTCTCTAGTTGCAGGGAGTGGGGGCCACTCTCTAGTTGTGGGGCACAGGCTTCTTACTGCCGTAGCCTCTCCTTGTGGTGGAGCACGGGCTCTAGGGTGCTCGGGCTTTGGCAGTTGGGGTGCACGGGCTCGGCTGCCCCATGGTATATGGGATCTTCCTGGACCAGGGATTGAATCAGTATCCCCTACGCTGCAAGGCAAGTTCTCAACCGTGACCACCAGGGAAGCCCCAGGACACAGTCTTTTTATACTGCAGCACAGCTTGCTTGGACTTGGCCTTCCTCAAAGTTCACAGTACCTCGCTCCTTCACTACGGTCCTCTGCTCCAGCGTCTCAGAACTCATCTCCCAGGACTCGACCCTCTCAAAAATTCTTGTGCTGTATTTCATACATCAGCTCAGCATTTGGTGGGATCTGGAACTTCTCCTTCCCAGCACTGCTGAAAGCATATAGGTATTAAGATACACAATGGAATGTTCTCTTTTATCCACACACTGAATGGCTTTCTCCAGCCCACAGGGGAAGATGCATGCTCTCTCCCTCACCAACTTCAAAGCTGAGCTCCCGTGGGTCAAAGATATGGTCCTCGAAGTATCCTTCCAGTGCAAACTCCAGGGTGGCGCTGTCACTGGACTTGGCGTATCCTTCCCCATCACCTCCGTATTCTCCTGATGATCCCCTGTGGTCCTCTTCCTTGAACTCCAACAACTCCACTTCAAACACAAGTGTGGTGTTGGGAGGGATCCTGGGAGAGCAGCCTGCTGAGCCCTAGGCATGTTCTGGCTTGCAGGTATTGTGGCATAATTCGCCTGCCTTCATGGTCGCTACAGCAACATCCCAAGCCCTGATGACCTTGCCTCTCCTCAGGTCAAAGGAGAACCTGTCCTTGCGGTCCAGGCTGGAGTGGAACTTGGTACCATCGAGCAGCCAGCCCCTGTAGTGGACAGAAACTCGGTCCCCGATCATGGGCATCTCTGTGCCAGGGCCTTCTCGCTTGATGAACTTAAGCACACCCTCATCCTGCTTGGGGCTGAGGTCCACTGCCTTGAGGGGCTGCGGCACCAACTGCGCCCTGCTCTTGGCCACCTTCATCTCCTTGGTGGTCATTAAACTGTTTCTGCGGTTGCCAGTGGCTGGCCTGGGCTTGTGCCTTATTTATTTATTTTTTAAAGTATTTATTTGGCTGCTCCAGGTTTTAGTTGCAGATGTAGGATCTTTCATTGCAACATGCAGGATCTTTAGCTGAACGTGTGAACTGAAAGATTTTGAAACCAAGGATCAAACCAGGGTCCTCTGCATTGGGAGTACAGCGTCTTAAGCACAGGACCACCAGGTAAGTCCTTACATTTCATCTTATTTATTTAAAAACGTTTTCATTTTACATTGGAGTATAGTTGATTAACAATGAAAAAGTGTTAGTTTTAGGTGTACAGCAAAGTGATTCAGTTACACAAATACATATATTTATTCTTTTTCAAGTTCTCTCCCCTTTCAGTTTATTACAAAATATTGAGCAGAGTTCCCCGTACTATATGAGCTTTTTTTTTTTTTTTTGTAGAGAAATCTGAGTATCTATGGACAACATATCCAAGGGGAGTAACTTGAGCTTCCAGTGAAATTTGGAGCATTGTTGCCATCACTCTGAATATTCACATTTCACTGAAAGAAGTCACCAGCATAGGTGACACCAGGTGAGGTCAGTAGATAAAAGACTAAAGTGGGTGAGCTCGTTCTTGGTGCTTTCAGCCTTTGTTCTCTTGGCTTCCAGAGTCCATGCTCTTGTGGATTTCCTGTGACCTGCTCTGGATAATCCCTCCCAGCTTCTTTGATCAACTAATCCTTGCTATGGAGCTTTTAATTGTTGACATTCTTCGGGTCTTGGTCTTAGATTTCAATTATAGTCTATGAGCAGATGACTCTCCAAACCTTTAATTTTTTTTCCCCTTCCTATTGGAGTTTTCCTTTTAAAATCACCCCAGTCCTTTAGTAAAAGAAAATCAACCTTGACAGCCATATGCAGAGACCTTGGGGAGATAGAAAGGCAGGGCAGTCTAGGGTTCCCTCCATCTAGCCCCACAGAGAGACACGGAATTCTATGAAGGAAACTCAGATACGGAGGTTCAGGGGGTCCCCAGCTGTTCAGTAAGGACTCAGTGGAGGAGACACACGACACCCACACATAGCGTCTGGGGACCTGACTCCAGAGACATTCAAGAGGCAAAGCTTCCACTTTTCCATGGTATGCTAGACCAAGGGTTCTTCACTCTGGATAAACAACAGAATCACCTGGGGAAATTGCTAAAATGCCAGAGTCCCACCCCGACCAATAAAGTCAGATTTAGAAAGAAAGACTTGGGTATCGGGGATTTTAAAAAACTCCTGAAGGGATTTCAATGAGTAGTCAGGATTGAGAACCACTTTGCTAGAGGAGGCTGACTTGAAAAACTGGTGGAGACATGATGGAGAAGAGTGAATGTGCACTTCTCCTGGCCCACCGGCAGGTTCAGGGGAGGGGCCTGGGTCTGTGGGCAAACATCTTGCCACCATGTGAAGCATAGGAATGAATCTACCATGGAGGACTATAGAGCCAAGATATGGAGAAGGGCCACATCTTGATGACATCCCTGAAGTTAGCACGGTGTCTGAGAATTTCAGTTTTATTTCTTATGCTTCCTTGGTGGCCAGTTGGTAAAGAACCCGCCTGCCAATGAAGGAGTTGCAGGTTGGATCCCTGGGTCGGGAAGATCCCCTGGAGAAGGAAATAGCCACCCACTTCAGTACTCTTACCTGGGAAATCCCATGGACAGAGGAGCCTGATATATTTCAGTCCATAGGGTGGCAAGTGTTGGACATAACTTAGCGACAAAACCATCACCACCACCACTTTCTCTGTTTACTTAAGCCAAAATCCACATGGACAGAGGAGCCTGATGGGTTACAGTCCATGGGGTAGCAAAGACTCAGATATGACTGAACAATTAAGCACAGCACATAGAGAGACAGCAGAGGGCTGGTATTCCCTGCTCCCCCTCCTCTGCCAACAATCTTCAAGGTACCTTCACGTTTTATTTTTCGGCTGTGATGGTCGTTGTTGCTGTGCTTGCAGGCTTTCTCTACTTGCGGTGAGAGGGGGCTATTCTCTAGTTTTGGTGCTTGGGCTTCTCATCGCAGTGACTTTTGTTGTAGAACCCTGGGCTCTAGCTGCTTGGGCTTCAGTAGTTGTAGCTCATGGGCTTAGCTGCTCTGTGGAATGTGAGATTTTCCTGGACCAAGGATCAAACCCATGTCTCCTGCACTGACAGGTGTATTCTTAACCTCTGGACTACCAGGGAAGTCTGACATTCGCATTTTAGACCTTCTTTAGGTCTTTGTTTTTGCTTTGGTCAGTAGAGACTACTCACTGTGTCCTATTATTTATTCTCCCTTTCTTCCACAGCACAGTTTTCTAGCTGAACTTCCCAGAGAAATAAAGGCTACAATTCTTAGCCTCCATTGTAGCTATGGCCATACTAAGTTTTGGCCAGTAGGATGCAGCAGGATAATGTGATTATCCAGAATCCTTAAAAGACAGCAAGAACAGACTGTTTTCTCCATTTTGCTATCTGAAACATAAATGTTTCCATCTTTGACTTGACGATGAGGCTGTATCTTAGGAGTGGGGCAGACGGGGAGCTTGAGTCCTGGGAATTCCAGGGGGTGGAGCCACCCCACTGACTCTGGCCTGACACTTCCAGAGTTCATTTGTGTGAATGAGAAATATCAAATTTCTCTCTTATTAAGCCAATGCTATTTTGGGTTTTCTGTCACTCAAAGCTGAATCTAATCCTAACTAATATACCCTATTAAGTTTCACCTTGAGATATTTGGACCATCACTTTGTGTCTTTGGGTACTAATGTCATCATTCAACATCTCTATGCCATCCAGCTCTCTATCATCGGTTAATGAGATGGGCGTGCCATCTGTTCTTCCACCGTCATTAATAAAAATAGGATCAGGAGAGGGTCAAGGACAGCAGTCTCCAGTCTACTCTGAAGAGCTCTCTCCTGGTGATCTAGCCACCTTCTTTTTGGACACAGATGTGAGGTGGTGCGGAGGGAAGCTGAGGGGTGTCATCCACAGATCAGTGGGTCTCAAGCTTTAGTGTGTAGCAGGACCACCAGGAGGGCTTGTTAAAGTACAGATTACTGGGCTTCAGCCCCGGAGTTTTTGATTCAGGATGTCTGGAATATGACCCAAGTATTATTTTTTAAATATATTTTATTGAAGTATAGCTGATTTACAATGTTGTATTGATTTCTTCTGTACAGCAAAGTGAGTCATATATATATGCATATATACACACACATATTCTTTTTCATATTCTTTTCCACTATGATTTATCACAGGATATTGAAGAGCTGATTCATTGGAAAAGACCCTGATGCTGGGAAAGATTGAGGGCAGGAGGAGAAGGGGATGACAGAGGATAAGATGACTGGATGGCATCACTGACTCAATGGACGTGAGTTTGAGCAAACTCCAGGAGACAGGGAAGGACAGGGAACCTTGGCGTGCTGCAGTCCGTTGGGTCACAAAGAGTTGGAGATGACTTAGTGACTGAACAACAACAATTGAAAATAATTCCCTGTGCTATACTGTAGGACCTTGTTGTTTATCCACTTTATATGTAATAGTTTGCATCTGCTAATCCCAAACTCCCAGTCCAGCTCTCTCACCTCCCCTCCCAAGTATTTGTGTTTCTAACAAATCCCAGGTGATACTGATATTGATGGTCCAGGGACCATACTTTGAGAACCATATCCTAGCATATCATCTTTCAGCTGGAAGATGATTTATAAAAGAGAAAGAATATTTAAAAGTTGTTTGCAGATGGAAAGCATGTCTTTGAAGGGACAAAAGGGGTGGACTGCAGAATATCATGGAGGGTTGGACGCTGGTAGGACCAGAGCACTGTCTTGTGGCTTCCAAGAAGACCAGCAAGACAGGGAGCAGGTAAAGGCAGACTGGTCCATTTCCTTTGAGGAGGTTGTAGGAGCTTCTGTCTAGTGTCTTTTATTTTCTCAGTGAAGAATATATAAGGGCATTAACTGAGGCAAGGGACATTAGCTGAATGAGAAATTTTGAAATACTTTTGGCATATCCAATATCCCAGGGGAGTGTAATATGCACCAGGAAATGATAGAAGACACAAGCAGGGTTGATATCTGCTTAACGAGCTAATTAACTAGTTTTTTTTGCTTTAGCATATTACTAAGAACATCTAAATGTTAAACCTTAAGCAGTTCCATGGAAGATACGGTACTAAATTCACCAAGATATCTCCAGACCCAGAAAAGTGCTTAGTGAATGTTCAGTTCAGATTTAACAGTAAACAAGCAGGTGAAATTCAATTTGTAGTTAAGATTATACCCTTGGGGGGGAAATGACACAAAATGACAGCTCATTACTTTTTCAGTTAATTATTTAATTAATTATTTAGGCTGCACTGACTCTTTGTTGCTTTCTCTAGTTGTGGTGAGCAGGGGTTACTCCTTGTTGAGATACATGGGCTTCTCACTGCAGCGGCTGTTCTTGTTGAGGAGCACAGGCTCTAGGCACGCAGGCTTTAGTAGTTGCAGCCGTGGGCTCTAGAGCACAGGTTCAGTGGTTGTGGCCCAGGGGCTTCATTGCTGCTTGGTATATGGGATCTTCCTGGACCAGGAGTTGAACCTGTGTCCCCTGCATTTGGCAAATTCTTACCTACTGAACCACCAGGGAAGTCCTCATTCGTTTTTACATGGATATATTTTTTGTTACTTTTAATGAATTAAAACAATATTCTGTTTCATGGCCAGGCATTATATAATGTGTGATTGTCTTAATAGAAATAACACTTTGCACATTGTTGGAATCTCACACCTTTAAAAAAAAGAAAAAGAAAGACTACAAGTGTACTACTGCCAAATCCTGAAATGCAATTTTCTTTCTAGAGTTACAAGAAACTCCAACAGGTTCTGCTACATGGAAGCACATTCTAGCTTACTTGTGACACACATGAGCAGTTAGAATCATAATTTGCTAGGCTTCTCTCTGGGCACATGAGAAGTCAGGTAATAAATCTAGGGACACTTGGAATAGCTTCACACACCTCCACAGAGGTGGAGACTGGCTTCAGATTGCCACTGGTTCTGAGAGCAAGAAATTAAGACCAGGAGACATCCAGAGGACAGGTCTATCACTAGATTGGGTCCTCAGAGAAGAGGGTGGTGACCCACTGTTCCAATTTGCCTGGGTCTCGGGAAATGCCTGGGATGTGGGGTTTTCAGTGCTAAACCTGATGGTCTAGGACAAACCAGGCCAAGTTGCTCACCCTAGCAGGGGCTGACCATTTTGGGGAAAATTCCCCAATATAGCTAGTACAGCAAGACTGCTGTTTTGATTTATGGTGGCTTATTTAGCTTCAGGAGTGTGCGACTGGTGTAGTGTTGCACACTAACCCTAACCTAACCCTAACCCTAACCCAGGGCCGCACCCTCAGAAGGGCCCAGGCTTGGTAGACTAAGTCCCCTACACACCAACCTTCAAGTTGCGTACTTTCAAAGGTGGGAATGTGTGTTCCATCAAAGTCGGGTGTGAGTGAAATTGCAGCTTGCCCTCCACTTCATATTGCTGATGATCCTGCAGCTCTACCATCTCCCATTTCCACTTTCTCCTCCAGTCAGTAACTCTTCTTGCTTGTTCGCTCGATGCCAGCCCTGTATGCCAGCTGCTGTACTGAACTACTGAACTTTTCAAGGTACTGTGATGGAAGCTTTAAAATGTTATCTTTATTTTTTTTGGTATTTGTATGTTTTTGTGTATAATTTGTGTGAAAAGAATTATAAACCATACTATAAACAGAATTATAAGAATTATAAACTGTACTATAAATTATAAGCAGTACCATTGTGTTAACTGGATATCCAGGTTAACTTTGTTGGACATACGAACAAATTGGACCCATGAACACACTCTCAGAACGGAACTTGTTGGTATATAGGGGACTTACTGTTTAATACTCTGGTATCGTCACTTGAAAGTCTTAATAACATTTGAAGGAAGTGTTCCTCACTTTTATTTTGTACTAGGTCCTGAAAATTGTGTCGCCATTCTGCAAATTATGTAGGAAGGGAGCTGGGCCTTCTGTTTTTATTTCTTTGTGTCTTTTCTGACGAGAGATGGAGACAGTTTTCTCTCCCCACTCTGCCTCTCTCCTCTCTGCTTCCTCTCCTCTTTTTGGTTAAGCCAAACTTACATCTATTAATTTTTTTAAAAGGCCATGCTATCTTATCACAAATGTTAGTGTCTGAAAATTAAACTTGGCTCAAATGCAGCTTTTCCATCCTGGATGTGTTTCTGCCAGTAACGAAAAGAGAGCAGGGGAAGGAAGAAGGAAAGTATTTGGAAAAGCTGAAGAAAGTGTGGCAGAAATACCAGCTGGGAGTCTCCACAGCGGGAGAAGCCACACACAACTCTGATCAAAGGAAGAAACCTCAGGGAAGATGAAAGGGGGTGATAATTGTAAGTGGAGGCAGAGTTTCATAATAGAGGTGATAATAACAGGCATTTATCTGTGAACCTGAGGGAGAGTTAAAATCGAGCAGGGTGGGTGTTGGCCTGAGGATGGTCCCTTGACTTACCTCTTCTGTGGAAATTTTCATTCCTTCCAAGTTATGTCTATTTCTCTTCTTGGGTGTTAAAATCAAGCTTTTCCCAACAAAAAGATATTTCACTGAGGTATGGACTTATGTTTTTAACATGGACCGTAAGGAGGACAGGAGATGGTTCGCTGAGAGAGAGTAAGGAAGGCTGAATTTGGACTGTGAAGCCAGCGGCTGAGCTCTGCTGTGTTCTAACCCTGACCGCGACTCGGAACAGGACCCAGAGGGCGGGCTCACCGTCCTTGTCCCCAGGGATGGGGTGTGTGGGGACCTCATTCTCCCCTGGCCAGGCCGCCGAGCGACAGTCGTGTTGGCCGTCGTTGCTCTGAGCTGCTCCGGGCAGCAGGGAACCAGACACCGCAGCTTAGAAAGGTAGGTGGAGTAGGGCCTGCTGTGAAAAACGCAGGCTCTTGGAGATTTAAAATGTATTTTTCTTCCTGTCTTTGGATGGATAGATGTAAAAGCCGTGTGATAGATGAGGCCCGGGAAAGGGAGTTGTCATCAGATGCAAAGATTCTGCCCCCAGGCGCTGAAAGGATGCTCTGGTCCCTGTCGTCTCTCTACCCCCATCCTTTGCTTGGACATAATTGGATTAAGAATCACTCTGTGGAGATCTGGACAAATCATTCTGGGCTTCTTAGGGAGGGAAAAGTATTCTGTAAATACAAAGTCTGACCTGGCTGGAAAAGAATAATTTTTAAAGCTTAGAAAACTTGGCAGCATGTGTGTGTTTGGGTCCCGAGTTTTATTAAACTAAGTGATGAATGACTTCCAGGCAATGAGGCAGAGAGGCTAGAGAGAAGTTTCCAAGTAGCTGCCAATATGTCTAGAGCAAGGACACCAAATTCAGGTTCCCCAACTGCTTTTTGCTACAACGCCCTTACATTGTAAAAGTTGCTCTTTTTTTCTGTTTTAACGGTATTCAGACTCAGAACAGGGTTGCTAGAATGTGATTTTTAAAATATTGTGCATACACCTGGCATCATTGACACAATGGACGTAAGTCTGAGCAAACTCCAGGACAAAGTGAAGGACAGGAAAGCCTGGCAAGCAGCAGGCCATGGGGTCGCAGTCGGACAGGACTGAGCAACTGTACAGCAGCAACAACACAGTTCTAGAAGCACCTTGTTATGAAATAGTATGCATTTAAACTTTTTTTTGGCGTGTTTGTGAAGTCAACTCAGGTCTGCTTTAGAAAGTAAAACTATATTTATGTGTTAAGGTAAAAAATTCTCAGCAAGGCAAATATTTAAAATATTTCAGGAAATGATGACAATATCAGAATGAGGTCATTGTTGTTGGATGGTGACTATTTAAATTCAAAAGACATACATCAACTCTGTTCTCTCCTTAAAACACATCTGAGCCTTAATTAAACATCTATTTTTAGCAGAAGGTTTTACTAGTGTTCCACTAGAGGGCAGCATTTGATAAGGGTTTGATATATGGATTCACGGTGTATGCTATCATAGAGGTTTAATTTGTTTTTTAAACAATGATAGAAGTAGAAAGTACTTATCCTGCTTTCATCAGCACAACTAAAGTAAAGAAGCTGTGCTGTGCTAGGTTTGAACATGGGGTAAATAGTCCTTAAAGCAGCGTATCCTGAGTTGAAGAGGGTGTGTTTGTTTTGTAGTTTTCAAGATGAAAAAGCCATCAAAGGAACTAAAAACAATTTAGGTGGTACTTTACAAGGGCTGGATTGATCCCATTGGCTTGCTAAAAAGGAGTTTGGTTGTTTTAACTCAATCTCCAACACACTATTTACCCTCCCTGGGAAACCATCCAAATTTGGCTGCATTCCATATGCTAGAAAAAGCTCGGAGCAGGAGCCAACTGTGGGTTTGACTGAGGTGGCAGAATAGCCCAAGGAGAGGTTGCAAGCTGCTTCCCAGGGGCCAGAAATGTCCTAGCCGCACGCGTGGAGTGGTAGTGACTGGGAAGAGGCAGAGAGGTGTGCCTGGCACATAGGTGTTAGTCAATAAAGATTGTTTTTCTTTTATTCACTTCTGGGCAATTGTATCCTGTCTTGCGGTGCTGCTTACCTTATTATAATTTTAAAAATTGAAGAAACTCATGCACATGGTAAACAAGCAATGTAAGATGGAGCATGATTAAAACTGCCTTTCTGAACTCCCAAACCAGACCCACTGTCCAGAGGTAACCACCAGCAATGATTTTTTGGCATAACATGCAGAAAATATTCTTGCAGAAAGATGCTTATATCATTATATGTATATGTTATACAAATAGGGGCAAATTATATAGACTTTAGTCTATACTTCTCTTTTTCTGTTCCACAATGCATCTCGGAAGGCCTCTATATCTTATGGCTTAGCTTTTCAATTTTATTTCTCTAGTGAGACATACTTCTCAACGGCAGGAACTTCATTTTTTTCCCTTTTCCTTTTTTGCCTCATAATGTCAGAGGGACTACTGTCATCAGTCTAGGTGTTTAATAACCACTCTGAGGATAAAGAAGATGTCGTGTATGCATATGTGTGTGTGTGTGTGTGTGTACGTGTGCATGCATGCTAAGTTGCTTCAGTTATGTCTGACTTTTTGTGACCCTATGGACTGTACCCTTCCAGGTTCCTCTTTCCATGGGATTCTCCAGGCAAGAATACTGGAGTGGGTGGCCATGCCCTCCTCCAGGGGAGTCTTACCCACCCAGGAATCAAACCCGTATCTCTCACATCTCCTGTATTGGCAGGCAGGTTCTTTACCACTAGCACCACCTGGGAAGCCTATATATATGTTTGTGTGTGTGTGTGTGTGTGTGTGTGTGTGTGTACAATGGAATTACTCAGGCATAAAAGAGTGAAATAATGACATTTGTTGCAACATGAAGGGAGCTAGAGATGATCATGTTAGGTGAGTTAAGTCAGAGAAAAAGAAACATCATGTGATATCACTTATATGTGGAATCTCAAAAAATGATGCAAATGAACTTATTTACAAGACAGAAACAGACCCACAAACATAGAAAAACAAACTTAGGGTTACCAAAGGGAAAAGGGGAGGAGGAGGGACAAACTAAGAGGATGGGATCAACAGATAGATACTACAATATATAAAATAGGCAAACAACAAAAACCTACTGTATATCACACAGAACTCTATCCAATATCCTATCATATCCTGTAGTAGAAAACAACCTGAAAAACAGTGTTTATATATTTTCTCTTATTAATATATATATATTCTGAATCACTTTGCTGTATACCTGAAACTTTGTAAATCAACTATACTTCAATAAAAAAAATTTAAAAAACAAAAATAACTATTCTGGTATTGTTTGGCTGGAGTGTTAGTCTGCTCCTGGTGAGAAAGGAGGAGGAAGGTTTATAATCATATTAAGGAATTTGTTTTGTTCATTTCCAAAAAGCAAGAACTGGAAAGGGTACAGTGGGTCATCTTGTCTAGTAGTTTACTCAGCTTCTTATACTTGAAATTGACTGCAAAAGCAAAAGCCTTGCATTATTTTGGTCTGCGGGTTGCCCCAGCTCTTTTCATTTGCCACTCAAGAGTGAGCTGTGCCTTTGAATTGGCAGGTGTTCATAATCTCATTATTACGACTGGATGCTCTGTGCTAACAGGGTATAAAGGGAGCCTCAGATGCCAAAGATGGCGTTCATGTGGGTCTAATATTCCCATGCTATAGAGCACTGACGGTGGTCCTTCATCTTAGAGGTTGTGTGTTAGGAGAGCTGAAATCGAATGCCAAAATCTTAGTAGTTTTTACATTTTATCCTTTGTTTAGCTTTTATAGTCTTGATTTGATGAAACTTTCGGTTCCCAAAGGATCTGTGAATTAGATCATTTAGAAATAATCATATCTAGAGACTTGATTGTTGTGTAACCTCTCAATTTTTTTCCAAGTCCTTGCATAAAGAACTAGAGGGTGTTATGCTAAGTGACATGTCAGACAGAGAAAGACACCATATGATTTCACTTGTAGGTGGAATCTAAAATACAAAACAGAGGAGCAAGTGTAACAAAACAGAAGAGGTGTTATAGATACAGAGAATAAACAGGTGGTTGCCAAAGGGGAGATGAGTGAGGGCAAGAAAGACATAGGTGAGGGGGACTTAGAGGTACAGGACTCCAGTTGTGAAATGAATGAGCCTTGGGTACGAAATGTACAGTGTGGGGAATACTATCAATAACTCTGTAGTATCTCTGTAGGGTGACAGATCATAATTAGACTTGGACTGATCATTTTGAAATGTACAGAAATGTTAAATCACTACATTGTCTAACAAGAACTAATATAGTGTTATGGGCCAATTATACTTGATAAACAAACTCTTAGAAAAAGAGATTGGGTTTGTGGTTACCAGAGGTGGGGATGGGGAGAAAGGGAATTGGAGGGATGAAGGCAGTCAAAAGGTACAAACTTTCAGTGTTAGATAAGTAAATACTAGGGATGTAACGTATAACATGATAAATACAATTAACAGTGCTGTATTATAAGTGGAAGCTGTTAAGAGTGTAAAATCCTAAGAGCTCTCATAACAAGGAAAAATATTTTTTTCTATTTCTTTACTTTTGTGTCTATATGAGTTGATGAATGTTCTCTAACTTACTGTGGTGATCATTTCATGATGTCCATAAGTCAAATCTCTACACAGTACACCTTAAACTCATACAGTGCTGTATGCCAATTATATCTCTATAAAACAGAGGAAAAATAAATAAAAGTATTCCGATACCACTTTGGAAATTAAAATATAAATGGTGAACCACAACCACTTCCTGCTAAATAAAGGCAAAGTCTCTTAATTTGGGGCAAGATCATGGTGAATTTTACACGTCTATTTTCCTCCAAGAACTCACGTGTCAACAAAATGGACTGTTTCCCAAACCTGCTCCCACTTTCTTGCTTCTGAGCCTTTTCTCCCTTGTTTGTCTTTAGACAAGTTTCTTAAGACACAGCTTTGGTTCTACCACTTGCATTCAAGCCAGAAGACATTGAAGGACCTCTGTGTGCAGAGATGCATCATGGATGCCTGGCTCTGGGGAAGACAGTATAGATAAGGCTCAGTTTCTTTCCTTGGCAGATCTGAGGGTGATGGGGACCACAGCTGCATGGAAAGTACTTCAGGGGAGGCTGCAAATGTGCTTCAGGAAGAGGCAAAAAGAAGTGATGAGTTCACACTGGGGACGACATTGTGGTTTCAAAGAGGTGATGTGTGAGTTGGCTTTCCAAGGGTTTGAAGGTCTTGGCTGACCAATTACAGTTAGTGGAAAGATCTTCTAGATTTGTAGTCACTTTCTAATGATGACACAGTTGAAAATGACAAACAGTCTGTGTCTAGAGGATCAGGTGAGTAGAAGAGGCTAGAGGCAGACCATGTCTATGTTCAGAAGAGCTTTAATTATCATGCTCCAGAATTTGGATGAAAACCCTAGAAAAATGCCATGCAGTGGATGATTGGATGGATGATGATTGTGTTAATCAATACAGGTAACATAGAGAATTCCCTAGTAGTTAGGACCTGGCACTTTCACTGCCATGGACCTGGGTTCGATCCCTGGTTAGGGAACTAATATCCTGCATGCAAGCCACTAGATACCACCAAAGCAAACAAACAAACACAAACCCCCAAACCCAAACAAACCAGGGAACATAGGTGTCCAGGGAGGGAGAAAGGATAGAATTATGTGGGCAGGGTCTTATACATACTGAGTTTAGGGCTCATCAGAGACTTTTCATTGATGGTTTCTGATAAGATTTGGGGAGTTCAAGCAGGCCAAGAATGGCAATGAGTGAGTAAAAGATGAACAAAGCATGTTCTTCTTTATGAGAAAAAAACAAAATGGCCTTAGGTTACCTTTCTAGCTCTGTTTGCCTGGCAGTCTGACCGAAATGGATGCTAGCTGTGTTACCAGGCAACATTGCTTCTGGTAAGAATGACCCATGGTTGGTAAGCTGCATGTGGACTAGAATGTCCGTAAGTGAATATAACTGCCTGGTGAGGAGGCACAGCTTTGGGTTTCTCCTCATCGGGACCAGGAGGCTGTGGCTCAAGGACTGATGTATGGGGCTTCTCCCCCACCTGCATGTTTCCAGGCTCTCATTTCTGACCTGTGACATACACCTTTACAATTAGCCCCTGGTCAACTGGGAGCGTCTCTACTGGTGTACTGCTTCCTGTCTGGGATCCCTAGTACACCCAGCACCAGGTGAGGCTTCTTGTGCCTTGTATGTTCCCTTAGCTGAGCCAAAGCTACAAAGAATGGACATTGCAGGAATAAATGTTGGATGTATTCATATGTGACTGGCCAGAAAACTTAATTTCTTCTTTCTGCCCCTGTAAGAATATTTTGGCTTTGTGTGAGCAACATATTCCTCCACTGAATCCCAACAATGATTCAGGTATATGTCCTTAGCATCTAGCACAGTCAGGGGTAGTCTCATGGCAGACACTTAGTCAATAATTGTATAACTAATATCAATAAGTAAATATTACATTCCACATATTTCAAGTACTCAGTTGCTGGGACACAAATACATGTCAATATAGCCCTTCTCTCAAAATCTTCACATTCTACTAGATGGAAGGTTATATTTAAACTCACATTTTTCTTTCTCTCTATCAACTTCTCGCTAATTATCCTCCCCCACATCATCATAATTTGCACTTACTGAGCACATATCTGCCAGAAACTATGCTTGGGGCTTTATACAGATTATCTAACTAAATCCTCATCACAACCCTATGAGGTAATTTCTATGCTTCCCCATTTTACAGAGGAGAAAACTAAGTTTGTGGAACCAGGATTCAAACCCCAAGAGCCCATTTTGTTTTTTATTGTTCCATTTTTTTTAAAAGATTGAAGTCTACTTGATTTAAAGTGTTGTGCTAGTCTCTGGCATACAGTAAGGTAATTCAGATACATATATATATATATATATATATATATATATATATATATATTCTTTTTCAGATTCTTTTCCACTATAGGTTATTACAAGGTATTGAGTATAGCTCCCTGTGCTATGCAGTAAGTCCTTGTTGGTTATCTATTTTATATATACTCGTATGTAGCTGTTAATCCCATCCTCCTAATTCATGTTTCCCCTCCCCTCTTTAGTAACCAGAAGTTTGTTTCCTGGGCCTGTCAGTCTGTTTCTGTTTTGTAAATGAGTTCATTTGTATCATTTTTTAGATTCCACATAAAGTGATGTTTATCTCTCTTTCTCTGACTAATTTATTTCATTTAGCATGATAATCTCTAGTTCCATCCAAGTTTCTGCAAATGGCACTATTTCATTCTTTTTTATGGTAGATCCCACCTTTTTAACTACTCCACCATTCTGCTTCTTGCTGCCATCACTTCAGTGATACTTCTGCTAAGTCACTTCAGTCGTGTCCGACTCTGTGCGACCCCATCCCTGGGATTCTCCAGGCAAGAACACTGGAGTGGGTTGCCATTTCCTTCTGCAATGCATGAAAGTGAGAAGTGAAAGTGAAGTCGCTCAGTCATGTCTGACTCTTTGAGACCCCATGGGCTGCAGCCCACCAGGCTCCTCAGTCCATGGGATTTCCTAGGCAAGAGCACTGGAGTGGGGTGCCATTGCCTTCTCCGTCAGTGACACTTGGGTGACATATATTTTAGGCATTTATCTGCTTGGGCCATAAGAAGGACAGAACTGCATCTTGTGTGTGTCTAGAAGGAAAGCAAAGCCAATTATTCTCCGACTGTTTCAAGTGTACAGTGGGTTTAGGAGTGATGTCATAAAAAATGTCTAGTTCTCATTTACAAAATTGCTAAGTGGGAAATCACTTAAAATTGTGTGTAAGGCTTTAAAAATACACATGAGGCAAAAAACCAAATTATCAAATTTTAAAATGGGCAAAGGACCTGAAGAAACATTTTTCAAATGAAGATAGACAAATGGCTAACAGGTATATGAAAAGGTATAAACATCACTAATCATCAGGGAAATGTAAGTCAAAACCATAATGAGATATCACCTCACATCTCAAAAAATGAAAACTAGAACTACCATATGATTCAGCAGTCCCACATCTGAAAATGTATCTGAAAGTAAATAAAGTCAGTATTCTGGAGCAATATCGGCAATCCCAAGTTCATTGCAGCTTTCTTCATGACAGCCAAGATATGGAAACAGCCTAAGGGTCAAAGGATGGACGAATGGATAAAGGCGTGGTAGGTGTATACAGGGGGATATCATTTAGCTACAGGAAAGAAGGAGATTCTACCATTTGTGACAACATGGATGAGGCTGGTGGGCATTACACTAACATGAGATAAGCCAGACAAAGATCAGTACTGTGTGATCTCACTTATGTGTGGAATCTAAAAAAGAAGAAGGAGAAATTTGTTAGAAGAGCAGATCTTGTCTTTTCACCACACACACACACCACACACATAAGGCAAAAACACACATGAACAAAGGAAATGTTGAATTCAAAGTTAGAAATTAATGCCTAATATATTTTAGATAGGGCTTCCCAGGTGGCGCAGGTGGTAAAGAACCCGCTTGAGAATGCAGGAGATGTAAGAGACACGGGTTTGATCCCTGGGTCAGGAAGATCCCCAGAGGAGGACTAGGCAACCCACCCCAGTATTCTTGCCTGGAGAATCCCATGGACAGAGGAGCCTGGCAGGCTATAGTCCATAGGGTCGCAAAGAGTCGGACACGACTGAAGCAACTTAGCACACATGCACGCACATCCTTTAGATAAGGCTCAGGCTATAGGACTTTTTGGTTTTACCTTACCTTCCACATGCTGACATTTTATTTTATACTGGTGGAAATCTCAGATAATTTTATTTTAAACTTTATGCCTTGAAGAATTTTTCAAGTATTGGTATGGGCTTAACCGCTATAGAAGTTTCTTCATACTAATACTGAATTTTTTCAAGCACAGGGAACTGGAAAGACTTTAATCTGTCTAATTTTTACTGGTAATGCTTGGAAATGCTGGAGAGACTCTATTTCTCTTTCCTTTTTTCCTTGACAGGCTCTCCTTACTCTGTCTCCCCTCTTCCGTCCTCCTCTAGTTTACTTGGGAAAGACAGTTTGGTCTCACTCCTGTCCCAACCAGGCCTGTGTGAGGGCCCCACCATGTTGTTTGGCTCCTCAGCTCCGGGGTCTGCCTCTCCCTCCCCCAGCTCTTATAGAGACTTCTGGGGAGAGGAGACAGAAAGTCCAAGTACATTCCTGTCCCTAAATCACCATGACACTGTGAATACAAGGCTGTGTGCTTAGGTAAGGAGTCCAAACGGGACACTTGTGAGAGTGAAGTAGACACTGTTAGCAGTTATACCAGGACGTTATACAGACACAAAATGGCAGCTCCAGGCAAGCTGAGATGAACGGTCACCTGAGTACTGGAGGCATTTCCTGAAGGTTTGTGGACAACAAGAGGGAAACACAGGGCGAGTAACAGCTTGAACTCGGCTATCACTCACTCATGGCCTTCTGGAAAGTTCCTCAGTGTCCCTGCTCTAGGAGCTTCCTGGTTTCCTCAGACTGCACCCTGTTGCTCATGGCTCAGGTTTGGGGAGGAGGAAGGATAGATCTGAAGGGTCCTCTTTTCTGCAACGTCCATTAGGACAACCGTTGGTCACATTTGGAAATTTAAATTTAAACTGAATAAATAAAAAAATTCACTTCCCTGGTAACATCACCACCTTCCAAGAATTCACAGGCTAACATGGCTAGTGCCTATCATGTTGGCTGGTATAGATGTAGAGAATTTTCATTATCTCAGAAAGTCCTGTTGGACAGCACTGTTCTTTCCTCTAATCTCCCCACTTCCGTTTCTAGTCCCAGGTCCTTTATCCTTTCCTCCTTACACACACACACACACACACACACACACACACAAGTTCAACTGTGCAGATAACATTTGTTTATTATGTGTGCTTCACAGGTGGTATTAGTGGTAATGAACCTGTCTGCCAATGCAGGAGACATAAGAGACTCAGGTTTGATCCCTAGGTTGGGGAGACCCCCTAGAGGAGGGCATAGCAACCCACTCCAGTATTCTTGTCTGGAAAACTTCATGGACAGAGGAGCCTGGTGGGCTACAGTCCATAATGTCACAAAGAGTCAGACACAACTGAAGCAACTTAGCATGCACATTATGTACAAAAATTGGCTACCCAGTCTTGCCCAAAGTGTCTCTTTTCTTTCTACTAAAAAGAACTATCAGTGTTTCCCAAGGTGTTTTCCTCAAATCTAAAGACCCCTCTAGCTAGAGATGTATGATCCCTCTCTGCCAGAAGGCAGAAATATCTACTGTTGGTTCTGGTTTCTCTAAAGTTATGACACTGATTTTCGAACGTGACATTTGGAAACATTTTTATTACTTTATCATCATATGGTGAAGAAAGAAGTAGAAGAAGTTCTAAATCAAACACTTTGTTTATTTGGCTATAAAAAGTAAAGAGAAGAAAATGAAAAAGAATTACAGCTCAACCTTCGGCACAACGTCAACTTTTAAATAGAAGATATTTGACTTGTACTGGGGAAGAGTCTGCACTGTGTTAAATAATCTTGCCAGATGGCCGTCCAAACAAATGAAGTGAAGCAAAACAGGCCAGATTTACGGTTTCATTGCAGTCAAAAATAACTTTTCTATTATTGTTGTTCAGTCGCTAAGTCATGTCCGACTCTTTGCAACCCCTTGGACTGCAACACTCCAGGCTTCCCTGTCCTTCAACATCTCCTGGAGCTTGCTCAAAATCATGTCCATTGTGTTGGTGATGCCATCCAACCATCTCATCCTTTGCCATTCCCTTCTCCTGATGCCCTCAATTTTTCCCAGCCTCAGGGTCTTTCCAATGAGTTGGCTCTTTGCATCAGGTGGCCAAAGTATTGGAGCTTCAGCTTCAGCATCAGTTCTTCCGATGAATATTCTGGATTGATTTTCTTTAGGATTGACTGGTTGGATCTCCTTGCTGTCCAAGGGACTCTCAAGAGTTTTCTATTATTAAAAGTAAATAATTTCATGTCAAGGTGTTGTGGTTTGCATAACAATTTGGGGTTGTGAGACTTGCTAAAAAATAGCTATATTGCACGAAATGGCAAACATATGCCCAAGAAAGAGGCTATTCCCTTTGTCTAGGCAATGCCAGGGGTGTATGCTTATAATCTAGTTTTTCCAAATGATTATCAGATTATTAAACTTCTAGGGTTTAAGCTTCTGTTCAGAAACATTTGTTGCTTTCATCTTAGAAAACCACCTTCCTTTCATTGCTATCCCCTCAAAAAACAAACCAGAGATGCTGCTCTTCATATTTTCTTTCTTTTTTTTGTAACTCATTGTTTTGAGAGAAGATCTGACTCCATGTGACTGAAGTTAGCCTTGCAGTTTTATTCTGTTTATTCATTTAATAAACTTTCAAGTGCATTTTGATGTCTCTTCCTCTCAAGTTTGTTTGGAATTTAGGCTTCCATTTCTGTCTTTGGTAGACTAGATAGACAGAGGCTACAGCATTATGTACAAGGAAAGGGATGTGCCCAATTCACTACTGGAAATTTTGATCAACTGAATGTGATAAACTGAATGTGATAAATGAAGGTGCATGAGTTGGGAAAATAATACATAAGAAAGGATGATCAATATCAAGTACAGTAAACCTCCTACATATAAACCTTGAAGTTGCAAACTTTCAAAGATGTGAACGTGTGTTCTCAAGTCCAGTCACATAAGTAAATTCACTGTTCTGGCATACATTGTCACACACATGCATCCTCTACAAGTGGTTGTGCGTTTGTGTATTTTATGGTACAGTACTGTATGGAGTACAGTAGTCCAGGGTCTTTATTTCAAGCCCAGAATTTCCAGAAGCAAGTGCAAAAACAGTGGTGATGTAGCTAGTAATGCTAAGAAGGGCCAGCTCTTGTTCTGGACTACTGTACATTTCAAGGTACTGTTCTATAAGATTAGAAATTTTTTCTTTATATCTTGTGTTTGTTTTTTATGTATTATTTGTGTGAAAAGTATTTTACAGTACTATATAACTGATTTGGCTTCCCTGGTGGCTCAGCAGTAAAGAATCCACCTGCAATGCAGGAGCCACAGGAGACCTGGGTTCGATCCCTAGGTCGGGAAGATCCCCTGGAGGAGGGCATGACAACCCACTCCAGTAATCTTGCTTGGAGAATCCCATGGACAGAGGACCCTGGCAGGCTATGGTCCATGAGGTCTCAAAGAGTCAAACACAACTGAAACGACTTAGCATCCACATATAACTGATTGTGTTAGTTGGGTACCTAGACTAAATATGTTGGATTTGACAAATTGGGCTTATGAACGCTCGGTTGGAAGAGATCTTGTTTGTATGTAGGGGTTTTACTGTACAGACAGACACTTTGGGTACCTAAGATTTAGTTCATGTTTCCTACTTGGATCTCCTTCCTTTGTATTCATTCATTCATGACCCATTGTATGCTATGTACTAGAGAAGCAGCAAGTAAGATCAGCATACTCCCTGCCTTTATAGAGCTCTTGGGCTGTGACTAACAGAATCCTCACCTCTGGCAGGGGTGGAAGGCTTCTCTGAGGAGGTGGTGAGGAATTAGCCAGATGAGGAGGTGGGGGTGAAAGTGAGGGCAGGGAAAAGGATAGTAAAATGCAGGGAGAGCTCTCTAGGCAGAGGGAAAAACTAGGACTAACGCGGGATGGGAGACAGGATGTGTGTGCTTTAAGGGGCTGGAGGGTCAGCAGGTGTCATGGGGAGGGTGACTTTGAACATAGCTGAAGTGGGCAGGGACTCACATATGCCAGCCTGGGCAGGATCCAGGTGGCACTAGTGGTAAAGAACCCATTAGGCAGAGCAGGAGATATAAGAGACTTGGGTTTGATCCCTGGGTTGGGAAGATCCCCCGGAGGAGAGCAAGGCAACCCACTCCAGTATTCTTGCCTGGAGAATCCCATGGACAGAGGGGCCTGGCAGGCTATAGTCCATAGGGCCGCAAAGAGTCAGTCACAACTGAAGTGACTTAGCACACACGTGGATATTGGATCTGGAGTTGTATCCTGAGAGCAAAGGAAATTTGCCAAAGTACACAAAATTGGAGTTACACAATCAGATTTCTGTTTTTAAGATCTCAGTGGCTTCTGTGAGGAGAGTGCTTTGAAAGGATGCAAAAGTGGCTGAGGGAGATCTGAGAAAGTACAGGTCGTGAATTATGAGGGCTACCACCTGGGTCAGCAGAGGAAACAAAATTGAGTAGATTTAAGGGATATTTGAGGAGGGCATGGCTACCCACCCCAGTATTCTTGCCTGGAGAATCCCATGGACAGAGGAGCCTGGCAGGCTACAGTTGATGGGATCGCACAGAGTCGAACACAACTGAAGTGACTTAGCACTCACACATGAGATATTTAGGAGGTAAAATCCAGTGCACTTGGTAATTTTCAATAGAGTTGCCACAAGAAGAAAAGGAGAAGGTGGTGTCAAAAATGACACTGGGCTGGGAGAAGTATAGGATGCTCTAAGGTGAAGACTAACTGGGGAAGGGAAGGAGGAATTCCAAAGAGGCAGAAAGGACAGTGAGGAGAAAAGCGCTGGCCTGGTCTCACCAGAGGTCCTACAGGAGCAGGAGATGCGAGCAGTACCAGTACATTTAGGGCGGACCCGTATACAGTCGAGTGGGCCTGTGCCCTGATCTCCAGAGGATGCTGCAGACAGTGGTTATCTTGGCACCAGAGAGGCCATGCAAGAGAGGTAGTGTGGCAGCCTTCCAGTCTCCCAGGACTCCAGGAGGGACGGAGAAGGCTTGAGAAAGACCAGGAGGCTGTAAGAGTTCTAGAGGGAGTAACATGAGACATTATCAGCAGTTGAACCATGGACTGTGGCCAGCTAGAGACCAAGGCAGAGTCATGATGGATAATTAGTCAAGAGTGGATGAGGGTCAAAAACAATGAAAGAATGCCATTTGGAAGCTACATGGATGGACCTAGAGATGATCATACTCAGCAAACTAAGTCAGAAAGAGAAAGGCAAATATCATATGATATCACTTATATATGGAGTCTAAAATACAACACAAATCAGCATATCTATAAAACAAAAATAGACTCACTGACATAGAGAACAGACTTGTGGTTGCCAAGGGCTGGTGGGATAGGGGTGGGAAGGACTGGGAGTTTGGGATTAGCAGAGGCAAACTATTAAATATAGGGTGGATAAACAACAAGGTCCTACTCTATAGCACAGGAAACTATATTCAATATCTTATAACTAACTATACTGGAAAAGAATATGAAAAAGAATATCTGTATTTAAAAAAGAACAGATGATGGGATGCTAGAGACAGGAATCCAAAGACCAGGTGGAATTAATTTCACCTTAGATGAAAATACATGACTTTCTGGGACCAAAGACTGTTCCACGTTACCATCTCCATGCCCGTGTGCTTGCTCAGTCGCTCTGTCCTGTCCTACTCTTTTGAGACCCCATGGACTGTAGCCCACCAGGCTTCTCTATCCATGGGATTATCCCAGCAAGAATACTGCAATGGATTGCCATTTTCTCCTCCCGGGGATCTTCCTGACCCCAGGATAGAACCTGCGCTCCCTGCATTGGCAGGTGGATTCTTTACCACTGAGCCACATGAGAAGCCCTAGCTCCATGCTTGATCATGTGCAAATGCTCAGAGAAAAAGGAGGCAAGGGTAACTTGGTTAACTGAGTTTAAACAGGAAAAAAAGAGCCTTGAGAAGATCCATAATTTTATAACAATTCAGTAGCTAATGGTAATCAGTTCTGGAAAATGACTGAGTTAATTGTAAATGAGATTGGGACAATTAGCCAGCTATTTGGGGAGAAAAAATACATTTTAAACCTTACCTATACAAAAATATTCTAGATAGAAAAAAAAAAGCCATAAATAAAACCTGAAAGAAAATATAAGGGAGTATTTCCTGACACTTAAATGTGAGGGGCTCATCTAAGCTCTAAGTAAGATGTGAAATTAAAAAAAAAAATTGGCAGACAATGATAAAAAGATTTTAAAATTTGCATGCAAAAATGTCTGATAACTGCATTTAAAATGTACATAAATTGGATACTACTTAGCCATAAAAAATGAAATATTGCTATTTTTAGCAATGTGGATGGGCCTAGAGAACATTATGCTTAGTGAAATAAATCAGAGAAAAACAAATACTATAATTACTTATATGTGGAATCTACAAAATAATACAAATGAATGCATATGCAAAACAGAAACATATATGCAGAATCAGAAAATAAATTTATGGTTACCAAGGGAAGAAGGGAGTAGGGAGGGACAAAATTAGGTGTATGGGATTAACTTTGCTGGCAGATTCTTTACCATCTGAGCCACCAGGGAAGCCCATATAGAAAACAGATGAGCAAAAAGGATGTACTCTATATCACAGGGAATTGTATCCATTATCTTGTAACAACCTATGATGAAATATAATTTGCAAAACTACTTAATGTCTATGCTATACATTTGAAATTAACATAATATTGTAAATCAAATATAGCTCAATCAAAAAATGCACATAAATTGAGATAACTATTATAGCAAATAAGGCAGAAATTTAAAGCCTAACAATCTAAAGAATACCTACTAATACACAAGGGCAAGGTTTCAAATGATAAATAGGCAAAGGACGTGAAGTGACATGTTGTCAATAGAAATTATAAATGGTTGACATAGAAAAATGATTAATACCATCAGTTAATATTAAAAAAATATAATTTATTTCTTTAAATTTTGTTTTTTTAATTAAAAAAAAATTTTTTGGGCCATTCTGTGTGGCATGTGGAATCTTAGTTCCCTAACCTGGGATGGAATCTCTGCTCCTATAGTGGAATCACGGAGTCTTAACAACTGGACCATTATGGAAGTCCAAGAAATATAATTTAAAAGAAGAATGATGTGCTTTTTAATATATATCAACTTAGGAATGATTTTAAAAATGATAACACTCATCTCAGTTGATCATAGAGAAAAACATCCATTTTGCTGATGGGAGAGAAAATTGAGCCAGATCATTTGGAGAGTAATTTGGCAATCTGGATTAAGGGTTTAAAAGAGTTTAAAATTGGAAATAACCTATGTTTTCCAAATAGGGTACTATTTTAAGAAATCAGTATATATCTCTATACTGTACTATTACCCAGCCATTAAGATAGAGGCATTTGAAAATATTTAATGATGTGAGAAAATGCACATGCTATAACATTAAGTGGTTAAGAGCAATGTGCTGAATTATATAAACAGTGTGATCACAACTATGCAAATAAATATGCACAGAAATAGTTTGAAAAAAAAAGTAGCAATCTACCCATGCTTATTTTTGAGTGTTGTAGTTATCAGTGATTTTATTTTCTTTCTAGTTTTCTGCACTTGTATAATATGGAAGAATTCTAAATTGGAAAAAATTAGAAAATAATCTTTGTTAGAAGTAAATATATACTTCTAGCTTTTACTGTAACTTAACTAATGGCTCTTTGTTCTAATGGTTTCCGGATGATTTTGTTGACTAACGCATTTGTCTCAGGGTATTTAAGTGATGACACTGTTGATGACTCATAAACTTTTATGGCCCTCAATCTGTGTCAGGCACAATTTTAAATACTTTACACTTATTAACTCATTTAGAACTCACAGTACTCTTATACGGTAGGTCATATTAATATCCACACTTTATGGAGCAGGAAATTGAAGCACAGATAGGTTAACTAATCTTTCCAAGGACACATTTCTAGTAAATGGTGGAGCTAGAGTTTGAACTCAGGTAGTGTCACTTCAGTGGTCCTACCCTCTGAACTCCACCCTGTTATGTTTAAGAGAATAGAAAACCTTGTCTTTCAGAAAGCTAGCCAACAATAAAGGCTTATGAAAACAGGCTAGCATCAGATAACATTGTTGTTCAGTCACTCAATTGCTGGGTAAGACTCTTTGCGATCCCATGGACTGCAGCACGCCAGACTTCCCTGTCCTTCACTATATCCCAGAGTTTGCTCAAACTCATGTCCATTGTGTTGATGATGCCCCCAACCATCTCATCCTCTGCCGCCCCCTTCTCCTCCTGCCCTCAGTCTTTCTTGGCATCAGGGTCTTTTCCAATGAGTCAGCTCTTCACATCAGGTGGCCAGAGGATTGGAGCTTCAGACTCAGCATCAGTCTTTCTAATGAATATTCAGAGTTGGTTTCTTTTAGGATTGACTGGTTGGATCTCCTTGCAGTCCAAGGGACTCTCAAGATCTCCTCCAGCACCACATTTCAAAAGCATCAATTCTTTGGCTTTCAGCATTCTTTAAGGTCCAACTCTCACATCCAAACGACATTAATAAATATAAAAGGGTCATGAATCTCTTGGGTCGTGAATCTCATCTATGAAATAAGAGAGTTAAACTAGATGACCTTTAATATTCCTCAGATGTAAATTTTATAATTATATTTATTAGCAATAAAAATGGACTTTCATTTCCTATACTAGGAGTGACAGCTATTTTCTCCCTTCCCATCACTGCCTTGCCAACCTCACACTTTTTAATTAGAGACCCTACCATGTGAACCCTGATACCACTGAGCCCAATTGACTGGAGCAAGGAAAGATATTTCGCTCAAGCCTGGCCAATGATTTCTGAGTTTGGGACTGGTGATACAAAATTCTTGTGCACTTTTGACCACATGTGCTGTGAATTCAACGTTGGTCTCTTGTGGCCATTTTCCACCTTCTGCCCATTTTTCATCTTGTGCTAGAGAAGCAAAGATAGCAGCTATGTAGAGAGAGAAGAAAAGAAACCTACAGAGAGGAGTCCTGATTCCGCTGCCGCATGGAGTTGAGAGGACAGGACTGGGAAGGTGGGGAGTGTGGCTTTCTTGCTTCCTAATGGCTTTCTCAATCTTGGTTCTAGGACTCCATGACATCTGGCAACTCTGTCTGACCTTGGATCCTATGAGAGACTCTGTGTCCTCTCAATAAACGCCGCACTTGTGTTTGCTTAATCTAGCTTGAGTGGTTTATTACTCACTTTCAGCCATGTGAGACGCATGGGTGCAGCTGGTCCCCAGCATGTCTGGTATGTGTAGCCAAACAGTGAGCAACTTTTGCATTGAGCCTTTTTGCAAAATCTGACTTGGGATGTTTTCCTGCAATGATCTGGGCTTTATCATGAAATCAGTTGCAGTAAGGGATACACTAAAAACTGGAGTGACAATAAAGATGGTATTAATAGAGATGGCGTGGGGGACTTCCCCGGTGGCGCAGTGGATAGGAATCCACCTGCAGCGGATTGGATTTGATCCCTGGTCCTGGAAGATCCCACATGCCACGGAGCAACCAAGCCTGTGGGCCACAACTACCGAGCCTGGATGCTATAACTGCTGAAGCCTGAGCGCCTGGGGCCTGTGCTCTGCACCAAGGGAAGCAACTGTAGTGAGAGGTCTGAGTGCTGCGACAAAGAGTAACTCCCGCTCCCTGCAACCAGAGAAAGCCTGAGTAAAGCAATGAAGACCCCGGAAAGCCAAAAATAAATTATTTTTTATAAGTAAAATTATTAAAAAAAGAAAAGAGAGAAAGCGATATGGCAAGGGACCTGCTAGCCAGCTTGTTGGCTGAAGGCTTTGGTCTGGCTTTCAGGGCTAGTTGGCAGGTTTAACATGGAGCTGAGGACTTTTGGTTGTTTTCAGTTTACCCAGGGCTTATCGCGCTTTGGAGGGGAGTTGATTGTTAGCCATCTCCTGAGAGACTCTGGGTCAGGCAATAGGACAGCGTCTTGGTGTTCAGGGAGAGAGGTGTGTGTTACTCAGAATTTTATCTCTTCACTGTCCTGTGTGCAGGGGCCCCCTTGGAGCAGAGGTGCTGACCTGTGCTGGGCACTTTGCCACCCTTTATGTATCCTGCAGCATTGTGCGGGACCTTGTCTCTCTTGGTTCTGATACTGTTGATGTCTTGGCCTGGGCTGGTCTTTCTGTTTGCCAGGCAACACTTGCATTGCTGTTGCTGGGTCACTCAATCGTGTCTGACTCTTTGTGACCCCGTGAACTGCAGCACACCAGGCTTCCCTGTCCTTCACTCTCTTCCGGAGTTTGCTCGAACTCGTGGCCACTGAGTCAGTGATGCCATCCAACCATCTCATCCCCTGTTGCTCTCTTCTCCTCCTGCCCTCAATCTTTCCCAGCATCAGGGTCTTTTCCAGTGAGTCAGCTCTTCATATCAGGTGGCCAAAATATTGGAGCTTCAGCATCAGTTCTTCCAGGGTTGGTTTCCTTTAGGATTAACTGGTTTGATCTTCTTGCTGTCCAGTGTCCAAGGGACTCTCAAGAGTCTTCTCCAGTACGACAGTTTGAAAGCAACAGTTCTTTGGCGCTCAGCCTTCTTTATGGTCCAGTTCTCACATCCGAACATGACTACTGGAAAAACCATAGCTTTGACTATAAGAACTTTGTTGGTAAAGTGATGCCTGCTTTTTAATATGCTGTCTAGGTTTGTCATTGCTTTTCTTCCAAACAACAAGTGTCTTTTAATTTCATGTCTGCAGTCACCATCTGCAGTGATTTGGGAGCCCAAGAACACATTTTCCCCATCTATTTGTCATGAAATGATGGGACTGGTTGCCATGATCTTACTTTTTTGAAAGTTTTAAGCCAGCTGTTTTACTCTCCTCTTTAACCCTTATCAAGAGGTTCTTTAGTCTCTCTTCCCTTTCTGCCATTAGAGTGGTATCATCTGCATATCTGAGGTTGCTGATATTTCTCCCGGCAATCTTGATTCCAGCTTGTCAGTCTTCCAGTCTGGCTTTTCACATGATATACTCTGCATATATGGAGAAGGCAATGGCAACCCACTCCAGTACTCTTGCGTGGAGGATCCCATAGATGGAGGAGCCTGGTAGTCTACAGTCCATGGGGTCACTAAGAGTTGGACATGACTGAGCGACTTCACTTTCACTTTTCACTTTCATGCATTGCAGAAGGAAATGGCAACCCACTCCAGTGTTCTTGCCTGGAGAATCCCAGGGACAGGGGAGCCTGTTGGGCTGCCGTCTATGGGGTTGCACAGAGTCGGACACAACTGAAGTGACTTAGCAGCAGCAGCATTCTGCATATAAGTTAAATAAGCAGGGTGACAATATACAGCCTTGACGTACCCCTTTCCCAATTTTGAACCTGTTTGTTGTTCCATGTCTGGTCCTAACTGTTGCTTCTTGACCTGCATACAGGTTTCTCAGGAGACAGGTAAGGTAGTCTGGTATTCCCATCTCTTTAAGAATTTTCCACTGCAGCACAACTTATCTTGTGCTCCACAACCACTGAGCCTGTGCTCTAGAGCCTGTGAGCCGGAACTACTAAAGCTCGTGTGCCTAAAAAGTCGTGCTCCACAACAAGAGAAGTCAGCACAATGAGAAGCCCTCGCACCACAACTAGCGGGTAGCTCCCACTCACTGCAACTGGAGAAAGCATGTGCAGAGCAGCGAAGACCCAGCACAACCAAAAAAAAAAAAACAAACAAACCCCCCAAAACCACCAAAGTTGGTGTTACTTCCCACAGTGAAATTTGTACTTATAGAGAGTTGATCTAGAGCCATACCTGGTTGCTTTATCACATATAATCTGAATGGCAGAGTGTATGGTACAAATGAGATTGCTACTAAAACATTTACATTGAAAAAAAAAAAAGAATTTTCCACAGTTTGTTATTATCCACACAGTCAAGGGCTATAGCATAGTCAATGAAGTAAAAGTAAATTTTTTTTGGAATTCTCTTGCTTTTACTGTGATCCAGCAGATGTTGACAATTTGATCTCTGGTTCTTCGCCTTTTCTAAACCCAGCTTGTACATCTGGAAGTTCTTGGTTCACAAACTGTTGAAGCCTAGCTTGAAAGAAATTGACCATAATCTTGCTAGCATGTGAAATGAGTGCAGTTGTACAGTAATACGAACTTTCTTTGGCATTGCCCTTCTTTGGGGTTGGAATGAAAACTGACTTTTTCCAGTCCTATGGCCACTGCTGAGTTTTCCAAATTTGCTGGTATTGAGTGAAGCACTTTAACAGCATCATCTTTTAGAATTTTAAATAGCTCAGCTGGAATTCCAGCACTTGCATATAATTTAGAAAAAATGTAATCAAGTTAAACAGAACTGGCTGCTTCTCAAATTGTGATGAAGGGCGGAAAGGGGATGAGCAGAAGGGCTTCCTTTCATTATAAGCATTTTACTGCTCTGATTTTTTTTTTTTTACTGTGTACATATATTACCTGGGTGTGAGCAATTACTATCATATCCAGATCCTCATCGTAAAATAGTGTTTATTTTTTAGTGCCAACCTAGGTTCTCTCTCCTCTGTTATTGACTCAAATCCTATTGACTTCTTCCATTTACTCTGCATGCTTTTAATAGTACAGACTTATGCTGCAATGTATTTCATTTTGAAGCATTCATTTTTTTCACTTACTACCTTTATTGAATTCTTGTTATGTGCAAGGAATTTCTACATAAAACCAGTGGATGTTACTGTACACTTTGTCCTATATTAGATAATTGTTAAGTAATCAACAGTCATTTGGAGTTGGTGATTTTGAGAATACATGTCTTCTAAAGAAACTTTAAAAATGCTCCTTAGACCAAATAAATGTCTATGTGCATGCATGCTAAGTTGTTTCAGTCATGTCAGACTCTGCACAACCCTATGGACTGCAGCCTGCAGGCTCCTCTGACGTGGGATTCTCCAGGCAAGAATACTGAAGTGGGTTTCTGTGTCCTCCTCCAGGGGAACTTCTCGACCCAGGGATCTAACCTGCGTCACTTACATCTAACCAGTATTGGCAGGTGGGTTCTTTACCACTAGCGTCACCTGGGAAGCCAATAAATGTCTATGCTAGGCTTCAAAATGTTCACTTCTTCCCTCTTTGCTTTGTTTGGGCCATGGTAGATGGAAAGCAGGGAGCATATCTACAGCCTGAAGAAATGCTTCATCCGAACAGTTTTTCATTCATTCAATTAAAAATTTATTGAGCACCTACTACATCCCAGAGTAAGAAGTGTAAGGTCTTGAAGGGTATTTTTTCCAAGGAAGGTGGCTTTCTTCTTTTTTTTAATATTAAAATAATTCATTACTGGGACTTCCATGGTGGTCTAATGGTTAAGACCCCACGCTTCCACTGCAGGGGGCAAAGTTTCAGTCTCTGGTTGGGGAACTATGATCCTGCATGCTATGTGGAATGGCCAAAATAAGAAAAGAATCCAATACTTTGTTAGAGGTTTGCTGCAGACTCCCGTCAAATAGTTGGCATTTGGTCAAAACTTGTTTTGCAAATATATGATTGACATATAACTTTGTAGGACAACATCTCCAGTCCAGTTTCTCAATATTTTCTCCTGTCCCCACCTGAGGGCCATGCAACTTCCTGGCAACTCTCGGGGAAGCGGAGTTTCCTGGGACCTTGGCCAGAGGGCCTGGAAGAAGCAAGAATGTGCGGTTTGAACACCATTCATAGAGGCTGTTACAGCTATCCTTCTCCTTGGCAAGAATGTGGGCATTAAAAGTGAACTGTTTAGAAATCATCTTCAAGAGCCCTGAGGCCTGAGGATGACAATATGTTGTGCAGAAGTATGTGACATTTGATGTGGCCGCAGGCTTGGCAGACATGCTGTGGGAAGCACGGGGAGAAAGAACTCTAACTGACGGATGTGAATACAGGGTCAAGCCTTCCCTGCACTGTTTTTTTGTTTGTTTGTTTGTTTTTAATGAAATATTGTTAATTTGCTATGTTGTATTAGTTTCAAGTTCTTTGCGACCCCACAGACTGTAGCCCACCATTCTCCTCTGCCTATGAGGATTTTCCAAGCAAGAATACTGAAGTGGGTAGCTGTGCCCTCCTCCAGGGATCTTTCCGACCCAGGGATCAAACCCAGGTCTCTTGCATTGCAGGCAGATTCTTTACCATCTGAGCCACCAGGGAAGCTCAAGAATACCGGAGTGGGTGGCCCATCCCTTCTCCAGGGGGTTTTTTGGACCCAGGAATTGAAACAGAGTCTCCTGCATTGCAGGTAGATTCTTGTAGATTCATTTTTCATTTTTTTTTTTTTTTTTGGAGGCAGATTCTTTATCAGCTGAGTTATCAGGGAAGCCCAGTCTCAAGTGCACAACAAAGTAATTCATTTTTATGTGTGTCTGTGTGCATCATCTTTCTCAGATTCTTTTCCATTATAGGTCATTACAAGATATTGAATATAGTTCCCTGTGATATACAGTAGCTCCTTGCTGTTTTTCTCTTCTATTTATTTATTTAAAAAATATTTATCTATTTTTTGCTGTGTCAGGTCTTCATTGCGGCATGCAGGATCTTTGCTCATGTGGGATACTTGCAGCTAAGACTCTCTAATTGTGGCCCTCGGGCTTAGTTGCCCACGTCATGTGGGATCGTTGTTCCCCAGCCAGGGATCGAAGCAAAGTTCCCTGCATCGCTAGGCAGTTTCTTTTTTTTTTTTTTTTTTTTTTAAATTTTTATTAGTTGGAGGCTAATTACTTTACATCATTACAGTAGTTTTTGCTATACATTGATATGAATTAGCCATGGATTTACATGTACTCCCCATCCCAGTCCCCCCTCCCACCTCCCTCTCCACCCGATCCCTCTGGGTCTTCCCAGTGCACCAGGTCCAAGCACTTGTCTCATGCACCCAACCAAGGCTGGTGATCTGTTTCACCCTAGATAATATACATGTTTCAATGCTGTTCTCCTGAAACATCCCACCCTCGCCTTCTCCCAGAGTCCACAAGTCTGTTCCATACATCTGAGTCTCTTTTTCTGTTTTGAATATAGGGTTATCGTTACCATCTTTCTAAAGTCCATATATATGTGTTAGTATACTGTAATGGTCTTTATCTTTCTGGCTTACTTCGCTCTGTATAATGGGCTCCAGTTTCATCCATCTCATTAGAACTGATTCAAATGAATTCTTTTTAATGGCTGAGTAATATTCCATGGTGTATATGTACCACAGCTTCCTCATCCATTCATCTGCTGATGGGCATCTGGGTTGCTTCCATGTCCTGGCTATTATAAACAGTGCTGCGATGAACATTGGGGTGCATGTGTCTCTTTCAGATCTGGTTTCCTTGGTGTGTATGCCCAGAAGTGGGATTGCTGGGTCATACGGCAGTTCTATTTCCAGCTTTTTAAGAAATCTCCACACTGTTTTCCATAGTGGCTGTACTAATTTGCATTCCCACCAACAGTGTAAGAGGGTTCCCTTTTCTCCACACCCTCTCCAGCATTTATTGCTTGTAGACTTTTGGATAGCAGCCATCCTGACTGGCGTACAATGGTACCTCATTGTGGTTTTGATTTGCATTTCTCTGATAATGAGTGATGTTGAGCATCTTTTCATGTGTTTGTTAGCCATCTGTATGTCTTCCTTGGAGAAGTGTCTGTTGAGTTCTTTGGCCCATTTTTTGATTGGGTCATTTATTTTTCTGGAGTTGAGCTGGAGGAGTTGCTTGTATATTTTTGAGATTAATCCTTTGTCTGTTGCTTCGTTTGCTATTATTTTCTCCCAATCTGAGGGCTGTCTTTTCACCTTGCTTATAGTTTCCTTTGTTGTGCAAAAGCTTTTAAGTTTCATTAGGTCCCATTTGTTTATTTTTGCTTTTATTTCTGAAATTCTGGGATGTGGGTCATAGAGGATCCTGCTGTGGTTTATGTCGGAGAGTGTTTTGCCTATGTTCTCCTCTAGGAGTTTGATAGTTTCTGGTCTTACATTTAGATCTTTAATCCATTTTGAGTTTATTTTTGTGTATGGTGTTAGAAAGTGTTCTAGTTTCATTCGTTTACAGGTGGTTGACCAGTTTTCCCAGCACCACTTGTTAAAGAGGTTATCTTTTTTCCATTGTATATCCTTGCCTCCTTTGTCGAAGATAAGGTGACCATAGGTTCGTGGATTTATCTCTGGGCTTTCTATTCTGTTCCATTGATCTATATTTCTGTCTTTGTGCTAGGCAGTTTCTTAACCACGGGACCATCAGGGAAGTCCCCGGTTTTTCTAGTTTATGTATCGCAGTGTGTATATGTTTCCCTGCTGTAATTTTAGATTATGGGGAGAAACTGGCAAAAGAAGTGATGGGAATGGACAGTGTAAAGAGGAGGACAGGGTTGGGAGAGAAGGCAGCATAGGGTGAAGAGCAGCCCATACCTGGTTCAAAGGAGGAGGAAACTATGAAGCAGAGAGAAGAGAAAGGAGCACTGTCTTTGATTGCTCACAGCAGATACATAGACTGAAAGCCCCTAAAAAAGGAGAAGAACCACTGGGTAGTGTCAGAGGTAGGGAACATCCACGTCTATGTAAGCTCTGTGACCTCAAGACAGTTAGCGAACCTTTATGAAGGTCTTTCATTCTGGATAAAATGGGGTGGTGGTTCCCACACGCAGAGCTGCTGTGACAGGCAGTCCACCTGGAAGCCTCCAGTACTTGCTCGGCACAGAGTAGGAGCAAAGTGAGTCTGGTGTCCCATCCTCCTGCATCACAGGAAAGGTCAAAGGGCTCAGGGTCCCTGTGCCAAACACAAGGGAATCATTGAGGTTCAATGACAAGCAGCTGGGCTGGGGGTTGGGCTGGCGGAAGAAAGCAGTGGGTGTCCAACTGCACAAGCTAGTTATCAAATAGGCTGAGCTTTAAAACTCTTTCTACTGCTGAGGCTATTAATGGATGAAATAATGATGGCCAGGAGTAACCAAGAGAACATTCAGATGTGGTATGTAAGCTATACTAAGGTTGGACATTTTTTATTTTAGAAAGAAAATTCTTAAATTGAAAAGAAGAAATTCTGCAGGCACTCATGAGTTTCAAGGCACTTATTCCAAATATCTGAGGATTCCAGTATTAGAGTATTGTGGCCCCCCATTTGGGAAACAGTTCTCTGTGTATGATGACCTGTTATTCCAGGTAATTCTGACAACAGCTCCATGAGGTAGGAGCTTCTTGGAAGCAGGCAGCAGACCATGAGTCATAGTCCTCCGCACCCCAGCTATGGAGGACTAGACTAGGAGTAGATCAAGATTTTGCCTAAGTCAGGCTAATTAGTTTTCATCTCTTCTATTATCATTCCTAATGTAAGAACAAGACTTACAAAGGTTAAATCTCATGTCCAGTTATCTATCTCACAAGACCCAAAACTCGGATTTCTGTCCAAATCTGTTGAACTCCAAAGCCTGCTGCCTTGCTGCACAAATACATATGCTTGGTCTTTGGAGGTGAATATGTCAAGTTCTAGCGGACATGGCCATGGCTTCAAGGAGGGTCTCCAGAGTGGCTTGGCACTAGATTAGACATTGAGTTTCCTCTGCCTGCCAGCTTGAGTTCACATGATCTGGGCAACAAGATCAGCAGCTCTGGGTGAGAAGTTGATATATCTGGGCACTCATTGCCAAGGGAATGCGTTTGAGTTGAAATTATCCAGGCTGAACTCTAGACGTGAGATGTACCTACAACATGCTTCTAAAAATAGTCTTGATGGTGAGCAGTTGCTATGGGAAAGAGATCCCTTTGGTTTAAATTTTTTTTTTTACAACTGTAGGTAAAACCTCAAACCCTCTACCCCCCGAGAACCTTTCTTGGGTAGCAGTTAGTTATCCTTTACTCAAATCAACAGCTCCCAAATAGAAGCAGATACACAAAAACTTTTATTAAGTGGAAGTTAGACTTCATGGTAATTAACCAGTTACAAGTGCATTTAAATGCATGTGTGTGGACACCGTAGAAATCAGAACGGTCTTCCTGAAAGTCCAGTGTTCTGGCTCGGCACGTGCCAGTGCAACCCAAGGTAGAACCATACACACAGGAAATACAGGGCGACGATGACGTCAGACTAGATTGGCAACACCATATTCATTGTTACAGCTAAGCATCACAGAACGTGAAAGTCCAAAGACCAGAAGACTATTACTAAAATGATTCTTACTATAGACCCTTACTTCTACTTAAATGCTTCCATAGGACCCATGTAGCAAATCCTCAACTCCGGGGGGACAGCACCATTTCCTGATTTTACGCTTCAATGGGCCACAGAAACCATAAAGAGTCAGGGGTCCTTCTGATGCCCGTGGCAGGGAGATGCCAGCTGTCCCCTTGGGAAAGTACAGCTTCATTTAACTGGTGTCAACATTTGATACTGTAAATCTTCCATTTGAAAATCTGCCTTCTATTTCAATTAGCACCAGTTTATTTGAAATCGTTTTCCTGGTGTTAAATATTTAGGAAACATTTTTTTTTTTTTTAAACCAACACACAAAGTCCCAAACAATGGAAAGCAAAAAACATTCAAAAAGTTGTTTTAGATAACAGCATTTAGAAAAACAACATCATTTAAACATTCAACAAATCTATGTACAAGGTGCCCAAAGCTGGCAAGGAGCATGGCTGAGGAACAGTCACGTAAAAGGTTTATTAACCTGAACCTCCTCAGGCTGTATTTACAGTCAGATAGGTATTCAGAAATGTAGTATCAGAACATCTGGATTTGGCTAAAAATCATATAAAAAGACACATCCCGGCCCCCAATAACTTCTAAATAGGTAGCAAACATATCCAGTATAACCACAAGTACCAGGTTTAGAAGTATATTTTTCCATATTTTACAAACAAACAGCTGAGAAACTTTATCAATGGACATAGAAGAGATCCTAAGTGGCAGAGAAATGAAGTTCTGTATGTCAACATTGTCAGATGAAGGAAAGAATTTTATTTTTCATGCCGAGTAACATAGGAAAGTACTGATTAAGGAGCAAGAATAAATTATTAGGGGAAAAGGTTTCATGGGAATACAAAATCCCCAAGAGTGCTGAAGACATGTGTGTTTATTTTATATGGACTTTCCAAAAAAATATAGGTGATGATCTCAGTTTAATTTTGAAAAAAAAAAAAAAAAAAGCCAATGGTTTTTCTTCGCAGAACAATATTTTTATATTGTTTATATTTCTATATTCTGTTTTTATATTCTTTAAAACTATATAATCCAAACCCTTTGGAGAAGAGTTTCCCCCCCCCCCCTTAGATTGGGAATTACACACAATAGACACAGGCTATGCTATATTTATCCAAGGCAATATGCATTAACTTCATGCAGTTTTGTTTGCTTGCTAATCCAGTGTTACTAGAACATTCACCTCTAAAAAAACTGGGCCCATTTTGTAACACCCACATTTCCCATTTCTGCTGAAGAAGTAAAATATAAACCATTTCTCCTTTAATCACCTTTGTGGCTGAGATTTGTTTAGAGCCTGAAGTTTCAATGCACTGTCTTTAAAAGTATCAGCTAGAAGTGTATAGCTGGAAGTCCTATATCCCCATAATGATATGCATTCAAGTCTGTTTTGAATAATTTGCAGTTGTGGTAAGTCTCAATGAAAAAAAAAATTGACTTGAATTGGATACAAAATAACATTACCCTTTGAAAATGCATAGCTTGTCACTTTTACATTCATTCACTAATATTAAAGACTTTTATACACAAGTACTTACCTCTAAGTAGTGGTAAGATTGTATTTTGAAAGATTTCTAAAAATTGGAGAGCACTGCCTCATTGTTTTTGAACTAGTGCCTGATTCCAAGTTAACACTGTCATGTTAACACTTGCATCTCACAGGAAGGACTGAGTCTTCTTTTTTTTTTGTTAGCAGGCACTAAAAAGCAATGCTTTCTACTGACAGCATTTCCACTAAATACCCCATTTTTAGCTATTTTGTCCTTTTATTTGAATAGGTTAGATTTGGTGTAGAAAACAACTTGAAAGATGGCTTAATTCTTAAAAGTAGAATGTTTTAAAATCTTATCATGGATGAAGGGCAACAGAGGTTTTGTGATGACTGTGGCTCTCTCACTCCCCGGCTCCCTCATTCAAAAAAGATGACCACAGGCCACTCGGCAGTTGTATTTGATGATAGTCACGAACCCTTTGGGACCTAGCGATTTTTTCTTATCCTGAGTTCTTCCTCTAAGTATATAGATTTTGATACATGAAACACTTTGGAAACTACACTAATGTCTGGTTATTCCAGAGAGCTTATGTTTCAATGGCTGACTATCGTCCAGCCATTAATTATAAAAATAGGAATTTAAGGTCGTGTTGTAGGAAAATATTGATTAATGGCATTTTTTTAAAAACATATATGATCTGCCTGCCTGGGTTATTTTACACCCAGGATATTTTCAGTTATTGAAGTCATGGAACAAGTATATTTGGGGGGTATTGAGTTCTTCCCTAAACATCTAAATCTATTCTAAAGCTTTCTACAAGTGATCACAGAGATTCCCCAAACAGCTGGGACACTTTGGAAGAAGAAGCTTTGCTATCATCACAGGGCTTGGTCAAATCACAGTCATTGCTTTCCAATTAGCAGAGTGTAAGGGAAAAGGCGTAAAGAGCAAAGCAACGGTTTACAGTCTGCAGTGATGCATCTTTCTCTGCCTCTCTCGTTTTGGCTGCACTGCACAGCATGTGGGATCTTAGTTCCCCAACTAAGGGATGGTACCCGTGTCCCCTGCATTGGAAGCACGGAGTCTTAACCGCTGGCCCACCAGGGAGGTCCCCGCAGCGACGCATCTTTTTTAAATTTCCCTCGGGTGGGGGTAGTTTGTGGTTGCTACACGGTAGATCCGTGAGGGGCAATTCCACTGGCCCCCGAGCTCTGCCTCTTTCCTGTCTTGGTCATCTGTGCCCAAAACACGGGAAGGAAGCTCCACTGGAGTGAGAGACACGTGCTTCACAACACGAGCAGACTGGAAGAGCCTTCTCTTCGCATAAACTTAAAACAAGTATGCCCCGCAGGAGCCACTTCCTTTTCACATAATAAAGGGCAGTTCCATTTTCACGCTCTGTGATTGTGGGCGGAGGTCAGGGCCCAGACCAACGAACGTGAAGCTCTCTTTCTGTCCTGATCACTCCATTGGCTTTGCTCCGGAGGGGGACTCATGGGGGTAGAGGACTTGCAAGGCGGGCTTTGAACCAAAGTGGAAGGACTAGGTGTCTGCCTTGCTATTCTTTGTCAGTGAGTCTGACCGGATCTTTTGTGCTGAACATGGCAGGTTGTCTGCTGATCAACCTGCCCTCTGAATGGTCATCCCAAACTGTGGAGACAAATGGAAATGTTTCACTGAAGGAAGTGAGGCGCCTCATCGACTCAGCCTAACATGCAAGTCCTGGTAGTGTTTATCCCCTTGGACCTTAATTGAAGAGTGAGAAAGCAAGAGCACAGAAGTGAAAATGTTTAATCCAGGGCTTTGGGAAGCAAACATACATTAAAAACAGCATGGCCGCTGGCTCAGGCAGATTAAGGCAGAGGGGAGACGGACATTTTGCTAGTGAATTCAAGATGGTTGCCAAAAGGGATAAAGGGACCATTGACTAGAATGGGGACTGTTCTTTCTCCCTTAAAGTCTTTTCCAGCTGCTGGTTTTTCCTCTTCAGTCAGGGATGTAAAGAGAATTCAGAAGGAAATAGATGAGAAACTTTTTTTTTTTTTTTTTCAAGAAAATTTTGTTTTTTAATGACAGTGCTCTTGCCTTTTTCGGGAGTTGCTGCTTGCTCCCCTGGCTAATTTTCTGAATTAAAAATTTAGAGAACTGCTCCTAGTAAGTATGTAAATATAACAGTTAATCAGACATGAGAATTAATTTTTAACACTTTCATGATATAAATAGCGGGGAGCTTTCCTTTGAAAGCTGGCAGTTAATATTTATGTGGATGGTGCTCAATAGGAAAAGAATATTTTGAAGAAAAAAGGACTATGGCCTAAGTGTTGAAGTCATAATCTCCACCTTCTTTCAAAACCTACAGTTATTTATTTTTTGAATGGTAGCTTTTCTCTTGTTCCCTTGAACTCGGGTCCTTTTAAGTCCTGCCACTGTCTTGGCATTGGGGCTAACCATTGCAAAATGGGCTTCTTTTCCACCAGAATAGGAAAGCTCACAATTTCCTCTTCTAGTACTGTATTGCTTTAGAGACATAATAAAAGTATAATTTATCAAAAAGCAGGTGATGGGCCAAAATGGTTTAGGCCCATCTAGCTCCATGAATAAACTTGTGAGTGACTTTACTCAAAACCTGTGAAACCTGTGAGCTGATGAGAGAAGAGGAGCATCCATTCATGGACTGGTCAACCTGTCAATCATATGATGACAGAACCATCAGGCATTGTCAGTGTTGTTTAAGTTGCATTCATATTTACCATGTGACATAACAATATTACCAGCTATTTCCAACTTTGAGATGACAGTATTTTTCAATTTAATCCTTACAAACGGTAAATTTGAGCTTATTTTCAAATTTGGGGGCATCAGTACAAATTTACATGGATAGCAAAAGCTGACTGTTAGCAGCAAAATAACTTTTTTCAAAGGAGTCAAAAGTTTAACTCAGAACATTGCACTAGCTAGTCATCTCCTATAATTAACCACTTAAATGGCTAGAATTTAGGGGATGGGGGCCTGGAAGGTAGGCTAAAGGGATAAATTTCAGAGTGAGTCTGCATTTGACACTGTGAATGAGAGGGTTCTTTACTTCCATGCTGAAATACTTGGATTGTAAGGATGGGTAAAGAACATGGGTCCCTGGGGTCTTCTCAGGTCTAGAATCATTCTGGAAGATTGAGGTCTAAGCCAGCTCTTTAACTTGCTCTTTCCCTCCTCCCTGGACGTAGTAATGAGGCTGACTCAGGTTCAAGACCACTTGCACCAGGTTTGGCTTTGGAGGTGGTGGAAGTAATTTTAAATATTCTCATTCTATGCTGAGTACTAGGGAGGGTCAAAGGAAGTCATGTATCTGAAAGAGACACACTTTCTTATATATCTGAAAGGGTTAGTGATTATCCTAATACCATCAGGACTCTGGTGTAAGATACACTCTAAAATTATCTAGTTTATCCAAATGGAGAAAGCAACTTCTAATTTTTTCCATGACACATTTATTCCTACTTTGTCTTTGCCCTCAGGGAAAGATGTTAAGGTTTTCTACATGGAAAAACTCCATTTTGAGGTTAGTGGACACTCTAAAATACCTAAGGACCTACCAGTTATGAAGCAAGGGTTTTGCTGTGTCAGAGGTGGAACAACGGAACTTTTATTCTGGGATGAAAACTCACGAGGCAGGATGGAGTGGGAAGGGATGTGGAGGGGTTGGCAAAGGGCTTTGGCACAAGGAGGCAACGTGTGCTATCTGAAACTGCAGGGGCTCCTGGCTGCCTTCGCTGAAGGCACAAGGCTGCTCTTTGCCAGCCCCTCATCACAGTGGTCACGGCAGTGAAAACAGTAAGGAAGTTAGGATTACAGTCATTCAATGCTTAGGGGCCCGGCCTGGGCATGCCAGGAGGCAGAGTGAGAGCTGAATAATACTTCGGTATATTTTGATCAGAAGCAAGGCTAGTTTAAGGATGTTGTATTTTAATACTCAAATCTTCCATGAGAGTGATTTTTTGGGGAGAACTGACTTCTCTCCCTTTTTAAATTTTAGTTGCCCAGATAGTGCCAATGTGTGAGTTGGGGGAGCTGCTGGAAGAACTTGACTTGATGGCTATGGAAGGTGAAATCTGCTTTTTCCCAACAGTTGAAACCGGTGCCCAAAGGCTGTGTCTGTCCATATACAGGTTCTCTTTGGTCTGCACACTGCTGGCCAAGAATTTGAATTTTGATTAAGTGTCAGGTAACATTATATTTCCAAGTCAGAAGGTCTAGCGCCCTGGGCCTGATTTCTGCATGGTTCTGATTGTCTACAGCTGGGGTCCCCCTTCAATGGGGACACATGTCCTCTGGTTCACTGTGATCTCTGTCATTCTCTAGTGTCCTTCTTTTGCCTGATCTGAATCATTCGTTTACACAATTTGCCTGTTCTTTCTAACGCATTTGCTATGTACCATTAGGAGGCTTCTATTTAAATATGAAGCAAGACTCATTTGATCAAAAACCATGCAGCAATGAACACTTCTTGGGAAACTGTAATGCCAACATTAGAGATATTCCAAGAGAATGAAGAGAGACATTGGACTGCCTCATCTCAGAGATGAAGCTGTACATGTCTTCCCGTAACCCTGTGCATTTCTAGTCCTCATGTGTGCAGATTCTGAAGCCTGTTTGAAAGCAGAGTCTGAGTGACCCTTTGACCACCTCACAGGGGTTGCCTAATGGGTGTAAGACTGTTCTGTCCTAGCTTTTCTTTTGATGTTATCTGCATACTTGACTAATTAGTCTAGCTTTTGAATTACTAAAATCTTAGAAAGAAAAGATGTTTTCTTGCTTAACAGTGAGTGGGCTAGAAAAAACTAATGCATTATGAAATGGTTTTGGCAAAGCTCAGAATTATTTGTGTGGTTAATCAACTCTCCATGGTAGCCTTCCTTGTTCCCTGACTCCTGGGAATATAGTGACTTTCTGATCTCAAACTTGCCTGTCTGTGAACTTCTCATGTGAAAAATCAAGCACTTGTTCTGATAAGGAAATGAAAGTTGTTTAGTTAGTGGTGAGCACAAAATTATTTTAAACATCACCAATCAGCTAAGAATTGTATCTTTGGGCTTATACACTATGATTTTAGAAATTACCATCAAATGACACTTGCTAGTCAAATGCAGCTTTGTGGTTCTGGTAGGCTGAGCATTAAGCTTGTCCTTGTGACAGAAATCTATCACGGTACATGACAGAATTTACAAGTTTATTTCTCTCATTGCCTATAAGCATATCTATTAATATTTTAAAGATTTCAGAGATATGATTCTTAAAGTGTTTTCTTTTCCCCAAATACTTTGAAAAAACACTGGTAAAGATAAAAGGAGTAGCTGTTGCAATCTTGATTCTCTTGTAATAATCTTTCCATCTGATCTGCATTTCTACTCTTGCTGCAGAGGGTGGATTGAAAAGATATGCATCAAAATGCTTGCTTAAAAGAGGCATAGCCCTTTGTTTGGAGAGCAGGAATTGCTTACAGTATTAACACTTCCTGTCTGGTAAAATATTGTATTTTAAAAAATAAGCTACAATGTATAAAACCAAGGTCATTTCCCACAAAATGTTCATGTTCTTTGTGATTACAAAATGCTGCATCTTGTAAAATATTTCCAGTTCTGTTAACTTGAGAAGTTAAGTACTAATGCTTATTATAAAAATGTCACATCTTTCAGAATTGTAGAAGCCTACGCAGTGTATTTCTTGCCTTATTTGGAAAATTAAGTTATAATTATTATTGTATTTAAGATCACATTTTGACACAACACATTACTATTGTGATTCTCAAACTCACAAGAAAAGTTATAAAACATGAGATTGTCTTCAATTAAAAAACAAAAAAGGAACTATTTACAAAACAGGACCAGAAGTAAAATTCCTATTTTGATTTCTAGTCCTATGATAGATACACCTTTTAAAGCACATACGTCATTGGATCTGGGCTTTTACAGTTAGTCATGATAAGCAAACCAGTCGGTCTTAAATACATTTTACACTTTCTTGCTCTACTGGTGTGCATTACTTAGTGATACAATTGGTACCTAAAAGTGCTTATAAGCTCATTTCATTTACCAATTTCCGGTTTGACTAGTTACAATGTGAAAAAAGGAAACAGTTCCGCTCTGGAGGAAGCCCCACAGGTATGGGGAACAGAGAGAGCGTGTGTGCTGCTGGTTGGGTGATTTTCTTAGAGAAATGAAAATTCCAGTTGACCCGTGTGCCCAGCACTTTCTCCACAATGATCCGCATCCTCATCCATATTCATGAATCCTGCTCTTGTTTCCACTCATTTGTATGCACAAATTCTTCCCTGCGTTCATATAGGTCAGAGCTACAGTTGATGTGGTCAATAGAAATTCTACAGGGTCATGAGAAAAGGCAGCACCTTGTCCACAAAAGTTCATGGAAGTTTGCTCCTTAACCTGTCATTAAAGCAAAATGCACAACTTTCACATCCCTCCCCTACAGAATTCTTGCGTACAGCTAATTATCAGTTCTCCAACCAGCTGATTATAAAAAGGAACACCAAGGCGTCATATTCATAATTACATTCAGAAACAGCCTTATATGAGTCTGTGAAAACCCACCAGGGACTGCGCTGTGGTTCAGACGTCACCCTTCGAATGCAGGTCTAAGAAACAAAGAAACTGCTCTGTTTCATAAAGCATTCCTCCACACCTCAAAAAGTTTGTACTGTCCAGTTCATGGAAATTGGTCATGAAATGGTATGTTCATTAAAAAACAAACAGAAATTATTCTGACCAGAAAAGATGCTGGAGATAATAAAAAACCTTTCTAGTCTTAAAATTCTCCAGATCCACTTTTCATATACCCTTTAGTTTTCCCTGAGGAAATGATTTTTTTTTTTTTTTACAGTATTTTGCTACTATTCTCAAGGTATTCTCTCCCATATGTACAGTTTGTGCCACTTTTCCCTAAACTTTCCCAAGTGAATGCTGCGTTTTCCTTTTCCAATGAAGTCAGATGGAGGCGGACATGGGTTGAGCAGTGCTGGCCAATTCAGAACTGCTTTTGAGTGTGGCTTAGTGTGACATCAGTGACAGTAGACTTCAAGTGATCTTGAAATCTGATAGAGGGCATGTTAATTTCAGACACTTTTTACAACATACACGTAACTTTAAAAAAAAAAAAAAAACTTTGTTGGAAAGTCCAAGAACTGTAACGTGCATCTTTCTCTATTGAAAAGTTTTCATCTGCAACAAGGTTATGACTGGACAAAAACTCCTCTCATAAAGGGCACCCGCCCTGTTGGTGCACGGAGTTGATGACAGGCACGCACATTCCTGCTCAGAAACCCACTGCCCTCTTCCTGACACTGGCTTTCGCCAAACAATGGAGGGAACTTTTCAGCAAGCGAGGAGGAGAGTAGCACGTGCCCACCGAGGATGTGCATGGGGCACGCAGCATCCCTGCCCGTGCTCTTCCCATGAAGGAGCTGTCTCTTGGCTTTAAGCAGTGGCTCCTTGGATGGGAACATGGCAGCTCCCTTGTAGATGCCCAGGGACAGTCACCACCAGCTGATCCGCACTAGGATGGTGAACCCCAGTCAGGGGTCCAGAGTCCTCCTGTATCCCATCTCTGGCTTCCCACCCACTTGCTACCGGATGTTTCCTCCAGGTGGCCACACTGCCTCCCACTCATCTTCTGGGAAGGACTAAGGCTTAAAATGACTGCTGTCTGTTGTGCAGCTATCTGGAGAAGCCTGTCCATCACCAGGGAGTGCCTTCTTTGGAGAGAGATGAGAAATCTTTTCTGCAGGAAGGGGCATCGGGGAGAGAAAAGTCAAAGGCTACCACATGCCTTCTTTAGAAAGACTCTGGGACCAGAACGCATTGCCTTTGCTGTTCCTTTTGCACATTCTCTGAGCTGCCCACGGTAGGCGGGGCTCCCATTAAGCAGCTCCATGCCCTGGGACTTCCTTCTCACTCATCTCCCTCCTCCCCCTGACAAATGAAGACACAAAAGAACATGGTACCACAAAGAAGGCATAAAATAAATCCTGGGCTTAATTTGGCACATCATTTAGTTCCAAAATATCTCTACTTTTTTTTTTAATTTTAGCATTTACAATCAGTTTTGTATATTACAATTTGTAGCTTTCTGGGCGGCTTGAAAGAAATTTTATCCCTTTTCTTCAAGGCCAGCCAGGTGAAGCCTGGTGGTCCCCTAGTCATAACATGCCTGGTGCAGAGAATAGGTGTCTGTGTGCAGGAAGTACGGAGGGTCTATGCCCACCTTGGAGTTGGAGCAGAGGACACGCAGAGCCCCGGGCTGGCCTGAAGAAAGGAGCCCCGCATGGGTCAGAGAGGTGGAGAGTGTGTGAGAAGAAGGTTTTAGAAAGGAGAAGAAATCCCAGGGAAGCTGCATTCAGATCTACGCTTCTGCTTACCCCCGTGCATCAGATAATAATCAGGTAAGGACTGAGCTTGGCTCAGCCAGGCCAGAGCCCAGAACTAGTCATGGACTGTCCCTCTCGGGGCAGAATCACAGAGCCTCACGCCAGGACTGTCCATAGCCACCATCTCTCCCAAAGTTCTGGGAGTGGGGGGATAGCTTTAACCCCTTGCCATTTTAATCTCTTTTGATTAGTGATTTAATCCAAGGAGCAAGGGCCATGGAACTTTGCTGGAGAGAAAACCCTCTCCTCCAGGGTTACACCCAACAGCACTGAAGTCCACAGTGAGCCTGCTCATGGCTGACCAGTCTGGGACTCACCAGTGGGCACTGTGGCCGCTGGGCAGTCCAGTCACAGCGCAGGGCTTCCTGGTTCAGGCCAGAGCGTCACCTCCTAGCTGAGATGCCAGTGGGTGAAGCAGCAGGATACCAGGGAGAAGAAAAGACAGGCTGGGATAGAGGGTGCAAATACGTTTCTGTTCTTAAAAAACCCTTTCCTGGCTGACCTTGTCAGTGCTAAAACATATACTATAGCTAGTACTGTACTGATTGGTAATCACAATGTGATATTAAAAGAGAAGCTCTTTCTCTGCTCTCTTAAAGTGTTTTTAAGGAAAAATGAAGGAGGAAAACAGGATCTCTTTCAAGGAATAATTCTTCAAATGTCATATGAGAGTTTAAAAAATAAAATTGCCAAAATATATGAAAGCACAGATTGTTACATTGTAGAACCTCCTTTTTCCCCTTGTGTATTTAAAAAAAAAAGGATATCTGTTATGACTAGATGACTTCTTTCTACTCTTTAAAAAAAAGTGTATGTACAACCTCTAAATATATTAAACTTTGCTCTGTGCAATTTCATTCAACATTCCTATGGCTGATCCTAGGCCCCCGTCCCACACGGTGCATCCTATAAGGTGCTCTTGCGTCTTTGCATAGGTACAGGACGAATAACTCAGGGCGATCAAGAGGAGGGTAGACAGAGAATGAGCTTATTTATAGGGCTTGAGAACTACCCCTGTCCTGGCACCACTCCTAGCAAGACGGACGAACAAACACACACCAGGCTAGAAAGTCTAATAAATGGAACACAGTGTAAGCCCTGGTCCTATTGAATTGAGAGATTCCTATACCAACACGCAATTTCCTTTTGGTGTTTCGTACATTCCCTTCTGAGCGAATTCTTAATGAATAGCTCCAATATTCTGATAAGAAAAATAAAGGTTTGGACCTTCCCTTACCCCATATAATCTTTATAGTGTTCATGAACCCATCTCCCAGACACACTAAAGCCTAAAACCTATAAAAGTGCACTCAGGATGGATGTTGACCTCACATGACTTTCTGAACGCATGGAGGCTGTGCTCTGCATGGTCTGAAGCAACCTGCTGGGATGGTCTGAGTTCTCTACCTTTTCTGAAACCAGTCTGCTGAAGGCCTGATGAGCCACTGACCCGGCAACAACTGTCAGATGAGCAGTGATGAACAGATCTGAGCTGGGGTTGGCATCGCATCACTGAAGGAAGCTTCGAGGCTTACCCAGATGGCGACACATCAGGTCTTGAGTGCACTGTAGCCAGGAGAAAGTAGGTGGGGCCATCTCTCAGGGTGGGGCTTCTGAGGAAGACTCCCAGACGTTTTCCAACAGTGACGCAGGATGTCCTGAACTCAGCTGGGGCTGAAATCTGCTGGTGATGTCCACTATCAATCTCTTTTTGGGCTTATGCCCTCAAGGGCCCTTCAAGCTAATAGCTCTACCATGGTTCAATTTGGGGCCATTCTTCAAAACAAAATAAAACAAACAAAAAAGACATAGAAAAGATACCCAGAGTGCTGCCACTTCCTGGCAACACATCATGATGTGAACTGCTCCCAGAAGTCCGATGGAGAACAGGGAAAAGACTTTACAATGAAAACAGCTATTGTTCTTTATACAAATGCTACTGAGTAACTTGTAGCTTCTTAAGTGTCAAAAAAAAATCTCAGAAATGGTATTATTGAGAAAGTTTATCAAAATAGGCCTCCTTTCTAGGAAAAATGGGCTTGGTTGGTTCGATTGCTACAGAAGTCCACAGTTTTCAGACCTAGACCTACAGCAAAAAAAAAAAAGTTGACTTTTCTTTTTAAGGAAAAGAATAGTTACAGCTGCTCTCAGCTGGGTTCTCAGCAAGAACAGGGAAGGTGGTGACCTTTTTTGTTTTTTTGCTGTGATTTCACCAAGGTTCCTAAAAGTGCTTTCCCTGGGCTTCAAGTCGGTTTGGTACGGAAGGAAAAGCACTTTTCAACACCCTCGGAAGAACGCGAGGGCAGGAGTGTCTGGGGCGGGCTAGGGGCCCACGCATCAGTCAATGAAACGCTGGCAGGCCTTCTTCCAGCGGCAGGCTGTGCACCACATATCCCGGTTCTCCATACCATACACCTTCCGGCACTTCTTGCCCTCTCCCCTGGGCTTCCTGTAAGACAGGCCAGGAAACGGCGTTCAGTGCGAGGGATTCTAGAGGCATTCTTTGAAGACCTCAAAATCCCTGGAAAGCTCTAGAGAAAGTTAGGCCACACCGTAGGGGATCTCTCTAGGTACAGAGGTTAACCTGTGTGGGATGTTTTCACCATACTTCATCACTCACCTGCGCGCAGTCTTGTCTGACTCTTTGCAACCTCTTGGGCTGTAGCCAGTCAGTCTGTCCATGGAATTCTCCAGCAAGAATACTGGAGTGGGTTGCCATTTCCTACTCCAGGGGATCTTCCTGACCCAGGGATGGAACCCGTGTCTCCTGCATTGGCAGGCCTATTCTTTACCACTGAGCCAGGTGGGAGGCCCTTCACTGAACTGTTAAAATTTGCTACTTTTAAGAGTACTTACAGCCTTCTTCAGCTTCTACATGTCCATTTAGAGACATGTCCATTGGGAATCTTCATTACACTGAATTACATGAGCAAATACAAGAATTAACAGCAGTGAGCCCTACTCTTTCACGTTTTTAAATATGTACTTGCAAGTGGTCCCTGGCTTCTCAAATGTCTAGCGTTCTGGTCAAGGGAATCCTGGGGAGGTCCTCCTTGATCTGGGTTAAAAACTAAAATTCATATCATACCGAGGTTAATGCAACATGCCTTTAAAGAGACCCAGTAATCAGCACTACCTATTCTGCAAGAGAACTAACCATGAACTGTTGCCCCGGAAAAATGAAAAATCTTTATTAATAGTTAATGGATGGGGGGAACCATGGGAACAAAAGAACGGGTGTTTCAGCCATTCCAGGGGAATTTTATGGAAGACTGCATCTCTGGTTTCTCTCTTCCTTGCGGTTCTGTTTTTGGCTAATTCCCTAGAGAGGAGGCACGTGGGGTTTCAAGCACTCATACCTCAGGCTGACCGTCCCTCTCGGGGGGGAGGACAGGATGGTGTGAGTGTGCGGTCTCTGCTCTCCTGTGCCCGCCGGGTGGCTGTGGGTTGGTGACACCTGTAAACACACGGGAAACAAAGTTGATGGGGCAGGCTCTCCTCACCATGCACTTCCTCAGCCTTTGCCATGTGGGCGGTGGTATCTGACCATTAGACACAGAGAGGCAGTGCCTCATTCACAGGGACCACAGGTTAAAATGGATGGGGTGATGCTCCTGGTGGAATTTAAACGCCTCCGCCAACAGAAAAGATCCGGCAACAATGAATACTTCAGAAATCTTCATGACTTCACATCTCTGCATTCCAAATTGCTCATTTTCACTTGAATAATATTTTAAACCTTGAAGGATATTTTTCTTCCAAGCTTCAATCATCTCTCTTTTAAAGAATAAAAGAGGTTAAGAAAGTTTTCTAAAATTATACAGCTACTCAGTGGCAACACACAGTGTGGACCTTGGCCTTCTGTCTATTCAATTAGATTATTCACAGTCAATAACATAAATGGCTTCTTGCATAAGACATCCACATGGCAGATTCTGGGGTCCGAACAGGAACAAAGGCAAGCAGCAAAGAGCCTGAGCAAAGCAAGAATGAATGTCAACCTTGTAGACCTTTTGAGCACCCACTTTGTGCCAGGGTCCCTGACAACAGCTTCACTTTCAACAACTACATGTAATAAGTGTTCATCATTCCCATTTTACAGATGAGGAACCCAAGCACAGGGAGGCTAGATAACTTGACCAGGGTTGTGGAACCGTAATGGCCAGAGTTGAGATCCTCCTGATGCCAGACCGTGTGTTTAACCGCCTCATGCTCTTGTCTCTCAGCTGTGATGATGGGAGAGCCCCCTTTGCTCTCCCTTCCTCTTGTGTTTCTCACTTATTCTCTTTGCATCACCTGCTCACATAACACTAAATATCTCCCAGCAAATGGGATTCTCAGAAGCTCCAAAAAAACTAACAAAAGACAAATGCCGTGTCATGTAAATATATAAGATTGCCATACACAAAAGAGCAAACATTTAATAAGCTTAAAAACTTTATCACTGAGAAGCCAGCATGACCACAGGAATACCAGTACTGATCAACAGTCATGGGAACATCCTTACGCACACTTAGAGAACTGACTTTCTCTAGTATAGGGACTTGGACTTTTAATTTTTTTTTTCAATTAAAAAATTGAATGTAAAAGAATGGACATATAAGTGCTATTTTCCCAGCTATAAATTAAGAAGAATTAAACACATAAGAAAAAAACTAACATTTTAAACCATTGTTGCTATAAGTCTGATTTATTCTGTACCATTGGTCTTCGCTTTTTTTTCTTTTTTAAAAAACTTTATTTTATTGTAGTAAGAAGAACTAACACGAGGTCTACACTCTTAACAATTTTTTATGTGCACAATACAACACTGTTGGCTCTAGATATAGTGTACAGCAGATCTCTAAAGCTTATTCATCTGGTTTAATGGAAACTTCATGTCCATTGATCAGTAACTCTCATCTATCCCCTCCTCCTAGCCCCCGTGGTCTTCTCTGGTGGCTCAGACCATAAAGTATCTGCCGGCAATGCTGGAGACGCAGGTTCGATCCCTGGAGAAAGGAATGGCAACCCACTCCAGTGTTCTTGCCTGTAAGTGAAAGTCGCTCAGTCGTGTCCGACTCTTTGTGGCTCCATGACCTATACACTCCATGCAATTCTCTAGGCCAGAATACTGGAGTGGGTAGCCTATCCCTTCACCAGGGGATCTTCCTGACCCTGAAATCAAACCAGGGTCTCCTGCATTGCAGACAGATTCTTTACCAACTGAGCTATCAGGGAAGCCCCATTCTTCTTGCCTGGAGAATACCATGGACACAGGAGTCTGGTCGGCTACAGTCCATGGGGTCACAAAGAGTTGGACGCAACTGAGCAACTAATGCTTTTACACTTTCCTAATCCCTAGCAACTACCATTCTACTTTTTGATTTTATGAATGTGACTATTTTAGATATACCATACATTATAAATGAAATCATACAATATCATATAATATTTGTCTTTTGGTGACTGATTCATTTCACTTAGCATAATGTCCCTGGGGTTTATCCACATCAGCATGTATTTTAGCATTTTCTTCTCTCTCAAGTCTTGAATATTATTTTACTGTGTGGAATACACTAGGTTGCTTTTTAAGCATTCAGATTCATAAGTACCAGTCCAGATGTACTGAGAAAATGTCTTGGCATGGTTTTCAGGAATTTACATTTAAAGTCTTTCCCCAAATTCTCATGAAAGTGAAAGTCACTCAGTCATGTCTGACTCTTTGCAACCCCATGGACTGTAGCCTGCCAGATTCCTCTGTCCATGGGATTTTCCAGGCAAGAATACTGGAGTACATTGCCATGCCCTCCTCCAGGGGATCTTCCTGACCCAGGGATCAAACCCTGGTCTCCTGCATTGGAGGCAAATTTTTACCACTGGAGCCACCACAGAAGCCAAATTCTCACGCTTACTTACTTTTGAGAACTAATTAACACCATGAGAAATACTCTGCTTGTTGAGATCATTATAAACTCCAGATTTACCTGATACAGTGCAAATAATTACTGGAGGAATAAATGAATATGTTAAATAGGGAAGAGCAAAGATGAAAGGGCATTTCAGAGTTCAAAGCCTACAGCAATGGTGTCCTCAGGGAATGACTAGCGTCCAGTATATCTGGTTCTGTCTTGTCCTTGAAATACCAGAATATCATTTTCCTTTTCTTTTTCATATCAGGATGAGAATTAATTTTCCATTAAAGAATTAATTAACTGACTCTACTTTTTGCTAAAGCTGGGGAGATTAAGGGCCAACAGAGGTGAGTAACATACATAATTTTTTTATAAAATGAAAGCTTTGGAGTTCAATGTATGCGTTTGATGTGGATGGGTATGTTCTTCCAGAAGCAGAATCCTCACACATCCCCCATCCCGTTGGGATCAGGATGCATGTCTGTGTGCTCAGTCGCTTCAGTTGTGTCAGACTCTTAGTGACCCTATGGACTATAGCCCTCCAGGCTTCTCTGTCCATGGGATTCTTCAGGCAAGATTATTGGAGTGGGTTGTCATTTCCTTCTCCAGGGGATCTTCCCAACCTAGGGATCGGACCCCCACCTGTTATGTCTCCTGCATTGCAGGTGGGTTCTTTACCACTAGCAGACCAGGATGCATATTAGCAAACCAGCGGCAGTGAAGGCTTCACTCCACTGTACAGTTTACCTCCACTGTAGATAATCTAGAATATGCTCATATGAATTTAAGTACTCAGGACAATGAAAAAAAATTTTTTTTTAAATTATTGTGGTGCACTGGGAAGACCCAGAGGGATCGGGTGAAGAGGGAGGTGGGAGGGGGGACCAGGATGGGGAATACATGTAAATCCATGGCTAATTCATTTCAATGTATGACAAAAACCACTGCAATGTTGTAAAGTAATTAGCCTCCAACTAATAAAAATAAATGGAAAAAAAATTATTGTGGAACTTGTAGAAAAAAAAAATTTTTTTTTAATTATTATGGAACTTGTAGAATCCCAAGAATACCTCCTTGTTCAGTCAGAGAACTGGAAACGTTTAGGTGACACGCCAGGGACACTATTTCCATCAGTTGGGGATAATGTGGAAGGTTCTAAATTTTGCAAAATGGCCATACCCTTTTTGTGGGCTGGTATGAGATGGTAAAACGCTCTTCAGTCAACAAATATTTATTAGGTTCTCACCATGCCCAGGTGGCGCTAGTGGTAAAGAACCTGCCTGCCAGTGCTGGAGACACAGGAGACTAGGGTTCAATCCCTGGGTCGGGAAGATCCCCTGGAGGAGGGCATGGCAACCCACTCCAGTATTCTTGCCTGGAGAATCCCATGAACAGAGGAGTCTGGCAGGTTACCGTCCATGGGATGCAAAGACTGAAATGACTGAGCATGCACGCATCCATGCCCTAGGCACTGTTGGAGATTGTGGGGATACAGTACTGAGTACTGAACAAGATAAAATCTCTGCCCTCATAGAGCATACCTTCTGGTGGGGAGAGAGACAATAATCACAAAAGAAGTAAGAGCATTTTAGTGATAAAGGCATGAAGAAGCTAGAACAGGCTACCAGACCAAGGGTGATGGGAAGCGTATTTGTTTCGGGTGGTGAGGGAAGGCCTACTGCATTGGCTGCCTTTGATCTACAGGGCACTCTGGGGAAAGGGGAAGGCGAGGGCCAAGACCTCCCAGGTGCAGAGGCCAGTGGGGCTGGAAGATGCTGCATGGGAGGCGGAAGTCAGGAGGATGGGAGGTGGTGGATTCAGGTCAAGCCTTGAAGCTGTGATGAGGAATTTCAGTTCCATTCTAAGTGTGAGGGAAGCCAGTGGAACATTTTAATAAAGTGAGACATCCGATTAATGCTTTAGAAAGATCACTCTGGCTCCTTGGAGAATGAACTGGAGATAGCCCTGGACAGGGCTGAAGACTACTTACGATGCTTTTGCACTAATTTAGTGGGGAAATGCATTGGTGATTTAGATGGGGGTGTGACAGTGATGGGAAGAAGTGCTTGGATTCATATCCTATAGAGGCAGACTCTGGGACCTGCGGACAGATGGTCTACAGGACAGGAAATATGAAGACAAATCTTTAGATTAGTCAGGGATGAATCAAGAGGAGTCAAGGATACATCCTAGGTTCTGGCCTGAGAGGATGAAGGGATATGGGTGCCATTTGCTGAAATTAAAAAACTGGTAACCTGGTCGGCTTACGGGAGGATGAGGACCAGGTTTGGACGTACTCCAGGAAGAATCCTTCTCTATTGTTCTTCTTTCTGCTAATGGCTTCTTTAACTCTGGAGTTGAGGGCACACCTGTTTCGTGCTTAGTCCTGTCGGATGGCAGCCCCTCCGGTTTCACAACAGACCTGGGGTTTCTACAGCCTTCAGTGTAGCAGAAGCCAGGACTCACTTCACATACCAGCATGTGGCCCAGTTCTGTGGGAGGATGAATACAACCTAACTCATGAGCTTTCCTGGAGACTTTTAAGATCAAGATGATCATGTTTTGGCATCTTATGTTAACCGGGGCTGAGGGTGGGGAAGTCAAAGGGAGAGACTGGCAGAGGAAGTCTGCCAGCATTTATTCAGTGCTTGCAAATGTGAAAGATGGGCCACTGGGTTATTTATAATCTCTTTTAATCTTCACCAAAAAGCCTGAAAAATAAGCAGTATCTGCATTTTGTAGGTAAAATAATATAGGCTTGGAGCAGGAAATTGGCTTATATGGATCCCAGAGTTAAAAGCAGCAGCAGTAATTTCCTAAGAACTTGTTAAGCTAAATACTTTCCCCCATGTTATCCAATTTAATCCTCATAATGACCCTGCATAAGCAATGCTATCACTTCCACTTTATAGACAAGGAGATGGAGAAGGTAAGGAAGTGGCTGAGGCCATGCAGTTAGTAAACAGTGGAACACTGGCTGTCTGACACTCAGGGATCTTGGTATTTGGTTCTGAATGGTGCTAATGCCCTGTTTTCTGCTGTCTTCTAACCTGCCTCATAAATGATGACAATAATGAGTGCCCTGGAAAACATGATTTCAGTTCTCTTTCCCAGTGGCTTCCATATTCTGTATTTATTTGTTTTATATCTTAACTTTTTAAGTTCTATTTGGGGACTTGTTTTATAAAGTATATAGCATACGTGGAGAGAGTACTATGTGGTATTACTTCTAAGTTAATAAAATGGGCTACATGCGTATAATTTCCCTCCTGATTAGGTGTGATTTCAGGAGAGTTTAAAGAACTCTAAATTACAGTCGGCAAAAATTATGGCTGATTTCTCCCATATGTTGAGTATATCTGTGATATATGAGTCAACGCCAATAAGGAGAATCCACTTCCTCGGCCCCCTGTTTAATAGTAATGAGATACAACACAGATAACAACGCTAGTAAGTTCTACTCAACGTCAACCAATGCCAAGCATTGTGCTTGAAAATACAATACAAGGTAGTGAGTGTACAGCTAAGTTGAAGGTGTTGCTTATGAGCCGTCCTGTGACTGACTGGCTAGAGGTCACAGCTTGTAAATGCCAGAGACAGTATTTGCGTCACATCAGATCAGTAATGGGCTCCCCCAGTGGCTCAGTGATAAAGAATTCACCTGTAATTCAGGAGATGTGGGTTTGAACCCTGGGTCAGAAAGATCCTCTGGAGAAAGGAAATGGCAACCCACTCCAGTATTCTTGCCTGGAAAATCCCAATCCATGGGGTTGCAAAAGAGTCAGACATAACTGGGCAACTAAACAAAAACAAAAGCAGTAATGCAGATATGTCCTTTTGTAAATATGTTAGAGAAATTTCTTTTCTTTGTGATTTTCTATCTCTCAAATGGAAAAAAGACCCCTGTCTTGGTTTTAATCTGTTCTAACAGACAATTTTGAATCCTCCATCAAAGTGTCAAAAAAAAAACAAACCAGCTAACGAGCTAATAAGTACTATTTCAGGTCTGGAGATGATCTCTCTGGCCTGAAGCCCTTGGCATGGCCCTTGGATAGCAGATTGATTAGCTCCTACTTACTTGCATGGGGCCTATTATGGGCCAGGTTTTGTGCAGTCCTACCTTCACATGTCGAAGCCCTAATTCTCACTGTGGCTGTATTTAGAGATGGAGCTTTTAAGGAAGTAATTAAAGATATGTGTTGCGTGTGTGCTAAGTTGCTTCAGCCGTGTCCAACTCCTTGTGACCCTATGGACTGTAGCCCACCAGGCTCCTCTGTCCATGGCATTTTCCAGGCAAGATGCTGGACTGGGTTGCCAAGCCCTCCTCTAGGGGATCTTCCTGACCCAGGGATAGAACCTGCATCTCTTAGGTCTCCTACACTGGCAGATGAGTTCTTTACCACTAATACCACCCAATGAATTAAAAAAGGTGGGACCCTGATCCAATAGGATTAGTGTCCTTATCAGAAGGGACACCAAAGGGCTCTCTCTCCATTTCCCCAACTCCAAAAGAAAAGGCCATGTGGGGACATATTGAGAAGGTGGCCCCTGACAAGTCAGCAGGAGGGCTCTCACTGGGAATTGAGTCAGTTAGCACATTGGTCTGAGATTTCTGGCCTCCAGAACTGTGAGAAAATAAATGTGGGTTGTTTAAGCCACCCAGTCTCCTCTTATGGCAGACTAACACAGGGGCCAAGAGCTCTCAGCTTTCTGCCCTGAGAAGATAGCGGAAGAAAGGGAAATAATTAGAAGAAAAGAGGAGTCACTGGGGAAAAACAGGTCAAGAAAGCTGTAATTAACCATGGTCTTCTCCCTACCTTATGCCCATAGCCTTGGGCTAGAAAAGACTGAATTTATAGTTAGTTTGTGAATATGCAGATCAACTTTCTCATCTATACACCTCTGGGAAGAAGTCTTACCCAGGGAACTTATTAAAGGCCCCAGTTCAGGAAGTCCAGTGTAGGCAAATGAATAAATAAAATTCTGCAAACCTTGGGATTTCACAGAAGGAGATTATTTCTACTTTCGAGGAAGCATATGAAAGCATCCCCTCTTCAACACTAGGTCTCAAAGACAGGGGAGAAAAGGAAATCTTAAATGGGGTTGACAACTTCAGGGTACTTGCTTTTGAGTAAAACAAGAAATGCGTTCATTAAAGAGGATTGGCTTTCCAGGATTCTTGCCTGGAGAATTTCATGGACAGAGGGCGACAGTCCATGGGGGTCAGAAAGAGTCAGACATGACTGAGTAACTAACACTTTCACTTTTAATAAAATGGCAACTGCTCTGTTCATCAGTTTGGATAAAGTTGAAGCCACCCCTAATACTAGTGCCTTATCATTTGAAACTTTTAGAGCTTTTGTCTGAAAACCCTATTACACAAATATAGGAGGTGGGGATTCACGTGTTCTCAGAGTCAGCCTGGCTCCCCATCTTCTAAGGGTGGGACTAGCACATGTGGAGAATTCAGGGACCGTTGTTGGCATCCAGTCAGTGGACATGTGAGGGTCCTAGGCTAGGAGGTGTGGTGTTGTGAGATCCAGCCCCCAGTGTAAGTGGGCAGACAGCAAGCAGCTACTTTTTTACCTTTTTAAAAAAGACATGTTTGAGAGTAGGACAACATGAACACTTTGAGTAGTAAACCTTCTTGTCATCTTTCTAGAATAAAACAAAAGCCTTGGAAAAGGGCAGCATTCCCTACTCCCTTACCTTTGTTTTTAAATAGTAATGGCAAGCTTGACTGCTAAAGCCATCTAAAATCAGATAGATTGGGAATTCTCTGGTGAAAGAATAAATTAGTAGCTCACATAGGATTTTAGTGGGAATCTACTTAACTCAGTTATTCTACATACTTTCTGTCAAAGCTCTAGTCCAGGATGTCCCTGGTAACCAATAGTGAAGGGATGAACTCTGAAAAATCTAGGACCTTGAGAGGAGGGCCGAGATATCCATAGTATCCATAGAGAGAAGAGTCTTAAACTTTGCTTGTTGAGAAATCATCAAGAGGAGGGAACCTGACTGGTGTCCTGCTGTGTCCGCCACTTAGGAGATTCAGGGGACTTAAAACTAGTGAAAAGCCACTCACAGTGACGTCACTTTATTTCAAAAGGAAATGATTTAATTAATAGAACAAAGGGGAAATACTCCATTTGGGCTGATAAAAAAGGTAACTTGAAAGGAAATCTGAACACCAATGTTCTGTCTACATGCTGTACTTATTTTTTCATCAGATGAGCAATGTGGGGTATGTTCCTGAAAATTCAGCTCTCATCAAAGACAGGAGTGAACAGAATTCAGAAGAGCAGGTCTCTGTAATTCTATGTTTGGAGCTGCCTCTCTGGGTTAGAAGGGTAGTCTCAAATGTCATATTGAGAGCCACTCAGGTCTTTTTATGTCTGTCCAAAAAAAAAAGTTGCCAAAAAGGCTGACACCCACCTCGGGGGAATTATTGTTCTTGCCAGAAGCAAAACTAATACCTCCACATCTAATCTCTTCTTTTTAAATGTTTGTAACAAGGTCATCCATCATATTCTTGTTCTTTGAGAACAACCAGCAGTTCCCACTCTTCATGAAGCAGGCACCTTTCATAATTACTCCAGATCCACCATACTGCTTAAACATCCAATTCTAGGAGTATTTTCTGGAAGCCACAGATTTTCAAATTGCAGCCAGCAGGATGCTTTTTTATTGTTGGCTATTCCTCTAAGGAATTTAATAAATATTCTTTGACAGAGCACAGCATAATTGATTGAGCCACTTTCATTTTTATCAGCTCCACAGGAGGCCTTAGTATTTGCTGGAAACCTCTGGGAGTTGCCAGCAGTTGCAATAAGAAGCTTTTGTGAGGTCCTTGGGGAAAAGGGTGGAGAGGAGAAAATAAGGTTAATATCTATTATCATAAGCCACTTTCTGAACCTTATCAGGAGTTGTAAACCCCTGAGCATGAGCAATGTGGAGGTCTATGGATATTCTGTGATAAGCTGTAAAAGACTCCGTATCTTCTAAATGAATAGTTAAGAATCAAGTAAATTCATGGTGAGTTTTCAGACAGTAATTATTTAATATGTCAAATCAATTCTAAAATAATCCTTAAATCCGACGGCATATTTCAATACTCATTTATTTGCAAATTACCCATCAGCATGGATTATTTAGGCTTTGGAAGAAAAAAGTTGATTTCAATTTCTACTATCTGAACTTTCAAAATGACATACCCACAAACAATAATTTCAAAGTCAAATTGTATATAGTTGAAAGAAAAATTGAAAGTGTTAGTCTCTCAGTCCTGTCTGACTCTTTGTGGCCCCCTGGACTGTAGTTCACCGGGCTCCTCTGTCCTTGGAATTCTCCAGGCAAGAATACTGGAGTGAGTAGCCATTCTCTTCTCCAGGGGATCTTTCCGACCAAGAGACCGAACCCAGGCAGATTGCAGGCAGATTCTTTACCATCTGAGCCACTACAGAGCTCATAATAATATATGCCATTTACCTGTAGAGTCTCTTTCTTTTATCTTTGGGGTCTGAGTTCAACTATTAATTTTATAAAACCTTTAGGAAACATACAAATACACCATCCATACAAAAAAATCTTGATATATTTCCAACAAGTTGTTTATCAACAGATGAAACTGTCTTTTAGTTTCTAAAATTCCAGTCAGAACACCTTTTCACAGAGAAGTTGGGCTAGTCTGGACCACAGGATAGCTTGCTAAGTTTACAAATGTCACTTAAAAAAAAATTATTCTGGCATTCCAATTTCTGTCTTTTTCTTGCATGTTTCTACCATTTGTTCTCTAAATGTATGCTTGGCTCTGACCAGATTTCTGGCTTTTTGCTTTTCTACTTACTGGAATGCCTGTGAAGGTAACTGGAGGAGACTGCCAAGAAATGCTGAAGCTGCTGCCATTGGGGGTGAACTTGGCTGCTCCTGGAATGGTCACGGGGGGCGTGGCCTGTCAAATAGGAAACAGAGAAAGTTGTTTTGAAAGAATATTTCTCCTTGGAGTCCTCAGCTGTCATTACCAAAATAAGGCTTCAGAAATAATCTCAGCTTTATTAATGACAAAATTATAATAGGAAGAAATTAAACACGGTTAAAGAAAGTAGCTAGAGGTAAACTTTTTATACATCTAAGCAATCTAAGGTATAGAAGGAGAAAGATTTTGGCTGCTGATTTCTGAATAGAAATTTGATACACATACCTATCTTAGGACATCTGTGAGATACAATTCCTTGTTATCAAGTTGGGAGATCAGCTTTTTATAAGTGATGGTAGGTTGTCAATTACATTTTGGGAAGGTAATTTGGCAATACATGTCAAAATTCTTAGTGTTCCGTACACTAGCTATTTCATTTCTAGAATTTATTCTAAAGAAATGGACACAAGGATGTTCATTGCAGAATTACGTATTATATGTTTTTTAAAAAACTGGAAACACATAGGGAAGGTGAAGCTGAAGAATACTCATTGGCATGGGAAAATGTTCATGAGATCTCAAGTGGAAACAGCGAAGTACAGTGGAAACAGTACTATAATAGATTCCGCTTTTAAAAATGCACACGCAAATAAATAAATAAATAAAAATGCGCACAAAGAACTGTCCTGAAGGACCTACCAAAAATATGAATCAAGGGGCTTTCTTGTTGTTGGGACTTGGGATGGATTTTCTTTCTTTGCTCACGTTTTTAATATATTTATGTTGAACATTTATATCTATAAACAGAAAAATCCCAATGCTGTGAATCTATAGTTTGGAAAGGCACTTCTAGATTCTTTAGTGTATGTTCCAACTCTCATTATATACATAAGAAAAATAATTTAAGTTGGTTCAAGCCCATGATTTTGGACCTAAATGCAATATTGACAAACAAGAACTAAGGGATGAATTATTCTTTTTGAATAGAAGAGGCAGAATGAAAGTCGCTGCATCAACTAATTTAATAATTAGCACTATTCCATTGCTCTTGAGTTGAAGTCTACTTAATAAATGGCTGAATGTCTCCTCTACAAGTTAAGTTTTTCTACTTTTATAAATATATTTGCTAGTGGCAGTGGTTTTGTAACTGGCACCATTGGAAAATATTTTGGCAATACATAGCTGTTCATGCTCTATCCTAAGACTCAATAATTACTCTTCTGGAAATTCAATGGGGAAAAAAAAAAAAACTACTGGCATGGAAGTGTCCTCAGTAGCCTTATTGATAATAATTAAAAAGTAGATACCTAACATAAGAGAAAGAAACAACTTGGTGTTTTGATTTAATTGAATTCAGTCATATATTCAGTTCTACAGAGAGTGTTTATAAACAAGAGTAGAAGAATACAAATTACAAATATGTATAGGAGAGTTTTCTTTTAAAAAGTTACATAAAGTAGTTGAAAATTATGGGAAAACTTTTTTTTTTCATTTGAGTGTATTGAAATTTTATTAAATCGACAATTAAAAGAGTTCAGAATTGCTGGGAGAGTGGGGAAGGAGCTTTAGCTGTGTCCTGTATTTGCAGGATTTGTCTCTAAGGCCTTAACAGACTTCAGAGTGAGGCAGAATCACTGGAGGGTTTGTTAAACACAGACTGTTCGGCCTCACCCCTCGCTTCTGGTCTGCAGGTCTGGCAGTGTAAATTTCTAACAAGTTCCCAGGTGACGCTGACACTGTTGATCTGCTGAACACTGACAACCATGGCTCCAGCCTGAGAGAGTTAGTTACCAATTCAGAGAGGCAGGGCACAAGGTCCTGTATCTGCAGTATAGGATGAGGCTGTCAATGTGCCAACGCTTTTCAAAGTTCATCTTTTCATTTATTTAATTTTTTTATCTAACAAGTACTCACATCATGTACCAGGCACCCTCCTGATAGTGTTACAATATTAAGGATTTTAATCCTCATAACAACTTCTCAGGGATCAGATCTTCAGTCAGTACTGGGAAGTTCAAGAACACCCTAGGGTCCAATCTGCATGAGATTCTGGCTTTAAAAGGAGAAAAAGGCGAACTCTGCTATTGGGCTCTCCTGGATGCTGTTTTCCCACTGAGCTATCCTTTACTCACCTTGGAATTGGAAATGGCAACTCACTCCAGTATTCTTGCCTGGGGAATCCCATGGATAGAAGAGCCTGATGAGCTACAGTCTATGGGGTTACAAAGAGTCAGACACAATAGTAACAACCCTTAACTCACAGGTCAGAATGCTACTGCTTCTGGTTAGGAGTAAAGTGATTGCTCTCACGATCCCTGGCCAGTCACCTGGTAAGCGTGGTCAGTGTGCACGAGGTAGAGGGTGGTGGGAGCAGAGCGGCTCAAGGGCGTCATCAGTTTTGTCTCAGTTTTGGCACAAGGAGTTTCTGTTCGGCTGGAATCTGGGATGGGAAAAGTAGGAGGCGAAGCCAGGGATTGGGAAGGCGAAACTGGGGCCAGGCTGCTCAGACCGTCTGCCACGGAGTCTGTGTTGAGCTTGATCTCAGTGTAGTAAAAGTCTTCTTCTCCATCACTGTAGTCAGACTCCCCAACACGCCTAATGCAAAAGAGAGCAAAGCAATCCTACTCACCCATACTGCTTTCTTGCCTTGAGATCTTGTACATGCTGTTCCTTCTGTCTGGAATGCTTTTCCTCTGTCCTGTCTGCTTGGCAAACTTCTACTTATCCTGCAACTGTCCCCTTCCGGGGAAGCCTTCCTTGATATCTTAAAGCAATTGACTCAACTAATCAACTAATCAATTATTCAAAAAAAATTTACTGAGAGTCTACTATGTCCAGGCACTTTTTTAGGAACCCAATATTAGAGTGAACAAAACAGATTCTGCCCTGATGGGACGTACAGTTTAGTGGGAGAGGCAGACAAGAAACTTGTAACAGGACACATCAAAAATAAATAATAATATCCCCAGGAATAAACCTGCCTAAGGAGGTAAAAGACCTGCACTTGGAAAACTATCTGACACTGATGAAAGAAATTGCAGACAACACAAACAGATGGAAAAATACACCATGCTCTTGGATTGGAAGAATTAATATTGTTAAAATGACCATGCTCTCCAAGGCAATCTACAGAGTCAATGCAATTCCTATTAAAATACCAATGACAGTCTACGGCCATACCACCCTGAACGCTCCCGATCTCATCTAAAATACCAATGACATTTTTCATTGAACTAGAACAAATAATTTTAAAAGTTGTCTGAAAATACGAAAGACTCCAAATAGCTAAAACAATCTTGAGAAGGAACAGAGCCGGAAGAATCATTTTCCCTGACTTCTGACTATAATGTAAAATTACAGTGAATGAAACAGTATGGTACTGGCATAAAGGGGATTCCCAGGTGGCTCAGTGGGTAAAGAATCCACCTGCAATGAAGGAGATACAGGAGCCACAGGTTTGATTCCTGAGTCAGGAAGATCCCCTGGATGAGGGCATGGCAATCCACTCTAGCATTTAGTTTGGAAAATCCCATGGACAGAGGAGTGTGGCAGGCTACAGTCCATAGGGTCTCAAAGAGTCAGACATGACTGAAGTGACTGAGCATGCATCCACTGGCATAAGAACAGATATATAGACCAATGGGACAGAACAGAGAGCCCAGAAATAGACTTACACACTTATGGTCCATTAATCTATGACAAAGGAGGCTAGAATATACAATGGAGAAAAGGTAGTCTCTTCCACATAGGTTGCTGGGAAACTGGACAGCCACATGTAAATGAATGAAATTAGAACATTCTTTAACACCATATACAAAAATAAACTCAAAATGGATTAAAGATCTAAATGTAAGACATTACACCACAAAATTGCTAAAAGAAAACATAGACAGGGCACTCCTTGACATCTACTGTAGCAATATTTTTTTTTTTTGAGTCTGTCTCCTAAAGCAAAGAAAATAAAAGCAAAAATAAGGAAATGGGACCTAATTAAACTTAAAAACTTTTGCACAGCAAAGGGGAACTATCAACAAAGACAAACTACTGAATGGGAGAAAATATTTTCAAATGACATGATTGATAAGGGGTTAATATTCAAGACATATAAATAGCTCATTAACTCAACATTAAAAAAACAAACAATTCTATTTAAAAAATGAGCAGAACTAAATAGACTTTTTCCCAAAGAGGACATGAAGGTAGCCAAAAGGCACATGAAAAGATGCTCTACATCACTAATTATCAGGGAAATGGAAATCAAACCAATAATACCAACAATGAAATGTTACCTTACACCTGTCAGAATGACTGTCATCAAAAAGAACACAACAAATATTGGTAAGCATGTGGAGAAAAGGCAACTTTCATACACTGTTGGTGGGAAGGTAAACTGGTGCAGTCACTGTGGAAAATAGTATGGAGGTTTCTCAAAAAACTAAAAATAGAACTACCGTATGACCTAGCAATTCCACTCCTGGGTATATATCTGAAAAAAAAAAAAAAAAAAAAAAAAAAAACACCAGAAACATCAATTTGGAAAGACACATGCACTCCGATGTTCATAGTAGTATTATCTATAATTGCCAAGATATGGAAGCAACCTAAGTGTCAATCAACATACGAACAGATAAAGATGTTATATATACACACACACTGGTGGCTCAGATAGTAAAGAATTTGCCTGCAATGCAGGAGACCCGACTTTGATCCCCGGGTTGGGAAGATCCCTTGGAGAAGGAAATAGCAACCCACGCCAGTATTCTTGCTTGGAGAATTCCATGGACAAAGGAGCCTGGCAGGCTACAGTCCATGGTGTTGTAAACAGTCTGACACGATTGAGCTACTAACACACACACACACACTCTCATACTACTCAGGCATAAAGAATGAAATTTTGCCATTGTGACAACATGAATGGACTTTGAGGGTATTATGCCAAGTGAGATAAGTCAGACAAAGACAAATACTATGATATTACTTATATGTGGAACCTATAAAATACAACAGACTAGTGAATATGACAAAAAAGAAGCAGATATAGAGAACAAACCAATAGTTAAGGAGGGGGAGGGGAAGAATAGGGGTAGAGGATTAAGAGGTGTAAACTATTATGGGTAAAATAAATTACAGGGATGTGTGTATGTATGTGAATATTGCGCAGTTGTGTCCAACTCTTTGCAACCCCATGGCCTATAGCCTGCCGGGCTCCTCTGTCCACGGAATTCTCCAGGCAAGAATACTGGAGTGGGTAGCCTATCCCTTCTCCAGTGGATCTTCCCAACCCAGGAATAGAATTGTGGTCTCCTGCATTGCAGGTGGATTACCAGCTAGGCTACAAGTTTTACAATGTATTATTGTAAAACACAGGGTGTATAGCCAATATTTTACAGTAAATATAAATGGACTATAGTCATAAAAATTTGTGAATTACCACACAGTACATGTGCAACTTATATAATACTATTCATCAACCGTAAGTCAATTAAAAAAAAAGTAAACCCACAAATAAACAGATATTTAATACATTGCTGCTAAAGTCACTTCAGTCGTGTCCGACTCTGTGCGACCCCATAAACGGCAGTCCACCAGGCTCCCCTGTCCCTGGGATTCTCCAGAACACTGGAGTGGATTGCCATTTCCTTCTCCAATGCATGAAAGTGAAAAGTGAAAGTGAAGTCGCTCAGTCGTATCTGACTCTTAGCGACCTCATGGACCACAGCCTATCAGGCTCCTCCATCCATGGGATTTTCTAGGCAAGAGTACTGGAGTGGGGTGCCATTGCCTTCTCCATTTAATACATTAGGTAGAGATAAATCCCAGAAAGAAAAATTAAGCAGCATTAAGAGCATCCTTAATCAGGGCAAGCGATGGGGGACATTATTTTAAATAGAGTATTCATAGGAAGACTCTCTGAGGAGATGACATTTGAGCAGAGGTCTCAATGAGGTTAGGGGAAAACCCTTGTGGGAACTATGGGAGAAGAATGCACAGAACCCTGGGGCGGGCTGGCTTGTTGGTTTCTGAGAAGGACCGAGAGGTAGGTGGCTGGTGCTCAGGGAGCCAGGCAGAGTGATGGGAGAAAAATGGGAAGGAAGGCAGAGACACAATGGCACAGGGCTTTGCAGCCCTGGGGAAAAACTTGGTATTTTTTTCTGAATATGATGGAAACCTCTGGGGATTTTGAAGAATCTAGGTTACTTGTTATTTTTATTTTTTAAAATTGAAGTACAGTAAGTACAGTTAATTTACAATGTTGTGTTAGTTTCACATGTACAGCAAAGTACCACATGTATGCACGCACACGTGCATGTGCGTACGTGCGTGCGCTTGTGTGTGTGTGTGTGCGTGTGTGTGTGTGTGCGCGTGTGTGCATGTGTGTGTATTCTTTTCCAGGTTTGTTTCCATTATGGGTTACCACAGGATATTGAGTATAGTTCCCTGCACTATACAGTAAGTCCTTGTGATTTATCTGTTTTATACATGGTAGTGTGTATTTGTTAATCCCAAGCTCCTAACTTATCTCTCCCCACTCCACCCCTTCCTCTTCTATGCCCTTTGAGAACCATAAATTTGTTCTCTAATGCCATCTAATGCCATTTGCAACATGGCTGGACCTAGATATTATCACATTAAGTGAAGTAAGATAGAGAAAGACAAATATCATATTCTACCACTTTTATATGGGATCTAAAAATAATGATACCAATGAACTTACCTACAAAACAGAAACAGACCCACAGACATGTTACTTTTAAAGGGCTCACCCCGGCCATTGTCTGGAGAGAGAACAGAGGGTAGGAGGGCGAGAGGAACAGCAGCCAGTGAGCAGGCTGTGGAGCGCTGGCAGCGGCTGGGCGAGGGGTGGGGGCGCAAGTGACCTGCGCTCTCAAACTGGGGACTTCGTTTGAGTGACAGGCATCAGGATTTAGCTTCAAACAGTTAAATCTTCTGAGCTCCCTTTGAAGAAGTGGAAGTGAAAGTCGCTCAGCATGTCTGATTCTTTTCAACCCCCTGGAATTCTCCAGGTAGGTGGTCGCACTGGAGTGCGACATTCCCTTCTCCAGGGGATCTTCCCAACCCAGGGATCGAACCCAGGTCTTTCGCATTGTAGGCAGATTCTTTACCAGCTGAGCCACCAGGGAATTACTCTGAAGTGTGTTCATTTCAATTCACTTTATTTATTTAATGATTTGGTACATTTCTGTAATTTTTTTTAAACCTCTGCTGCCTCCCTAAGACAGAGTCTTTAGGGCTGTGTCGTTCATTTTTGTTTAACAGATACCGCATGTTTCAGCGCATCTGGCACACAGTAGGTGCTTGTTAAATGCTGAACGAATGAAAGAAGGAAGCCGATGCTATAGCACAGTGATTACCAACATGAATTCTGGAGTGACACTGCCCAGGTTCAAATCCTGACTCCTCCCAGCTGCCTTTTGGCAGTCCGCGCCCTTATATAAAGTAGCACAGCAGAGCTGGCCTTCCGTGTCCACCGGGAGCCTGCCGAACACAGTGCTTAGAGGTATAGTGCACTCACGTGTAATAAGCACTAAATGTTTATTAAATAAAAATAAGGCTGAAGCTAGAAAGGCTCAGTGTTTACTATCACCAGGAAAAGTATCTTCTGGTGCTCCCACAGGTTCTTCTGAGACACAGAAAATTGTGCTTTTCCACAGTAAGTTTTGTGTAAAAGAAAATAACTCTCGTGTGTGTGTGTGGGGGGGGGCTCAGTCGTGTCAAACTCTTTGCAAACCCATGAACTGTAGCCTATCAGACTCCTTTGTCCATGGGATTTTCCAGGCAGGAATACTGGAGTGGGTTGCCATGCCCTCCTCCAGGAGATCTTCCCGACCCAGGGATCGAAGCAGCGTCTCTTGCGTCTCCTGCATTGGTAGGCAGATTTTACCACTGTACCACCTGGGAAGCCTGTCAAATAACTAACATTTGTTGGATTTGAGGATTTCTAGGGAAATGATGCACATTCTTGTACCCGGTTTTATGGGATGGGATCTGTAAATCTTCCTTTCCTGGGGCATCTCCAAGTTTCGTGACCATATTTGGCAGGAGCAGGGCACTGACTCAGAATAAACTTTTTTCCCACTGACAATCCCTGTACAGAACCTAAAATACAAATCTCCCTTTCTCCTGGGCCTTTCTGTTCAGCCAGATCAGCGGCTTCTACCAGCCTGGTTCCGTTTCCCCTGAGCTCTCTGGCTGAGGCGTCTAGGGAGGTGTCTGCTCCGTATCAGGTCAGGCAGGGCTTGGCTCTCCTACAAGCAAAGCATCAAAGACCCCAGAGAGTGGGCCGAAGAATGTGCATCTGTTCTATTCCTGTCCCCACTTCCTCTCCAGGAAAGGGCGAGCCGAGTCGCTACCGGCTGCCGAGTGCTACTAATAGACATGCAGGCCTGGGGAAAATTGTGTGTCCTACACGGGGGTAAATCAGGATCAGCCCCTGGTGTGTAAGAATGGAGTGAGAATTAAGAGAAAAACAGTGTACTGCTTATGCTGGCGTGGTGTACACTGCAGCTCTATCAGACACAAGATATTTATTTTGGGGCTTGGGGTATGCTCCCTTCTTCACAAGCAATCAGCACTCATTAAAAACTGCCACATCCTCCTATAGCCTCCCAGGCTCATTCCTGGGCGGTGGCTGGCAGAGATGGGGATTCTAACTCATCAAGGCCATGTGAAACATGCAGAGTAAAAAGGGAATCCCAGGGAAACAAATACAGCGCCTGCTGCACTTGAATTTCACCCACCAGGAGAGCATCCTGGAAGCTCAAAAGAAAATCATGTGATGCCACTCACAGTCTATAAACACATCGATAGGGTATGTGTTTCTGTGTGGTGCTGAATAGGATTTGACTTTTTGGGCAGATGGACTTTAAACCAACGACTTCCAGCTCCTGATTCTAGCTTCAGGAAGCTCTTTCTAAACGTTCAAATAACTGAGATATTTACAGTGTGAGCTGTCCTGATGGTGAGAGGTGAGGGGAGACGCTGTAGGGTTTCCTTCCCTGAAGGAGTGGGTTCTGTGTGGGGTTTCTTGGAGGGTGAGGTGGACCCTCTGGCTCGTGGAGCAGAAGCCCTGCTTTGCTGGGCCATGACCACAGTGCTTAGTGATTTTTCACATGCCATCCTCTGGAAGGGTCTGGCTATGTCCCCAGCATCCCCAGCCTATGGGTGAGGGAGCTGGATTCCTGCTTCTCTCCAGCCATGGCAGGAGCCCATCCACAGGAAGCAGCAAGATCACCTGAGAACCCGTTATTGTTTTCTTTTTCTACCACTTTTTATGGATGATGCCTTCCCTAGATTTATCCTTGGCTGAGCAAAGTGATTGTAATGCTTATTTCTCAGCACTCATAGCAAGAAGATCCAACCAGTCCATCCTAAAGGAAATCAACCCTGAATATTCATTGGAAGGACTGATGCTGAAGCTGAGGCTACAATTCTTTGGCCACCTGATGCGGAGAGCCAATTCATTGAAGAAGACCCTGATGCTGCGAAATATCAAAGGCAAGAGGAGAAGGGGGTGACAGAGGACGAGATGGTTGGATGGCATCACTGACTCAATGGACATGAGTTTGAGTCAACTCAGGGAGATTGTGAAGGACAGGGAAGCCTGGTATTCTGCAGTCCATGGGGCTGCAAAGAAACACGACTTAGCGACGGAACAACAACAACATCTTTTTGAAAAGATCCCTCTGTGTCCAGGCATTTGGGGGGCTGGATCATGTGTTTGGATTTGCCTTGTGCACAGTTTATCACTTACAGCTTTTCAAGATCCCTTCTTAGTTCCACATCCCTGGACACGAAAGACCTACAGACTAAAGAACAAGAGGCTGTACCATCACAGCCCTTCTGGAGTGGCCCCTAATCCCTGCTGCTCAAAACTTCCTTTTATCTTTCCTTGGAAAGGCTTTTTTTTAACACAGGGAAATGTATCTGTTGTACAAATAAAGGACTTATTTGGGCAACAGAAAAGGATAGAGCAGGTCATCAGGCTTCATAAGAATAGAAACACTGATTGTCACTGTGTTTCTTAAACCCTTTTCAGGGTATGTCTGCCTTTGAGGCTCAAAGTCATGAATATACTCCACTGGGGAGTATATTGCACATATAATTTTACAAACATTTTCAGGGGGGTCTAAGGACTCCTTATTCTACCCTACCCTGGTGCTCCATCTTTTACAAATCACTCTCACATACATTTTATTTTTGACCATCACACATGACCCTGCAGGGCTGATATTCTGAGTTTCCTTTTCAGACAGAACTGGGGCTCTGAGCAGCAGCTTGCTTAATATCACTTAGTGAATGTATTAGGGAGGCTTCACAGCTCTAAGTTCGTATTCTTTCCACTTGTCATACTGGCCTGTGTTATCTGCATGGCCATCTCCATAATCCATCTCTCGATTAGGAAGACCAAGCAGGCCCAGGCTCTGTTTCTGTGTTTGGAATTTTTAAGGCACAATGTGAAGTGTAATTCCGAGTGCAGGTGGTCCTGGACTGAACTTGATGAAGATACACCGAGCTCCAAAGCGAGGGCTCCTTACCCGAGATGAATGGTCCGGATGTGCTTCTGGATACCCACTGCAGTGCTCAGAACCTTCCCACAGTTCTTCCAGAGGCATTTGAACATCACCTTCATGGAGTTCTAATAAGGGAAGACAAGGTTACATTACAATGAAAACTAACCCATCAACATAATAGCTTCCCATTCTCTTGACAATAACTCAGCACACCATTCTAGGAAACCCCCCAGGCAAGGATCTTAGTGACCTCAAGAGATTTTCTTGCTTCCTTCTTGAATACTGAGCCCTGCTGGAATGTTTAGTTTACTTTTTAAAAAATTATTTTTAATTGGGGGATAATTGATTTACAATATTGGGCTGGTGTCGGCCATACATCAACATGAATCAGACACAGGTATATGTATGTCTGCTCCCTCTTGAAACTTCCTCCCACCCCATTAGTTCACTTTTTTTTTTTAAGGTGGTTACAGTGTCTTTTAGGCATTGTTCTGTGCTTAGTCGCTCAATCATGTCCGACTCTTTGTGATCCCATGGACTGTAGCCCACCAGGCTCCCCTGTCCACAGGGATTCTCCAGGCAAGAATAATAGAATGGGCTGCCATGCCCTTCTCCAGGGAATCTTCCCAACCCAGGGATGGAACTCAGGTGTCCTGCATTCCAGGTGGATTCTTTATCATCTGAGCCACCAAGGAAACCCGGCATTAATGACAGGGAATTTTAGAATATTCGTTCAGCACTTAGTATGTGCCAAGTGCTAATCTAAGAGTTTATCTCATTTAATCCTAAAAGATGGATACTATTATCATCACCGCTTTACAGATTCATGGAAAGCTTCAGTAAAACATGCCTAGTCAAAGGAGCCAGCTTCTAGCAAAACCAGAATACGAATTTTGGAAGTCTGGCTCCTGGAACTACTCTCTCCACCAGGACACAAATCTATCTTCTCCTACAAGGATCTTAGAAGTTTTCCAAAACAGTCCAGCAAAGTGATTGAGAGCACTGATTTTGGACTTACTTTCTCAAGTTCTAGTTTCCTTATTTATCGAATAAGAACAATAGTACCTGTCTCACAGGGTTATTATGATGATTAAATGAGGTTATGAAAGCAAATCGTTTAGCACAATACTGACAGGAGTAATTATTCAACCAATGGCAGCTATTATGGTCTTATGGTGATTATACTTCCTGGAGTGAATTTGACAGGGAGTGAGTTTTCTCCCATGTGCTCACCAAGCCCCATCCTTGTTTCCTCCTGGGAACACAGCTAGACTTCATTTCCCAGCCCCCTTTGAAGTTAGGCGAAGTCACGTGACTGAATTGGGGCCAATGGAATAAGGGCAGAAGTGACATACATTCCTTCTAAGCCTGGTCCCTAAGCTACTTGTCAATGTCACTCCAGCCTGTTTGGCTGATTAGAGGTTGGGGATACTCAAGGACTTAGGGGACAGTAGCGCCACTAGATCAGGGATTTTTTTTCCCAATATTTTAAAAATGGATGTATAGTTGATTTACAATGTTGTGTTAATTCTGCTGTACAACAAAATGATTCAGCTATACATTCTTTTCTATATTTTTTTCCATTATAGTTTATCATATGATATCGAATATAGTTCCCTCTGCTATACAGTCAGAACTTGTACTTTAGATTAGGGGTTGTTAATCTTTTGTTGGCCATGAATTCTTTTGGCAGTCTGCTAAATTCTATGAACCCCTTCTTAAAGTAATGTTTTTATTAATAATGTATAAAATAAAATACACAGGATTAAAAAAACTGTGAGTGTGCTGAAACAGTTATCAAAATACTAAAAAATTTTGTGAAGCGGTAATATATATACTCTTTAACACATAAACTAATAAGATCTTTAAGTGAACCTAGTAACTACCATAATTTCAAAGTAGCGTTGTGCATAAATGATATTTCATGATATCTGCTAAGATTGCAGGGTGATATGGAAACATCCACATTTCGTATTGGTAGTAACATCACAGGAGGCACTAATAGTATTGTGGTTTGATGTCTCCAATCATAATTGTAGGAAATGCTAAATTATAGTTATAACATTAATGACAATAAAGATTACTTTTGCTCCCATCTAATTTCACAGACTCCCTGAATTCTTTCCGCTCCCTTTACGGGACTTGTGGACTCCAAGTTAAGAATCTCTGCACTGGGAGGAAGGGGTCTGGGTCCCTGGAGGATGTGTAGAGCAGAAACACCCTTTCATCACTTCTGCTGACCTGATTGGATTGTGACATGAGAAATCCTTTATGGAGTTAAGCCACTGAAGTTTAGAAATGGGTTGTTTCAACCGTAAGCCTCCCCTGATCAATAAACAATGACACCTTCCCTGAACTGACGGAATTGCTGTAGGTTTGTTTACAAGTCTAGTAGGATTTCTGCTCTCTAGCCCTGTTCTAGAAAGCCATCATTTACACATTTAGAGGATGACTCACTGGCTATTATAATGGAATTAGTACTCTGATTCAGCCAGTCACCCCCACCCAAATCTTTCTCAATTGAAACAAAATACCTAGGAACTTACAGAAGTGAGAAGTATCCTGTGTGTTGGGAATGATCACTTTCGGGGTGGCAAGTGGAAGACACAGTGTGGTGGCACATGGCTACAGTCTGTTGCAACAGATAGATTAGTGGCAGCAAGAAGGAGCCCATGCCTCCTGTGAGCTTCACGAGCCCAGGGAACTGGGGGGTCCCAGAGGTTCCAGGTGGCTGGCCTTCCTGACACCGCGACCTAGCCATTCCCACTGCAGCTCCCGGACATGCCCGCCCATCTTCCTGCTGCAATGAGCAGTACTGAGCTCCAGGACCTAGCTGCAGCAGCAGAGCTGGAGCAGAAACTGAGAGAGGGATGTGAGGGGAGCTGAGAAGCAGAGACAGAATTAGGACACTTTAAAGTACACTATCCTGATGAGTTGGTGTTTATTCTAAGGAGACCATTCACAAATTTCAGGCTCCTTGATCTTCTTGAGCCACTGATCCAAATGCATGAGATGGAAGATGAACCAAAGGGGGAGAATTTAAAACTTGCCCTGCCCTCTACTCCAGCTCCAAGGTTCACAAAAAAGAATTTGGCTTGATTTTTTTTTTTAATTCAGAGCAGATGAAGACGATATTAATGAACAAATCCTCACCCTATGAGTGCTTTCTGCTCATTTTTCAAACAATGAAGCTGTTCTATTAAAAAATATCTTCCACTTAAGGGAATTAATGACTCAAACCAAAATTACAGGTATCTGAGAGTCCAAATATCCATCTGGAAATGAAGTCATGATAGATGAAAGCACTTTTTGATTCATTCCTAGCCTTCTTGCTGATGGTATTCCTTTATTCATTAAATTAAATAGCTACTTAGCAAGGAATATTCCAGTGGCTGTGATGGAAAGAAAAGAAGCAGTTCTTCAGGAACTTCCATTCTAATGGGGGAGAGACAGAAATGATCATAAATGATGACTGTTTCAGGTATGGTAATGTTTCTGGAAATGGGGGTGGGAAACGCTAGGTCAGACGAAGCCTCTAGAAGGTGACTTGTGAGCTGGGACCTGAAGATTGGAAAAGGTGCCAACCATGCTATGAGCTAGTGTTTTCCAGGTAGAAGGAAGAGTTAATGAGAAGCTGTGAAGATGCAGAAGAGCTTGACATACTGTAGGGCCAGAAAGGAACAGTTAGTTTGGAGGGAAAGGAGAGACGGTGTGATCTGTTTGAGATCATGTGGAGAGGCAAGGAGGGCCACGGAGGCAAGGAGGATTATGCAGGGTCTTGTAGGTAAGGGTAAGGACTCTGGATTTTATTCCAAAATAAAGAAGCTACTGAAGGGGTTGAAGTCGGGAAGTGATATTATATGATTTAGATTTTAAGAAAAAATCACTCTTGGACTTCCCTGGTGGTCCAGTGTGATTAAGACTCCATGTTTCCAACGCAGGGGGTGTGAGTCGGATCCCTGGTTGGGAAACTAAGATCCAACATGCTGTGTGGTATGGCCAAAAAGAAAAGAAAAGATCACTCTGTTCTGTTCTGGGGAGGAAAAATAAGGTCACCAGTGTAGTGCTACTGCAGGTCAGAAAAGACGGCGGCTTGAAGAAGGTTTGGGCCGTGAGAAGAGATAAGTAGACACTTTTAGGGTCCATTTTGGAGGCAGATCCAGCAGTACCTGTTGTTGGGCTGAGCGTGAGGAGTGTTAAAAGGGATGGTATTAAAGATGACTTCTGTATCGAGATGAGTTGAGGTTCTCTTTGGGATACATTCATTTTGAGATACCTACTGGCTAGTAGGAAAATGGATCTATGAGCCTGAAACTGAGAAGTAGTCAGGTCTAGAGATATACATTTGGAGTCAGGACTTGAAGGAGTTCTTAAAACAGATCTAGATGAGACCATCTAATGGGATATACAGCTAGAGATAATTAGAAGGCCCAGCATACTGCAGATTCAATATTTCATGTTGGAGACTGAGAAGGAAAAGACAGAAAGAGAGAGAGGGTGTGGGCAGTAGTGTTAATCAAAATAGGGTGGTATTACCAACACAAATAGAAGAAAGTGGCTTAAGAAGGAATATGTGACTTATGCAGTATCATTTGATGTTCCCAGGTGGCGCCAGTGGTAAAGAAACTGCCTGCCAATTCAGGAGATGTGAGAGACGCAGGTTTGATCCCTGGGTCTGGAAGATCCCCTGGAGGAGGGCATGGCAACCCACTCCAGTATTCTTGCCTGGAGAACCCCATGGACGGAGGAGCCTGACAGGCTACAGTCCTTAGAGTTGCAAAGAGTTGGATACAACTGAAGTGACTTCACATGTGTGCATGTACAATTAGTCAGTTATTAATAGATAGTCTTTCAAAATTAATATAATAGTATTACACAACATGCAGAGCCAAATTCCTCCAACACCTTAGGAATTTCTTACGGTCAAATTGGTAACTGTTTTGGGAAATGACAATCACAGTGGTATTTCTATGCCACAACGAGTATTATTGATAAGACTGCTGTTCCTGGTTCTTGAAATAATATGTCAAGCATTTGCTTCTTGAATTGATTAATAAAGCCTGGTACTAATGATAGAAAAATAAATCTCATTGGTATAACTCCTTTCCTTAGGAGGAAATAGCTGATACAGAGGTGTCAAACTCCCCAAATACAATCACTTGGATTTTGGAGAACTACCAATTACAAGTGTTTGTGTATCATCTCCTCGATTATGTGCTGTATACTGTAGTCATGTCTGACTCTGCCACCCATATCTGACTCTGCTACCCATGGCATTACACTTATTGTGGACTTTATCTGTATTATTAGTACATCAACTCCGATTCAGATAATTAGGAAATAGATCGTGGAGGTTGGGGACTCTTGCCTTAAATAGTGGTTTAAGTACTTTTCAGAATACTCTGTTTACTTTTAGTGGAGACAAATCCTTTGTCTACAGAACTATTCCCTGTTACGCTAAAGGAAAGTCTGCCACGGGAGGAGGAGAACAGGAAAACATAGCTAAATAAACAGCACCCAGATTGCCACATGGGTCCAGGCTCGCCCAAAGAAGCCAAACTAAGCAAAGCGGCCGGCAGAGTCGCAGCCGCCAAGTCTGAACGTGACCATCTGTGCCTCAGCCCTGGCTTCTCTTCCCAGCTTCAGCAGATGTTCACCAGGCTGGGATGTCTGAGGCAGGGAGAGGCCACTGCTGGCTGGGAACCTCAACGAGCTAGGGTCCTCTGCGCATCTGCCTGGTCTAGCTGAAGCTCCTGGCAGTTAGGCTTCTCAGGTTGCTCAGCAGTAAAGAACCTGCTTGTCAATGGAGGAGCTGCTGGTTCCATACACTGCAGAGAAGGAAATGGCAACCCACTTCAGTATTCTTGCCTGGGAAATCCCATGGACAGAGGAGCCTGGTGGGCTACAGTCCATGGGGTTGCAAAAGAGTTGAATGTGACTTAGTAAACAACAGCCTGACAGTTATAAGCCGACTCAAGGAATCTCACACATGCTCAGTGCGACGTTCGCAGCAGCTTCCAGGAGCTGCTTCTTTAGAATCACTCAACTTTGGCCTTGGGGCTACTATGGTTGGAGAGAACTTCCTGAAGACTCATCACCTTTGTGGCAGCTCCCAGGGTGTCTCTGATACCAATTGCTCTGGGGTGATAGGCTGAGATCTTTGGCTAAGCCTTCCTTCATCTTCTCTCTGCTTCCCTCTCCATGGCAAGCCTCCATGCTGGTTTTGACTTGTTTCATACTTAGGATACATGGAGTGGCTTCTATTTTCCTGAGAGAACCTGGACTGGTACACAGGACTGATAAGATCACCACTGAAGTCAACTTCAGATACAAGAGTGCAAACATGGCTGGATTTTGAAGTATACAAAATGCCAGGGTAAGTTCAATTACAGCTATATTCCAGAAGGTATATAGGTATGACTTTAATCATCACATGACTGGTTTACCAGATAGCAGCCTGGGGTTAATGCCAAGTTGCCTTTATTTGGTGATTGGCATGTTTGTGTGTGTGTGTGAGTGTTGGGATAAAGGGTGGGTGGATATTCATGCATTCAAACTTCCCGGAGAGAAGACAGTCCAGTTATTCTACACAGGTCAATGTGTTGCATCACACACGCTTCCTCAGCCTATCTCCGGGGAACTCACAGCTTTGGCAGAGCCTCCAGGGGCTCTTTCAGGATCAAGAAGTCCACTCAGACCCTCAGCAGGTTCCAAAAGACTGACAAATACTGTCTTTAAAAAAAAAAAAATCAATAACTGTTAGAAGTTGAAGGCATTCCAGTTCTTTACTGGGACAACAGCCTTGTACCTGTCACCTCACTAGTTTGGGGCTTTCTTTCTTTCTTTGTAAAACAAGAAGAGTGAACAAGATTAGTGACCTTGGATCCATGAGGTGTATAGGAAAATTCAGATGTTTATCAAGCAGGGATTAAACATTTCCCACCTATTTGTCCCATTTATGGGTGCTGTGTGAATACATAAAATTTAAGAATAACAAAAAGATTTCTATAAATGGAATAATACAGAATGTATTCTCATGTATCTGGTGTCTTTGTCTGAGCATATTTTTTTTTGAGCTTCACCCCCTGTTTCATAATTCAGTCATTAGTTCCCTTTTACTGTGGTACAGAATTCTGTTGTGTAAATATACCAGAAATTATTTATCCACTTCCCTGTTTATGGAAACAGGTCTCTAGTTTGGGGTGACAATGAATACAACTCCTATGAAACTTGTCTACAAGTGTTTTTGTGGACACGCTTTCTTATCTCTTAGGTAAATATCTGAGAGTGGAATTACTGGGTCATGTGGTGAGTATGTCCTTAACTTTATAAGAAATGGCCAAACTGCTTTACAAAGGGGTTATATCATTTTACACTCCTAAGAGCAATGAACGAGAGCTCCTGTGGCCCACGCTTGGTACTTAGTACACCAAAAAGTGCACACTGTCTGATTCCATTTACAACAGGCAAAATTAATCTCTGGTGACAGAAGTCAGGGCTGCCTGTCTGGGTTGGGGGTTAGCATTTGACTCCAGAGGACACAAGAACTGCTGGCCTGGATCAGAGTGGTGATTACTCACGTGGAGACATTAGTTAAAACTCACTGAATGATACATTTAAAGTGGGTTCATTTGATAGTGTGGACATGATACCTAAATATGGAGTCAATTTTAAATGATGTCTAAAACCACAAACTAAAGTATTCCTGAACTAATAGAAATCCCTAACCATTAAATTAAGTTTTCTCCATCAGTGAATTCTAAAAGTGCATCTCATCTTTGGGGACATCTGCACATTTCCAGACATGATCCAAGTGGTCCTGTAACTTGGAAACGTTGATCCTGGGCTCAATGAGTTTTTAAGTCCTTTGCGCTCCTGGACCACACACTGCCTGGCAGACTATTCTAAGATGCTGTCATTAAATTGCCGAGATCTCTCGTCTTTACCCGGATCCTCCCTGAGGTCAATCAGCCCTCTGACTCTGGCAGGCGATGCTGTGTCATCACCCTGAGATCCACACGGTGTGACCCCGAGTGGCTTTTCTTAGCACTGCCCTCCCCAGCACTTCTAACAGATGGGTCTATTTCTGGAGCAGCAGTTCTTCTTACAGAAGGCATTTCTCTGCTCAAAATTAGTGGGTTAGGAATTAAGTCAGCCTAGAGACTGGCAACAGTCATAACTGTGAGGGCCGTGAGGGTCTGTTGGAGCAGTCATTCACAACTTAAAAGTGATTCACTGCTTTCTGATTCCGAAAGATCGAACACGCAGAGTAGAGCAAATGTTTAATTCACTGTTTACTACTGTACAATGATGAGGGAAGTATCTTATGTGAACAGAGCTATTTTTTTCCCCTCTGACTTGAGATTCTCCCCAGTCTACCGGTAAAGTGGTTCATGGTCAAGATGCCTGTGAGATAAATGAATGTGATGAAGACGAATTTTGCGATTGCCTTTGAGTCGTGCTAATGTTTTGAAATGCAGAGTCCTGAGTCAGTTTTCCTCGGGAGACCCCAATTTCTGCCAGTGTCATGGCTTCCTTCACCCCTAACCTCACATAGGCTGGCCTCTTCCACTAACCCTAAGTAAGCCCAAGGTGACGGAGGTGGCCGAGGGGCCCTGTCCTGAGCTGCAGCGGCCCTGGACCTATGGGGCCAGAACAGAGGATGGAGGCAGGCAGCCTTCCCTGTCCACACGCACGCTTCTCAAATGCCATTCAGTCCATTGTCAAGTGGGTGAAAAGGAAAGCAGAATATTAGCAGCCAGCCCCTCACAACAACTTGACCATTACGGTGCTATCCTTTTTCATATTTTACAGATGAGGAAACTGAGCCTTAGAGAGATCAGGTTATTTGCTACGCTCACACGAGTACTGTGGGCTTCTCTGATGGTTCAGATGGTAAAAAATCTGTCTGCAATGCAGGAGACCTGGGTTCGATCCCTGGGGAGGGAAGATCCCCTGGAGAAGGGAATGGCTACCCACTGCAGTATTCTTGTCTGGAGAATTCCATGGACACAGGAGCCTGAAGCCCCGTGCATCCATGGGGTTGCAAAGACTCGGACGTCACTGAGCGACTAGCACTTTCACACTTTCATGAGTACTGTAGCTGGGGTGCTGATTCCAGAGCCCGAACGGTTTTATCCTGTTTAGGAAAGGACAAATCCCAAATCTGACTGAACTAGGAATCTGACGTGGAAAAAAGCACAGTATTTTAGTTATGAGCCCTTCTTGATTTTCTAGAGGTCTTCAGGAATTGAACGTTAACTCTTGGCCTTACATAGAACTGTTCTCTCCCAGACGCCCGGAGCGGCTGTCTTTAGGGCCATGGCATCACCTTGTGGTCAGGGTAGGAACTGCACCTTCCCGGTAGTCCCCGAGTCCCAGCTCATACTACTAGGCTTTTCTCAACATCTGAGTACACTCAGTCTGAAATTCCAGAGGAAAAATTCTGCTAGAACGGGGCTTGAGGCAGTTGGCTGGCTGATTTCCAGAGCCAGGAGAAAGAAGCCTTTCATTTCCCCTCCTCGCGTTCCCACCTACCTTGGCTAAAGAGCCATGTGCCCTTCCCGCGGCTAAAGAGCCATGTGCCCTTCCCGCAGGAAGCTGTCCGCCCCCCTCTTCCCCCAGCACAGTGGTCCACAATCTTTTAGGTATGAGGCACCGGTTTTGCGGAGGGGGGATGGTTTCAGGGTGATTCAAGCATGTTACATTTATTGTGTACTTTATTTCTATTATTATTACATCAGCACTACCTCAGAACATCAGGCATTACGTCTTGGAGGTTGGGGACCCATGCCTCAGCAGACAGCCTGGAGTTCCTTTCTGTCTTTTAACCCTCTGTTCTTTTAACCCTCTGCACCCCACTCCCACCCTGCCATGTTGTGCTGGCTGTAACTGGGTCTGACTGTTTTCTTTCCATGTTGTTTTCTTCTGGGTGCAGAGGGAAATGTGGATTCTTTGAAATTGCCTCAAGAGTTTCATCTTTGCTATTTCAGCTAAGCTGATCTTATTTCTAAGATTATAAGCTACAGGATTTTGGATAATTCACATAACCTCAGTGAGCCTCTTCTGCACAATGGGGATATGACTAGGCCAAAGATGTTCATGATGATTAAATGACATGCTGCACTTAAAAGTATTTTGTAAACTATAATAAAATATACAAATATAGTTATTTATATATGTATATATAAATTTGATAATATCAGCAATTGTTTCTTGCTCACCACTGAAAGTAGGCAGCAAAAATGCCTTATTTAGGCAATAAATCTCTCTTCCTCTTTACATAAGTGGGATAGGGATCATATAAGAGGTGAGAGTGAGGAAAAGTGTTAAGACAACTTCCCAATAAGTTTTCATGAGGAGGAGGACCAGGGTCTTTGCTTCATAATTAGTATAGGGTATGCCTCTTCCCACTTTGTTTCAGGGTCTTAAAATAGGTCTATTACAAAATTGCTACATTCCAGTTTTAGAGCTTATAAGCCCTTCCTATACTTATGGTTGGTCACACTTAGTCTTCATGATCGTCCTGAAAGAGGTTTGATAATATCTGTTTGCCTGTTTAACAGACGAAGAAGTTGATGATCAGACAGATGAAGTGTTTTCCTGAAGTTCTCAGGGTAGCAAAGTTGAGTCTAGAATGTGGATTTTTAGATTTCTAATCAGGACACCTTCACTTACCACTAATCATGTTCTCTCTTTATACTAACGAATAGGGGCTTCCAAACGTTTTTGACCATCAGTCACAGTAAGAGACACCGTTTGTAAAGTAGACACATAGGTGACAACTGAAACCAAAGCATCAAGGAACAGTACTCATCCTGATTATGCCCACTGCACCCTATTCTGTCCTGTTCCTTAAAGATGTGCTGTTCACAGTCATTAAAAAGATTCACAACCCACCAGTGGATTGAGACATGCAGTTTGGAAAATATTGATCTAGAAGGTTCTCAAACAATCCCCACAGGACATATGCCCAATACAAGTCCACGGTCTCAAATGGATATTATAAACCTCAGGGAATGAAGAGGAAAATAAAATGAATCAGAAAGTGTCCCCCAACTAGAATATATTGTCTATGGATTAGACAGTTAACTCTTGGAAATCGTTTGAGATATGATTTAAAAAACCAAAATAGCAGCACTACAGCTACTGTGATTCCACCACATTATGTGCCTGGTAAGTCACTTCAGTTATGCCCAACTCTTTGAGACCCCGTGGACTGTGGTCTGCCAGGCTCCTCTGTCCATGGGATTCTCCAAGCAAGATTACTGGAGTGGGTTGCCATTTCCTCCTCCTGGGATCTTCCAGACCCAGAGATCAAACCCACAACTCTTATGTCTATCTGCACTGGCAGGCGGGTTCTTTACAACTAGCACCACCTGGGAACCATATTGTGAGCACAGCATCTATCACTCATAATAATTATTGTCTTTTTATACATCAGTGTCCACCTGCCTAACTTTCGACCTTGAAGGAAGGGGCTGCACTTTAATCTCAGGGTATTGAGCATTGTGCCTGTTGGGTGCTCAATAAATGTTGGTTCACTTGATACACTAAAAAAAATGAATCATGAATTGCAACGATCCTACTTTCTTTTATTAACACTGTTCAAAATAACTTTAAGTTCAAAAGGCAATGACTTGGTCTATGTACGATCCATGCATTAAAAACTAAGGACTACTTGGGACTTCCCTGGGGGTCCAGTGGTTAAGACTTTGTGCTCCCAATGCAGGGGGTGCAGGTTCAATTCCTGGTCAAGGAACTACGATCCCAAAGCAAAAAAAAAAAAAAAAAAAAAAAAAAATTAGGGACTACAAGCTTCATCCTTTTGCTATCACCCTGGGGAAATCCAGAGTCTAAATGGAAGGAGAAGTCACAAAGAAAGAGGGAGAAACATGGCTCCCAAACTCCTGAAGAGTGGGTCTGTGCTATTCAAATAAATGCCAGTTTGTAATGATTTTTTTTTTTTCATTTGGTGACTTGACTATCTCCTAATTGAGTTGAAGCCTAAAGACTTTACATACAAGTTTGACCAAGGCAACCAAACTGCAATGCAAGAGTATGAATTTTGGCTCATGGCTATGTTGGAAAGGAAAAGCTGTGATGAGCCTTCCAGCAGGGCACCTTACAAGCACTGGGGAGCTCCCTCTGCTGTGAGTCTTTGCCACAGGCTTGGCTGCGCTTAATGAGAGCCAAGATCACACACTCCGAAGGCCCCAGAGACAAAGTCTGTGCAGCCTGAAGCAACAGGACAGACTCCAGGTCCACACAGCTGTCCTGCCTATGGGTTCTCACAGATGCAAGTGCAGCCTCTCTCCCCAGGTAGTCAAGACCCAGGATCTCTGGGGACCCACAGGATGCCTGGACAGCTCCAGGACCCTGCCCGATGGACTGGTGTGTGAAACAGCAACTCTTCATGCCCCAGCCTTTGGGAAGGACCAGAGATGACATCAATGCCCTGTTTGTTCTCTGGGCAGAGAGAGTGCGTGTACCAGCAGCACCATTACACATGCTGCCTGATGCTAAGAGAGATGCAGGGACGGATGGTGTTGGATCTGTGCCATCTCTTTGTTTTTCTCTTTGAAATGAACTGGGAAAATAGGTTGCACTGCAGTCCACAGGGTTTTCTTTGGATTTTTGTTTGTGAATAGTCATTAATAATGAAGCTACCAATTGCAAACTAAAAAACTAAAATATATTTAAAAAGTCTATTTACATGGAGATTTAAAAATAATGTTACAATGTCTTTTAGATATTGCAGATTAGTATTTCTTTATTCTATGAAACATAAATGCTTTTTAAAATTGTGAGTGAACATAGTCACTTAAATGTGTATGAAGAGAATGAAAAGAATATGAGCTTTCGGTTTAGGCAGACCTGGGTTTGAATGGTAGTGCTGGCCCTTTCTAACCTGCATGTGTGCATGTTAAGCTGCTTCAGTCGTTTCTGACTTTGTGCAACCCTGTGGACTGTAGCTGGCCAGGCTCCTTTGTCCATGGCATTTTCCAGGCAAGAATATTGGAGTGAATTGCCATTTCCTTCCTCAGGGGATCTTCTGGACCCAGGGATCGAACCCACTTCTCTTAGGTCTCTTGCATTGGCAGGTGGGTTCTTTACCACTAGTGCCACCCGGGAAGCCTTCTAACCTGCACGACAGGGGTGAAATGTATAACTTCCCTGGTCCTCAATTTCCTATTAAGATGGGAAAGCAATGCCATACAGGACTGCTGTGAGGATTAAATACAAGTGCAGTCAAATTAATTTATTAAATCAGCGAGATCTACTTTTTCACTTCTAATTTAATAAATACATAATTTGGGGCATGTAAATACTACATATGTTTACATGTTAGCTTTCATGTATATTTCACATCTAGTTTTATAAACGTAAGTCAGAAAATCTTCTTTCCCACAACCCTTTATAAGTCTGTGAAGCAGAAAAGAGTAAAACATAATTTTATTTTACAGATGAAAAAGTTAATTCCCACGAAGAGAGTGAGTTAATTACCAAACCAAGCCTGAAGTCCAATTTTTTGACTTCCAAATACTGGTAAAGTCCCAGGTGGAAGTGTTGTGAAAGTGTTAGTTTCTCAGTCCTATCCAACTCTGCGACCGCATGGACTATATACAGCCCACCAGGCGGCTCTGTCCATGGGATTCTCCAGGCAAGAATACTGGCTGCTGCTGCTAAGTCACTTCAGTCGAGTCTGATTCTGTGCGACCCCAGAGACGGCAGCCCACCAGGCTCCTCTGTCCCTGGGACTCTCCAGGCAAGAATACTAGAGTGGGTTGCATTTCCTGCTCCAGGGGATCTTCCCCACCCAGGGATCGAACCTCAGTCTCCTGTGTTGCAGGCAGATTCTTTTCTAGGTTACCTTATGTTCCCAGTGCAGCAATTTAAAACCAGGGGAGAGGAGGGGATGAGATTGGGGGTGGGGTGGGGATGCATACTTGGAAGAAATATAGTAATATTTTAATCATTTCTATTTGTCTTTAATCATGACCCTTAATTTATTTGAAGACTTCAAAGGACATTACAGGCGAACGCGGGCTGTTTCTGTCGATCAAAAGGGGCATGTGTTGGAGAAGTGCCAAAATCACCACCTCAGGAAGCGGATTCCCCCCACATGAAACCTGAAACCAACCTTCCGTTTCCTGGGGATGGGCTCATCAAAGAGCAGGTTGCCGGCCTCCGCCTCGTCGATGCCGTCGTCGGGGGGCGCGGGGCTGCGGAAGGGCTTGAAGCTGTCGGCGGACAGCGGCGGCGACGGCGTGGACGGGTTGGACTGGTCGCTGGGGGCGCTCCAGCTCCAGTAGCCGCTGCTGCTCGAGCTGGAAGGCACGCCGCCCGCCTCCTTCCAGGATCCGCTCAGGCCCTCTGTCGGAGCACACAATCACAGTGTCAGCGCCCAGTCCCCGGCTCCCGGGCGCCCAGGCCGGGGGCAGAGGGGCGGTGTGAGCCGGGATCCCCGGCTGCTGAAAGCACCTGCAGCCCACTCGGTAACCTGCAACAGCTCAGGACGTACGTTATACTCTATTTATACTTTCCAAAAAGTTGCATGGTAGTTTGTTCATGAACATTTGTTTTAGCCATATGTGTGTGCGCGCTAAGTCGCTTCTGGCCTGTGGACTGTAGCCCACCATGCTTCTCTGTCCATGGGATTCTCCAGGCAAGAATACTAAAGTGGGTTGCCGTGTCCTCCTCAGGACAGGCCTTTTCTAAGAGTTTTCTGACGGATGTTGCTTTATGCAACACTAGTTCTTTAGGATGATAGTGGAGAATACATGAAAACAAGGAGAAAAAAAAAAGATGTTATGGTTCACTAAGTTTAGGAAGTTTAGGTGTTTATGGACTATGTTACTAAGGGAGTAATGATTTGCAGTATTTCTCCAAACCCCATCCCCACATTTTAACATTTTAAAAGGAATTTCTTACAGGGCTGTGATCTTTGGAATACATTTATAGAGTTGATCTAAGATTTAAGAACCTAAGAGAGAGAATTTCTGATTAGTTACCTAAAGCCATTTGCCATCCAGCTTATTATAACAAATAATTGTGCCTTATATTTGGCGTGTGTTTTACATGTTACAAGGGCCTCCTGGTAGCTCAGCTGGTGAAGAATCCGCCTGCAATGCAAGCGACCCTAGTTCGATTCCTGGGTTGGGAAGATCCCCTGGAGGAGGAATCAGCTACCCACTCTAGTATTCTGGCTTGCGGAATTCCATGGACAGAGGAGCCTGGTGGGCTACAGTCCATGTGATCAAAAAGAGTTGGACACAACTGAGCGACTTTCACTTTTATTTCACTTACATCTTACAAAGCTTATTCACACAATCTGATGCATTCTCATAATATCTATCTTTCAGAGTAAGGATTATTATGCCCATTTTACAGATGAAGTCCCTGAGGCACCAGGAAATTAACTGACTTGCCATGATTAGTACATAACAAGGATGGGCCAGGGTCTCAAAGGCTGGTCTACCAGTTAGCCCTCCTTCTCCTTCAGTACATGCAGACTCTGGGTGTGAACATCCTTGTTTCTTTCTGGCAAAGCTGAGATCAGAAAAGGACTTATTGGTAATAATTACTGATAAGATTGGTGTTGAATTTTACCTTTCCACTTGTGGGAGAAAACATGAAATGCTTGCTAATAGAGATTTTTGCCCAGTTGGAATGTCTTCAGGGGCTCTCTTAATCACTGAAGATTTGCTTTACTTTTCAAAATGCCCAATCTTAATTAGCATTTGTATAAATTTGACTTTCTTTTGGATAACTTCTCCTCCATATTAATATGCATTTTGAATATATTAAAACTATATCCTAACTCTTGTAGGAAAAAAATCCCCAAATGCCTCATTAAAGAAATGCTATTAACATCTGTGTAATTAGTAATGAACTGAAGACAAACAACATGCTGGCATTCATCGAAAAATTTCTTGACTATCTTCACCTAATGATAGGTTTCCAGCATATTCCTCAACTATGTCAAGCAAAAAGTTCAGTTAGATGAATGAAGTTTTAAGTTGAATAGCAGAAGTAAGTTAACCATCTCATTAAAGCCAAGCTCTAACCGAATTACAAGGTCTGTTATGCAAGTTCACACCTTGATAGCATTAACAAAACCAAACCAGCATCTCACTCCCTGTGGTCTACACAGAGACTGAGATACTCCCTGGACTGGAGTTGCCTCTACTAAATAAGAAAGCTCTTTGCAATATATAAATTCAAGAGCAGTCTAGTGTAAGGTCTTAGGTAATATTACCTGGTGGACAAACTCACTTGGCAGGCCCAGGAGGCTTATAAATAAATATATTTATATTTATATAAATATAAATATATAAATATATAAATATATATATTTATATATAAATATATTTATAAGCATATTTATATATATGCTTCAATAGAAGCATAAACTTGCTTCAAAAACAAGTTCGTGGTGCAAGATCTGTAATCATGGTAAGTATGAGGAACTGGCAGGAGGAGAAGGGGACAACAGAGGATGAGATGGTTGCATGGCATCACCGACTCGATGGACATGAGTTTGAGCAAGCTCTGGAAGTTGGTGATGGACAGGGAAGCCTGGCGTGCTGCCAGGCTTGGGGGGTTCCCAGTCCATGGGGTCACAAAGAGTCAGACACGACCGATCAACTGAACTGAACTGATGAGGAACTGAAATAATTTTGAAGCCAACTATTGTTCCAGTGTGGTTACACACTGCTTCCTGCATGTGCCAAGAGTTAATTTATTTGTTTCCCTGTGAATGGCATTTCCTTTAGAAACACTATTTAATCAGAAGGACAATGGAATATAGAAATAAATCTTTCAGAAGCCAATTTCTAGTGTTTTTTAGAGAGCAGTGTCTTCTTATCTTAAACAAGCTTTTGCTAAAAATTCAGACAGGCATTTTGCTGGAATCTCCTTCGTTTTGGACCCACATCCTAACAAAATGATCCTTTCCTAGCACAGCAGAGGACCACAACAGTTTTCAAAAATTCACTGATATGCAATAATTCTGGAGATAATCTTCATTTCTAAAAAATAGCTTTCCTTATCATAAATTGCTTTCCCTTTTTAAGAATTTGCTTCCTTTTGCAGAATAAATGAGAGACATCAGATATTTGGGATTACTATCTGGATAGTTATTTTTTAAAGTCATAACGAACACTCTCTTTATAACTATGCTAAGAAAAGTTTGTAATGAAGATGCAAAAGGCTTATTTTGATCCTAACATTTCAATACAAAGGAATATAAAAACGTTCTTAATTTTAAAATTCCAATGGTAAAAGGAATGAGTACATAAAAATAATTGTTTTCCCCTGAGGATTCCATGAAATTCTGTCATTCTTTTTTCCTAGAATAGGTTTTGGGGATGACTTCAGCCTTGCTTTTCCTATCATCTTTCTTTAGCAGCTTTGCCAGGCTGAGAAGGCTATCAGGAAAGATCAGGCTCATCCCAAGAGCATAGAAGCTACTCTAAGTGAAGTGACATCACCCCAACTTGTGGGGAATCAAGACAGTAGGCACCGCTGATTTCTGGTACTGATCTGAATTCCCAGCATCTTGATCATTCTTCCCACTTCCAAATAGATTGCAGTAAGTTTGGGTGAGGACTTGATGGATGTTCCACAAATTTATTTTAACACCTCCTGTTTATAACCAGATTATGGGGGAACCCTAGCTCTAGCTTGCCAGTGACTAGGCTGGCTTTTGAGAGGAGGTTTTCCCTGGCTGGTAAGTTCTACCCGGTGGCCTCAGAATAACTGATCTGCATTTCACTGATCTGCAATGTGGCTTCCGCTCCACAGGTCGTCCACTGTAAATGCTCTTTTCAAAGCCATCACATTCTTCTTGATGCAGAATTGAGTCCTTTTCACCTCGACCTTCTGAATCATCAGCTGTTGCTCCCTGAAACAAGCTTTTCTCTTGACTTCCATGAAATCACACTCTCCTGCTCTCCTCTGCTTCTCCAGTTACCCCCTACCTTCCTGGGTTCTTTTCCTTACATAAGGAGGAGGCTCACCACTTCTCACTTAGCCACCTTCTCATTATCCTTTACTTTTCCACAGCTCTCTTAGGGTCAGCTCATCTACGTTCATGGCTTCAAAATGTCGCCTTTCAATTCTGCATCAGCCCAGATCTCTCTCCCAGGCTGACCCAGAACCCCATCAGATGCTGTCTTTGGATGATCCCCAGGTACTCCCTACTAAATGTGTTTCAAGCTGGATTTCTCTTCTTCGGCAACGCCACCTCTTGCTCCTAACATTCACCAATAGATCTCTTCCTCTGCCTTTGCTCATCACCACAGGGAATAGACTTCCCAGAAGTCACCCTTGTCACTCCTTCTCCTTTATCTTCTCTGTCTATCACCAAGTCTTGCTGATTCTGCCTTCTTCATATTTCTCAATTATGCCCTGTATGCATCCCCACTGTGACCACCAAGGTGCAGGACACGCACATGTTTTGTTCTGTTTATTTATTTTTTTGTTTTTGTCTTTTATACCCAATTATAACTTTCCAATGTTTCAATCATCTAATAGCTCTCCTATAGCCTCAGAAGAATGTCCAAACTCATAACCAGACAGATATGACTCCTTGATTTCCTGCCAGGCTCTCCAGCTTCATCTCCTACTCCCCCACTAATTTATCATATTGAATTATATGAGTCAATATTATATCATGACTGAGACAAGAGATCTGGAATCAGAATGATATGGAAAGAGGTTCAGCTCTGTTTAAAGTCAGCTAATCCTCAAGTGTCTCAGCTTACTCATCTGTAAAATAGAGATAACATCTCATAGAATTGTGAGAATTACATGAGATAAAGTAAACCTAGTATAAGGCACATACTAAGTTCTCAATAAATGCTAGCTATTAATACAGCTGTGATAGTCCCCCCCCCCCAAAAGGTTGTACATTACCTAGGAGTATGGACACTCTTTCAACGATATATTCAAACCATCTATTATGGTTGTTGTTCAGTCTCTAAGTCATGTCCAACTTTTTGTGATCCCATGAACTGCAGCATGCCAGGCTGCATCTGTTATGGTACCTAATAAATATATACTGAATAAAAGAATGGATTAAGGAGCCTGGGATAATGCTTTTTCAAGATACTTAATCTTCAGAGTTCTTTGGTCCAACTATCCCTCCAACCAAACAAAAAAAAAAAAAAAAAAAAAGGCTGGGGAAGTAACTTCATGAGACCAATCTCCATCTACCTGGGGCAATGCAGAACACAAGTTCTTAAAGACAAGTTGGAAAGGTGGTGGAGGTCAGTAAATGTGCACTCGATGGGTGGACGTAGGAGTGAGATGCAGTGGGGTCTTTGGGATGATGAGGAGGAGGCTGGTAGCTCCGGGGTCCATTTCTTTCACATTTCCGCTCACTTCCCACTAGTGGGTGAGGGTCCATTGTGTGTGTCGGGAATGAGTCTGCACGTAAGTGCAAAGACCAGAGTCTGGAAGGATGTGTTCCAAACTGCTGAGAGCGACTGCCTCTGGGGAGGGGCTGGCACTGGGAGGGTTTGTGCAACACATGGCTGAATTTTAAAATACGGGTGTGTTCATGTGCTGTGTCGTTAAAAAACAACTGGGGAACAAAAAAAGGGAAAAAAGGGGAAGAGAAAGAGAAAAAGAAAAGAGCTTCCTCAAAGAGCAGCTCTGCTCCTGATGTGAGAGGACCCTTCCCTGCGCCCTGCGCACCAGGCTCACCGTTCTGCCGCACGGGAGGGCTCCGAACCAACGGGCTGGTGGACAAGCTGGTCAGGACCATGGCTGCCGTCACCTTATCCATGTCCAGCTCCTCCGAAGACTTCCTGGAAGACAGGAAGGGACGTGGTGAACTGTTTATTCTGCCTCTCTGTGCCACGTTCCCACACACGTTTGCCCCTTTCGATTGTCCCCATGAAAACGCAATGCTTTGTTAGTTTTATTGTACAGATGAGGAAGTCAAAGTCCAGCAGTTAAGTGATTCAGTCAAAATCATATAGTATTGATGGTCCACGGTTAAGACTCCGAGCTTCCACTGCAAAGGTTACAGGTTCAATCCTTGTTCAGGGAACTAAGATCCCACAAGCTGCACAGTGTCTCAAAAGTTTAATTTGATAAAAAAATCTGATTAAAAATTGTATGTAATATTAGGAGGTGTCAGGTTCATCCATCGGTCATTCACCTAACAGGCGTTTATTCAGAGTGCAGTATGGGGCTAGACTCTTCTAGGCATGGGTGATTTGTGGTAAACCACACACAAGGCTGATGAGGAGAAACACAGGGTCAGCAAACAACCAAAAAGGGAGAGACTAATTTCTGGTAGTGACACGTGCTATGTCGGGTACAGACGATTTGACATGACAAGGACCGTGGACAGCTGCACTTAACGGGGTCAGGGAAGGTTCTCTGAGGAGGTGACCTTTCAGCTGAATTGTGAAGGAGGAGGAGGATAAATTGAGCCCCAGCAGCAGGACAGCTGTGCGAAGGCGAGGCATCAGGAATCGGCGCTGGACGTTTGGAGAGTGACCCACTGGTGTGAGAAGGGGAGAGTGGTGCTGAGCCGGTCACGCGGGGTCTTTTAGCTGTGGGAGGCACTTCCATGTTATTCCAGGTGGAACAGGATGTGACCAGAAGGCTTGAAGCAGGTCTAATGATGTAAAATGACTGATATTTAAAAAATCACGACCTGAGCTGCTATGTGGAGAATGAGTTCTAGGAAAGGTAGCATAGAAGCAGGGAGGCTAGTTAGGACATAACTGTTAGGAGTTCAGGCGGGGGGACAGAGTCTCGTGGACTAGGGTGGGGGCAGCAGCAGGGGCTTGGAGGACTGGCCGCTGCTCGGGGTGTGCGGGGTGAGCAGAAGGGAATGTGCCCAGGGGTGTGGCTGGAGCATTAACTGGACCCATCTACTGCTCTGGAGAGGGTGGGAGACTATGCAGTGAGGGGTGTTAAACTCCAGTGCTGACTTTTCCACGTTCTACGAGAGGAAGGCTAGGGCAGAGAGTAGTTGCTGTGTTAACATGAAGAGCCACTGAGATGAAGAGTTCACTCTGGTTCATTAATTTTGGCCAGCTAACCCTGAATAGAGGCTCATCAGATAATGATCATTGTGAATTGAAACCGGCTTGTTTAAATTCATTTCAATAATGAAGTCAGCACTGAGAGGGGGAAAATGTATGCATTAATAGTACCCTGACATTAGATAAATTGTACCGCCTCCTCAGAGATGAATATTTTATTTCAAACGAGGGAACAACTGAAGGAGCACAGTGGAGGATTAATAAGTCATATCGATAAAGGAACTGACATTTTGACAAAGGTGGTTTTCATCCACAGGTGTGCTGTATAGTTTGTAAAAGCAATGAACTCTTGAGAGACAAACTTTATAGCATCGCTTCAAAACAACAAAGGGAAAAAAGATTCCTGACTTGGAGAAAAATCAAACGGTTCCCAGTTAAGGTAGGTTGGGGAACTGCTCAATCAATTTCATCATGAAATTACAAAAATTATTACAATTTGGCTCTCTGATGTTCACCATAGTGCTGAATTACTAAGCAAAGCTTACTCTTTCAATCTAAGGTACCAAAAGATGGGAATGTTTGAAATTTTCTTCTATAGTTCTTCTCAAAGTGCCTTATGCTCTCTCTTGGCAAATTGATCTATCAAAAGACAAATTACTTGGTTCAGAGAAAAGTACTTCTAGAAAGCAAGCTTGAGAACACACACAATGAAATTCACTGCACAGAAACTTTCAAGACAGTTTCGTACACTTAGGGAAGAAACCACTCACTCATTTGGCATACCATTAAGAGATTTTACAGCATCTACAATTTATAAGATCCTCACACTTGGGAGTAAAGGTGATCCTAATTTTTTTTTTTTTTTTTCCCCAGAAATGAGACCTCTTGAAACAGCACCAGGGAAAGAATGTAAATCATCTTAAAGTAATTCTGAGTGTTTTATGCCTCAGTCTTCCCATGTAGTCATGGCCACAGAGGGAAGGGGTTACTTGGGGGGCGTGAAGGAGAAAAGGTTGCTGTAGAAACGGTTAGGTATAAACAGATGGTGGGGCGCCTTCCACAGGCGGCTCCGGCCGGAGCTCAGCTGTCAGGACCACTCCCGGCCAGCAGGGGGTGCACCTGAGCAGTCCATGCTGCCATCTCTTCCAGGACTGAATAATGGGAGCTGCTCATTTCTCTTTCCAATTATCAGCCTTCTCTTTTTTTGTTAACACAAGGTTTAAGAACCTGGAAACGAGTTCCATGAGCCTGGCGCAGGGAAATGGCATGACTCTGTAGGGAGAAGGTCCCTTTGCCACTTGCTCCCGTCCCAAAAGGGACCTGCTATACAGTCATGGTTTTTCCCTCTTCTATCTCTAGGTTTCAGGGACCTTCGTTTTTCCTTCCTCAATCTGCTCTGTGGCCTTTTTGATTTTTCACATCTAACATACACGTTTATGTTTTATAGGTCTCATTGATAATTAACACAAAAGCTGATTTGTGTGTTAAGTATGATGATCAATACAGCATGTATCATTATAAAATATGCATTTATTTTGCAATTCCAAAAGCTGGCATTTCAAAATAATTATTGAGTGTCATAAAGCAGATTTCTGATGAGCAAAAAGAGGAATAAACATTAGTATAATCAGGGTGTTTTTGTATTTAAGTTTCCCACCGGTACTGGAAGTCACTAAAAAACAACAATAAAAAAATCAAAAGAATACATAGCTAATGATTCAGTTAACCTATATTTCTTGGGAAGCATTGTTATCATGCTACATGAAACATTACCAGATGATATGGCCTTGTGCTGAGTTGTGTTTTTGTTTTTATCTTTGTTTAATTTCTTTTGGTACAGTACTATCTAATTACTGATTAATTGGTGCTGTAAATTCAAATCCTTATAATTAAACATGAAGAGATGATATCCAAAGTAGAATTTGTAACACTTTGAGAAAATCGCTACAAAGGCCCTCTGGTAGATTTAAAGTTGTTGAGGCAGGGGGAAAAAAACATTATCGGTAATACTAAATATTCTCTCCTAGTTTGAAATTGAATTTGAGTCTACTGTAGAAAACCTTACTAATCATATGTTTACAAAAGGCTTTTCAATTTTTCTTTTCTCTCAAACTTAGTTGAGTACTAGAAGACTTAATAATACGTAGAATTATTTTTTAAAAACAGTAATATTCATTGTTACTCTAAATGTCAGTGGTCTTGAACCTTTTTGGCACCAGGGGCCAGTTTCATGGAAGACAATTTTTCCATGGCCTAGGGATGTGGGGGGGATGTTTCAGGATGATTCTCACAAGGAGCGAGCAACCTAGATCCCTTGTATGTGTGGTTCACAGTAGGGTTCGAGCTCCTTCAATTCCATTCAGTTCAGTCACTCAGTCATGTCCAACTCTTTGCAACCCCATGGACTGCAGCACGCCAGGCCTCCCTGTTCATCACCAACTCCCGGAGCTTACTTAAACTCATGTCCATTGAGTCGGTGATGCCATCCAACCATCTCATCCTCTGTCATCCCCTTCTCCTCCTGCCTTCAATCTTTATCAGCATCAGGGTCTTTTTCAAATGAGTCAGTTCTTTGCATCAGGCAACCAAAGTATTGGAGTTTCAGCTTCAACATCAGTCCTTCCAATGAATATTCAGGACTGACTTCCTTTAGGATGGACTGGTTGGATGTCCTAGCTGTCCGAGGGACTCTATGAGAATCTAATGCTACCATTGATCTGACAGGAGGCAGAGCTCAGGTGGTAAAGTAAGCGATGGGGAGTGGCTGTAAATATAGATGAAGTCTGATCACACGCTTGCCACTCACCTCCTGTTGTGTGGCCCAGCTCCTAGTAGGCCATGGATCAATCCCATGGCCCTGGGGTTTGGGGACCCCTGCTCTATGTGATTTGTCCCTCAGGTTGACCTGGCTTACTGAACAGGATTTCAAAGAGGGGAGAATCACATTTCAGGCAAGGAATTAGGCAAGTCCTTGCCTTGCAATCTGCCTAGGAGTCCTATTAGAAGGATGGGAGATGACGGCACAGAGCCTGGGCCAGTTCGCAGGGCCTCACATGCCAGGCTGAGTGGTTTGTCATGTCCTTGCAAGCAGAGGGAAGTCACTGAACCCTTTTGAACCTGGGGGAGAGAGAGATGACCAATCTGTATTTTAGGAACATGTCAAAATGGAACATGTAATGGAAAGGGAAGAAGCTAAAAGTAGGTTGTTTAGCTACTTATAGTTAATCCATAATTCAAACCCCAAGTAATAGACTAAGAGACAACTATTCCTCAATGAACAGATAGTATTTAGTCTTTGAGTACAGACTCCCTATATATCTGCTAAGGAGGAGTCTTGGGCTTCTCTGGGAGAGGCAGTAAAGGTAATGGTTAAGAGCACAGGCTCTGGAATGAGTTAGATCATGTGGCTTCAAATCCACTCTGCCATTACTAGCTGTGTGACCTTGGGTAAATTACTAACATCTCGGAGTCTCTGTTTCTTCATTATAAAAAGGAAGACAAAAAATAGGTCTGTTGAGGGGCTTCCTTGCTGATCCAGTGGTAAAGAATCTGCCCGCCAATGCAGGAGACACAGGTTAGATCCCTGATCCAGGAAGATCCCACACGCCATGGGTCAACTGAACCTGTGCGTCACAGCTACTGAGCCTGTGCTCGAGAGCCCGCGAGCCACAACAACCGAGTCCACGCACCTAGACCCTGTGCTCTGCACCAAGAGAGGCCACCACAAGGAGAAGCCCATACACCGCGACAGAGAGTAGCCCCTGCTCACCGCAACTTGAGAAAAGCCCGTACACAGCGGTGAAGACTCAGCACAGCCAAAAATAAATAAAGTTCAAACAGAATAGATCTGCTGAGAAGATTAAATGAAAAAATGTACATGAGCACCAACATACAGCCTCACTAGAGTCAGGGTTCCATGGGTGTTAGCCTTTATTAACCTTCAAGTTCATGAACACGCCCATAGCACGTAACCCCCATGAAAGAGGAAAGTGTTAGGTTTCTTCACTTGCTCTTCTTATTCAGCACCAGCATTAGCAGTTGTTGCTTTTCTGTGTGTGTGTGTGTGTGTGTGTGTGTGTGGTGGTGGTGGTGATGGTATTATTTTTCATAAAGACAGTTGTAACTTCACAAGAAGTGCTCTGTAAGAGGTGGCAACTGTGTAGCGAGGAGCAGCTGCTGGGCTCCTCACTGGTGCCACATGCTGGAGCCTTGGCAAGGATGTGGCTCATGACATCATGGCTCTTGAGGTCCCCCCACAAGCAGCCAAAGCCTCCAGTGACCATTTGGATTTTATTTCTGCTCTCAGCCCTCATTCCTGCACTACTAGCTATGTGCTCAGAGCTCTTTTCAGTTCAGTTCAGTTCAGTCGCTCAGTCGTGTCTGACTCTTTGCAACCTCATGGACTGCAGCACGCCAGGCCTCCCTGTCCATCACCAACTCCCGGAGTTTACTCAAACTCATGTCTGTTGAGTTGGTGATGCCATCCAGCCATCTCATCCTCTGTTGTTCCCTTCTCCTCCCACCTTCAATCTTTCCCAGCATCAGGGCCTTTTCAAATGAGTCAGTTCTTCACATTAGGTGCCAAAGAGCTCTTTTAGTTCCTGGAAATACAGTGTCAAGAAAACTCAGCAGAGACTCTGCCCTCCAGAGCTGTGCTCTGTTGGAGAACCAGACCTTCATCAGACACATAGATAAACATAAATTTAGCTTCTCAGGTGGCTCAGGGGTAAAGAATATGACTGCCATTGCAGGGGACGTGGGTTCGATCCCTGGGTGGGAAAGGTCCGCTGGAGAAGGAAATGGCAATCCACTCCAGTGTTTTTGCCTAGAAAATCCCATGGACAGAGGAGCCTGGTGGGCTACAGTCCGTGGGGTCACAAGACTCAGACATGAGTCAGTGACTAAACCACCACCCACAGACGTGATAAATGCCAGGTAGGAGTGGCTGGACTGGGGGCTCCTGGCTAAGGGGAAAGCTCCCAGCTCAGGACTGGAAGGGGGCACTGGCCGTAGCCTTGCTGAGGGTGTGGACGAGCCCAGGGCCGGTCAGTACCGGAGCACGGGCCAGGCTGCCTTCAGAAGCAAGGCTGAGGGCGGTGGGGAGGGCCAGCTGGGTCTGGCAGCCCTCCCTTGGGGAGCGGCAGCTGGGTCGGGCCTGTGGAGTTCTCTAAGGCTCTTACCTTAAAGGCCTGGGAAGCATTGAGGTGTTTCCAGCAGGGTCGGGTGGGGAGGGGTCAGGTCAAGTTGAGGTGATGCTATCAGATTTACTTTTCAAAAAGCTCACCCTGGCCGCCATGTGGAAAATGAGTTTCTGGGGTTTGACAACTGATCTTTTATCTGAGGAATTGACTGCCTGGTGACTGTGGCAGCAGGTTGCGGGATGACAGCAACTGTGACACGAAGAGGCAGTCAGGGGGTGTGTGCAGCATCGGCGGACCCGGCCCCAGGCCCAGGGTCTCCGGCTGGGTGGGTGCGGCCAGCTGGCCCTGAGTGCTTGGCCCTGGCCTGCGCCGACAAGCCCAACTATTGTTCACGCCTCAAGAAGCGTTTTTTTTCTTTTGAAACACGTCATGCCTGAATGCCATCTGCTCGGAGGGTGTGTACAAACACGGTCTCCCCTGGCTAGCCCACCAGCTAACAGAAAAGTGTTTTACACCCCAGAGAGCCATAAAAGACATTTATCTGCAATTAAAATGCTGTAGTAAGAAAACGGAAATAAAAATGAATACTACATCCCTTAGATTAGAACTAATCTAGTTCCTTAGCAACCACTGAAATCTGCTGTCTAGACCAAGTTCAATTACTTTTAAAACTTGTGGTAATCTTCAGACAAGGAATAAATTCTGAAAATAAACTCTCTCCCACTAGAATGGGCACAGTGACATCTCCAATCCTGGAATTCTGGGAGAGCTTTCCCTGAGAGTTTGGAAAACTGGATTCAGTCACTGTTAAATGTGATTAAAAAGCACAAAAACTTCATTTTCTTTCTAAAGGGATCTTGTAGCAAAAGTGGTCCATTTTCCTCCAGTTTCATTTTAGCTGTTGTTTCTTTGAGACTACAAGGAAGATGAGAGAAGCTGCCTATTGTATTAAGGTGTCCAGTGGCCTTGATCAAACAAGATGCAAAAATGAGAGCAAACACATGATAATACATGAGGCAACACAGGTCAGTACTTCTGAAACTACCTGTGGGGAAGGATAATTTTTAAGAAATTTCTAATCAGTCATGGATCAATACTTTTGTCAAATACAAGGGGGAAAATGACCCATTGAAGATGTGTGTGCTAAGTCGCTCCAGTTGTGTTTGATTTTTTGCAACCCCATGGACTGTAGCCCACCAGGCTCCTCTGTCCATGGGGATTCTCCAGGCAAGAATACTGGAGTGGGTTGCCATGCCCTCCTCCAGGGGATCTTCCCAACCCAGGGATTGAACCCGCGTCTCTTGTGTCTCTTGCATTGGCAGACGGGTTCTTTACTACTAGTGCCAGTGGAAGATGTGGTCATGTCAAACTGCTATGCAAGTTTCTAAACTGCTGCTTCCTCTCAGTTTCTGTACCAGCTCACTGTGGGCTGATGACAGAGTGCAGACTGGCACTGGTCCACGGACCACCCACTGAGTACGTGGCACCAGGCAATTGCTTTGATGTCCATTTCACTTTGCCTGAAAAGTCAACATCCAGTCCCCTCCCTCTTTCCTGACTTGCTGCTCTGGTCCCCTGGGGTCCTCCCACCACCTTTGTCACTTGGTACCCCGGGGCCCACGTTCCATCATCAGTAATTCCTCACCTTCTCCCCCTACTGTATCTCAGCCCTCCTCTGAATTCTGTCCTCTTTTCCATCAGAGTTTCCTGTCAGTCTCACTGAGGTCAGGTGGGGATGCTCACCTTTGACCTGCCCCCCTAGGAGACCATCCCCCTTCACCCTCATGCAAAAACTCCTGGGCTTTTGAGGCTCAGCTGTGCAGTTACCTGACTCTCTCCTTCTTTCTGTTTGAGCCATCACCTGCCTTTCTAACAGCACCTCTCTCCCCTAACAGTCATCTAATATTTTGGCAAATACATTATAGCTGTTATTTTTTAATAATTTATAATTATAGCTATGCTCCTAGGAGACTGATCGAAAGCATCCAATAACCTAACTTCTGTGCCCCTAGCCCCCCAATATTCAGCCTAGTGCTGAGCTTAAGGAAAGACCCTGCAGCCAAGTATACTGAGGGTTAATTCCCAGCAACTCCATTTACTAGATGAATGATTTTAGGCAAACCTTGTAGCTTTGTGCAGCTTCATTCGTCTTGCATAAAATGGGTATAATAATGATACTGACCTCACAGGGTTTTGGAAGAATTAAATAATTTACGTAAACTATCTGACCTATATGTATGTGAGTGAGTGTGCATAGTCAGGTCCGACTCTTTGCGACCCCATGGACTGCAGCGTGCCAGGCTTCCCTGTTCATCACCAACTCCAGGAGTTTACTCAAACTCATGTCCATTGAGTCGGTGATGCCATGCAACCATCTCATCCTCTGACGTACCCTTCTCCTCCTGCCTTCAATCTTTCCCAGCATCAGGGTCTTTTCCAATGAGTCAGTTCTTCTCATCAGAGGGCTAAAGTACTGAAGCTTCAGCTGCAGCATCAGTCCTTCCAGTGAATATTCAGGACTGATTTCCTTTAGGATTGACAGTCCATGTTGCTGCAAATGGCAAAATTTTATTCTTTTTTTATGGTTGAGTATAGTCCATTCTGGGCTTCCCTGGTGACTCAGATGGTAAAATGCCTGTAGCTTAGATGGTAAAGAATCTGCCTGCAATGCAGGAGAGCTGGGTCAGGAAGATCCCCTGGAGAAAGGAATGGTAACCCACTCCAGTGTTCTTGCCTCGAGAATCCCATGGAGAGAGGAGCCTGGTGGGCTACAGTCCATGGGGTGGCAGAGAGTGAGTGACCAACACTACTACTGTTATATTCCATTGTAATATATATACTACATCTTCTTTATCCATTCATCTGTTGATGGACACTTAGGTTGCTTCCAGGTCTTGGCTACTGGGGACAGAGCTACTATGAACACGTTTCATGTATCTTTTTGAATTAGGGCTTTTGGTAAACAGCGGATACTCTAACCTCCTACATTTTACAGTAAATTAAGGCCACCAGCCATGACCTCTCACATTTTGCCTCTTCACCTCCTTTCTCCGGCATCACAAGTAGGTTCAAGTGTTGCCTTTCCTGCTTGAAGCCTTGCTCCACCGGACCCATCTTCATCCTCCTCTAAGAGCCTGCTCCTCCTTCTGCACCCACTAGCTTTTTTCTCCGTCCACTAACATGCTTAAGGGTTTCTTCCCATCTGCACTCGGGGTCACGGAGCAGGAATGGATGGGGTAGAACAGGAATGAGGGCAGGGGTTGGAGATCACAAGGGACAAAAGACTCTCAAGGAGGGACAGGCTTATAGTGTCAACGGCTGTGGAGACCAAGCCCATCAGGACCAAGGGAACCAGCAGCCAGGAAACAGAAGAAACTGTAGTATGGATGGAAGTGACATTGCTGTGGGTTGAGGAGTGAATGGTTACTAGGAGGTGAGAAATCCAAGGCAGGGATCATAAACGACTTTGGAAAGAAGCTTGGCTATGAAGGTAAGAAGGCTGCTGTTCCTGGAGGGAGTTAGAAGGTATTTGTTTGTCTTCAGATGGATGGGCTCTGTGCTCAGTCGCTTCAGTCGTGTCCAACTCTTTGTGAGACCCTATGGACTGTAGCCAGCCAGGCTCCTCTGTCCATGGGATTCTCCAGGCAAGAATCCTGGAGTGGGTTGCCATGCCCTCCTCCAGGGGATCTTCCTGACTGGGGGATCCAACTCTTGTCTGCTTGTGTCTCCTGCACTGCGGGTGGATTTTTACCCACTGAGCCACCTGGGAAGCCCAAATGGGAGTCTAGTGCATTTAAATGCTGACAAGAAAGGGCCAGTAGGATGGAGAAGTTGGAGATCCAGGAGAGGATAATAAATGGACAAGGTCTTTACTAAGGCTGCATAGAGTGGGGTCCCCAGCTCAGGTGGAATCCACTTTATACACCGGCAGAGCATCGTCCCTGTAATGAGCGAGCAGAGTGCTGGTGGCCTGGGCACAGCCACGTGTAGTGTGGGCTCGGGGACATGATGACGTGTCTTTATGGAGGTTTTCTGCTTTAGTTCTTTCCTCAGAAGCAGGCATGGTTCTCTGTGGGGAGTGGGGGCCCTGGGCTGAAGGTTTGATGTCAGAGTTATGAATAAGGAGAGAGAAAGCTGAACAGGACACCACAAGACAGCCACCAAGAATAGCTCTGCTGAGAGGCAGGGGTGGGGGCTTTGAGAGCTGCAGGAGGGGGTGGGGGGCAGCTGCTGGATTTTCCTGGTTGGGGGGGGGGGTCGATGAAGAGGTGTGCAGAGAGGGCCGTGGGATCTTAGTTTAGGAAATGAGTGAAGGCTGGAGGGGCCGAAAGATGGGGGAGCAAATGCAGAGAAACCAGAGATCTTAATGAGATCTAAATACAAGCGGGTGGGAGCAAGAGAGAGGAAGGGCTGAAAGAACTGGAGGTCATGAGCAGGCGTGGAGTACTGGAGATGGAGATTTGAGAGAGAGAGAGGAATCGTGGCAGACAGCAGGGCCAGGGCCTGGCCACAGGAGAAGCGCAGAGGTGGAGGAGGGGTGAAGTCACTGCATCATGAATGGTGAGGCTGCCTATATAATGGTCGCTCATGTCACCTAGGAGAGGAAACTGTGAGCAGGTGATGCAAGTCTTTAGTAAAGGGTGAGTGACCAGGATGTCAGGAGAGTCAAGCCAGGGGAGAAGTGGAGGGGCCTCAAGCAGCAGGAGGTTTATGCGGGAGTGGAGAAGCTGACAGCTTGTTAACAGCCGTGGGGACTGGGAGACATTCCTTCCTGAGAGGTTCCCCACCGCCTTCGGGAGGAGGTTCACACCCCTGCGCAGGAAGCAGAGGCAGGAGACGCGTGGCCCTCTCTAGTGGGGTGGCTGTGTCTCGCCGCATTTCAGCCCAGGTACTCCGCAGGGCTTCCCTGGGGGCTCGGTTGGTAAAGAATCGCCTGCAATGTGAGAGACCCCGGTTTGATCCCTGGGTTGGGAAGATCCCCTGGAGAAGGGAAAGGCTACCCACTCCAGTACTCTGGCCTGGAGAATTCCATGGACTGTATAGTCCATACAGTCGCAAAGAGTCGGACACGACTGAGTGACTTTCACATTCACTTTCCACAGGGCAGCTCCCCAGTGGTAGTCACACCCTCCTCTCCGTTCCTGGGCACAAGTTACCCCCTCTGCTTTGGGAGCAAGCTTCCTCTGGGTTTCCCCCTGCCCCGCCTGTCTCCCCCTTGCACCGTCAGCTCCGTCCCACAGGGAGCGGGAGGAGGGAGTGGGAGTCCTCCAGGGAGGAGGCCTGCGGACCCTCGGCCGCAGGTGTGGTCAGGTGTGCGCTCCCCCTCGCCCCTGGACATCACGATTGTCTGACATCTATTGCCAACATGGAGCACAAAACCTGGCCTAAGGTCAACTCTTCGTGAAGAGTTTGGGAGGAATCAGTGTCAAGTAGAGGCGGTGGCCGGGTGGCAAAGAGCAGCACAGAAGCCCAGCTGAAGATCTTGCGCCGTTTTCTTCCGCTCATTAGACCCAGTAATTCATTCAGTTCCTCAAGTGGAAAACAATTTCTCAAAAATTCAGCTATTAAATAAATCATTCACATGAATATCTTTTTTACTGGCTCCAAAGAGTGCCGGCCTATCTCTGCAGAATTGACGTGGGACCGGTGTCTAGGGTCCTGCTCCGTATTCACCAAGGCCCGCAGACCCGTCAGCGCACTCTGGGATGGCAGCAGTAACATTATTAAATAATAAGTTCCAAATCCCCTGAAAACAATTCTGTGTGATGAGCTGGACTTCTGCATGTGAGCAGGCTGCAGAGTGTAGCTCCGGGAAGCATCAAGAACACCCCTGGTGGCCTTTTTGCTGTGTAGGTTTGCGCTTTTGATTGCAGTCAGTGTGTTCTCCGGGAGCCACGAGGCTGGGCTGAAATCCACAGTTTTCTCTGCACACAAAGCCTTCTATAAATGTGAAAGTGCCCTTCTGGGATGGCCTTTTAGGCAACAGATGCTGGAAGACCAGAGGGGACATGTCAAATCCTCTCTTGTGACAATGTGCGTGTGTGTGTGTGTGTGTGTATCTGTGTTATCTTCATGCCTGTGTCTTTCCGGGTTGATGCCCTGCGTGGGTCTGTGTGTGACTGTCTACATGTGGACGTATGTGCTCTGTGCAGAGAAGGGGATGGAAGGAGCTGCAGGTGACCATGGTCCCAGACTCCATCTCCTGCCCAGAACAGTGGCCTTTTTCTTCCTGAACTCTGGATGGCCAGGTTCTTGCTGACTCTCTGTATTCCAGAAGCATCTGCCTGCCTCTCAGCAGTGGCCAGGCAAGGTAGTCAGACTGTCTGGAAAGGGCCCATGGATGTTTTAGCGGGTTTTTGCTTGGGCTGCTATCTGTCTTCCCCAGGTGGTGCTAGTGGTAAAGAGCCCTCCTGCCAATGCAGGGGACATAAGAGACGTCTGTTCAATCCCTAGGTCGAGAAGATCTCCCAGAGAAGGGCATGACAGTCCACTCTGGCATTCTTGTCTGGAGAATCCCCATGGACAGAGGAGCCTGGTGGGCTGCAGTCCACGGAGTCACAAAGAGTTGGACGTGACTGAGTGACTTAGGATGCACGCAGTCTGTCCATCTGGGCAGCAAGCCAGCCAGTCCCTGCGTTCTCGGGAGCACCTGGCTGGGCAGAGCCGGCCATGTGTGCAGAGGTGGTGGGTCCCAGGCCAACAGAGCCGAAGTCTGGGTCATTCAGGTCACCTGCAGCAGCTAACAGGCTGCAGGTCACATGCCCCAGCTGTCCTCAAGAAGGAAAATGTGATCACAATCGCATCTCTCACTTGTACTTTCACATCCAAGTCAGGTCATTCCAGACTTTCTGGTGGGGTTAATTACATTGTTGCTCCAAGGCCTGAAATCCATTGAGGCTTCAATGATAGATACGCAACAAGAAATGAAGGTTTACTCTCTAGCACAGGAAACCATAGTCAATATCTTGTAATAACCTATAATAGAAAATAATCTGAAAAATAATAACATGTATATGTTTAACTGAACCACCTTGCTCTGCACCTGAAACATTGCAAGTCAACTATACTTCAATAATACATATGTATGAAGAAAAAAATTCATAAGTTTAAAGATTAAAAAACAATAATTTCCAGCTACACTGATGGGAATAACAGTTATTTCATAAGGGCAATTGGGAAAAAACCAATTGAGTGTTTTCTAGTTTGCCAATTTAGGGGAAAAGTGATTTTTTTTCTCTAGATATTAATTTTTTAAAGTAAGGTTTAAAAATACTGTTTCTTATTTCTCATACTTCTCTTTCCTGAGTGGGTATCATTATTATGCTGGCAACAGGCCTAAGTGTGGGTGAGGGATGGTCACTGTAGCTGTCTTACCTGACTTTTTCCACAGAGAGAGGCTCCTACTGTTTCCAAGCAAGCCGCCCCAAAAGGCTTCTCCAGAGCAAGAGGAAGCCCCCTCTCTGTAGGAGAAAGCAGCTTTGTACACATTGCTGCCCACATACTACAGGCACCGGGGTACCTGCCCTACCTCCCAGGAGCGGCCACTTGAGCTGGGCAGACGAAAACTGTTAGCAGGTCAGTGGGCTAGCTCATTCCCCTGCTCTAGGCTGGGGCAGGGCTGGGGGGTGGGGGGGAGGGTGCTTGAGGGTGGTGGGAGGGGGTAGATATGGAACTTGTTGTTCTATTTATAATCCTTGGTTTATTTCATCTTTAGCTTGTCTGGGGCCTGCTTGCAGACTTCAGTCACTTCTGGCTACACCCATGGCAGGACTGATGTGTGCATTGTCTCATGCTATTAAAGAAGGGGGCAAACTGGTATGTATGTTAATGAATTAACTCCTTTTTAAACTGCTCATTTTAGATTTGACTTAAAAAAAAGAAAAAAGTCATCTTTTTTTCAAAAACATCTTTTTTCTAATAATAGATAATATTTATTCAGCATTCCCAATGCCAAATGCCTATGTACCTTATTTGAAATGGTCACTTTATTGATATTACTGCCCATTTACAAATGTGAAGACTATGGTAATTTCCTAAGGGCACTTGGCCAGTATGCTAGCCCTGCCTTATTCCAGTGGTCCAATGGGAGCTTCACAACACACATGAATGCCATTTTCATGATCTGCTCTGTAACCTTGTTTCAAATTCAAGACATGCTTGTCACCTTCTGTAAGTGCAATATATTGGTGAGGTTAGCATGATCTATTTTAGATTACACATTTTTTTCCTATATTACACTTCAAATTATCTTATAATGAAAAGGTTCTCTTTATATATATGGGTGATTCCACATTAATGAGAATACAAAAGTTCAAGTAGAAAAAATAAATTAAATTTTAGGCTTATTATTAGTTTTTAAAGGGGTTTGGCTTTCAAAAAGATTCTCTATGGATTTTCTTTAAATAGAATTCTTATAACATTCTTAAAATGTTTTGAATGATTAAATTTCAATTCAATTCATCCACCCAAATTCTAACCCCTACACAAGTACCTGTTATATTGAACTGTTACGTTGAACCATATGAAATTGCGATATTCACTCTTTTCTAATATACCAAAGTGGCAGTTTCATAGGGTTCAATCTGATTTATGCTCTTATCAAACATTTATTTTTAGTTTCAAAGGCTAGAAGTGAACCAGTTTATCCTCAATTTAAATCGATTGTTTGAGATCAATGAGCCAGACAGTGGTTCTTTCCTTAAGTGTGTATTGTGGGTAATTTTATTTCTGGAGTTGGCTTTTATTAAAGATAATCTCCTATTAATATAATTCAAGCAAGCTTCAATTCAATATCTACTATGTGAAAAGTACTTCTTTAGGCAGAACTCCTTGCCCCACACCTCATCAATGTTCTACATGAGACACTTGGAATGTCCAGATTCTGGGAAATGAGTGCAAGCATCTACATCGCCCTCTAGAGGACTCACACACACTGGCTCTGTTGGCTGAAATCTCTATATTTTAACTATGTTAACGATATATATTTCTGTCAATTCATACACCTATTATTTGGTGACAGATCAATTCAAACTGTCAGTTATGAATCTTCTCCCTTGAAAATGGTAATTCTACCATTCTTAAATGTGTTCATAACAGGACAATCTGAGCTCTATGAAATCAAACCTATTTATTGAACACCCAAAGTCTGAACAATTGCACATTTTGCTTTGTATACTCTGTGTATGCAGGAACATGACTTCCCCGAAGGAATAAGCAGGAGAAACTGATATAGTTAGGAACACAAGCCAAGGTTACTGCTGGACATAACAGCAGATCAGTGACACGGCTGGATGGCTACTGGCCAGGGCATATCCAGTTTCCTGTAATAAGAGGTGGATGAATACAGGTTAGGAATGCCATAGAGGGCTTAGGCTGAAGCCAAGAGAAGTCCATGGACCAGAGAAGTAAAGCATTGTAGCTACTATTTCACGTTTCTTCTGGAAACAATATAAATGGCTTATAAGGCTAGGATGCTGGAGTTAATATTTAATGTAAAAAGCATTACTGAAAACAATTGCACAGCTATCAGGTATAAATAATAATTTCCACCTCTGCTGGTAATTTTTCACTCGTTTAGGTTGTCACACTAGTGTACCAGCAGTTTATAGGTGCACTTAACTCTAATGGCACATTGATTAAACTATGGCAGAATTACCCATTCAATATATCTTTCCATTCTGTACTATTATGAAGTTCTAAATATTTCAAATGCAAATAGACCTCTATTAGTCAACAGTTCAGCAGTTACCTGTCTTCTTTCCTCTTTTTGGAATCATTACGAAGGCTTATAAATTTACTTTTCTGCATACTTGTACCAATAATCTTATGATAAGGAATTAACACACATACAGGCTAAGAATCTGGATTTATTTGAAATCTGATGAGAAAATGAGCCAATTAAAATGAGTATAAAAATATGGAGGAAAAAACCCTTTGACTATGATACATCACTGACTCGCTTGGTATGCCATATCTATGAAGGTTCATCCAGCACAGACAGAAATAAGCATCTGCTTTCATTTGTAGGCAGGTAAAACTTCTAGAAGTTCAGAGAGGGAGTAATAGCTCTGTGTCAGTCTGAGTGCTTCCAGAAGCAGTCACCAAGACAAGAGCAGCTCTGTAAGTTCACTTATAGAAGACTCCGTGGGAAGAGGCTATGAAAGGAGATGGGCTGGGAGCACGGGAAGGTGGGGGAGCCTGCCCCCATCCCCGAGCCAGGTCTGACACCTGTGAGGAAAGAGTAAGGACAGAAGATTGGGTGCTAAGTCACTTCAGTTGTGTCTGTCTCTTTGAAACCCCATGGACTGTAGCCCCCTCCCCAGGCTCCTCTGCCCATGGGGTTCTCCAGCAAGAATATTGGAGTGGGTTGCCATTTCCTCCTCTAGGGGATCTTCCAGACCCAGGGATCGAACCCACGTCTTTTACATCTCCTGTATTGGCAGGCATGTTCTTTATCACTAGCACCACCTGGGAAGCCTGAGGATTGGGTAGGAAGTACTTGGGAGCAATTCAAAGAAAGTCTCAGATCAAGCTGATGGGGTCCTGAAGTTGCCCTTTAGAGGAGCTCCAGGTCAGGCAGAATGGCCCACCTCTAGGAGCCCTGTTGAGCCAGGTCCTTGGAGGAGGGCAGCCCAGGAGAAGTGTGGTTTTACCAGCTGCAGTGGATTCAAAAGAGTGGCCTCAAGAGGCTGGCTGGCAACTGTGTTCCCCACAGCTGCAGCTTCTTTTGAAAGGAGATCTGAGTGGTGTACTTCCATGCCCTCCACAAGTACTGTTTCTTTTTGGTGACTATGCAATTTAACACAGAGATCTTGTTTCTTTCAGAAAAAACTCAAAAATCCCCCGATTGGACATCTTCCTCAGCTTCCTTGGGATACACTCCTGGAGGACCAGCTGTGTTCTTGTGTTTTCTTGATGAGGTACAGGTTATATTTGCTGTCGTGGTTCAGAAGGCTAAGCGCTGAAGAACTGATGCTTTTCGAACTGTGGTCCTGATGAAAACTCTTGAGAGTCCCTTGGACTGCCAGGAGATCAGATCAGTTAATCCTAAAGGAAACCAACCCTGAATACTCTTTGAAAAGACTGATGCTGAAACTGAAGCTACAATTCTTTGGCCACCTGAAGCAAAGAGCTGACTCCTTGGAAAAGACCCTGATGCTGGGAAAGTTGGAAGGCAAAAAGAGAAAGCGGGTGATAGAGGATAAGATGGTTGAATGGCATCACCAACTCAATTGACATGAATCTAAGCAAACTCCGGGAGATGGTGAAGGACAGGGGATCCTGGCATGCCGCAGTCCATGGGGTTGCAAAGAGTCAGACACGAGTTAGCAACTGAACAATAGCAAAACATGGTCCAGAGGAAAAAGACAGTCAAGTTATATAAAGCATCTGGAAGGATTTCCTGTCTCCAGAACTGCCCGAAGATCACTCTGACATTTGCCCAAGCGTTTCCTTTATTAGGGACTTCCCTGATAGCTCAGTTGGTAAAGAATCCGCCTGCAATGCAGGAGACCCTGGTTCAATTCCTGGGTCAGGAAGAACCCCTGGAGAAGGGACAGGCTACCCACTCCAGTATTCTTGAGCTTCCCTTGTGGCTCAGCTGGTAAAGAATCCACCTACAATGCAGGAGACCTGAGTTCGATCCCTGGGTTGGGAAGATCCCCTGGAGAAGGGAAAGGCTACCCACTCCAGCATTCTGGCCTAGAGAATTCCATGGACGGGATCACAAAGAGTCAGACTCGACTGAGTGACTTTCATTTTCACTTTCCTTTATTATAACTCCTTTGGATTGTGGTCCTACTGGGTCAAATCCAGGGTATAACCTACCTCCTTAAATAAATCACAATAGTTAACATTTATGCAGCATTTGCTATATGCCAGCTACTGCTCCAACCTTTACTTTTATAAACTCAGTTTATCCTCAAAATAAGTCTATGAGGCCAATATTATCATTACCTCCATTTTTAGGGATGAGGAAACTGAGGCACAGAGAGGTAGTGGAAAGTAAGTAGTGGGTACTGGATTCCCATCCAGGCAGTGGGACACCACCATATGTGTTTCTGATTGAGTGTCTGTGTCCTCCCCAAATTCAGTGTGTTGGTATTAGGAGGTATAGCCTTTGGACGTAATTAGGTTTAGATGAAGTTATAATAGTGGAATTCTCCAGGCGAGAATACTGGATTGGGTAGCCATTCCCTTTTCCAGGGGATCTTCCTGACCCAGGGATCTATATTGCTTATAAATATGATATTCCACAGCCTGAGCTAAGACACTGTTTCTACCCAGTATGCTAGGGAAAGAGACGGGTAAGACCTCAAGTGGATAGGGTGGCAGACATGTGAGAGTAGTTGGCCACAAGCTGGAGCCCAGTGACACGCTCACTGTGCAAGCCGAGCCAGCTTGGTAGCAGCGAGGGAAAGGGCCCACCTTGGTGAACTTGGGGTGCCTGGCAGCATTGCCAGGCAATGCCCAGAATCTTAGGCCAGGGGGAACACCATTCTTCCTGGTACATCGTGTACTTTTGGCCACAATCCAAGTTACTTCACGAGCTGTGTATGTTCCAGCTTCCTAGTGACAGATGTCAGAGACTATAAGCAACTGGGAAGATAGAAACTGATGACAGTCCTGATGACGGTGACAGTTCTGATAGTAGCAGCAGTGGTAACAGAAGTGAATAGTAGCAAACAACAACAATCTCATGGTAGTGGGGCTAATGATGCTTTGGTCTCATACAAAGAAGGATAGAGAAACCCACTGTGAGTGGCAGGTCAGCTGTAAAGTTTGAATCCGGAAGGAAAAATGACTATATACATGAGCACAAGATTTTGTATATTATTTCAGTGAATTGATAGATTGCTTGAAATTGATCCACAGCCTCCAGCAGGTTACAAACTGTTTTAAAGAAACTTAAGAGAGAACCTACAGAGCTCAAAACATATAATCTGTCTTTAAATAGCCCTGTGCTAAAGGGCAGAATATAACTAATTTTATAAGGAGTCCCAGGGGATTGTGGAAACCTACAACTACTGAGGCTCAGATTTTTTATCTTTGATGTTGGTCAAAGTAAAAAAGTGGGGCCACAGACACTGAGCAAATGATATAACTTCTGCAAAAGCAATTTATGGCTGATTCACCCATTATATTGATAAATTCTGGAGGAGAGAAATATGCACATAGATAGAGGGGAGGCAGTGAAGGTAATAGAGAAATATGCACATAGATAGAGGGGAGGCAGTGAAGGTAATAGCTCACAGCCCTGTCTTCCCTACTGATGTTTAGTGATAGTGCCGAGTGGGTTAGACCACACACAGCTTCCAAACCACTTCAGACTGCAACAGGAAATACATTGAAGGTAGCTCCTTTAGTCTTTTTCTTTTTTTAAAAAAGCTTTAGTCTTTAAAAATGCCTTTAATACAATTCCACCTTATAGACTATTTTTAAAAAGTGGAATTACCAGAGGATTGAGGGAGCCTTGTCATGAACAGAGAGCCAGTTTAGAAACAGGAAACAAGGTGGAAATGAATGGGTACCTCTCTGCATGGAGACATGTTAACAACCACGTTCCTGCGAAGATGCTGCTTGGATCATTTTATAAATGATCTGGACAAGGGCACAGAATAACATTTGAATTTGCTGATGATCCTGACTTTTGGTTGATAAGGATAGATTTCAGAAGATACTTTAAGCTCATGTCAAATAGACAAAAACACTGGTACATGTGATTGTGTGAAACTGCAAGTAATAAATGTACTTAGAGGGAAAAAAAAAAAAGTATCACAGACTTCCAGGCATATGAGAGCTGAGAGATCAGTTACAACCCGCAAGAGTTTCCTGGGATTAGATGATAGAATCCACTCATAGGAAAACTATCTCAGGGTCAGCCAGTCCGACCTGTCATTTGAAGCCACACCTGGCCTTCCATAGCATCCTGACCACATGAACTCTGACTCCTTGCTCTCACAGTGAGGAACTCCTCATGCTCAGAGAAAACTCTGTCTTCATTGAGACAATTCAGAAAGAAAGTTCTCTTTCGTGTTGAGGCAACACCAGCCGTTTCCTCAGGCAGCTCAGTATAATAGAGCCCGGTTCTGATTCCTCTCCCACATAAACACCAGGCAAATTTGAAGAACTGTGTCCTCAGCCTTGTTTTGTTTTTTTTAAAAAAAACAAAAACAGGTTAAGCATCTGATACATTCTCAATGTTCTGCTCAGAACAAGTCTAAATGTCCTAACTATTGAAACTGCTTTCCACTGGTGACACAGTTTTACTTTGCTTCTGTCCCAGGTGCCCAGGACTGAATTCAGTGTTTCAGGCGGGAAGTGACAAGTGCTCTATGAAAGGGACCTTGTTCTGGGGAAGCCTTCCTCATGCCACTGCCCCCTCCCCCATTTTTTTAATAATGGCTTTGCATGTGTGCATACATGCTGTCACTTTGGTCGTGTCCCACTCTCTGTGACCCCGTGGACTGCAGCCCACCAGGTTCCTCTGTCCATGAGATTCTCCAGGCAAGAATACTGGAGTGGGTTGCCATGCCCTCCTCCAGGGGATCCTCCCGACCCAAGAATCAAACCTGAGCCTCTTATGTCTCTTACATCGGCAGGAGGGTTGTTTTTTTTAACTACTAGCGCCACCTGGGAAGCCCAATAACACCTTTATTAAGGTATAATTTATATATCACAAAATTTATGCTTTTAAAGTGTAAAATTCAGTATTTTTTTGTGGTTTTTATTATGTCTACAGAGTTATGCAGTCGCTATTGTTCAGTCGCTAAGTCATGTCTGACTCTTTGTGACCCCATGAACTGCAGCATACCAGGCTTCCCTGTCCTTCACTATCCCCCAGAGCTTGCTCAAACTCATGTCCATTGAGTCAGTGATGCCATCCAACCATCCCATCCTCTGTCGCCCCCTTCTCCTCCTGCCTTCAACCTTTCCCACATCAGGGTCTTTTCCAATGAGTCAGCTCTTTGCATCAGGTGGCCAAAGTATTAGAGTTTCAGCTTCAGCATCAATCCTTCCAATGAATATTCAGGGTTGATTTCCTTTAGGATCGACTCCTTGATCTCCCTGCAGTCCAAAGGACTCTCAAGAGTCTTCTCCCACTTCCATACCTATCAGCAGTCTCTGCTTATTTCCCACCTTCTGGCAACCACTGATCTGTTTCCTGTATATACTTGTCTCTTCTGGACATTTCACATAAATGGGCCGATGGGTGTGAAATCACTTTGATTTGCTTTACCCTAGTGACTAATGATGTTGAACAAGATGTGACATTTTGTGACTGGCTTATTTGACTTAGTGTTTTACTTTCACGTTTATATTTTCAAGCTTCATCCGTGTTGTAACCTGTATCAGTACTTCATTGCTTTCTATTGCTGAATAATATTCCATTGTATGGATACATCACATTTTCTTTATCCATTCATCAGGTGATGGATTTTGTGTTCTTTTTAACTTGGGGATATAATGAATAATGTTTTCATGAATATAAAAATAAAAGACATACAAGTGTTTGTGCATGTGTTTTAATTCTCTTTGGTGTATACTTAGGAGTGGAATTGCCGGGTCATACAGTAATTCCATGGTTAACCTTCTGCAGAGCTGACAGAATATTTTCCACAGTGGCTGCACCATTTTATAATTCTACCAGTAAAATATGAAGGTTCCAATTCCTCCACATCCTTTCCAACACTTGTTGTTATCTCTTTGATAACAGCCATCATAGTGGGTACAAAATCACTTTGACTTGCCTTGCCCTAGTGACTACTGATGTCGAATATCTTTACACATGCTCATTTTCCATTTGCATATCTTTCTTAAAAAGTGTCTATTTAAGTTTTTTTTAAAAATTGAGTTGTCTTTTTATATTGAGTTGTTAGAGCTTTTCTAAATTCTGGATATTAGATCAGTATCAGGTATATGATTTGAAAATATTTTCTCCCATTCTGTGGACTTAGTGTTTAACTTTGATGAAGGCCAATGTATCTAATTTTCTTTTGTCACTTGTGTTTTTGTTGTCATACTTAAGAAACCGTTGCCTAACTCAAGGTTATGGACTTTACCTCTATGTTTTCTTCTAAGAGTTTCATAGTCTTACCTCTTACATTTGATCTTTAACCATTCTGAGTTTAAATTTTTTAATATGATTGAGGTATGGGTCTAACTTCATTCTTCTGCATGTAGACACTTTGTCTTAGCATGATTTGTTGAAAACACAATCCTTGAATTATCTTGGCCCCCTTGTGGCAAATCAGTCGACCATAATGGGGGACACATTTCTAGTAATGATATTGGCCATTTTCTCTTCATACTATTGACTCAGACTGAGTTTATCATACACAGACTCCTGTAAGTGCTTCATAGGTGTTGCTCTTAAGCCAAACTTCCGCCATCCTTCTCTTGTGCAGATGGAAATGGGGGCCCAGATAAGAGACTTCATCTTTATCGCTCTTAAATGTCACCTTGTCAGTTCAGCTGGTCATTCCACTAAGCTGACAGCTTTGGGATATGGAGCCTGAAGTCCCTCCCAGGTTTATATCATCTATACCATCAGTTATTCAGCTCTGTCATGGAATATTTAATAAAGTTCTTATCAGGCAACTGGTCTATGCTGGCGAAGAAGACAAGAACCCACCCTCATGGAAGAGGCACAGAGAAGGCAGATAATACAGAAGTGAGCTAACAAACAAGATAATGTCAAATAGTGAGCTTCTTCAGTAATGGATCATTTAGGGAGGATGCATGCATGAGCGCTCAGTCCTGTCCGACTCTTTGCGAACCCATGGACTATAGCCCTCCAGCCTCCTCTCTCCATGGGGTTCTACAAGAAGAATACTGGAGTGGGTTGACACTTCCTACTCCAGGGGATCTTCCTGACCCAGGGGTTGAATCTGTGTCTCCTGCATTGGCAGGTGGATTCTTAACCAATTTCACCACCTGGGAAGCCTGGATCATTTAGGGAAATCTCTTTCATTTACAATTGCTTTGCATTACAATTATGTGTCCACTATCATCTTAGAAGCCAATTATGTCTAAATGCCATTGCTCAAGGTTCATTTCAGAAAGCCGTATACTTTGAGAAGGGCCTTCCTTTTATCTGATGCAGACATGAAGGAGAACTCACACTCTCTGGTGCCACTCAGAGGGGCACATGGTAGGGATGGCTGGGCCACGAGACTCACCCGGCAGAGTCGGGCTTCAGATTTTAGAAGAATACTCTGCAATCCTAAATTGACTCCTGCAACCCGTTATTATTAGAGAAGGCCTGATAAACTCCACCGCCACTTTTTCCTGGATAAATAATTTCTGTCTGGAGTTTTGGTCCAAATTGTTTCACTGGCAGCCACAACAGCACGTGCATGTCCTTCCTCTCTGTCAAAAAAGTCACTTTGTGGGAAGTCTGTAGTCAATAGAGAATGATGTTTGACTTCAGAGTCCTACTGCAGCTGATGCAAATGAGAGGCACTGGGGGGAAAACCTTTTCCTAAACCTCCATCCCCTCTGAGATGAAAGTCTATCAACCCTAAAGGAAAGCAACTTTGTTGCTAGAGCTGAAAATAATGCCTGACAAATCCATCAAATCGTGGTTGAACAAAGGAGGGAATCAAGGAAAATTTCTGCACAGTTCAAACGTTTGGCCTCTTCTGTAGGTTCTTGTTCATGGGATATTTTTAAAAATTAATTTTTATTGGAGTGTAGTTGATTTACAATGTTGTACTGTCTATACCTTAAGGTGAATCAGTTATGCATACATTTACATATATGTAAAATCTATCTATCTATATATATAGAATCTAAAAAAGTAGAGATATATGTGTATATATATATAGGTTATGCTAGTGGTAAAGAATCCACCTGTCAATGCAGGAGACATAAGGGACATGGGTTCCATCCCTGAGTTGGGAAGATGCCCTGGAGGAGGGCATGCTAACCCACTCCAGTATTCCTGCCTGGAGAACCCCATGGACAGAGGAGCCTGCTGGGCTACAGCCTAGGGTTGAAAAGAGTGGGATGTGACAGAAGCGACTTAGCATGCACGCATATATTTCCCATATAGGTCTTTACAGAATATTGAGTAGAGTTCCCTGTGCTATACAGTAGGATTTTTAAAAACCTTATTTTGTATTGGGGTACAGCCAGTTAACAAAGCTGTGACAGTTTCAGGTGAATAGTGAAGAGATTCCGCCATACATGTACATAAATCCACTCTCCCCCCAAACTCTCCTCAGTAGGTTCTTATTAATTATCTATTATATATATATATATATATATATAATGGTGTGTATATGTCAATCCCAATCTCCCAGTTTATCCTTCCCTCACCCTTTCCCTCTTGTTTTCTTTTTTTTTTAATTTATTTATTTTTTTATTAGTTGGAGGCTAATTACTTTACAATATTGTAGTGGGTTTTGTCATACATTGACATGAATCAGCCATGGTCCCCCTTGTTTTCTATATCTGTGACTCTATTTCTACTTTGTAAATAAGTTCATTTGCATCATTTTTTAAGATTCCACATGTAAGTGATACCATATATTTGTCTTTCTCTGTCTGACTTACTTCACTCAATATAACAATCTTTAGGTCCATCTATGTAGTGGCAAATAGCATTATTCTGTTCTTTTTCATGGCTGAGTAGTGTTCCATTGTGTATAGGCACCACATCTTTATCCATTCCTCTGCTGATGAGCATTTAGGTTGCTTCCATGTCCTGGCTATTGTGAATAGTGCTGCAATAAACACTGGAGTGCATATATCTTTTTAAATTATGGTTTTCTCTGGATATATGCCCAGAAATGAGATTACTGGATCATATGGTATCTCTATGTTTAGTTTTTTAAGGAACTTCCACACTGTTTTCCATAGAGACTGTACCAATTTACATTCCTACCAACAGTGTAGGAAGGTTCCCGTGAGACTGTTTGAAAGTTCACTATCAAGCTTTTTTTTTTCCCCCCAGTTTCATTTTTAAATTTCTTCTTGATTAATGGACCATTGACTACTCCCAAGGGGCTAAGAGGGTATTAGTGATTGTCTGGGAGCTCTTGGTATCTTTAGACAATCTCTTTCCATGAAATTATTGGATGCTGTTAATGATCTCCTCTGGTCTCCTCTGGGTACCTTTGATCTTTTTCTTCCTGGCTTCACATATTTACATCAGCAGTTTTCTGCAAGAATGGAGGGCTCTAGAGCTGTGTTCTCTTATCAACCACTGGTTTCCATTTGATGGATGTCGCCTCATAAAGCACAATTGTGAATAACATACAGTTCCCATTCGCGGTCACATAAAGGGGATGGTGACAGGAGGCTGAGAGGGCTGGGTCTGTGATATTTCAGTAAGTATATATTTTAACACAAAACCTCTCTATTACCACTGATTTTTCTTTTCTGCCATTTTGCCTCCATGCACACAAGGAGCAGTCAGATTTAATATTCATCAATTCAGCAGACTCCATGGAAACAATAGTGATTTGTAAGATGAAAAAGAATTACGGATGCATGCTGATCATATTTCTTGGCTGCAAAGCCCCAAATTCTGACTCATCAAATTAAATTACTCATTAAAATACAGGCCAAAAAAGTATACCCTGCATTCAGGTACTCTTGACTATCAGATAAAACAAAGAATGAGATAATATCATGAAAGAATAATTCACTCCCCTGCTCTCTTGGGCAGAAGTGCAGCACATATTTCTGGGATCACTATTAATTTATGAAGGCCACACAAGATGTGAATTAAATTGCCCCTGTCCTTTGTTTTCAATAATGTCTAAGGTGCATATTGTTATACTCCTCAAAGTGGACATTTTATTCTTTTTCTCATGAGAGGGGCACTGAGATCCCGTTGGGGCTTCAGAATGGGCTCCTGAGGGCACAGCATTTGGGGACAACATCCCCAGGCAATAACTCACTTAGGGTGGTAACTCTGGTGTTTGAGTTAGAGTGGTGTGCCCCTTGGCCCTCTATTCTGTGCCTTCAGGCTTCTGTTTTGGGGGATGCAGGGTGACAGGGGAGTATGAGGCCCAGGGAAGGGGTGAGGGCAGAGGTTCCAGAGAGGTTCCACCTTCCAGAGAGGTTCCCCACTTTCCAGTGGCAGAAGACTCTCACCTTATAAAGCTGGTCTACAGAAACTATAAAACTCTTAGAGGAAAACACAGGCAGAACACTCTCTGACATAAATCGCAGTAAGATCCTCTATGACCCACCTCCCATAGTAGTGGAAATAAAAACAAAAATAGACAAATGGGACCTAATTAAACTTAAAAGCTTTTTCACAACAAAGGAAACTAAAAGCAAGGTGAAAAGGCAGCCTTCAGATTGGGAGAAAATAATAGCAAATGACACAACTGACAAAGAATTAATCTCCAAAATACACAAGCAGCTCATGCAGCTCAATACCAGAAAAATAAACAACCCAATTAAAAACTGGGCCAAAGAACTAAACACATTTTTCCAAAGAAGACATACAGATGGCTAACAAACACATGAAAAGATGATCAACGTCACTCCTTATCGGAGAAATGCAAATCAAAACCACAATGAGGTACCATCTCATGCCGGTCAGAAAGGCTGCCATCAAAAAGTCTACAGAAAATAAATGCTGGAGAGGGTGTGGAGAAAAGGGAACCCTCTTACACTGTTGGTGGGAGTGCAAACTAGTACAGCCGCTATGGAGAACAGTGTGGAGATTCCTCAAAAAACTGGAAATAGAACTGCCATATGACCCAGCAATCCCACTGCTGGGCATATACACTGAGGAAACCAGATCTGAAAGAGACACATGTACCCCAATGTTTATCACAGCACCGTTTACAATAGCTAGGACATGGAAGCAACCTAGATGTCCGTCGGCAAATGAATGGATAAGGAAGTTGTGGTACATATACACAATGGAATATTACTCAGCTATAAAAAAGAACACATTTGAGTCAGCTCTAATGAGGTGGATGAAACTGGAGCCTATTATACAGAGTGAAATAAGTCAGAAGGAGAAACACCAATACAGTATATTAACGCATATATATGGGATTTAGACAGATGGTAATGATGATCCTATATATGAGACAGCAAAAGAGACACAGATGTAAAGAACAGACTTTTGAACTCTGTGAGAGAAGGCAAGAGAGGGATGATTTGAGAGAATAGCACTGACACATGTATATTACCATATGTAAAACAGATGACCAATGCAAGTGCAAGCTCAAAACTGATGCTCTGGGACAACTTGGAAGGATGGGGTGGGGAGGGAGGGGGGAGGGGGTTTCAGGATAGGGGGACACATGTACACCCATGACTGATTCACATCAATGTATGGCAAAAACCACCACAGTGCTGTAAAGTAATTAGCCTCCAATTAAAATAAATAAATTAATTTTAAAAAGAAAAAAGAAAAAAAATAAAATCGGTCTAATTCTGTATCCCCCTTACCCTACACACATTAGACCTCCTTGTCCAGATGTCTAGCTCCATCCCAAACTAATTAAATCAGAATCTCTAGGGTGGGCCTGGGGCACTGATAGTTTTAAAACTTCCTAGGAGACTCTGATGAATGGCCTATGTTAAGATTTGCTGAGTCTGATTCTGAGGTTAACAGGTGAGGAATCCCTCACAAGGGGCTGGGGACTTCTACCAGCTCCTTTCAAAGGACTTTCTTGATATCACTTAATTTCTTTCCTCTTTAATTACATATACCAGGAATAGAGTATTAAACCAAATTTCATACATATTAGTATTAATGGGAGTTTAAGGCTTCCCAGGTGGTGCTAGTGGTAAAGAAGCCAGCTGCAAATGCAGGAGACTGAGAGACTTAGGTTTGATCCCTAAGTTGGGAAGATCTCCTAAAGGAGGGCATGGCAACCCACTCCAGTATTCTTGCCTGGAGAATCCCATGGACAGAGGAGCCTGCTGGGCTACAGTCCACAGGGTCACAAAGAGTCAGACACAACTGAAGCGACTTGGCATGCATGCATGAACTCCAAAGGACTTGGTGTTTGTAGATCAGAAAACAGGACTGTCTCCAACGCTTAACAGGACCCATCTCCTTCTGCCCGTTCTGCTTTCTAAAATACTTCTTTCCCTTGACAGGGTCAAAGGAAATCAGATCACTTAAGAAGTCAGTGACTCACAGAAAACATCTTAGTGCATCTGAGACCCTCTAGCCTTGGCTCACTCAAAGACATCTTAGCCTTCCAGCTCTGGAGCCAGAGTAATCAAGAAGACCTTGAGCATCCTTAAACACTGCAGCTGATCCTGATTACTCAGAGGAAACTAACTACATCAGGACTTGATCCACAGGAGTTTTAGAATAGACACCTAACTACACGTCCAGAAAACTCATTCATTTTGAGTCACTTAGTCTCTTTATGTTCAGTGTGTTAGTCACTCAGTCGTGTCCAACACTCTGCGTGGACTGTGGCCCACCAGACTCCTCTGTCCATGGGATTTTCCAGGCAATAATACTGGAGTGAGTTGCTATTTCCTCCTCCCAGAGATCTCCCCAACCCAGGGATCGGACCTGAGTCTCCCACATTGCAGGCAGATTCTTTACTGTCTGAGCCCCCAGGGCAGCCCTGTTTTTGTTCATAACTTAACAATTTTAAGCAAAAGAGCTACATTTTGGGTCCTGGTCTCTGTTCTGTATCCTTAAGATTGCACATTTATTCCTAAAATCTGGAAACAAGAACTCAAGAGTCTATTCAAAGTGGGATTACAATATTCATCAGCTTAATCTACTGAGGGAGCTTTATATTAAATTCTACATGGTAGGCATGTGCTGTCAAGAACAATATCTAAGAGCCAGATCAGCAAGATTTGTTACTGCTGTTATTCACTGTCAGCTTCTTCTGCTAGTTTGGTTTATCTGCCTCAGGGAAAACTAAGAAAAGCCAATTAAAACACTGCTTAAACTTTATCACACTTCCATTTGTAAGTTGCAAAGGCATTCCATACTCTTTAAACAGCTCTAGTAGTTAAAGCTTCTCTGAATACTTTGAGGTAATGTAAAAGCCCCCTTGGTAGGAAAAAGTTTAAGTAGAAAACATGTATCTGAAATATCTTAAGTCCTACCACAGTCCAATTCTCACCTTCAAGTGAAAAGTGGAAGTGTTTGCTACTCAATCTTGTCCGACTCTTTGCAACCTCACAAACTGTAGCCTGTCCATGGAGTTCTCCAGGCAAGAATACTAGAGTGGATTGACATGCCCTCCTCCAGGGGGTCTTCCCGACCCAGGAATCAAACCTGGATCTCCTGCATTGCAGGCAGATTCTTCACTGTCTGAGACATCAGGGAAGAAAAGAACAGAGCTAACCTTGCACATAAATGTTGAAGTGCGCACAGGTGAATTTTTCTAGGATGACACTTCAGAGCATCCACAAAGTTGCCATCCCCTAGAGATTTTTCATTCACTTATTAAACTCAGTTTTGTCCATAATGTTCTCAATGGAGTTCACTTTACCTGGAGTACACAACCCCTCAGCTTGGCTAATCCATATCCTACCTGCTCTTTAAGTTTTCTCAAATTCCATGTTCTCCAGAAAGTGAAAACTAATTTCCCCAGCTAACATCAATTACCCTCTATATTATGTCCCCCAACACTTTGAAATTCTATTATATCATTGTGGTAGTTGGCATCATTCTTCCCAGTCCCTCACTTTCCCCTGAATCCATGCCCTTTTTGAACTGACATTTTTCTATTCTCTAGAGCAGAGGTCCCCAACCTTTTTGGCACCAGGGACAAGTTTCGTGGAAGACCATTTTTCCATGGACCAAGGGGGTGGGGATGGTTTGGGGATGATTCAAGTGCATTACATTTATTGTGCACTTTATTTCTATTATTATTACATCAGCTCCCCCTCAGATCATCAGGCATTAGTTCCTGAAGCATGGGGACTCCTGTTCTAGAGGCTGAGCATTCTTCCTCACCCCATTGTTTTGGGTGTGCCAGTTCTGACCTTAGGCTTCAAGGGGGGGCGGGCATTGCAGGTTTCTGTTCTCCCCTGTGGCCATTTCGCCATCGCTGTGAGAAAAACATGCTCTGGCTAGCTTGCTGGTCCAAAGAGGAGGAGAGTCACATGGATCAAACCTGAACCCAACCTGCAGTTTGATACCCAGCCCTAACAAATCCAGTCTAGATCAATTGACCCCCGACCAGCCTATATGAGTGAGTGAGGATATATAAATGTGGGTTGGTTTGCTCTTTCATATTTTTGTGCCAAAAGCTAATGGATATAATTTTTGTACAGTATTGTATTTTAGCTTTTCATATACACAGGTCTGTTCCTTCCAGTAGGCAGAAGCCACACTCTTCATCTTTGTATTCTTTAGCGACTTAGTTTCTTTCACTGAGTGGGCATTCTATATATTGCCATTGGTTTCAATCAGATAATAAAAGACTTTTTTAAGGTTTAAAATCAACAGAGGGAGCTCTTGGCTAGTGATGTCTTGATTATCATCAAAGACTACCTCGTGTGCTCTGCATGGCGGTACCAAAACAATTTGACAAGCTTCCATGGAATGGTTCCAGGAAAGATCAAAGTAACAATAACTACTGATTAGTACACAAATAACTCCTAGTTGCTAGGCCAATAATGGCAGGGTTACTCTTTTCACAATGTGACATAGGTCAATTATCACAACGCTTTAAGGAGATGGGACAAAGGAACCATGACTTGTCTTGTAAATAGCAGATTTGGGGGTCTTTAACATGTGCTCAAAGAGGTTTCCAGTTTCCACAAACCTTTGAGGCTTTTTTCTTCCTTTTCACCAAGCATTTTGGCTAGTTCATGGCTGTTTAACTCAAAAGAGGTTTGTTTACCACTTTGTTTTTAGGAGCTACATTAGGAGCCGAGGGCAGGGAGAAAGCAGGTCACTGACAGAAGTATTGATAGGTTACTGAGTACATGAGCAATGAGCCAACTCCAGTCAGAGAATTGGGTCTGCCTTCCGGCCTAGAGTGGCTTCCATAGAACAGATTGTTTCAGGAAATCTCTTAGTTTACATGACACAGAAGGAACCACTACTGATGGGATGCGATCATTGGTCTCATATTCTATACATGCTGTCTCCTTTCATCCTCACAGTAATATCATGGGAAAAGGGAAGAGCTTTAAAGATGCTCATTCATCCGAGACTGCATGTGTATTCAGAGAAGGCAATGGCACCCCACTCCAATACTGTTGCCTGGAAAATCCCATGGACGGAGGAGCCTGGTAGGTTGCAGTCCATGGGGTTGCTAAGAGTCAGACATGACTGAGCAACTTCACTTTCACTTTTCACTTTCATACATTGGAGAAGGAAATGGCAACCCACTCCAGTGTTCTTGCCTGGAGAATCCCAGGGATGGGGGAGCCTGGTGGGCTGCCATCTATGGGGTCGCACAGAGTCAGACACGACTGAAGCAGCTTAGCAGCAGCAGCATAGGTATTAACTGGTAAAGCTCAGGTTTACTTTCAAGTCTGTCTGTCTGCCACTCAAACTCAAGCTCTTCCTAGGACACCCGTGTCCTCTGTTGGTGATCCCTGGTGCCTTCTTCCATCAGCAGATGTGACTTCCTTGGGTATCAGCCTCAGTCCAGGTTGCATCTGGGGTTGTCGAGCCCCCTTCAAGGAGATGTATATTTCTATGTCCCACATCCACTGGAAGTCAGTCCTAAGGCTTTCAGCCCCAGACACCAAGCCACTTCTATTTTCTGTCCTTTTTCCTTCCTTCTCTCAAAGTTTCAGTCAAGGTCACACAGGTTATGAGAGAACTCCTGAACTTTCTTTTTATACATATTTGTACATGAAAGCGAAAATTGAAAGCGAAAGCTGCTCAATCGTGTCCGACTCTTTGCAACCCCCTGGACTATACAGTCTATGGAATTCTCCAGGCCAGAATACTGGAGTGGGTAGCCTTTCCCTTTTCCAGGGGCATCTTCCCAGCCCAGGGATCGAACCCAGGTCTCTTGCACTGCAGTCAAATTCTTTACAAGCTGAGCCACAAGGAAGCTCAAGAATACTACAGTGGGTAGCCTATCCCATCTCCAGCAGATCTTCCAGACCCAGGAATGGAACCGGGATCTCCTACATTGCAGGCAGATTCTGTACCAACTGAGCTATCAGGAAGTGCTAAAGTATGAAGTGAATTTTCAAGACTAGTTAATAGAGTAGTCTCTGCGTTGTGGCCACAAGAACTTCCTATATAAATTTCCTCCTGTATTATTCCACAATGTTCAATGTTAGTAACTCAGCATGGAGAAGCCTAAGTATCTGGGAAGGAAAGGAGTCGTTCTCCTGCCGCCTGTGGTCTTTTCCTTTCAACCATACCTAGCAGCAGCAGTTAGTTGCTCAGTTATGTCCAACTCTTTGTGACCCAATGGGCTGAAGCCCACCAGGCTCCGCTGTCCATGGAATTCTCCAGGCAAGACCACTGGAGTGGGTTGCCATTACCTTCTCCAGGGGATCTTCCTGACCCAGGGATTGAACCCAGGTTTCCTGCATTGCAGGTAGATTTTTTGCTGTCTGAGCCACCAGTGGCCAAAGCCATAAGGGAAGCAGGAACCCAGCAGAAAGTTCATCTCATTTCCCTCAGTGGTAATGTAGGAAATAGAAGGACAGTGCCCATCAGCCCCACTTTCTCATCCAGAAGGGAAAACTTAAAAGCTGGTGAGAAAGCCCTGCAATTAACCATTCAAAGGTAAACCAGCTATTGCCCTTTGGTGAATCTCATCAATCTCAGTCAACCAGCTCACCATCAAGGGAGTTAGTGAAGTCATCAGTCCACCAACCAGGCAATCAGAAGCTCCTGGGCCAGGCAGAGAGGTCAGGCATTTACAACACAAAGGTTGACATTAGATGCCACCTCATCTTCTAGGCTCTGCCAGGGCATCTTTCACAAAGTACATACACTGCCCCACTTGTGTCACTTTTCAAATTTGATTTTGGATTCAGTTGCTCTCACCTTCTTCTCAACTATAAGCTCTGTGAGGGACAAAGCATTTTGTCTTTTGCTCCTATTCTACTGGACATGGAACAATAGACTGGTTCCAAATCAGGAAACGAGTACATCAAGGCTGTATATTGTCACCCTGCTTATTTAACTTATATGCAGAGTACATCATGCAAAATACCAGGCTGGATGAAGCACAAGCTGGAATCAGGATTGCCAGGAGAAATACCAATAACCTCAGATATGCGGATGACACCACCCTTATGGCAGAAAGCAAAGAAGAACTAAAGCGCCTCTTGATGAAAGTGAAAGAGGAGAAAGAAAAAGCTGGCTTAAAACTCAACATTCAGAAAACTAAGATCATGGCATCTGGTCCCATCACTTCATGGCAAATAGATGGGGAAACAATGGAAACAGTGACAGACTTAATTTTCTTGGGCTCCAAAATCACTGAAGATGGTGATTGCAGCCATGAAATTAAAAGATGCTTGCTTCTTGGAAGAAAAGCTATGACCAACCTAGATAGCATATTAAAAAGCAGAGACATTACTTTGCCAACAAAGGTCTGTCTAGTCAAAGCTATGGTTTTACCAGTAGTCATGTATGAATGTGAGAGTTGAACTATAAAGAAAGCTGAGCGCTGAAGAATTGATGCTTTTGAACTGTGGTGTTGGAGAAGATTCTGGAGAGTCCCTTGGACTGCAGGGAGATCAAATCAGTCCATCCTAAAGGAAATCAGTCCTGAATATTCACTGGAAGGACTGATGCTGCAGCTGAAACTCCAATACTTTGGCCACCTCATGCGAAGAACTGACTCATTTGAAAAGACCCTGATGCTGGGAAAGATTGAAGGCAGGAGAAGGGGATGACAGAGGATGAGATGGTTGGATGACATCACTGACATGATGGACATGAGTTTGATTAAGCTCTGGGAGTTGGTGATGGACAGGGAAGACTGGCGTGCTGCAGTCCGTGGGGTTACACAGTGTCAGACATGACTAAGTGATTGAACTGAACTGAACTGAACACAGAGTCTGGCCTGTAGGTATTGCTTGAACAGAGATTTGCAAATTAAATGTTAAATTTTGAGAAAGCTAAATTTACTTTAGAATGATGTAACTTTAAGGAAATAGAAAGAGGAAGAAACTTGAGGTTCCTTAATATAAAAAGGAAGGATATATGCAAATGTTGCAGTCTGAATATCTTAGATGGGCTAAATAAAAGTGGGGAGTTAGGGAAGAATGGAAGGTTCAATAGCAGAGGATAGAACAGCTCAAGGATACTTAGTATTAGAAGTTGCACTGGGGTTTGTCTGTTAAATTAAAATATATTGATATTTACAGTGTTCACAATTCTCTGTGATGTACCTAAAGGGATTCTGAGAACTTTTTAAAAGGCACACTATAATGAGAGAAATACATGTCATTTTTGGCAAAAATTAGGAGAACTTGTTCAGAGCTGCATAAAACACTTTAATATTCATTTTCACCAGGTATACAATGATTTATTATGTTTTTGTAACCAAACTGGCTAAGCAGCTTTTGAACACTAAGAGGTGCATTGCATCATTCGTGACTTGTAGTTTCTAAAATAATAACCATAGCTTATTATTTAACATTTATAGTCCTGCAGAAAAACTCTTAACATGCTTGCCTGATCAGTTAATCGAAGAAACTTATTAAAGAAGAAAATGATAAAAAACTCTATAGGAGTATAGAGTTAGTCACTCAGTCGTGTCCAACTCTTTGTGATCCCATGGACTGCAGCCTCCCAGGCTCCTCTGTTCATGGAATTCTCCAGGCAAGAATACTGGAGTGGATTGCTCCTTATAAATTCTATTTTTAATTCAAAGTCACGATCTTTGAGTAGAGGTTTATGTATTAAGAATATAGACTCTGGAGCAAGAGTGCTTGGTTATGTCATTATTAGATGTGTGATCTCTAGCAGTTACTGTCTCTCCATCTCTGTTTCCTCATCTGTAAAATCGGAATGAAAAGCTATCTACCTCATGGGGTTGTTGTGAGGATTAACTAATGAATACAAACAAATTAGTTAGGTAGGACCATTCCTGGCACATGGGAACTGTGTTAATTAACCTTTAATAAGTGTTAATTATTGTTGCATAAACTATGCATTGTATAAAATAATCAGTTATGATTGAAAGTGAAACAAGAATTTAAAGACATTTACCAAGCAAAATAAATGCCTAACTCAAAGATTTTTCCAGTCTGTTATAATGTTTTGTAGCATGTAGCATGTTATTAATTGTTAAAGCAACTTACCTTCTTCAAAGCAATTAACTTAGTTTTTAATAGAAATGACCTGTTACTACACTCCTTCACTTGTATACACATCTTCTAGCAATTGGTCTGAGAATATATTTGCTATTATACAGGGGGAGTTCTTTCTGTCTGTATTCCAAAGCACCTTGTCCCACTTTATCAAAAAAAGGCAACTTTTCATCTATCTGTAAATTACTCTCCCCTGGTAGCTCAACTGGTAAAGATCCACCTGCAATGCAGGGGACCCTGGTTTGATTCCTGGGTTGAAAAGTTTTCCTGGAGAAGCAATAGGCAACACACTCCCGTATTCTGGCCTGGAGAATCCCCATGGACAGAGGAGCCTGGCGGGCTACAGTCCATAGGGTCGCAAATGTTTGGACACGACTGAGTGACTAAGCACAGCACAGCACATAAATTATTCTAGTGTAGTAAGATCTCCAGGGTGGCAACCGGAGTCAATTAGAAAAATTAGTGTTGGTGTCAGAAAAAATGAATGACTCTGAGTATTGGATTTTAAAAGTTCTTTTGCAATTTAAGTGGTTTCCAATTCTTTGGTTTCAAGAGAACTGAAGGAGAATTTAATCAAGTCAGATCATTAAAAAGTTTTTGATGATTCAGTCCTGTGATATTTGGCATTTATCTCTCTTGAAAGCAATTTCATTAACTGAGTGACTCTGATATAATGGGCTTCCCAGGTGGCTCAGTGGTAAAGAATCCGTCTGCCAATGCAGGAGACACAGGTTTGATTCCTGGGTCAGGAAGATCTCCTGGAGGAGGGCACGGCAACCCACTCCAGTATTCTTGCCTGGAAAATCCCATGGACAGAGGAGCCTGGTGGGCTACAGTCCATGGGGTCACAAAGAATTGGACATAACTGTGACTGAGCATGCGCGCACAATATAATGAAACTCTTTCTCTTCCTATTTACCTGTCTATGTGCACAAGGTTTTTTTCAGTGCTCACATTAAAAATGAAAAATGGGAATAAAAATGCTGCTGAATAGTGTCTCATTCTCATAATATATAATATTTTCCACAGACAGATAATTAACTTAAAAATCCTGTATCTCATTAGAGATGTGGTTTTAATAAAACCGTACTTTATATTCACTTGTTTATCAAAATTTTAGTGTGTTGTGTTGGTCAAATGAGTACTACTAATAATTTTAAATATAGCTTACACCAGAAAAAATGTTAAGTACTCAGAAACATATGGTCACAGGAAATGCAAAATATTTTAATTTAAATTTATAAATATGTTTTTCTTGCAGAGAAGTATGGTGGGATGACCAATAAAAATCTTTAAAGCATAAATATATTAGGATAAAGTTCTGTGCACAAAGTGGAATGGATACTGAACTAAAAGGAAAAGGAACAAGTAGAATTTATGCCAGTTAAAAGTTTGTGTATTATAAAAAATGGATGATGGTAGGTATTAAATCTCTATGGTATTTAGATTCCATTGGATACTTTAGAAGTGATGCTACAGCTTTTTTGATCAAAATATCAATATTATTATTTAAATTACTATTAAATTACTACTTAAACCTACAATGTAAAATTTAAGATGTCAACTTTAAAATGTGTGAGGGAGTGCATGGTTTTCAAAATTCTCTGAATTTTGCTCAGAAATCATGAACAAAAAGTCTTCAATACCCTCATCTAGAGAGTAGCCTGGCAGTTTTGAGTTTAAGCCTCAAATGAAAAACACTGGTTAGTCCAGTGCTGTGATAAGTCACTTCAGTCATGTACGACTCTTTGTGACCCCATGGGCTATAGCCTGCTCCTCTGTCCATGGAATTCTCTAGGCAAGAATACTAGAGCGTGTTGCCATTTCCTTCTCCAGGGCATCTTACCAACCCAGGGATCGAACCCGTGTCTCTTATGTCTCCTGTACTGGGCACTGGTAGGCAGGTTCTTTACCACAAGAGCCTCCAGGAAGTCAGTTAACAGATATTCTAATGTTCTAAGGTTTCAAAAACCTTTATCATAGCTTAGTTATTAATGAGGGAAATGGTATTTGGTGGTGACTCACACCCTGACTCTTATCAGCTTCTACAATTCCAAAGCCATTACAAGCCTTTAGGCAGAACCATATTATCTTTATGCATGTACATAAAAATAGAACTGCTTTGAAGATTCTTAAAAGGGATTGCTTTTAAATAATATTTTATCATCATCAATAATTATCTTGTGATTTGGGAATTTCATTTTTTTTCTCTTCCATCTATGCAAATTACTTTGTAGACTGTATTCAGTTAGTCTTTAACAAACCTGATGAAATAGGTAGTAGGTGTTCAGAAAGGGGTTAAGCAACCTTTCTTTAGGAAGTCAGAGATAGTGTCAACAGTAAATCAAACCAAATAATTGACTCTCCCTTTTTATAAAAACACTATGGATATAGAACAGCAAGGCAATATTAATGACTCGTTATTCCCTTTCCAGGCTGATGCTAGGTTTGGGCTCACTCAGTCATTGCTGGGAGAAATATCAATAACTTCAGATACACAGATGACACCACCCTCATGGCGAGGTGACCTCAAAGAAGAACTAAAGAGCCTCTTGATGAAAGTGAAAGAGGAGAGTGAAAAAGTTGACTTAAAACTCAACATTCAAAAAATTAAGATCATGGCATCTGGTTCCATCACATCATGGCAAATAGATGGGGAAACAGTGGAAACAGTGACAAACTTCATTTTCTTGAGCTCCAAAATCACTTCAGGTGGTGACTGCAGCCATGAAATTAAAAGACGCTTGCTTCTTGGAAGAAAAGCTATGACCAACCTAGACAGCATATTAAGAAGCAGAGACATTACTTTGCTAACAAAGGTCTGTCTAATCAAAACTATGGTTTTTCCAGTAGTCATGTATGGATATGAGAGTTGGACTACAAAGAAAGCTGAGCGCTGAAGAATTGATGCTTTTGAACTGTGGTGTTGGAGAAGACTCTTGAGACCACAAGGAGATCCAACCAGTCAATCCTAAAAGAAATGAGTCCTGAATCTTCATTGGAACGACTGGTGTTGAAGCTGAAACACCAATACTTTCACCACCTGATGCGAAGAACTGACTCATTGGAAAAGACCCTGATTCTGGGAAAGATGAGAAGGATGAGATGACTGGATGGCATCACTGACTCGATGGACATGAGTTTGAGTAAGCTCTGGGAGTTGGTGATGGACAGGGAAGCCTGGTGTGCTGCAGTCCACAGGGTCACAAAGAGTCAGACATGACTGAGTGACTGAAATGAACTGAACCATCTGCAGATATGTAAATATGACAAATATGTATCTGCAAAATGGCATTTTCCAGGCCCCCTTCTGATTTAATTTTATACTCTCACTCTTTGCTGGCTTCATCCATTATCATGGCTTTAACTGTCAATGATTCACCCAATGACTCTCTGATGATTCCCCCAATTGTCTTCCTGTCCAGACTTTCTAAAGCCGTCCTCCTCCCGTGCTCCAATGCAGTGGTCCCCAACCTTTTCAGCACCAGGGATCCGTTTCATGGAAGACAATTCTTCCATCGACCTAGGTGGGAGCATGAAGGGATGTTCACTTCATTAGCATAATGCTCAGGATGATTCATGAGCACTGTATTTATTGTCCACTTGACTTCTGTCATTATTACATCAGCTCCACCTCAGATCATCAGGCATTAGATCCCAGAGGTTGGGCACCCCTTGCCTAATGGGATCTGGTCCAGACGGCTGTAGAACCCATAAACCTGGGAGCTCTCCAGGCCTTGTTCCCTTCTCCCCCCACCCTCATTCTTGAACTCATACCCAATCAATCCAAATTTTTATTGGTTTTACTTTAGAAATAACCCTAAAATGTTTCTCTCATTTTGATGTTTCACCACCACTGCTTGATACCAGCCCTGGTTCATCCTCCCCAAACAACAGACACTTAACTGGTCTCCCTGGTCTCCACTTCACTTAACCCATTATCCACAATGCCATTCAAGCAACCATTTCAGACATTAAATGAAATTGCCCCATTCCAGACCTGAAAATTTCTGATGTCTCTCCAATGTTTATCATTTGAATTCACATTTCTAAGTGTGCTTTATGAATCCCTTCATCTGTCCACTGTCTGCTTTTAGAATGACACTGCCCTGCTCTCAGCTTTGGTCATCCAATCTTCTTGCTTTTCCCTGAGTACACCATGTTCCGTTCATTCACTCATGCAACTGTTTATCAAGTGCTCCCTCTGTGCCCATCTCCAGTCAAGCATGGGGTCATATCAACGCAGACAAGATCAAGCTCCTATCCTTACAGAGACCACATTCTGGGTTTTTTTTGTCCATTCTTTTGCACTTGACAAGCTTTCTTCCTGGGGTGCTCATTTTCCACCCTTCACCTGTCTAGCAAGCTCATGCCTTACTCTAGGACTCAGTCTACTCATGAAAAATCGTGGAAGGCTTCCTGGAAACTCTCATTCACATCTACCCATGGGATATTCCTTCTTCAGGAAAGCAACTCCGGGGAAACATAGGCTTTCCTTGTACACAGTTGCATGCTCAGGGCCTAGAACACTGCCTGGCATGTATTGAGCTTTTAATAACTATTTATCAAACACATCAGACCTACCAAAATACCTACCTAGTTATGTGTTTCTACTTTGACACCATGAGTTACGTGTTTCTACTCTGACAACATGTGAGCTCCTAGTGATCAGAAACTTATCTAATTCACTCTTTACCTCCACTGCTTATCACAGTGAGTGGTACATGGTTAGGAATGAATAACGGTGAATATAGGCCATACAAATTTATATGGAGAAAACAAAACAAACCCAAAAGCAGTGAGAAAAATACTATGAGGGGTTAATGTTATCCAACCCCTGGAGTGGAAAGAGAGAGTGAGGTGTAAATGCTAAGTCTTAGAACGCTAGGCATAAGACACAGTGTTTGTGTATGAAGTGGCCACACATATGACCAGTTAAAAAAATACTAGGGTGTTTTTGTATGTAATTGGAGGTTCCAGCAAAGCAGAGTGTAGAGAAGGCACTCAGGAAGGCTTCTGGGAGGAAAAGCCAGCCCTTTAAAAGTTTCTTTAGGTTAGCACCATCAGATAAAACCCAGGACTCTCAGTTAAATTTGAATTTCACATAAACAGTGAATAACATTTTTGAATTACTACAGTATGTCACATGCAATATCAGGGATATGCTTATACTAAAAATGTACTCATTGTGTGTCTGAGATTCAAAATTAACTGGGCCTTCTGTAATTTTATATACTAAATTCAGCAACTCCACCTCAGATATGCGGAATAGCTTGAGAAGAGCAGGGGTGGAAAAGCATAGAGAATGGCCAGTTGTCCGACACAGCTGGAGTCTCAGGTATATGGGGGATGAGGGAACAAAAAAGTTATGGGGATTCTGCTAAGGAAGGAATGAGGCCAGGCCAGAAAGCCTTGGAGTGACCTTGACTTGTCAAAGAAGGATATGATGTCATGACGGGAACTTATATTCAGAAGTGAGAGACTATATCCTTCATGAAAAATAGAGTGTACATAAATTTTTTGTGGACATAATCCATGCCTCTCTGGAGACTTACTGTAACACTGATTATATGAATTTAAATACATCAGGATCCACACAGGGCTTTCCCTTAAATGGGAAAAGATGTATTTTCTGAAAGTTAAATTAAATGTTTACATTTAACCAAGAACAGCTATTGGCAAACTGAATGCTAAAAATCTTTCTAAATAAATTTCTACTGTACAGTGATTTACAGACATTAAATTAAGAGGGAACAAGCTAATGAAAATGCAGCAAAAAGAATAAATTATGATCTTATTTATATACTAAGTGCCAGTTTAAGTAAGATTTTAAAGTCATGTTTAGATAATGAGCACATCAAAATATTGGCTATCTGAATCACAAATACAAAACTAATGACTAAAAAATTAACACACATTTATTATTTGTCATTCTAATCAGTACAGAATCTCTTACTTTAAGACAAATCATTCAGATTAACAATTGACAAAAACAAATTAGTAATCTGTTTTTGTCCTACTGCATAAGTATCAATATTTGTGTTTACTAAAGTTTGAAATTTAGCTCTGAAAACGCCAAGAATCCACATATTTAGAAACCCCTTAAAAAGTCTAAGCATATTTTCTGCGATTTTTTTTTTTTTAAGGTATGAAAAGACATTTTTGAACAACTGGGGAAATTTGAATAAGGACTGGACATTACATGATAATAAGGAACTATTTTAACATTGTAGGGTTAAATTAAAAATAAAATCCTTTTCAGTTAAAGTATTACACACTCAAGTATTACAGGTGTGTATGTGTGTTCAGTCGCCTCTGACTCTGCAATCCCATGAACTGTAGCTGCCAGGCTCCTCTGACCACAGGATTTCCCAGGCAAGAATACTGGAATGGATTGCCATTTCCTGCTCCAGGGGATCTTCCTGAACCGGGGACTGAACCCGAGTCTCCTGCATCTCCTGCACTGTAGGCAGATTCTTTACCACCAAGCCACTGGCGTCTTCCTTACACATACACACTCAAGTACTACAGGTACAAATTTAATACTTGGGATTTACCCTTAAAATACTCCTTGAAAAGAAAGGGTGGAGAATAAGTGAAACAAAGCTGCCAAAATGTTGATAGTTGTTGAAGTGGTGTGATAGGTATGTGGGGGGTTCAGTATATGATTCTATTTTGGTGTATACTTGAAAATTTCTATAATGAAAGGTTTCTCTTGCAGTGAGTGGTTAATAAAGCAGTTGAGCATATATATATTTTATTAATGATCACTCACATGGATTGAGCACATTCCATGAACCAGGCACCGTGCTTAGTGATTATCAGGCAATAGTCATTTAATGTCTGCAGCACTCTTTTGATCTAGGCTTGACTATTATCCCCATTTTAGAGGTAGAGAAGTTGAGGCTTGGAAAGGTGACAATTCTCACCATCCTAAAGATACCATATGTGTCTGTGTTGAGATCCAGGCTCAGGATCTCTGAAGCTAAAGTCTGTATGTTTAATCCCTCTTTAAACAGTCAGGTAGATTAGCAGGTATGCAAATAAACTCACAATATATGTAATAAAGAAAAGAACGTGGGAAATGGTTCCCATATTTCTCTCTTGCCCCAGCCATGGCTCAGGACCAGATTCGTGATCCTCTGAGATCTAGCAGAAGACCCGGGTTCGAACTGTGGGTCAGGAGGATCCCCTGGAGAAGGAAACAACAACCCACTCCAGTATTCTTACCTGGGAAATCCCGTGGACAGAGGAGCCTGACCGGCTACAGTCCACCGGGTTGCAAAGAGTCGGGACCGACTGAGCGACTAACAGGCACACAACACAAATTCCGCCTGGGTTCAGTCACAGATCAAGCTGTTGTGAAAGCAGAAAAGGGGAAAGGCTGCTGGAGACAAAGAGGTGAAGCAAAGACAACCAACACAAGTCTCTTCTCATTGACAACAGTTCTGCAATCGTGTTTTTGTTTTTTTAATACAAAATAACAGCAATGCACGGTTTGCCTTTATTGTGTGCCCTCCGATGTCTGGTTATATTTTGCAGGACTTCACCTCCGGTTTAAAGCACTCGTCTCGCAGTGCCTCTCCTCGGCGCAGGCGGCAGGAGGTGGGTGGAGGGGGCCGCGGGGAGAGGCGGCAGGGGGACGCACATCCTACAAGTAAGGGGCCCGCGCAGCTGCAGCCCTGCGAGACCCCGCCCCATGAGCTCATCCCCTGGCAGTGCAAATTAGGATGACATAATGCTTCTGGAAAGCTCCTGCAGCCCACCGCAGTGGGAGCGCTCTTGCTTTTCCCGAGCACAGGAAAAATTAGCATCGGTATTTCTAGCTGTTCCTGAGGAAATGGCATTTTATTCAGAGGTGTCGAGGGAAACCGAACACCCTGCCTGCGTTAGGATCAGCTTCTGTGGCAAAGGAAGACAGAGCTTATCAGTATAAATAAGTCACTGATTACGGGCCTTATCAGACTAGGAAGGTAAGTGGCATTCTTCAAAAATAGACTCCGATTAAAATGGCAAGAGGTAGCCTTCCAGTTTCTTCAAAGTTATTTTAGCCAAAGAGTATTAAAAAAAAAAAAAGGACAACACCATAGCAAAAATATTAAGTAATAGTAACAATCATTACCATTTATTTAGCTCTTGCTGTATGCTAGGAACTATGTTAAATGTTTCACATATTTTATCTAATTTAACCCAGTGTGTATGTGTTGGGGGGGCTCAGTCATCTCCAACTCTGCAATCCCATGGACTATAGCCCGCTAGGTTTCTCTATCCATGAGTTTCTCCAGGCAAGAATACTGGAGTGGGTAGCCGTTCTCTTCTCCAGGGGATCTTTCTTGACCCAGGGATCAAACCCAGGTCTCCTGCATTGCAGGCAGATTCTTTACCATCTGAGCCATGAGGGAAGCCCTGTTACAAACTTACTAAGTAAGCATAACCCCCTATCCCACCCCAATCCCCCAACACACACACACTTTAAAAATGACAAAGCTGAGGCCTGGAGAGGTAGGTAATTTCCCAAGGTCAGAAAGCAGCAATTGGCAAAGCCCAGGGATTCGAGTCCAAAGCCGGCATCGTTAATCATTGTGCTGCCCTGCTCTGGAGGCCCTGGGACAGGCCTGTGCACGGAGATGTGTAATAACAACTCAACAAAATATAGACGAGGGAACTGTTTCCACCAAGAACTCACAGGCCAAAGCTTGGCATGCTGAGCATGCCATACCTGCCATGCTAGGCATTTCTCATCTCATTAGAAACCCCATCTGGTAAAGGGGTAAGGAGGGTAGAGTACTGTTTATTAAGAACCTAAATGGAGTTCCCCTGGTGGCCCGGTGGTAAAGAATCCCCTGCCAGCGCAGGAGACGTTGGTTTGATCCCTGGGTCAGGAAGATCCCCTGGAGAAGGGAATGGCTACCCACTCCACTATTCTTGCCTGGAGAATCCTCTGGGGAAAGGAGACTGGCAGGCTACAGTCCATGGGTTTGCAAACAGGTGGACACAACTTATTGACTAAACCACCACCACTTTCCCACATAGTTGGTCCTCTGCATTTCTTCCATCTGTATCCTTTATCTGTTTATTTTTATATACATTCTTTTTAAAATATTCTTTTCCATTATGGTTTATTACAGGATATTGAAGATAGTTCTCTGTGCCATGCAGTAGGACCTTGCTGCTTATCCATCCCATATATAAAAGCCTACGTCTGCTAGCCCTAGCCTTCCACTTCATCCCTCTCTCATGTCTCCCCTGATCCTTTTATTATAAACCGGCAAAGAGTAGGTAACTTTTCGCTGATGGTGTGAACTACTCTAGCAAATTAGTTGAACCAGAGGAAGGGGCTGTAGGAACCTCTGATGTGTAGCTAACTGGCCAGAATCTGGGCTTCCCCAGGGACTCAGTGGTAAAGAATTTACCTGCAATGCAGGAGACACGCGTTTGACCCCTGGGTCAGGAAAATCCCCCTGGAGGAGGGCATGGCAACCCACTCCAGTAGTATTCTGCCCTGGAAAATCCCGTGGACAGAGCAGCCTAGCAGGCTACAGTCCATGGGGTTGCCAAAGAGTCAGACACGACTCAAGGGACTTGGCACGCACGCATGGTTAAATCTAGACTTGTGATTGGTGTTGGCAGTAGGGGGCAGTCTTGTAGAGCCGAGCTCCTTGCCCCATTTCAGATACCAGTGGAGGAGAAGAAACAGTAGAGAGAGAAGGTGGGATGAAAGCTACCAAAAGGGGAGGAAATGCGATGTGGCATGACGGTTATGTGTGGGGTTCTGGAGTCTGGGGGATTTAACTTTGGGTACAGGCTCTACTACAAACTCTGGGTGGCCTTGTGCAATAGACTCAATGGGTTTGAGTCTCAGTTTTCTCATCTGGAAAATGCAGGTGATAATACACTCCTCACGGTGTCATTGTGAAGATCACCTTTGTGGTAACTGAAATCTTGTGTCCTCTTGGCTCACAGAGAGTAACCATGTTTCACTGGATTAAGTGAGAGCTGATCACTTTTCTGTGAATTTGGGGGGAAGATTTTCACACCAGAAACCATTTCACTCCCAGCTCACTGCCTTTTATTTTAAGCATTTTGGTTCTAACAGGGGTTGCAGTTGGGGAAGCGCCACCCAGTTGGCAGGTAACTGAGCACTTCTACTCAATTGTAGCGCTGATCACCGATCAGAAATGCAATCATGGTCCTGGGGGATTCCAATTGGGCAGAGAATCTATTCTCCATGTGTGAGATTTCATTAAACCTGGGCTTATTAGGTATAATGAAATCTCACCCGTAGAGAAGAGATTTTGATTACTACTAGAAACCCCTGGAGCCAGGATCAAATTTTTGATTAGCTCTACTACAGAGAATCACCTGAATGGCAACTTATTATCTGTGCCTAATATATCTGTCTGTAAAATTACATGCCCAGTTGTTAACACTTATTAAGCTAATAAGGCAGCGTGATTTTAATAGCATCAAAATCTATGCCTTAAGATGCCAGAAACAGAACACTCCTGGGGAGATGCACTAAGAGAGGAACTTTAAGCTTCAGTCACATGGCAAGGAAGTAGACTAAAAAAATGCAATTCCTATGAAAGAAATTTTTGTCTTATGGTTAAAAGGAGAAGTACACATACTTCCAGAAAATATTGTTTGTATACTTCATGACTATATCTGAAATCAGGCTGTATCTTTCATAATAGTTACAGATTTAGCTAACTGTGGTTTCAGATGATAAAGCATAATACTTACCAACAGTAAAAAATATGTTTTAATTTCTAATTAAAAGAAATACCTGGCTGGATGAAGCACAAACTGGAATCAAAATTGCCAGGAGAAATATCGGTAACCTCAGATACACAGATGATACCATCCTTATGGCAGAAAGTGAAGAGGAACTAAACAGCCTCTTGATGAAAGTGAAAGAGGAGAGTGAAAAAGCTGGCTTAAAACTCAACATTCAGAAAACTAAGATCATGGCATCTGGTCCCATCCATCACTTCATGGCAAATAGACGGGGAAACAATGGAAAAACTGAGTGACTTTATTTTCTTGGGCTCCAAAATCACTGAAGATGGTGATTGCAGCCATGAAATTAAAAGATGCTTGCTTCTTGGAAGAAAAGCTGTGACCAACCTAGATAGCATATTAAAAAGCAGACATTACTTTGCCAACAAAGGTCTGTCTAGTCAAAGCTATGGCTTTTCCAGTAGTCATGTATGGATGTGAGACTTGGACCATAAAGAAAGCTGAGCACCAAAGAATTGATGCTTTTGAGCTTTGGTGTTGGAGAAGACTCTTGAGAGTCCCTTGGACTGCAAGGAAATCAAACTAGTCAATCCTAATGGAAATCAGTCCTGAATATTCACTGGAAGGACTGATGTTGAAGCTGAAACTCTAATACTTTGGCTACCTGACGCGAAGAACTCACTCACTGAGAAAGATCCTGATGCTGGGAAAGACTGAAGGCAGGAGGAGAAGGGGATGACAGAGGATGAGATGGTTAGATGACACTGCCGACTCAATGGACATGAGTGTGAGCAAACTCTGGAAGTTGGTGATGGACAGGGAAACCTGGCATACTGCAATCCACAGGGTCACAAAGAGTCAGACATGACTGAGTGACTGAACTGAACTGAAAAGGTTAGATTTCTTTTCTCCCACTGTGGGAGCATCTCCTTCCCCACCATTTTAAACTGGATGTTTGTAAACATGAATTCTGACCTTTGCTCTGGTACAATGAAGCTGGTGTTTTATACTAGGGGGAAGTTACTCTTTGTAATGAAACTGAAGACCCTCAAACAACATGAGTTGAATTTATTACAAATTGGGAAATGAAAGGTGTGATAAGGATGCCTCATGTGCCCAAGTTTTTATTAAACTTTGAAGAAACACATAGAAACATATAGTTTGATAAGTGAGATGTTCTTAAGATATTTACTTTAAGTATTCTCATATTTGGATAAAAATAAGTTCATCTGAGAATTTTTTTTAACGAAAGAGAGGCCAGTCTAAGACATAATGGGTTAAATACTATCTGTTTAAAGTTGCTCCTTATGACAACCACCAGTCATTAGTTGCAGCTGAATGGCCATCTGTCCCTACCTGTGATGAACAAGAACCAGATTCTATCTCAAAATGGACAGCATCCTCTACATGGACAATCCATACCAACATTTTGGGAGCTTTATGCTATTCAATTTATATTGTTAAATTCTTGTCATCACTTTAAGTATCTGTCACTTAAAAACAACTAGTACAAGCAAAATTGGCAGTTTTTCTTTACACAAAAGAGTTAAGTATGAATCAAGTTAAGTCTCACTGATTCCTTCCAGGTCAAGGAATGGTGTCTGTGGTTATTCATACACTCAATTACTAGTGCTACATGGTCGATTTCTAATTAATTGGATTAAATGATGATGTATTGAACCCCCAAATATAACAAATACATCATAATGTTAAAAGACCTCTTCATGGATCACAGCCTTGTCATGCTGAAGGGGCTTGTGTAACTCAATCAAGCTATGAGCCATGATAGCAGGGCTACCTAAGATAGACAGGTCATAGTGAAGAGTCTGACAACGTGGTCCACTGGAGAAGGAAATGGCAACCCACTCCAGTACTGTTGCCTGGAAAATCCCATGGACTGTACGAAAAAGCAAAAAGATATGAGGCCAGAAGATGAGCATCCCTTCCACCCCCTGTAGGAAGATCAAACTGCCAACATTCCTTGGATCATGGAGAAAGCAGGGGAGTTCCAAAAAAAAAAAAAAAAATCTACTTCTGCTCCATTGACTGTGCTAAAGCCTTTGACTGTATGGATCACAACAAACTGTGGAAAATTCTTGAAGAGATGGGAAAACCAGACCACCTTACCTGCCTTCTGAGAAACCTGTACGCTAGTCAAGAAGCAACAATTAGAATCAGACATGGAACAACAGACTGGTTCAAAATTGGGAAAGGAATATGACAGGGCTGTATTTTGTCATTCTGCTTATTTAACTTCTATGCAGAGTACATCATGTGAAATGCTGGGTTGGATGAATGACATGCTGAAATCAAGACTGCTGGGAAAAATATCAACCTCAGATATGCAGATGATACCATTTTAATGACAGAAAGTGTAGAGGTAAAGAGCCTCTTGATGAGGGTGAAAGAGGAGAGTGAAAAACTCAGCATTCAAAAAATTAAGATCATGGTATTCGGTCCCATCCCTCCATGGCAAATAGAAGGGGGGAAAGTGGAAGCAGTGACAGATTTTCTTTTCCTGGGCTCCAACATCACTGTGAATGGTGACTACAGCCATGAAATTAAAAGACGCTTGCTCCTTGGAAGAAAAGCTATGACAAACCTCGACAGTGTATTAAAAAGCAGATAAATCACTTTGCCCACAAAAGTCTGCATAGTCAAAGCTATGGTTTTTCCAGTAGTCACGTACAGATTTTGTGAGAGCTGGATCATAAAGAAGACTGAGCACCAAAGAATTGATGCTTTTGATTGTGGTGCTGGAGAAGACTCTTGAGATTCCCTTGGACTGCAAGGAGATCAAACCAGTCAATTCTAAAGGAAATCAACCCTGAATATTCATTGGAAGGACTGATGCTGAAGCTGAAGCTCCAGTACTTTGCCTGCCTGAGGTGAAGAGCCAAAAAGACCCTGAAATGACTCACTGGAAAAGACTCCAATGCTGGGAAAGATTGAAGGCAAAAGGAGAAGGGGGCGACAGAGAAAGAGATGGTTAGCTATCATCACCAACTCAGTGGATATGAATTTTAGCAAACACCAGGAGATAGTGGACGACAGAGGAGCCTGGTGTGCTGCAGTCCATGATGTTGCAAAGAGCTGGACATGACTTAACAACAGCAATGTTAAAAGAAATATTCTGATGATATTTCAAAACTTCAAAGTCATTTCTACAGATTTCAAATGTCACTGCTTTCTACATGTGTGAAAGTACCAGTGAGTAATAACTGAATACTAGACATCTAGATAACATCAAGTTAAAGAGAGTTTTATTCTTTGCTACACTGCACATTTTCCCTTTATATAATACTTTGGGCTGATCCAAAATCTAGTTACTGAGGACTAGGAACAATTAAGAATAAAACACAAACAATATCAAAATTGCACATCACATTAAGGAAGGACTTTTCCAAAATTACAAAAATGAACAACCCCATTCAAACCAGCAACAATGTTTTCAAACAGAGGCTAAAAATATTAAGTAAGCAAAGACCAATTATATGTGCACATAATGCAGGAGAGACAATGATTTTGTAATTTTATCCTGCTTGGAACTCATAGGGCTTCTTGAATTTGTACCTTGAAATCTTTCAACAGTTTTAGCAGAATCACAGTTGTCTCTTCAAATACTGCTTCTGCCTTAATCTCTTGCCTCTGAAAATCCAGTTACATATGATATCCACACCCCCACTTCTGGATTTTCTATCCTTCTGTTTCTTTGTGCGGTTCTGCGATTCTCTTTCCCTGCTCACGAATTCCTCTACTGCGTCTACCCATGGCAGCCATTATCAAGTGAGCTCCGACCTCAATAATCCTTACCGTCTAGTTTTCACACCATGAGCAGCTTCCTTTCACGTTAGAGCAGGGTTGATTTGTATGACCAGATAGGTATGACAGAATATCACAGGGTCTACAGAAGTGGTGGTGTGAGACTTCTGAGGCTAGGTCATGAAAAGCATTGCACCTTCAGCCTTGTGCTCTTGGATTTCCAGCCCTGAGGAAAACCAGCCACCATGTTATAAGGACACTCAAGCAGCTCCCCAGAGAAGCCCACATTGAAAGGAACCAACTTCCCGTCCATGTGAGTGAACCCCCTTTAGATGGTTCCAATCCCAGTTGAGTTTTTAGATGACTGCCCCCCAACCAATTATCTGATGGCAACCTTATGAAGGACTTTGGGCAATAATCAGCCAAATTAGCCATTCCTGAATTTTTGACTCACAGAAACTATGAGAAAGATTAAGTGATTACTGCTGCCTTAAGTTACTAAGTCTTGGGATGGTTTGTTACATGGAAATAATTAGATAATTCAGCCATCAATCAAGTTTTAAAATTCAGATCTTGGATATTTCAGGTGGCTCATTTTGAGAGTTTCTTGTTCTTGTCTAAAATTTCCAGTCTTTTAAAAAATCTGACAGAACATATTAAGAATATTTTTTGGAAGTCTGTTTGTGCTAAATTATGTGGAGCCCCATGTTTCCATTACCTGTTGTTTTTCTCGTTTTTTTCATCCATACTGTTTGCTTTCCTCATGAGCCTATTATTTAAATAGTGGACATGGTATATGAAAATTTGTAGAAATAATATGAGATCTTGATAACATTCTCTTCCTTGAGAGAGATTTTACTTTGCTTTGCTATCAACAGGTTTAGAAGCCAGCAATCTGAGATCATCTTGATTCAATTTCAAGGATTAAAAATGACTTAAAGTTGAGTTTCCGGCTCTGAGAGGATAGTCTATTTACAGTTTAACTTCTGGTGGGTAGATATTGAGTGTCTCAGTACAAAGTCTGGTACATTTACCAGTCTCACCTCAGCTTTGGCGGGTTCTGGAGTCCAGTTTTATTCATCTAGTCCATGGGGCTGTTAGGAGTCCCGTTCAGTTTCTCAGCCTTTCAGTTACTCAGCATTTCAGTTATGTTTTCTGGGGTCAGCAGACATCTGAGAGAAAAAGTGGCCCCTCATGGCAGGCTCTCTCCTCTAGATTTTCTTATTTCCCACATTTTCCCCATAATTCTGCCTGGTTAGACCTCTCATGTCTCCAAGCAAGTCCAAGTGAGTATATTTCATCCAGGTTTTATTGCTCTCAGTAGGAGGACTGGCCTAAATTTTGACCGTTACAAGAAGTGGAAGTCTTCACGTTGTTTTATTAGCTAATCTAGAACACTTCAGACAACAAAAACAAATATGTACTTTCTTTTTTTTTTTTTTTTGGCTAAGGGCCTAATGGTATCACTTTTTCAAACCACTTTACATAGTATAGGAATAAGTATTCTTTAAATAAAGTTGTAAACATTTACTACAAGTCAGCCTGTCAGAGGAGTATAAAAAAAAACTCCTATTGATAGAAATAAACTCTTTCTAGACAATGTCAAGCCAATTCCTCCAAGGCCAAACCACTAGACAGGTTGGCTGTTGCTCCTCACATTTAGCCTTCAGAAAACAGCACTGGTCTAGCTCTGTGGAGAACCTGGCAATCATGTTGTGAGACACTCAGTGCTGTGGAGAGGCCTACAGGCCACTGAGAATATTCCCCACCCATTTCTGGGTTGTTTGATACTGTCATTACACCAGAAAGCATAAAAGTTAGTTACTGAGAAAATAAAAGAAAGAAATATTTCAAACATGTAAAGAAATCTTATTTTTATAGTAATATGACTATTAATTACACTTCCCGTAAGGGTCAAAATTTAGACCAACTCTCCTACTTAGACTATTAGATCAAACAAGATAAACTAGAACTTAAAGCATTTTTGATTAGGAATGGAGGAAACAAATTCCTACATGTAACAAGGTCATTTTAAAAGGAATATTTTAAGTTTGTATTATAGACAAAACCTTTTTACTGCTGAAATACAGTTTATCTAAAATAGAAAGCTGAACATTTAATGAAGATGTCTTTGCAAGTTTTATCATGTATCCCAATTGAATTACAGGATTTTATAAGAACTACAGGACTATAGAATCACACTCTTGGTTTATTGATTTGGGACATGAATGTTCAGAATAGGTTTTTTTTTTAGCTTTTTATTTTATACTGGAGTAAAATCGATTTTACAATGTTGTGTTAGTTTCAGGTGTATAGCACAGTGATTCACTTGTACACACACAAGGAGCTGTCTTTTTCAAATCCTTTTTCCATTTAGGTTGTTACATAATATTGAGCAGAGTTCACTGTGCTGTATAGTAGCTTCCTGGTTTTCTATTTTTAAATATAACAGTGTGTACATGACCATCCCAAACTCTCTAACTATCCTTTCCCTCTCTCTCCTGCCCCCTCCCAACCATAAGTTCCTTCTCTAAATCTGTGAGTCTGCTTCTGTTTTGTAAATAAGTTCATTTGTATCATTTTTTAAAGATGCTGCATGTAAGGGCTATCCTGTGATATTTCTCTTACTCTCTCTGACTTACTTCACTGAGTATGACAATCTCAAGGTCCATCCACATTGCTGCAAATGGTATTATTTCATTCTTTCTAATAGCTAAGTAATAAAATAGAAGTATAGATAAGGTGGGAGGGGGGACTGGGAAAAAAAAAAAAAAAAGAAGTATAGATAAATGGAATGGGATAGAAAGCCCAGAAATAAACTCATGCACCTATGATCAATTAATCTATAGCAAAGGAGGCAAGAATATACAGTAGAGAAAAGACAGTTTTTTGAATAAATGATGCTGGGAAATCTGGACAGTTACAGGTAAAAAAATGAAATCAGAACATTCTCTAACATCATACATAAAAATAAACTCAAAATGGATTAAAGACTTAAATTTGAGACTGGATACTATACAACTCTTAGAGGAAAACATAAGCAGACCATTCTCTGACATAAATCACAGCAATATCTTTTTTTTTTTAAATCCATCTCCCAGAGTAATGAAAATAAAAACAAAAATAAACAAATGGGACCTACTTAAACTCAAAACATTTTGCACAGAAAAGGAAACCATAAATAAAACAAAAAGACAATTCTCAGAATGGGAGAAAATACTTGCAAACGAAGCAACTGACAAGAGATGAATCTACAAAATATACAAACAGTGCATGTGGCTCTGTATCAAGAAAATGAACAACCCAATCAAAAAATGGGCAGAAAATTTAAATAGGCTTTTCTCCAAAGAAGACATACAGATGGCCAAGAGGTACATGAAAAGATGCTCAACATCACTAATTATTAGAGAAAAGCAAATAGAAACTACAATGAGGTATCACCTCACCAGTCAGAAAGGCCATTATCAAAAAATCTACAATTAATGCTGGAGAGGGTGTGGACAAAAGGCAACCTTCCTGCACTGTTGGTGAGAATGTCAATTAGTACAGCCATTATGGAGAAGAGTATGGAGATGCCTTAAAATAGAACTAAAATAAAACACTAAAAACAGAACTACACTATGATCCTGCAATCCCATTCCTGGGTGTGTATCTGGAGAAAAACATGGTCTGAAAGGATATATGCACCCCACTGTTCATTACAGCACTGTTTACAATAGTGAAGACATGGAAGCAACCTAGATGTCCATCGGCAGAGGAATGGATGGAGATGTGGTACAAAGTAGGTTATTTGTTGACAGAAAGCCCAGTGTTTTTATCTCCATCACTATCTATTGATGGCGATTGGCCACATGAAGCTGGCCCTCAGACTGAGATGCATCTGCTAAAGGGAGACTACACATCTACTAATAAATAATCATCCAGTTTCTTTATTCATCTCTACCATGTTTGAGATTTCTCTCTCTCTAATTTTCTACTCTTTCTACATCATCCTGCAAATGGCTTGCCCCTCCTATCCTTTCTCCTAAACAGCCCCCACCCATTTCAAACTGTTCCAAGAATCTTCAATGATTTCTGGGTACTTACCCGGATCTTCAAGGATCTTCAACATTATCTGGTCTTGGTCTCCTTATTCTTTTTCAAATAAACCTCTACTTTATATGTCAGTCATTTCACCACTCCCCACATGATGCTTAGTTTTGCTTTTGTGATTCTTTTCCAGCTTAGATGCTCTCCTTTCTCCTTATTTATTCAAACCATATTCAAGATTGGGTCATTGAATACCAAGCACCTATCACTCTTATTTATTAGCATCAAACACTACTTTTACCCACATATCTTTTCTATCAAATCTGATCCATGCTTGTAATTCTTTTCATTGAAATTATTTAAAATGCAAAAACTTGAAGTACATTATATACCAACCTTCATTTTATCAATGGTATTTGCAAACCTGCTGAGTCAGTGGCAGAATCTTCATAGTCTTCTAAAGTGCCACTCACAAAATCTTCATTCAACAAATGCCTTTAAATACATTCTACTTAGTGTCCAAATCTAAGTAAGTCTTTCATTGGACAATAATGAGACTGCTTAGCTCAGAATTATCATTTGATTCACTCCTTTGCCAATAAGTTACCCAGATGACAAAATTAAAAGGTCAAAACTCATTTTGATAGAGACCTAATGCCTGGTGGATTATTTCCTTCCTTGGGTTATGCAAGGGGATGAAATGACAGACTCTGCTATGTTAATTATAGATTTCCTATTTCATGGCTCCATATTTTCAGTATGAAATATGCAGACCTTTTTTTTTTGTCAACTAAAGGATATTTAAACAAGTTTGCAATTAATTTTTTCCTAGATGCCTTAAGTAAATCATTCTCTTAGATTCACGTTCAGCAAGTGCTTCTTTGATACTTATGCTTGACAGAGAGAAAGAAAATATAAACAGGAAAGAAGGAGTTCCAGTTCAGCATATTAACCAAGGAAAACATTAACTGTCCTTCAGAATACAGTCCACAAATAGTCTGTTTCACTGCCGCAAGGTCAACAGAATTATCCTGTGGTCTCTCTGCCTAGCTGATAAACTCTTAGTTAAAGGTTGCTTCATTCCCTTCAAAGGAGGCTGGTATAAGGTAATATGCTATTTCAGTGGACAACTTTAAATTTTCTCTTTGTTTGCAATACATTTTCCTTAATGTATAAAGACTATTTTGATAAATTAGCAAGAAATAGCACTTTATGCTCCTAAAGTCAGAGGTCTTAGAATTTTAGTAGTCCTTATTTAAATATTATTGTTTCTATAGCAGTGGTCATTTACCCTGTCTGTCCATGAAAATTACTATGGGAGTTTTTAAAACATTGATTTTTGAGCCCACCCCAGAATTCTTTATTTAATTAATCTAGCCTAAGGCTATAGGCCTTAAGGCTTTTTTGTTTGCGGTTTTTCTGATGCTGTGGTTTTTATTTTTTTTAATTTAATGTGCAATAATGGTTAAGAATCACTATTCCAAGTGGAGAGCAAATGGGAGGACCAGAATAACTGGGTAAGAGAAATAAGTTTTGAAACAATTAAAAAAAAAAAAGGCGGCGGGGAGGGGGGCGGTTTCCTTGGTGGCTCAGTGGTAAAGAAGCTGCCTGCCAATGCAGGAGATGCAGGTTCGATCCCTGGGTTGGGAAGATCCTTTGGAGAAGGAAATGGCTACCCACTCCAGTATTCTTGCCTGGAGAAGCCCATGGGCAGAGGAGTCTGGCAGGCCTCCATCCATGGGGTCCCAAAAGAGTTGGACATGACTTAGCAACTAAACAACAATAACAACAATAAAAATAAAAACTATAATTTATTCAGTACTTACATATGTATATCAGACAGCATGCTAAGCATGTTTCATATTGCATCAGTTATCTATTGCTGCATAACAAATGACCCTAAAGCTTAATGGCTTAAACAACAAGCATAGTCTCATGGTTTCTGAGATCAGAAATTTGGGAGTCACTTAACTTGTGTTCTGGTTCAAGGTTTCCCTTGAGTTTGTAGGCAAGATACAAGCCAGGACAGCAATCATCTGAAGGCTTGACTGAGGCTAGACAGACCTCTCATAGAAAGGGTCAATGGCAAGGGGGGAGGCAGGAAAAGGTAGTTCTTTGCTGACTGCTGGCAGGAGCGCTCAGTTCTTTACCATGCGGGCCTCTTCACTGAGCTGCTAGAGTGACTTCACAGCATGGCAGCTGGCTTCTCCCAGAGTGAGTGATTCCAGAGAGAGCAAGGAGGAAGTCATTTGCCTTTTATGACCTAGTCTTGGAAATTATATATCATCAATTGTGCCATATTTTATTCACTAGAAGTGAATCACTAAACACAGTCCACTCTAGGGAAAGGCAGTCAAGCGCTGTCTTCTGGTAGTAGGAGTATCCAAGAATTTGTGGAGATATACATATATATATATATATATATATATATATATACAGATATATGTATACACACACACACACACACACACACATATTTAAATAAAGACAAATGTATTAGATTACAATTCTGGAAGTCAGAAGTTCAAAGTGCATCATCAGGACTGCATTCCTCCTGGAGATGCTAGGGGAGAAACTGGCTCCTTTCCTTTTCCAGCTTCTGGAGGGAGCCTGTACTCCTTGGCTTAGGGCCCCTCCCTCCAGTGAAGCATCTTCCAGTCTCTCTCTACTGCTGTTGTCACACTGGCTTTTGATTGACCCTCCCCTTCCCTCTTATAAGGATCTTCATGACTACCGTGAAGTTGAAACTGAATATCCTACCCAGATATTCCAGAATTGCCTGACAACTCAATATTCTTAAATTAACACATCTTTAAAGTCCCTTTTTCAATGTAACGTAACATATTTCACATGTTTTAAGGATTAACACATGGACATTTTGGGGGGACCATTATTCTGCCACACTGTCTAAGCTGCTGGGTATAGACACCTTCCAAAATCCATTCCATCTGAGTAAACATGCCAAAACATTTCTAAGCTGTGTTATACAACTAAAACTGAATACAAAAATGTATCTCATTGTAAAATATGCAAATACTATCATAAAATTGATTTTACTTCACCATCACATTTAATTTCCTTCCCTCTAGGTGACTATTATTATAAATGAGCACCATCTATGTTATGAAGTCTATCTACATATTTGCATAAAATAAATGGACATATATATTTTTTAATTAACTCTTTATTTGGAATAATTTTTCAAATAGATTTATTGAAGAGTTGTATAAAACAATACAGAAGGGGACTTCCCTGGTGGTCCAGTGGTTAAGACTTCACACTTTCACTGCAGGGGGTTCAGGTTCAATTCCTGGTCAGGGAACTAGATCCTACATGCCTCAATTAAAGATCTTGAGTGCCACAATTAAGACAGCACAATCAAAAAAATGACAAGCATCAAAAAAACAATACAGAGATTTCCTGTATGCCCCTAGCTTCACTTTTCCCTAATGTTATCTCACATTACTCTGACATGTTTGTCAAAGTTAAGCCAAAACTAGAACATTACTATTAACTAAACTCCAGACTTTATTGAAATTTCCCAACTTTTTTCATAACTATTCTTTTTTTCTCTTCCAAGATCCATCCAGGATACTACGTTGCATTTAGTTGCCATATTTCCTCGAATGTGTGATGATTTCTCAAGTTTTCCAAGTTTTTCAAGACTTCAGTTGGTTTTAAGGAGTGCTGGTCATTTATTTTGTAAAATGTCCCTCAATTTTGGTTTGTCTGATGTATTTTCTCATGATTAGACTGTGGTTATGTGTTTAGGGAGGGATTACCAACAGAGGTAAAGTGCTTCTCTCATTACACTGCTGCAGAAAGGAGATCTTATCAACATGATGTTTCTCTCATTATATTCATCTTGACCTTTTACCCTTTAGGGATATCTACCACGCTTCTCCACTATAAATTTAATATTTTTCCTTTTCCAGACTCTTTAGAAGTGAATCACTAAGTCTGGTTCATACTGAAAATGAAGGGAGTTAATATCTACCGCCAGGAGGAGGGTATCTACCTAAATTATAAATGATTTTCTGTAGGGAACATTTGAGTGGACATGTTATTTGAGAGATGCACACATATATTCTATCATTTGGTTTTTACAATGACCCCAGAGGACCATTGCTATTCCTACTTTATAGATAAGAAATCTATACCTCAAAAAAGTCAAGTGATATGCCAGAGGTGACACAGTCAGTAAAGCCTGGCTTTTAATGTGAGGTTGGTTTGATACCAGAGTCTATATTCTTTTACTGAGCCCCTTGACCTTTGTACTATTAAGAACCTGTTGTTGGTACTATTCAAATGTATTTTTAATATTCTACAAAATTCTCAAGAACTTGTTAGAAAAGGCAGTATAGGGCTTGTGCTCAGTTGCTGTCAATTCTGACTCTTGGCAACCCCTTGGACTGTAGCCTGCCAGGCTCCTTTGTCCATGGACTTTTCCAGGCAAGAATACTGGAGTGGGGTGCCATTTCCTCTTCCAGTGGATCTGCCCGACCCAGGGAATCAAACCTGAGTCTCCTGTGTCTCCTGCATTGGAAGGCAGATTCTTTACCACTGAGCCACCTGGGAAACCCAATTCAGGGCTTGCTTGCTTATATCTTGTTGTGTATTGTTTCCCTGATGTATGTCTGGCTTTCCAATCAGACTTTGAAAACAGGGACAAGTTTTATACACTCTGCCTCCTCTGAACACCTAATACACAGGTACCCAGAAAATACTTCTTGCCTGAAAAGAAAGTGACTCCCTTTCCTCACAGTTTCCCATACTGTCTTGAGCATCTACCAGGGGACATCTAAATTTACAGTGGTTGATCCCTTCATGCTCAGACCCGGGGCTAAGCCCCAAGATATGACAGGTTCACACCAGAATGACTGAACAACACCTGGCAGTCAGGCTAGAACTGCAGGAAAAGCAAGGAATGTTGAAATTTTCCCTCTTTCTACTCTAATGTGCAATTATCTAATGAGAACAGATACCAATTTGGATTATTTAACAAATGCTCAGCCCAGAGATCCATCAGGCTATGAGTACAGTTTTTGGATTTCTAAAGTAGTGCATTGTTTTCATCCCACCAAAGACTAGGAATCATATTTCTAGGTCATACATAACAAGTCATTTTCTCCAGATCTTGGGTTATTTGGGAGTCTTGATTCCAGGAAAACCATTAGTCTTTCTGTCAACCTTTCTTGCATGGCAGGTATCCATGCGGCTCAGGTGGGTGTCCCAAGCGTGTGCCTGCTAAGTCCCTTCAGTCATGTCCAACTCTCTGTGACCCTATAGGCTATAGCCCACCAGGCTCCTCCGTCCATGGGATTCTCCAGGCAAGAATACTGGAGTGGGTGTCATGACCTCCTCTAGGGGATCTTCCCAACTCAGGGATTGAATCCATGTCTCTTATGTCTCCTGCATAGGCAGTATTCTTTACCATTAGTGCCATCTGGGAAGCCCACACTTGGGTTTAGTTGAATCACTCTGTCTCCCTGGGATACAGAAGCAAACCTTTCCTCTGGAGAGGAAGGCAGCAAAGTTCCAATCTTCTTTCCCCATCCTTCCTGGCCTTGTCCTATATTGCTGTGTAGTTGGACAAACAGAAGCAGTCCAAGGGAAGGGGCTAGCTCTGGATAAGCATATTTGTCGACATGCTAACAAATTTACGGAGAGTTAACAAAGTTCTCCAATGTCTCCAAAGTCTCCTCTAGACTAAAGAGACTCAGGTCGAGATCCTTACTCCAGAGAAAAAGAAAAAGCCTCCTCACCAACCAATGTGGGGCATAAAGACTCAGCAACATTTACAAATATGCTTACGGCTATGTCTCTATGATGGTAGTGAGTAAATATCCTTACATGTCTCAGTAAGCAAATATGAACCAAAATATAAATGTGTTCTGGAAAGAGAAAAACATGGGCGTGGAGATGTTCAGAAAAGCAGGTAGTTTTCAGAGCTAACCTAACTACTTCCCCAGCTGTGAGATGCCATTGTGTACCTTCTCCATTCCCACCTGATCTTTGAGGGCTCCTGGGAACTCAGCCTGAAGTCCCCTCTCCAGCCCGGAATCCTCTCTCCAGTTCATCACCGTCAGCACAGTAACTCTGCCAGCTACTACCCATGTGACCTTCCCTGGTGAAACAAGCTCTCTAATCTTGACCCAGCCACCTACTACCGATGTGATCTTTACCAGGTGAATCAATCACTCTGAATCTCTGAATCACTCTAAATACTCAAGAGTTATCAGTGCCTAGCTGCATAAGGTCACATGAGCATAAATAAGTTAACTAATTAGTGTAACATGCTTAATTAGCACAGTGGATGGTTCAGTCTGTGATGGCTTTTATAATTATTGAAATGTCCATTCCTAATGATCTTAAGACTTCACGATAGTGAAATGTGGCTCTAAATTAAGGGGAAAAGTTAGGAATTTTCATGACAAAATCAGTGAGTGGCTTCCAGGTGGCAGGATAGGGAGATCTTTCTAGAGTTGAAATGAGGCTAGTCTAATTTGAGGTGTGTTGTGAGTGTAAAACAAATGCCAGATTTCGATGATTTATTTTGAAAAAAAAATCTAAAACTAAAAAAAAAAATCTAAGATTATTAATAATTTGAAAATATTGATTACATGTTGAAATGATAATGTTTCAGACATGTTGGGTTAGACAAAATATAACTTATTAAAGTTAATTTCACTTGCTCCTTTTCATTTTTTAAAAATGTGACTATGAGAAAACTTAAAATGACATATGTGTCTAGCAATATATTATTTTTTTGCACTGTGTCATTCTAGAACACTGAAGTAGCACTGAGAGAAATACTCCATTGGATTACACCCTAGGCCATGAAAGAGTTAATGCATCTCCCCAAGATACTGCTTGAAAGTTACCCAGTTACAATGGAGCATGAAGCCAAAAATGTCACAAACTGCTAATCACATCATTAAATATAGTTTCCCTTACTGCATTGTATAATCACTTATGAGCAAAGAGCTTAGGGACTTTCAAATTACAGAAAATTTCAAATAGCCATTTAAGAAATGTTCTTGTCATCCCTGCTACATTTGTCTTGATCTAATCTGGCTGCAATTTAATGCATGGCATTTTTATCACAATCCACAAATGCACTCAACTAGCACAAATACACTTATTTATGCACAGAGCCAGGGGAAGGGTTATCTATGCTTAAAATACTGTGCTTAACTAATGAACTGTCCCTTGAACTGTTGGGGAGGCCAGAGGTAATGGGCAGACACACATGAACTAAACCAATACTAAATCTTCACATAGTTAATTACATGGTTTACATGAACCAGAGGATAAACAGATGCATCTCCATTTTTTATGGATCCTCAAAACTCAGCACTAGTTCCTAAACTTTTAACTTACCCCTTGTGGTAGTATATTTCTATAAAAAGGAATCAAAACAATAAAAAGAAACAAACAAAAAGAAACTACCCCTGTATGCACTGATGAACTCTTTTTTAAAGAAATATACAGTCAATCATTTAAGAAAAACATTTACAATTGAAATGGTCAATTTTTAAAATGTGTAAGTAAATTTAGAATGAAAATTGTGTGTGTGCTTTTAAGAGGAGAACCATCTCTTCCACTCCTATCACATCATGTAACATTTTCCTAAAATATACTTTAAGTATAGGTATCATCCTCTCAACATACTTAATATAAAAAATTTAAAATTCCCAAATTCATAATTAAGGAACTAAATAATTTTACCTCTTTTGAGCCCCTGTGGAATTAAGCAGTGTTACATTATATTTTTCATGGCACCCTTTACTTTTTCAATGTTATTATCTATTATATTAAACTTTAAAGATAATCAAGATTAAAAAAATTTCAATTCAAGGAATCCCTTGAGCACAGAGGGAAATTCCTTGGTTACGGTTGATAAGGAGGTGGCAATTATGCAGCTCAGTTCTAGCACCAGAAAAATGTTCTAGAGAAATCTAACTACAGATGGGCATAACAGCTTCCAGGAGAAGTAACGCTCTGTGTTAGTAATGTCTGGTATCTTAATGTATTGGCCACCCACTTCAGCCAAAGTTTATTTGAATAGGGGAGATACCCTAAACTTACACTAAATAGAATACTCTAAAAAGTTTATATGCAATTTTGCTAGAAAGCATATATATCACAACAGGAAGGATTCCTATACATTTAAGTGTTTCCATAAAAAAAAAAAAAAAAGTACTTTGCAAACTTTGCCAGTCCTCTTTCTGGGCCTGGCCAAATTCCACAGATCAGATTACAGCTGAAAAAACACCATACTTCAAAATGAAGTGGAACACGAGCTTGGAACTAAGCAGATTCTAAAGACAGACAGAGTGTATGAAACAGGAACAAGCAGGCCCTTTGGAAAGATAAGGAAAACATCAGAATCGTCTCAAGTACTCTTAGCTGATTAAATATATTTCTGCCAAGGGAAAGTAGATTTAATTTCCTAGTACAACTCAGACTTTCTCAGGACTCTTGTGAGGATTGCAAATTGGTGCAATCGTTCTGCAGAACTGTGTGACAGTTTCTTATAAAATTAAACAAATATCTACTCTATACTTCTAGGTGTTTACCCAAGAGAAATGTAACCTCACACAGGACTGTTCTCAGGGCTGTTGGAAAGATTAAATGAGATCATGTGTGTGAAAGTGCACACAGAGTCGTGCACGTGGTAGGATCTTATGAAATAATACTTTCAATCTCCTTTCATGTATTTGGATATAATAGCATATAGGATTTCAGCAGGGCAGACTCTCATTTATATCCTGGTTCTGCTATTCACCTGTCATATCCATTCATCCAAACTCTTTTGAGTACATACTCTGTGCCAAGCATGCTTCTAGATGTTGCGGATACCATATTGAATGTGATAGCTCCCGTCTTTACTCTCATGGGGTTTATATTCTAGTGCCCTGAGCAGGATGATTAAGTTTTCTTCACTTCCCTTTCCACCTCCATAATTCAATTCAGTTCAGCACCTTTGACCAACTGAGCTGGAGGACAGAAGAATCAACTAAATACAATCCGTGCTTTCAAGTATGGAGGCAACAGACAATGGAAGCAAATTCAATGGTGAATTTTGGCAGTAGGTGCTGTGAGAGGGGTAAGGACTCAGTGCCGTGGGGGATGGGCTCTGAACTACGCTTGCTGGCAAGGAGACTGGTCACAGGAGTGAACCAGAAAAGGCTTCCTGGAGGAAGAGCATTGAAGTGAAATCTGTAGAGTAAACCAGGCAAAACCTACTCACAAATTCACCATATTATCAGAAAGCTAAACTGAGAATATAGTTGTAAAGGCACTAATCAGTCAATAAAGTCCTTTATAATTAAAAGCAGTTCTATTTCCACTTTTAGAGCAATAGTATTAAGATGGAAAATTGGTGGGTAGTCTTGAATCCAGTTCATATTCTCTCTGACAGTATGTTTTCTTCCTAACACATGTGATTAATCTGGGCTTCCCACATCTACCTCCTGGGATCCCAACACTTCGAGCTTTCTGCTTGAAGGGAGTGGGCCACTGAAAAAATTGTAATCATACGGGGCCAATTTTGACTTCCAGTCAAGTTTCTGGATTTGCTACAAATCCAGGCTTTTGCAACAAACCAAGATTCTTGCTCTTCAGAAACCCATTGAGTACTTAATAATTTGTATTTTTCAATTTAATTGAAAGGCTCTGTTTATGGGACTCAAATACAGTTTATATCATAAATAATCAGAACTTTAAAGCCGTACAAAAAGCACCAACTCTGCTGGAAAACTTTTGATCTGTACTTGATGCTTTGTTTTATATGCTACACACACCTCTGGGAAAAAAAGGGAAGTAGGAAGTGGGGCTGGGGACACTTGTGCAGAAAATTCCTGCTTCCAACTACTGAGGAATTAAAATGAACTTGGAAAAGGATGTCATTAGAGAAACATAGACTACGTTCAGTACATCCTCAGTCCATGGAGTGACTTAGCCTGACTGAAGGCCTTCATGATTGCATTAGCAATTAGGATGGAAGTCACTCCAGCTACACGAAACTTAAACCATTTCAGTAACTTTAAAAAATATTTAAAACACCTCATTTTCCTCTTGGGAGGTTGTGATAGTTAATAAAGCAATAATTCTTTCAATGACAAGGGTTTATGTGATATTATAATTCAATGTTAGAGATGTTTTCTGGATTTTCAGGGGGGAAAAATGAATTATGATAAAAGATGTCCCTCCCTCAAATAATGGCAAGTAGATACTCAGAATCTGGATTTTCAGGGGGAAAAAAATGAATTATGATAAAAGATGTCCCTCCCTCAAATAATGGCAAGTAGATACTCAGAAACCAAATCAGTGGTATATTCAACAAAAGTGGGCCCTATGCAAAGATTAATAGAACCCTCTCCTCAACTGGGGTACACTTGTGCCCTCTCATGTGAATAGGGAAAGTATTATGATGCAAGATGAAGGAAAGATTTTTTTATTTTGGGGGAAGGACAAGCTGAAACCAAAAAAGGTGCCCAAGGCATCTGAGTCAAGTACATCAGCCAGTCCTGCTAGCCCTGGCATCAATGCCTTATACTCATACGCGATCAGACTTCTGACTTCAGAGTTCTCACTCTGCCCTGGAAGAATCTCACAGGCTTCCCTCATAGTCTGATGACCCAAACCAATGATTTAGCAACATCCTCTTCTTTTTTAAACCACTATATAAAAACAGTGAAGGACAGGGAGGCCTGGTGTGCTGCAGTCCATGGGATCGCTAAGAGTCAGACACAACTTAGCTACCGAACAACAGCATATAAAAACAAACATCTTAGATGAGTGGAAATAGATGAGGAATGGGCAATGATGGTGGGAAATAGCAGGAGAAAAAGCAACTTGCTTTTGGGTGGGAAGAGGAACGAGCCAGAGAAAGTTCTGGAAAGAAGACTGACTGGAACAAGGGAGACTTGGCTTAGAATCAGAAAAGACAGCACATTTTGGAAACAAAGAAGAGGAAGTTAGCTAGTTTGAAGATGTCTTCAAGTTCTAAGCCTCCAGGAGCCATGTCAGGCCTGGAGAACAGAGAGGAGTACAGAATTTCACCTCAACCATTGTTTATTTAACAAATACATATTCAGCACTTAACTGTCTAATCATTGTTTTTGGTGCTGGGGATTCAGCAATGAACCAACAGAAACAAAACCCCTTGTTCTCATGGAACTTAGGTTCCCTGGGCAGGTCTAAAGCAGCTGGATATCCAGGTTCCTCTTCCAATGAGTGAGGGTGCTTTTGAAATTAAGCAGGACCCTATGGTCCTTGCCCCCTGCCCATGTCCTCCGCCTGCCTTTCGCCTGTGGAAAACTTTAGTCAAAGAATAAGTTTAATCAGAGAAGTGAGAAATGCTGAAACAAAGGAAAACAGTCTAAGGAGACTAAATAATAATAATACAGTCATTAAGCATAGTCAAGTACCGTTAGTTCTTTCTCAAGGGCTACAGATAATATTCTGAGCCATAGCCTGTGAGCTGTCTTAAAGATACTGGAGAAGTTAACTACATTAACAGATGACCAGCCTATACCCAGGGCATGAGCTGCCACGATTTTAAGAACTGACTGCAAAAAATGGGAACAAATGGACCCTAGAACTGAAGACTGACTGTAACTAAAACAATGAAGATGGTGCTGGTCAGACCACTAATGGCCAATTCAAAGATGACTGTTAGAGATCATGTAGCCCCCTACCACACTGTCTATAAAAGCTCTCACCCACTGCTTGTCAGGTGGGGGAGAGTCAGCCTTTGGACAGATGTCCACTACCCTCCCCACCACCCCTAGTTGGCAGCATCTGACGTAAAGCCAACTTTCCTTTCCACCAACCTGGTCTGTTTATTGGCTTTTGAGCAGTGAGCAGCCAGACCCCCTACACATACCTTTCGGTAATACTTTCAGACCCTCCACCCACAAAAGAGTTCCACCTTCTAATTCCTAAGGCCTGTTCCATTTTCAACTCAGTTCAGTTCAGTTCAGTCGCTCAGTCGTGTCCGACTCTTTGCAACACCATGAATCGCAGCATGCCAGGCCTCCCTGTCCATCACCAACTCCCGGACATTACTCAAACTCATGTCCATCGAGTCAGTGATGCCATCCTGCCATCTCATCCTCTGTCGTCCCCTTCTCCTCCTGCCGCCAATCCTTCCCAGCATTAGGGTCTTTTCCAATGAGTCAACTCTTTGCATGAGGTAGCCAAAGTATTGGAGTTTCAGCGTCAGCATCAGTCCTTCCAATGAATACCCAGGACTGATCTCCTTTAGGATGGAATGGTTGGATCTCCTTGCAGTCCAAGGGACTCTCAAGAGTCTTCTCCAACACCATAGTTCAAAAGCATCAGTTCTTCAGCACTCAGATTTCTTCACAGTCCAACTCTCACATCCATACATGACCACTGGAAAAACCATAGCCTTGACTAGATGGACCTTTGTTGACAAAGTAATGTCTCTGCTTTTTAATATGCTGTCTAGGTTGGTCATGACTTTTCTTCCAAGGAGTAAGCATTGTTTAATTTCATGGCTGCAATCACCATTTGCAGTGGTTTTGGAGCCCCCCAAAATAAAGTCTGACACTGTTTCCACTGTTTCCCCATCTATTTGCCATGAAGTGATGGGACCAGATGCCATGATCTTAGTTTTCTGAATGTTGAGTTTTAAGCCAACTTTTTCACTCTCCTCTTTCACTTTCATCAAGAGGCTTTTTAGTTCCTCTTCACTTTCTGCCATAAGGGTGGTGTCATCTGCATATCTGAGATTATTGATATTTCTCCCAGCAATCTTGATTCCAGCTTGTGCTTCTTCCAGCCCAGCATTTCTCATGATGTACTCTGCATATAAGTTAAATAAGCAGGGTGACAATATACAGCCTTGACATACTCCTTTTCCTATTTGGAACCAGTCTGTTGCTCCATGTCCAGTACTAACTGTGGCTTCCTGACCTGTATATAGGTTTCCCAAGAGGCAGGTCAGGTGGTCTGGTATTCCCATCTCTTTCAGAATTTTCCACAGTTTATTGTGATCCACACAGTCAAAGGCTTTGGCATAGTCAATAAAGCAGAAATAGATGTTTTTCTGGAACTCTCTTGCTTTTTCGATGATCCAGCAGATATTGGCAATTTGATCTCTGGTTCCTCTGCCTTTTCTAAAACCAGCTTGAACATCTGGAAGCTCTCAGTTCACATATTGCTGAAGCCTGGCTTGGAGAATTTTGAGCATTACTTTACTAGCGTGTGATATGAGTGCAATTGTGCGGTAGTTTGAGCATTCTTTGGCATTGCCTTTCTTTGTGCCATTTTAACCATCTTCAAATGAGCAACAGCCTTTACCCTCCTAGTAGATTATAATGCCTTTATAATCCCTTTGACTTGAAAAACATATCTCTTACTTTATATTTAAAGCACAGAAGGAAACGTAGAGCCTGGATCACTTAACACATGTGTAGTTAGCGTTCAGCAAATATTGTCTGAGGGAAACAGTCCCTGAAGAGAGCAGCAAGAAGCAAGCCCCTGGGACCCTGCTCCGGGGTGTCAGTCACCACTGAAGGATGGACCTGTCCTCCATCCCTTCTTCCTTCCTGCTTTCCTGACGTGACTTTCCAAGCTGGATTTGGTCTGTTTGGGTTTTGTGAGGTGTGAAGAACTTCTCTCGCCAGAGCTGTGCCAACTTCTTCTAGGTGGAAGTACTTACAGAACTTCTTTAAGCTTTGGCCTGTAGTTAGTGCCTAGCAAGCTTCTACTCAATATCCTTCAAGGGGATCAAGAATTCTTCCTGGGTGGGCAAGTAAGCTGAGGCCAGGAGTTCAGAGGATGCTTTCCCACTAGGCCCTTAGTCTTCCCCAGCACACCCCCTCAGGCAGCTGCAACACTGCTCAGGGTTGGTCCAGGGAATCATCCCTTGGGGTCACTCAGATCCACCCAGTTTACACTTAGAAGAGGCAATGATCACCAAGTGGTAGAATTAGGGGCCAGCTATCATTCCCTACTCTCACTGACTTGGGGTGGTCAGCGGGGGCCTCCTCCTGTTCTCAGGCACCATTCAGTAAACATCTGTCCAACAGAGACAATGTAAGCTGCTTACGTCATTTCAAATCTTCTAGTAGCCACATTAAAAAAAGGAAAGGAGGAATTAACTTTAATCATGCCTCTTATTTAGCATAACATATGTAAAATATTGTCATTGCGATTACATTGCAATGACAATTGTGATTACATTGTCAACATGTAATCAACATAAAAGTTACTAAGATATTTTCATCGTTTTTTTTCCTTACAAAGTCTTCAGAACCCACTGCGTATTTTAAACTTGGAGCACACAGCTACCTCTTAAAACTCAACATCCACAGAGGCCCATGCGACTAGAGTGGAGAACTCAGCTCAAAGGAGTTCTGTGAACTCTCTCAGGGCATCTTGTTTGAAGACAAATCTTTTCGCATAAATGTCAATTTAGGAAAAATGTTTAGAATAAAGTGGAAACAGTGACAGACTTTTTTTTCTTGGGCCCCAAAATCACTGTGGACGGTGACTGCAGCCATGAAATTAAAAGACACTTGTTCCTTGGAAGAAAAGCTATGACAAATCTAGACAACATGTTAAAAAGTAGAGACATTACTTTGCTGACAAATGTCCTTATAGTCAAAGCTATGGTTTTTCCGGTAGTCCTATATGGATGTGAGAGCTGGACCATAAAGAAGGCTGAGCACTGAAGAACTGATGCTTTGAATTGTGGTGCTGAAGAAGACTCTTGAGAATCCCTTGGACTGCAAGGAGATTAAATCAGTCAATCCTAAAGAAAATCAAGCCTGAATATTCATTGGAAGGACTGATGCTAAAGCTCAGACTGATACTTTGGCCACCTGATGTGAAGAGCTGACTCATTAGAAAAGACCCTGATTCTTGGAAAGATTGAAGGCAGGAGAAGGGTGACAGAGGATGAGATGGTTGGATGGCAACATCAACTAAATGGACATGAGTTTGAGCAAACTCTGGGAGATAGTGAAGGACAGGGAAGCCTATCATGCTGAAGTCCATGGGGAAGCAGAGAGTTGGACATGACTGAGCAATTGGATAACAACAAAATGTTTACAAAATAATAGCTCTAATAAATTTTTTGTGGAAAAAGTTTATTTTTGCAATATTGACTACTAATTTATTTTAGCCAAAGAATGCTATTGTGAAACTTTTGCTCCTTATCAGTCACTAAAATCTGAATATCTGGACACACTGGAGAAATTATGTGGCAAAGCTGAGGAAGTTTTTAGACTTTCAGCCAGTTCCTCACTGCTGGGGGCATTCTGCCCTGACCAAAGAATGATTCCATGGGTCTGTCCCCTGCTTCTTCCTGGGTTTTTGCTTATAGTGGCAAGACAAGAGCCCTATGAAGAGGCATAGAAATAGACTGCATCTTGGTTTCCAACATGTGGGCCCTGATGTTTCTGTAGTCTGCCTGAACACTAACAACTGTCCCTCAGATGAATAATGTTTGCTTCCAAGGTGGTGCAGTGGTAAAGATTCTGCCTGCCAATGCAGGAGACATAAGAGATACAGGTTTGATCCCTTGGTCGGGAAGATCCCCTGGAGGAGGAAATGGCAACCCACTCCAGTATTCTTGCTTGGAAAACCCCGTGGACAGAGAAGCCTGCCGGGTTACAGTCCATGGGGTCACAAAGAGTTGGACACGACTGAGCACTCATGTATTGAAAGATGCTTAATTTTCAGTAAAAATTAGTTATTGACTACTAAATATGAGGTGAACATGGTTTCTGGGGCTGCATGTTGTCTCCCACATATTTGTACTATTTCCCAAATACAGATGGAAGATATTATAATGATAAGATAAAAATCCATGTAAAAGTATTAGTGAATTACCAGTAATTATTGATATCTCTCTCACATTTCCTATAATGGAACCTAAAAGTACACGTAAGTATTCATGAAACTGCCTGGTTCTAAAGTATGGCCTTTCGGCATCACAAATCACTCTTTACCAATTGGTTGGCATTAGTTCACAGTTCTGCTCTCGTTCGAGTGGTCCAACTCATTGTCAGCCAGGGTTCGCCTGAGATGGGAACCTCCCACTGCTTCTCTGTAACTGGGTTCATGTCTCTGATTAAGAAAACCTGGGTTCAGAACCAACTGTGTGCTGTGATTAATTGCTCAATACTAATACATTCAACATAGATGATTGCATTACATAACACGTACCAGCTACTTTGCAGTATTTCCTTAGGCATAATAAGCTTTTACCAGTAAAAACCAAATCAACATTAATCTGCAAAGCTGTCATTTTATGTCCACTGCCAAGAAAAAAAAAGAAGACGAAAAACAGAGTGAGATAAAGTAAACCTTATCAAGGAAGTGGACCCAAACAGTTGTCCAACCAGTGCTCTACATCCCCTTCAGGCAATCTGATTCATATAAACTGAGGTTCCAAAGTATATTTTATTTAATTGCTGAGAGCAAGAGCTTGGTAGGCAGTTCTGAGCTAAGTTGTTTATTGTACTGACCTGCTCTGCTTTTGGGGAAAACTGAAAAGTGATCTTCTAAAGTTAGCATTTCCAAGCTGGTCTACTTATTCTACGTGCTCTATTTCCTTTCAATTGCATCAAGAGGAAACAGGTAGGAAAGATGAAAAGTCACCCTTGTGAACAAGAGCAAAATAGTCAAGTTTCAAAGCTTCCTGGTAGACAGTAGCTAGCAACACCCTCTCATATTTCCAAGCAAACACAGGCGAAGCCACATTTTTTCCTACCTCCTGTAAACAACTGTGTTGAAACAAGGCATCTACAATGCCTTCTCCTCGGTCTCTAAAGCTGGCTGTTGTTACGTGTTTAATCACACATCTGAATCCTGAAGAGTAAAGAAGCCAGCTAGGTAGGGACTGTTTGATTTACACCTCTTGGCTGGAGACGTGAGTGCCAAGCCGACCTGCCCTGTGTCCGTCTTTGCAGTCAGACGGGGAGCCCCCTGCCGGAGGGCAACTCAGCCAAAGCTGCCCTGTCCCCCTGAAGGGTGGTGGGGAGTATGCAGCACACACCAGTTGCGTTCATGAGGAAACCATCTCCCTGCCCACCCAGCACTATATTTAGAGCCATCTCTTGGCATGCAAACTTATATTTCTGGGCTTTCTGCCACTCAGACGGGGCGGGGGGAAGGGGGAGGGAAGGACCAGAAAAACTGGTTTGGTTCCAATGCTGAACCCAAACAATAAACGTTGAAAGTGGCCTTCCCCACTGCTGCGTGTCCGTCAAACATCACTCCTTTTTCAAAAGCAATGGGCACTGGATGTGGCTCTGGAGAATGCTTTTTTCTTCATGACCCTAATGAGGAAAATGCGTACTACTCTAAAGGAAGCAGTGAAGCAAATTTCTATGGAAAGGACAGATGATGTTTAACTTTTTAATGTAGTATCATCCAGGCTGGAGTTGTCAACTTCCCCAAAGATGTGTTAGCCCCTGAACAAAAGTGAAAAAGTGTTGGTCACCCAGTCATGTCCGACTCTTTGTGACCCCATGGAACTGCAGCCTACCAGTTTCCTCTGTCCATGGAATTCTCCAGGCAAGAATACTAGAGTGGGTTGCCAATCCCTTCTCCAGGGGATCTTCCCAACCCAGGGATAGAACCTGGGTCTCCCACGCTACAGGCAGATTCTTTACCATATGAGCTGCCAAAAGTCACTTCCCAAAGCTAGCTCCAAAGCGGATGTAAAAAGAACACACAATACTAAATTGTATGGCCTCTCCAAGCCTTTAGTGAAGACCCAACAAGAAATACTCCCGATCATTCTGCCGTTTGGCCACAAGAACATCTGGCATTTGGGAACATCTGAGTTCTTTACCAGGAAGAGAATTGACACAGGAAGGGACCTTGATACACACCCACCCTGAGCCAGTAGTTACAGGTTTTAAAACACCAGTTCCAAACCATGGAGGGCCTGGCCATATGAAAAATGAACAAGGCAAATGGCTCTCTTCAACCTAAGGGCCCTTCCCAACTTTTCTCTCCTGGTGTGTTTTTTTCTTACAGTCATATTTACTGAGTTAATTTCAGTAAGTCTTCTTGCTCAGTATCCTGCCATAGCACTCACTGCCTAGAAGTATAGTAGTGGGACAGCCCATTTCGTCCATAAACAGAGCTTGAGCAGCATAGCCATTCCGTGGTTTGGGTATTTCCTCCTCATCAGCACATGTCATTAGCTCTAATGACTTTAACAGCTATATTAAAGGAAAGAATAAAAATATTCTTTCTGCGGCCATTCCTCCAACCTAAAACTAATACTATGACAAAAAACTAAAACAGTATTAAACAAAAAAAAAGCCCTCCACAAAATTTCTTGAAAATAGTAAATGATATGCATGCAAAATAGAGGTACTGGATGTGAAGTATGAACACTTCTGAAAGTTACAGTTCTATATAAAACCTCTAAACGCCGGGGGCTCAGTCACAAAGAATCCGCCTGCAATGCAGGAGACGTGGGTTCAATCTCTGGGTCAGGAAGATCATCTGGTGAAGAAAATGGCAACCCACTCTAGAATTCTTGCCTAAGAAATCCCAAGGACAGAGGAGCCTGGTCAGCTACAGTCCACAGGGGTTGCAAAAGAGTCAGACACAACTTAGCAACTAAACACCACCACCACCAAATGGACAAGTGCAAAGGAAGCTGACTAGCAGTCAAACAGAAAAACACTCTCAGTGTTCTGGGGACTTTGGGACTGTCCACAAGGCCTCCTTCTTCCAGGCCCAGGTGGAATTCAAGTCCTGCTCCCCTGAAGTTGGGTACAGCCATACAATTTGCTTGAGTGAGAGGGATGTGAGGAGAAGTGACCAGTGTCACCTTTCTAATACTGGTGTTCACGTCTCTGTTCTCTTCTGGGCCAGATGCACCTCAGTTCTAGACGGATGTGAAGCATAAGCCGGAAATAAACCTTTGTTGTTTGAATCCGATGAGATATGGGGGTTGCTTGTTACCATAGCAAACCAAGCCTAACTGATCAATACAGTAAATTAGTAAATAATGAATAATAATTAGCAGAAGATAATTGCATCACAGGTCCCTGTACTGAAAAGGCACCCAAGTCAATCCTTCCAGGGGCTCCCTTCCATCACAGCTTAATAATTGTAGCCAGTCAACTTCTAAGAACTGTGGTGTTGGAGAAGACCCTTGAGAGTCCGTTGGACTGCAAGGAGATCCAATCAGTCCATCCTAAAGGAAATCAGTCCTGAATATTCATTGGAAGGACTGATGCTGAAGCTGAAACTCCAACACTTTGGCCATCTGATGCAAAGAACTGACTCATTTGAAAAGACCCTGATGCTGGGAATGATTGAAGGCAGGAGAAGGGGAATACAGAGGATGAGATGGTTGGATGGCATCACCAACTCAATGAACATAAGCTTGAGTAAGCTCCAGAAGTTGGTGATGGAGAGGGAAGCCTGGCGTGCTACAGTCAATGGGGTCGCAAAGAATCGGACATGACTGAGCGACTGAACTGAACTGAACTCAACTTCTAAGATACCTCTTAGCAGCTCTATTGAAACCCAAAGCAAATAAAATGTTCAAGAAAAAACAAAACAGAAAGGGTCCAGCTATGAAAACAGACATGACTGGAGAGAAACGAAGTGATCCCAGAATCTCTAAATCGGATTCTTAATCCTATGCGGACCTGGCCCCAAAGATTCAATGGCTTCACTTGGTTTCAGTTAGAATCCAGGCATCTGTACTGCATAGTCTCCCTCTGTGGTTTCAGCGTGCAGCCCAGTTTAAGAATCATGGCTTCATGTGGCTGGGATCTGTTATTTTCCAAAACTCAGTCCTGAGACATTAAATATTATAGGAAAAAAAGAAATGCTCCCAAAACAGTGTCCTTAACTGGCATGTTCATGTTACACGAAATGAGTGTTTTCAAGTGCTGAGATTGTCAGTTTTCCCCTGGTCCAGCAGTAGAACATGTTCTCAATCCGTGGTTAGTGGGTCATTTTTTACTCTTAGCATTCCATCCTTGGAGTAGCTCTAATAGTAGCTCTAAAGAGGCAGTAGCTCTAATACCATAGCATGTGACATTCAACAGTCAGGGAGTCAGCTGTCCTACAGAACTCTAAACACAAGTTCAGTATGGATCAGCATCAGGGCAAGAAGTCAGCTGGGCTAAGGGACACTACAGATGCATGGGATATGTCAGCAGAGAAAGTGTAGCTGAGGACCTGGAGTATTATCGGAGCCCCTCAAAGAACACATTTAGCTACAACAGAAGGCTAAGTCTTTTGGAGACCAGGAAAGACTATTCAAAAGAACTGTATCATTTCTCTTCCCCCTAAGAACATCCAGAGCCTCCCCATGAGGAGGTATTATTCTCATTTCCATTTTAGAGACTAGGCAATTGAGACTACAAGTTTCACCACCATCACATGGCCATGAACATCACTGAGGTGCAAAGAGAGCACCGGGGTTCATAATCAGCCCCATGGAGTAAAGCTGAGAGGCAGCTGGCTTCTAACAATTCTCTACTGCTCTTCCCATCGGCACAATACCTATTTCCTAGGAACTTGGTATAACTGAAAGAGCATGCCTTCATGGTAGACCCATAATGCAGAATTTTGACAAAGACATCCCTGAATAATTATTTCTGTTCAAATGTATTTATTTTAAATTGAAATTTTGATAAAGTGTGGTATCAGTACACATAATTCACTCCCCTAAGGTTAAACATCATTTACTCAACCATCCGTGAAGATTTTAGAACCTTCTGAATGTTTCCTACTGCATACATAAGGGGAGCAGGAAAGACACAATCACCACCCCCTCGGAGCTTACAGTCTGGCTAGACACACAGACAATTAAATAGCAAGAAAACTGTGCTACAGGGTACGAAGGGACAAGTATTATGAAGTCTTTTAAGGTGTCCATGGCTTTCCTAGTAGCTCAGATGGTAAAGCATCTGCCTGCAATGCAGGAGACCCAGGTTCGATATCTGGGTCAGGAAGATCCCCTGGAGAAGGAAATGGCAACCCACTCCAGTATTCTTGCCTGGAGAATTTCACGGACAGAGGAGCCTGGTGGGCTACAGTCCATGGAGTCGCAAGAGTTGGACAGGACTGAGTGACTCACACACACACACACACACACACACACACACACAAAGAATGGACAGCTGTCCTTCTGAACATTTGAAAAGCACTGGGGTTTGCTTCTCATACACACAGCCAATTTAACACATACCCTCTGTGTCCAGGCTTTGTGCTTCTCTGGTGCTGTCTTAGAGCTCTGCCTTTAAAGCAACTGATATCAATACCACATCGCTTCAAATAGCTCTTCACTGTCATTGGAAGCATTGCCGGCTTCAAGCATAAAGGCCTTCCTTTGGTTTACTGTGGAGCAATTGCTCAGCCAGTCGCCAAGTTATCAGCTATCACAGGAGCAGGCAACCGAGCGGAGCTGCATTAAAAGCTGGCTTTCAACCTGTTGAGTTACTAAGCATAATTTGGGCCTTTATTCTACCTTCATTTAAGACAAGACATGTGGGAAGCACACTTCCCACCAAAAGCCCTTTGTCAAGTGTTACACTTATTAAGATTTTTGGACAGAGTCATAGCTCTGAGACATTTTGCCAATATCCCACTCCTTATCTGCAAAAATCAACACTGGCTTTGTAGATCTGGTCTGCAACTCAATTTGAGACATTAAAAAAGAAAACAACGCACAATCATTTGCTTTCAGAATTTCCAAGATGACCATTGCTAATAACAATGAAATAGCTAATATTTATTGGGCTCTTACTATTTAAAAAGTACCATTTGCTAGGTGTTTTATGCATGCTAGCTCATTTAAACTTTATAAAAACCACATCAGATCAGTACTAGGACAATACATAAATTCTAAAGCACACATTTCCCCCCCATTCTATGTTAGTAAATAGGGTACATCTTAGAATAAATCAAGTTATATCACAGTGTAAGACTCACAGGTATCGAACAGACTTGTGGTTGCCAAGGAGGAGGTGGGTAGGAGACAGATGCGTTGGGACTTTGGGGTTAACAGATGCAAACTATTATATATAGAATGGATAAACACCACGGTCCTACTGGATACACAGGGAGCTGTATAGGATTAAACCATAATAGACAAGAATTTTAAAAAGAACGTATCTACCTATCTGTCTATAACTGAGTCACTTTGCCGCACGGCAGAAATGAACACATTATGAGTCTACAATACTTCAGTTTTAAAAAGCTATATCTAGTTTAACTGGTAGCAATTTTTCTCTGTGAATTACACACCAAATAATGGTGCATTTTAAAATCCAGGGTGCCTCGGATGGAAAAGATTATGGCATTATCAGCTCCATTTCACAGATGAAGAAACTGAGGCTCTGAAAAATTTAAGTATCTGGCCCACCGTCACATAGAAAATAAATGGCAGAACAAGGATGTGATCCCAGGTTTTTCTAGCTCCAAAGTTTGTGCTCTGGACTGGAACATTGTACTGCTTCAATACAACCTTTAATAAACATTAATTCATTAAGCTCCTAGCATCTGATATGAGTTAGTCACCAAGTTGGGAATGCTGGAGGTACAGGGTAAGACACCTCTTCATAGCACTATTTAAGCACTGGGAATCTGAACAATGAATTAGAATGTTAAGCTTCATATACTTTTGATGGACTCTAGTGTAACACCAGATCTAAGCCTGGATTTTCTTTTGGAAGTCTTATTCTACCCCCGCCCCCTGAGAGCTGCTTTTTCATTAGCTAAATACCTTACTTCTAGCCTTACACTGGGTGGATATTATGTAAATCAACATTTTAGTATGACAGACAGATGCTGAGTTGCCCATCAGTGGTATTTCCCCACTACTATTCACACCTTGTGTAATATCATCCCCATGAGTGTGGGCAGGACTTGTGACTTACTTGTGACCAATTGTCATTGCCCGATTGCCCAGTCAAGTCCAGTTCTTTGCAATCCCATGGACTGCAGCACACTAGGCCTCTCTGTCCCTCACCATTTCCCGAAGTCTGCCCAAGTTCATGTCCATTGCATCAGTGATGCCATCCAGCCACCTAATCCTCTGACACCCTCTTCTTCTGCCTCAATCTTTCCCAGCATCAGAGACTTTTCCAATGAGTCAGTGGTATACATCAGATGACCAAAATACTGGCTTTTGAGCTTCAGCATCAGTCCTTCCAACAAGTAGTCAGGGTTTATTTCCCTTAAGATCGACTGGATTGATCTTCTTGTTGTCCAAGAGACTCTCAGGAGTCCTCTCCAGCACCACAGTTCAAAGTCATCAATTCTTTAGCACTCCACCTTCTTTACAGTCCAGCTCTCATAACCGTACGCGACCACTGGGAAGACCATAGCCTCGAGTATATGGACTTTTGTCAGCAGAGTAACGTCTCTTCTTTTCAACACACTGTCTAGGTTTGTCATAGCTTTCCTGCCAAGAAGCAAATGTCTCCAGGTTTCACGGCCGCAGTCACCATCCATGGTGATTTTAGAGCCCTAGAAGAGGAACTCTGTCATACTTCCACCTTTTCACCTTCTATTTGCCATGAAATAATGGGGTCAGGTGCCATGATCTTAGTTTTTTTAATATTCAGTTTTAAGCCAGCTGTTTCATTCTCCTCCTTCACCCTCTTCAAGAGGCTCTTTAGTTCCTCTTCACTTTCTGCCATTAGAGTAATATCATCCACATAGCTGAGACAGTTGATGGTTCTGCCTCTCTTGATTCCAGCTTGTAAAAGTCATCCAGCCCAGCATTTCTCATGATGTGCTCAAGCATTTAGTTTAAACAAACAGGGTGACAGACAGCCCTGTCATATTCCTTTCTCAATCTTGAACCAATCAGTTGTTCCATACAGGATTTTAACTGTTGCTTCTTGACCCACATACAGGTTTCTTAGGAAACAGTAAGATATGGTCTGGTATTCCCATCTCATTAAGAGTTTTTCACAGTTTATTATGATCCACATAGTCAAAGGACTTAGCATAATTGATGAAACAGAGCTAGATGTTTTTCTGGAATTTCTTAGCTTTCTCCATGATCCCACAAATGTTGGCAATTTGATCTCTGGTTCCTCTTCCTTTTCTAAACCCAGCTTGGACATCTAGAAGTTCTTGGTTCACATAATGCTGAAGCCTAGCATGCAAGATCTTAAGCATGACCTCACTAGTGTGGGAGATGAGTGCAGTTGTCTGATTGTTAGCACATTCCTTAGTACTACCCTTCTTGGGAATTGGGATAAGGATTGACTTTTTCCAGTCCTGTGGCCACTGCTTCCAGATTTGCTGACATATTGAATACAACACCTTGATAACATCACCCTTTAGGATCTTGAATAGTTCTGTGGCAATAGAATATGGCAAAAGTGACGCGTTGTCACTTTTGTGATTAGGCTACATGACTGTGAATTCTATCTCACTAGCAGACTCTCCATCTTACTGCCTTTGGTGAAGCAAGTTACGGAGACCCACATGGCAAGAAGTTGAGAGCTGCCTCTAGACAACAGTCAGCTAGGAACTGAGACCCACAGTCCAGCAATCTTCAAGGAACTGAATCCTGCAGACACCCATACAGGTGAGCTTGAGAGAAGACTCCCTCCCCAACTGAACCTCTAGATGAGACCTCAGCCCTGGCTGAAAACTTAAATGCAGAGAGACTGATGAGACAGACTTGGAGCTAAGCTGTGCCCAGATTCCTGACCTACAGAAACTATGAAATAAAAAATGTGTTATTTTGTACTGCCAAATCTGTCATAATTTGTTATGCAGTAATAGCTGAGTGCTAAAGAATTGATTCTTTCGAACTAGTGCTTCAGAAGACTCTTGAGAGTCCCTTGGACAGCAAGGAGATCAAACCTGTCAATCCTAAAGGAAATTAACTCTGAATACTCATTGGACGGACTGATGCTGAAGGTGAAGCTCCAATACTTTGGCCACCTGATGCAGAGTCGACTCATTGGAAAAGAGCTTGATGCTGAGAAAGATTGAGGACAGGAGAACGGGGCAACAGAGGGTGAAATGGTTGGATGGCATCATAGACTCTATGGACATGAATTTGGCAAACTCTGGGAGATAGTGAAGGGAAGCCTGGCATGTTGCAGTCCATGGGGTTGTAAATAACTGGATACAACTTACTACTGAACAACAACAATAGCTAATATATTTGGTGAAAAGGCAAATTTCTTTGTCATGGACCTTTATGATGTTCTCAAATAGTTGACACCACAAAATTCCAAGGTGATTTCAGTCTCTTGGTTACATAAAAAAAAAAAAAATCTCAGCTACCACTTACTGAGCATTCTCTGAGTGCCAAGTAAGTTCTAGCATGGTATCAGCAAACCAAGGGCCACAATTACCAAGCAACATCTCATTAGTGCAGTTAACTGCATACATAAGAAATATTAAATATTCACTTCATTTCACAATTAAAAAAAAATGTTAGTGGACTTTATCATTTTATTGTCTATTCCCCTTCTTTTGGTAAATGTAATCTTTCCTTCTAGAAAATGCTTCTTCCTCTAATTCTAGTCATGTTCTTCTTATCTAACCCACTCACTGCTCAGTGACTGATCCAAGCTTGTGCACCTCATCACACAAGGCTGGGCTAACAAGCATCTTTCTCTAACCCTTCTTGAGTCTTACTGTTGTGAGAGCCCAACGTTGAATTCTCAATGGCCATGCTCCCTGCAATTTGCAGGAAGACATTCTGCAGGAGGAGAGAACAGCCTGATACTCAGAAAGAAGCAGAGACAGACAGGAAGAGCCTGCTTCCTTCCAGTCCTTGCTGATGGAGTCCCCAGAGTCCAGCTGCGCCCCTCCCCTTTCTCCAGGTCACAGAAACCTAACTGTAAACTTACTCTGAGATCCCAGCCAGCATCCATCAAAACTCAGTCACTTCCACTGAAAAAGACTCAGGTAACACATGGACGAAGATTTTTCACTATTTTAGACTGTCCTTTCCTGATCTATGTTACTGACGTTTTGAAATATCTGGGCCCCTCGTGTTAGTTTAAAAATAATTGTTCTATGACTGAATTACACCACACCCAGCTGATTGCTGCACCACAGAATGTTAAAGTGGGAGAGACATTAGGGGTGATATGGTCTGACTCTCATTCAAAAAAGAGGAAACTGAATCTAGGAAGGTGAAGCTACTTTCTTTCCAAGATAAAAGTGAGTTTGTGCCACAATTTCCTAAAACTTGACCTTTTGTACCCATTCCAGTGAGTTTTGTCTATCATACAGCTTTATTTTGAAGAATTTATAGAGGCTTAACTTAAGAGTTTGATTTTTGTTATAAAGCTCCTTCAAAAATCTGTCATCTCTCAAAGACTTGTAATTAACTTGGCTAATTAATAAATAACATAAAAATTAAGAACAGTTTATTTGACTTCACCCATAAAAGCACTTATTCCTGATTCTAACCACATGCGAAACAAATGGTCACCAGTTTTCAAATGATTTAAATATAAAGAACTCTGTGTTTACTAATCTATATTCTGGTTTACTTTAAGCATTTTATTTTGGACTGAGTAGTATTTGCTACACAAATAAGAATAATTAAACTTATTTAATAATCAATAATGCTCTTTCATTTTCTAATTATGTATGATTTTTCAATCACAAAATAATACATATTGAAGGAAATATGAAAAGACAGAAAGAAAACAATGACTTATGACATGTCTGAATTTGATATAAGCAATGACCTTGAATTATGTAATTCTTAGGCTAGTTTTTATAAACTTTTTAATACGGAGTAGTTAAAATTCAATGTCCCAAAGAAACAGATGTTAATATGTTAATCAATACCCTGGGTGTTCTCTCATAACCATGTTTAGAAAGAAATTGTCCCACTTCCCTCTATTCAGCTTTTTTGCTGCTTTCAAAATTGCCCTCCTCAAGCCTGTGTCATTAAATCACACTTCCTGTAGGTTCCTTTGCTTGCAGCACAAATGTTAAGAATCCAGGTCTACTAAACACCTTGAGCTTTAGAAAATACTAAAGTGGCTTCTCTGAGGTTTTCTTGGACCATTTGGCTGACTTGAAGTCTCTAGAACAACCCAAATATACAGATATCTTTGGAATAGACACACCATGCCAAAGCAAGCAGAGATTGTGGCCAAAGGGCATGCGTGTTGCAATACAAGCTTTGAGTGTAGATTATGTAGCAGCTGCGAGACAGAGTGCAGAGAAAATGTTGTCTTTGAAACACTTTTCAGAAACATTCAACAAGACTGAAAACAAGCAGAGGGTAAGGGTGATTAGAAGTTAACTCTTTAATACTGAGAAACAAGCCCACAGTACAAAGCCAACAGACTTCTCCTTTTTGGATTCCTTAAAAACAGAAAGTTTTCTATTGTATGTCCTTTTAAGTATATCACCCATAAGTCATCACCCCCAAGAATAAATAAAAAGGCAAATCATGAAAACTTCGGCTACTTCCACTGTGAGTTGGACTTAGTGTAACCCACTGTAATTCACACTTTCCATAGCTCTCCATGCAGATGTCCTATCCATCATGAAAAAGAATCTGTATTTACCAGCAGTATGCCAGGTTCTTTTTTATTTCTATTTGCTAGATGGAGATCTTGGATTTATTCTGAGCCAACTATTTACTAATTCTCATTGGATCTCTTAAGCCAATATAATATCCTTGTTGAAGAGACTAGGGAATAACTTGATGCTCAGTTCTCTTTTTAATTTTAACTGGATAACGAAAGGTTGATATCAGAAAATAAGAGTATATAGTAACACACACTGTCCAACTCTGTTCTGTCCAGCTCATACTGGCTCATGAAGGGTGATCATTAACACAACTTCTGGACTCTGTGTGTAGTTAGACACTGTGAATTGATTGAAAATGACCAAGTAGAAGTATTTACACCAGAGAAATCAGCAAATGATGTGAATCAGCTGTTTTTTTTTTTTCTTCTGGAGAGTTAATTATTAAACATTTACCAACAAAACCATTCATCCATCCATCCAACAAATTTTTATTGAAATCTAATATGTGCAAGCTAGACCTTGTGATAAAATTTGAGGGTACAAAGACAGCCTGGACAAAGACAATGTCCCCTTCTCCTGCCTTCAAACTTTCCCAGCATCAGAGTCTTTCCTGTATTATGACTGATTTTCCATTGAAACCTGGACATTTGTGTACAATGTATGCAATGTAGACTCTGGACACCATTTAAGCCTCCTGTTTTAACTGACTTTCCTTGACATGCCTCTGGCAGGGAAGGTGGGGAGGTCCTGTCTGACTATTGCATAGTGGAGGAAGATGTCTAGGTACCCTACCTGGGTCTGCTGACAGCCGAGGTAGGGGGCTCCTGCTTGGTGGGGGAGTTCCAGTTCTCCGCATGGTCTCCACTGAGGGGGCTTCATTACTGCCTGGTGGGGATGAAATCTAGGCTTCCTACTTGGCCTTTTCTGGAACACCCCAGTGGGTAACTTTCTTTTTTTTTTTTCATCCCACTCATAGCTTCACAAGGGTGGAGATCTAGGCCCTCCGCTGTGCTGTGGATGGGGCTGAGCCCATGGTTTTTTCTGTGGTGTTTGGTTGAAGTAGAATGGTTACTGTCTAAAAGTTTTCTGTCTTCTGAGGTTGCCCCTTTCCTGTCTTTGGACTAAGAGACAGCAGACTTTTCTGTTGTTAGAGCTTTTTTTGTCTGTGCCATTGGTATTTCCTGACTCCCAGTTTCTTCAACAACAAGTCTGGGATATATGAAGCAAAAAGAAAAGCCAGAAAACTCAGCCCCATGTTGTTCCTCTGATCCTGAGGTTTCTAGCCAGTCTACCTTCTCTCCATTTTTCACCTTTGTGTTTGTTTCATGTAAAATGTCCAGAATTTTCAGTTGTTCTTAGGGGAAGGAAATACAGAAAAGTATATTTACTCCATCTTCTGGAAAACTTGTCTTCCACTTAGCTATTTTTTAACTACCTTGTCATCTGAGAGATTAAAAAAAAAAATCAGTTGATATTCTTGCCATAATTATAAAACATCAAGTATCTTGCTTAGATTAACTGTAAGGAATTTACTGCTAATGTGTAGAGAAGATTATGGATTTTGTGATATTTGTTTCATTCCCTGTTTACATGACATAGAATAGTTTTTAAATTAGAATATCTTTTCTATCTACAGTAGGATAAAAAGCTTGGCTGTCCTCTAAGTCTATGTTTCTAAATTTGTAATAATGGCATCTGAGAGGCCATGGAAAGTGTTTGAAGGTAAAATAATTATAAAGTTGCTTTCAACAAGTTATTTTTCACTGTTTATAGAGTAGATATACTCAATTTTATGGGTAGACCTGTGAGCTATGTACACAGTTGGGACCAAATCTATGGTAGGCAAAATTTTAGAATAGTAACCTTTAGTTAGTGGAATATCCCAAATATATCATTCTCTGGGAATATCTTCCCTCAGTCTGCTTGTTGATTTACTCACGGTGTGGTAAAAATGATAGGGTAGAAAAATGAGAAAATTATACAGCAAGTACAACAATAAAATACAGTTATTTACTTATCTTTCTGGACAATTCTAGAGAAAAATGGCAAGTGATGAAATTTTGCTCTAAGACATAGATAAATGCTGCCTTTCATAGGAGACTTCATTGAATTATTTTTCTTCCTTGATGGAGGAAAAAAAGATATACTATAAGGAGATAAACTTTGGTAAGATGAGTAGATTTTTATCTTAATGATAAAGAACCTCTCGGAAAGTTGGCTTTAAGTATATCATTTGTATTATGCATGTAATTTTTCAACATTTTAAAACTTCACATTTCAAAGGAATATTTTTCATGCAATTGCCATAATCATTATTTTAATAGGCGGACAATATTCCTTTGGGCATTATATAATTCATTAAATAGTCCATTATTGCTAAACAGTTAACTCACTTGTAACATTTCACTTGTATAAATAATGAGTGACATGTTTTTGTACATAGTTTTCACCCTACCTACTATTTTGGATTATTTTTTTAAGCTAGAGCCTGTGAAACAGAATTACTGAATCGACAGTATGATGATTCTTATGACTCATAACAGGAACCACTAAATTATTTCCCAAAGGACTTGTATGCTTTTATAATGACATCAACAACATAAGAGAACAGGAGCTTAGCATCCTCTCCAGCAAGTCACTGTTACTGAAAAAAAGAAAGTGACTTTAAGGTAGAAATACTAATTGCTTAATTTTAATGATTGAGTTAGCAGTTTTTACTAGTTTTATTTCTTTTATGAAATACCTATGGTTGACCTTTGCCATTCATCTCCTCAGATTTGGGGATTATTTTAAATCATTTTGAATGAATTCCTTATAGTAATCAAAATATTAACCTACAGATTATTTTCATATTTTTAATGTGATAAGGTTTTCATTGCTATAGAGTTAAAATTTCTGATTCTTTGTGATTTGTTCAGTTTATTCTAGGTTTAGAATGTCATTCACTATAATTCTGCTTTTCTTTTCCTTTTTAAACTTATGTATATTTTAAACTTTTTATCCAATATAATCTAGCTCAGTGTTTGTCTTGAGCGGATGGGCAAAATTGATTTTTTTTTTGAAAATTGCTAAGAATTTATCTCACTATGATTTCATGAATAATCCTACCCTTCACTATTGATTTATCATGTGAGAAATTTTTAGTTATGCCAAGTCTTTTGACTGTCTATTTCAGCTCACTGACCCTTATTTAACCTTGTGCCATTTCTGCTTTAAACACTGCAGGAATATAGAACATAGCACACAGTCAATAACTACTTGTTCAGGGAATACAGTATCTGGCAGGGTTACTAACCCTCATTACTAATTTTCTAGAATTTTCCTTAACATTATCTCTCATGTATGTTGCTCTCTGCCCCCATGGTTTTTTTTTTTTGACCAATTTAAAATTGACAAAGAAGCTAAAAGAAGGCTACAATTAATACCTATATACTCATCACCTTGATTCAATTACTAATTTTATTTTCTTTATACATATTTGTATACAAAGCACAGGCATACAAACTTATTATTTTTTTGAACTCTTTGAAAGTGACCTGAAGACATCATATCTCATTTCTAGATATTTCAGTGTACATCTCTTATGAACACGGCCATTCTCCTTTATAACCACAATACATTATCACAGCCATTATTATTATCCAGTTTAAATTTCCTCAATTCTCCCACAATTAACTTTATCAGTTCAGTTCAGTTGCTCAGTCATGTCCGACTCTTTGTGACCCCATGGATTGCAGCACGCCAGGCTTCCCTGTCCATCACCAACTCCCAGAGTTTGCTCGAACTCATGTCCATAGAGTCGGTGATGTCATCAAAGCATCTCATCCTCTGTCATCCCCTTCTCTTCCTGCCCTCAATCTTTCCCTGCCTCAATCTTTCCCAAGAGAAAAGACCCAATCAGGTTCTTTTCTAATAAGTCAGTTCTTCTAATCAGGTGGCCAAAGTATTGGAGTTTCCACTTCAGCATCAGTTCTTCCAATGAATATTTAGGACTGACTTCTTTAGGATTGACTTGTTTGATCTCTTTGCAGTCCAAGGGACTCAAGAGTCTTTTCCAACACCACAGTTCAAAAGCACCAATTCTTCGGGGCTCAGCTTTCTTTATGGTCCAACTCTCACATCCATACATAACTACTAGAAAAAACCATAGCTTTGACTAGACAGACATTTGTTGGCAAAGTAATGTCTCTGCTTTTTAATATGCTGTCTAGGCTTGTCATAGCTTTTCTTCCAAGAAGCAAATGTCTTTTAATTTCATGGCTGCAGTCACCATCTGCAGTGATTTTGGAGCCCAAGAAAATAAAGTCTGTCACTGTTTCCATTGTTTCCCCATCTATTTGCCATGAAGTGATGGGACCGGATGCCACGATCTGCTTTTTGAATTTTGAGTTTTAAGGCACCTTTATATATATATAAATTAACTTTATAGCTTAAAACAAACAAAAAAGATCTGACTAAGAATCACTCATTACATTTAGTTGATGTTATGTCTCTGACCTCTTTTAATACACGTCATCTGACCACCTTCTTTCTCTTTGTCTCACTCTCTGCCCCTCCTCTCCTCTCCTCTCCCTCTTTCTTCTCCTCCTCATCCACCTTCTTGTTCTTTCTCTCTCTCACTCTCACTCCTTGTCTCCATCGCTTCCTGTTTCTTCCTCTCTTTTTCACTTTCATGGCATGACATTTTCAAAGGTCCAGGCCAGCTGTTTCACAGAATATTTTAAAATTTGTATATCTCTGACAGTTTCCTTACTTGTGTATTATTTTAAATACATTTTGAATTCTTTTAAGCTTCAGTCTCATGTTTCTCTCTTCACATGTAATTCTACCATCAAAATCCTATTGGAATTTTGATCAGTACTACAAAATATAAATAAAATTGTTTAAGTAGTCCAGAGAAAATTGTACTGGATCTTACAACAAATTTATTAAGAATGGACATTTTTATATTATTTAAAAGAATGTGTATTTCTTTAAGTCATCTTCTCTTATAACTCAAAATTTTGAAAAATTCTTCATATAGAACATATACTTAGAAATATTATTTTGTAACAGTTACACTATTTTGCAAATGAAAAACTTTTTCGAGAATTTTTTAAAGTTACATTTCCAACTAGAGGGTGATTGCTTTTTTTAAATTGGTCTTATTTGTAGGCAGTTTACTAAATTTTTGAATTACTTCTACTAATATCTTAATATTTAAATTTTCTAGTATGTGATCAAAGTACCTGTATATAGTAATAATTTTTATGCTTTCTTTCTCAGCATTTATACATATTATCCTACTAATGTGGCCAAAATGTTCTAAAACAGTATTAAATATGAAGATGATAGTGACCATTCTTCTCTTAAAGACACTGAAAAAGATGCTTCTAAAAGAATTCCAAAAATGTTTTTAACAAAAACAGGCTTAGTGAAAACCAGGAACTATAATTACTGAATAGTCATATAAGTATTTTAATTTATAACTCATTTGATGGAATACATTTTTGTATTTTTGTTGTTTAAAGGTTAGTTTTGGATGCTCTTCATATATCTATTTTAGCCCCAATCCAGCATATTATCTTTTTCAAAGAACTTTTAAAAGTAATGCATTAACCAAGAAAATAGAAAGTATTTCCTGTTACTTTGTGTCTATAATCAGAAGGATGTACTTAGAGACAAAACCCAGGGTGCAGTCAAGTTGCTTATAAAACAAACATTAGCAGTTGCCATCTTTACCTCCACCCCTGCTCCACTCCAGCCCTATTCACCCATCAACATTGCTTCTCCAGAATCCCACACAAGCCATCTCACCTCTCTTCCTTCCATCACCATTTTTTCTCCCTTAGAAAGACCATGTACAAGCCACATTTTCCCTTTCCAACACTCACAGAACATCAAAGTCATCACAAGAGACTGTTATTCAGGGCATGAGAGTCTTCGCCCACGCTCAGCTTCCCCAGGCTGACTCTCATTCCTACGTGTCTCATGAAAATCACTCTTTACTTCACTAGGACAAGTACCAAGAAGACTGCACTAAGAAATAAAGTGAAATGAGACTTAATATAACTTCAGTTTTTGAACCTGTCTGTAGACACTCACAAATCTCCACCTATATTCTCACTCTATGTATTCCTCTAATTAAGCTTGCTTTTCTTTCCTTATCAGCATCAAGAGTAAGAAAGCTCATCTTATTGACTTTTTCTGTTATCTTGCTTTGTTTGAATGAATGGTATTGAACTGGCTCAGCTTCGGTTATCAGCAGGGCTTGGGACACCACATGATCACCTGCGTGGTTCAGTCGGGGCAGAGGGGAACAGATGTGGAGATGGATGAGGGACAAATAGGAGAAGCTGGGGTTCTGTAAAGTCCATGACAAAAGCAGCAGCTTGGGGGAAGGGTCAACATCACCAGTCAAGTCCAAGTGAGAGCCAGGGCAACGCCAAGACCAATGGCGGCTGCAGATAATACAGCGGGGGCAGTAGAGCATCCCTGGGAGCAGGACGTGGGTAAAGCTAATCGCCTGGAGGTCATAGTGAAAGAGAAAGTCACTCAGTTGTGTCCGACTCTTTGCGACCCCATGGACTATACAGTTCATGGAATTCTCCAGGCCAGAATACTGGAGTGGGTGTAGCCTTTCCCTTCTCCAGGGGATCTTCCCAACCCAGGGATCGAACCCAGGTCTCCTGCATTGTAGGTGGCTTCTTTACCAGCTGAGTCACAAGGGAAGCCCAAGAATACTGGAGTGGGTAGCCTATCCCTTCTCCAGTGGATCTTTCTGACCCAGGAATCGAACTGGGGTCTCCTGCATTGCAGGTGGATTCTTTACCAGCGGAGCTATCAGGGAAGCCCCTCTTGAGGTCAAAATAGAGTATTATAGGGGCAGTACAGCTGTACCTAGAAAAATGCATCTATAAAGTTGCACAAGGAGGAATGAGGGGAGGCCAGGGTCTGGAGCTTAGACGCTGGGGATGGACAGCCTGGGTTGGAATCCTGGATCTCATCTTGTTATCTGTTTGATCTCAGCATCTTTGTTAACTTCTCTAGTGCTTTGGTTTCCCTTATCCAGAAAATGGTGATAACAAATCTCATAGAGCTGTAAAGACTAAATGAATCAACATCCGAAAAGTGTTTGGAACCGTATCTGGTATATAGTAAATGTTATAGGTACATTAGTGATTATTTCTAAAATCATTATTATAATTCTTATTCAGGTACAGAGTTTCCAGATTGAATGAGAAACCCCGCATGTCAGACCTGGATATAAACTATACAAAGGAAACTACCATCTGAGGGTCCATAAAATCTAGACAGCTTTAGTTTTCGGCCAAAAGACTTTCCAAATCCCAGAACAAAGAGAGAGTTTGAGAGAAAGATGAAAATTATCTACTTGGCTGTTCTGCCCTGGCTTCTGAGGATGAGATTCTTGCCAGGTAGCAACATGCTCCCTGTGGATAGGTAGGGTGGGCAAAGAGGGACAAGTAGTATGCTTTTAAGGATACATTTTATTGTCAATGTATTACATTTTGGCTACATTGTGGGTTAAAATGGCTTTGTTGTTTTTGTTTCTTTTTTAAATTATCCTTAGAAGTGAATTTAATAACTTTGCTTCCATGAGGAATATATACATTAAATTCCACAATAAATGACTCATAAAGAAGGAAAATCCATTTGTTGGTGAATTTATGCATGTCAGGAAGAAGTTTATTAACATCTAAAAGGGCCTACAATAGGATTACTCAGTAAAATCCCGGAGAACTTCCAAAGAGCCAGATCCTGTGGGACCAGAAAGCCTGACATAAGAACCCAACGTCAGGTTAATCAGGCCCCTGCTGTAAAAACTGCCGTCTCTGCACAGGGGCAGACTGATCGTGGCAATCCAACTGTATTTGCCAAGTTATATAATTATAGCAACTCCTCCAAAATGTGTTCAAAATCTGGTTTTAAGCCAGAGCTCTGCCCACATTCCTTTACTACTTCTGATCAAGATATCCAGAATTGACATTTTGAAGAACACACCTTCAATCCTCTGTAGAAGCATGTTCATCAACGAGGCTAAAAGCCTTAAAACCAGCCACCTTCTAAACTCACCCAGCCTCAGAAGTCTGCCTTTAAGGCACCTCCTGAGGCCACCAAGAATGTCCTCTGCCCGGAACCCATGCCCTACAGAAGAGCTTGTCAGATCATGAAGTAAGTGCAGTCTTCTGGGGCCATATTTAGTGGGAGTTGCTATAAGGGCATTCTTCCTTAGGATTGTCACTATAGTCTGAAAAGAAATCTATAAATTACCAGTGACTAGCAGGTATCATGGAAAAGGCAATGGCACCCCACTCCAGTACTCTTGCCTGGAAAATCCCATGGACAGAGGAGCCTGGTGGGCTGCAGTCCATGGGGTTGCTAAGAGTTGGACACAACTGAGTGACTTCACTTTCACTTTTCACTTTCATGCACTGGAGAAGGAAATGGTAACCCACTCCAGTGTTCTTCTCTGGAGAATCCTAGGGATGGGGGAGCCTGGTGGGCTGCCGTCTATGGGGTCACACAGAGTCGGACATGACTGAAGTGACTTAGCAGCAGCAGCAGGTATCATAGGCCCATGGCTCCTTTCCTTTTCCCAGGTATTTGCTCCCATCAAAGGACTTTATGAAAGTTCCCACTCCGTGGTTACTTCAGGCTATTTGGTGTTTGGCTACAAACTAGGTTGTAAGATAGAACTCACCAAAAAATGAAAATCATATTTAACCACCAATTATCCATTTGGGCTTCCCTGGTGGCTCAGATGGTAAAGAATCTGCCTGCAATGTAGTAGACCTGGGTTCAGTCCCTGGGTCAGGAAGATCTCCTAGAGGAGCACAAGGCAACCCACTTCCAGTATTCTGGTCTGGAGAATCCCATGGACAGAGGAACCTGGTGGACTACAGTCCACGAGGTTGCAAGGAGTCAGACACTGCTGAGACATTTTCACTTTCTCTATCCATTTGATGAAGAGAAACAGAGTAAAAAACATTGTGACAGAATTTCTAAGAATACTCATAGCCAGCAAAAGACAGAAATCTTGTTTACTTATATTGGTTCTTGCTAAAAACATGTCACACCTAGTGAAGGGGTCCAAACAGAAAACCTCAGGTCACTGTTTCTGGTTTCAGGTTTGAATTGGATCAGTTAAATTCTATACACATGTATTTAGTACCTATCTAAGGCAGTCCTTGTGTTGGCATCAGGAAATAGAGATAAGACAATAATGACAGCTAAATTTTACATGCTTACTATATTCCAGGTACTTTACATGCATTTTCTCATTTAATCCTTAAAATCCCAGAAAGGAGTTATTATTATTATTGTCCCTATTTATCATGAAAAAAACTATAGCAAGGCGACATTCAACAATCTGCTGAAGGATACATAGTACTAAGTGACTGGAGGTCTACTAGGCAGTCTGACTCAGAGCCCTAGGTCTCAACCACTGAGCAATACTGTTTCTCACAGTCCCTGACCTGAGGAGTTTAATCTAGAGAAAGTTTACATCTAAAGCCATGATAACACAAGTACAGACATTATGACATGAGGTAAGGTAAGGTAAATACCATAAAAGGTGCAGATCGTTCTGAGACTCAAACCCAGTGGGAAGAAGTGGTAAAGCTCTCAAGGGGAAACGGAACCTCAGATGGGCTTCGAAAGATGCTTAGGTTCTAAGTGATGCAAGAGTAGGGATGATGATGGAGGAAGAGCCAGTCCCCTGGTCTTCCAGGAGGAAGGAACAGTGTGGATGAGTTCAGGAAGAGGACAGAAGTGGGGAGGGTGACAGCAAATAGCACAGTGTGGCTGGAAGGCAAGGGACGCATAAGGAGGAAGAGTGAGAATGAAACAGAAAACACCACTGCAACATGACTGCAGAAACTCCTAATTCCAGGCTCAGAAATGGATCCAGAATTTGTAAAGACCACATGGCACTAATGGTAAAGAACCCACCTGCCAGTGCAGGAGACATAGAGACATGGGTTCACTTCCATGGGTTGGGAAGATTCTCTGGAGGAGGGAGTGGCAATCCACTCCAGTATTCTTGCCTGGAGAACCCAATGGACACAGGAGCCTGGTAGGCTGCAGTCCACAGGGTCGCAAAGAGTTGGACATGACCGAAGTGACTTGGCACACACACAGGACACCATCATAAATCTCTGTGTCAGGAATTCCTGTTGACTGAATGGAATCATAACAATACTGGAGAGGGAGCGATGGAATCTTGAAGACTCAGAAACTGAATGGACAATGGCATCTGTACTGGGTTGAATGGTGGCATTCCAAGAGATCTATCCATGTCCTAATCTCTGACCTTAATTTGGGAAAAAATGTCTTTGTAGATAAAATCAAGTTGAGGATCTTGAGATGAGATCATCCTGGATTATCTGTGTGGGACCTCTATCCGATGATAAGCAGCCTTACAAGAGAAAGACAGAGGAAGATTTGAGGAAGAAAGGAAAGCCATAGAGAAGAAGAGGAGGCAATGTGGCCAGGAAGGCAGAGATTGGAGTGATGAGGCCTCAAGTTAAAGAATGCCAACAGCTACCAGACCCTGCAAGAGGCAAAGAAGGAACTCCTCCCCTAGGCCTCCCAGAGAGAACACAGCTTTCCTGGATTTGGGATTTCTGGCTTCTAGAACTGAGGGAGAATACCTTTCTGTTGTTTTAACCAATTTGCCGTGATTTGTTATGGCAGCCTTAGGAAATGAATATAAACATTCTTACTAAAAGATAGACAAGTCTGGATGAGAGCTGATTTTGAGAAGTGCTTAGAAACTGATTGATATAATTTATGCAGTTTGTAGAAAAATTATGGCCCATAGGATAAGGAAGTAAGATGGGCAGAAAAAGAAGGGTAGCATTTCATCCTTCCATGCATCTGGCTCATTATATCTAGTTTTGTCTTAGTGTTTGTCTAGGTGTGTACTACACGAGCTTGGGCCCCATCTCCAGATTCTGACCCCTTTGGTGTGGGGTGGGCTCAGGAAGACAGTTTCAAAAACATCCCAGTGAATCTGATGCAAGTGATCCTTTAACACGTGTGTGCTAAAGTCGCTTCAGTCATGTCTAAATCTTTGTGACCCCCACGGACTGCAGCCCACCAGGCTCCCCTGTCCATGGAATTTTCTAGGCAACAATACTGGAGTGCATTGCCATTTCCTCCTCCAGGAGATCTTCCTGATGCAGGGATAGAACCTGCCTCTCTTGTGTCTCCTGCATTGGCAGGTGGGTTCCTTACCAGTAGCATCCCCAAACTTTTTCTATGAAGGACTAGATAATAAATATTTTAGGATTCATGGGTTGTAAAGTCTCTTGCAAGTACCTGAATCTGCTCTTATGTCACAGAAGAAGCCATTGACAATATGTAGCAAATGAAAGGGACTGCATTCCAATAAATTTTTATTTTGCATACTGAAATTTTAATTTCACAAATTTTCATGTGTCATTCAATATTATTCTTAAAAATTTTTTTTTACCCTCAACCGTTTAACAATCTACAAAAACAGGTGGTGAGCCAGATTTTGTCCACAGGCCATGGTTTGCCAATCCAAGCTTTAACATGCTGAAGTTGGCAAATTGCAGCTTTAAATGTTAGAGCTGAGGTTTTTCTAGCCAGTGGCATGCCATGAAGCAGCAGGAGAGAGAGGAGTGGTGAACATCTGATGCACCAAGATCAGCCTCAGCCTGCTGGCAGCCTCTGCTAACGCAGCAGCCGTGACGTGCACCCACCCTGCAAGAGGGCACCACTCATGGGAACATGATCCCCCAGGCATACCATGGACTTGAAAATAGACGGAGGGCCATTGTGCTGGAGCAGTGATGGGCAAACCTGGTGTATAGGCCGGAACCTATATGAGAAAACTTGGTTTCCACTGGTTTCATTCCAGTTCTTTCTTTCCCCCTGAAAAGTATCTCAGAGAATGAAAGGGAGTGGGAGGAATGATAAAGATGCTTTCAAATTCACTCTAATTTTTAAGTCTCTGAAAAATTTCAATTTGTTAAATGCAATTAGCAATGGATGACTTTCAGTATACTTTACCTGGGGGCTTCCCAGGTGGTGCCAGAGGTAAAGAAACCACCTGCTAACGCAGGAGATGTAAGAGATGTATCTCTGGGTTGGGAATATCTCCTGGAGGAGGAAATGGCAACCCACTCCAGTATTCTTGCCTGAAGAATCCCATGGACAGAGGAGCCTGGCAGGCTAGAGTCCATGGGGTCACAAAGAGTTGGACACGACTGAAGCGACTTAGTAGCATGTATACTTCGCAATGGCAGGTCAAATTGTGACCTCTCTCTCTCTCTCTCACACACACACACACACACACACACACACACACACAAATAGTACAGAATTTCTACTTTGTTAGAGAAGACAGGTTGTCTTCTCCCTTCCTGGGCAGTCCTCATTGCTGTCTCCTCCTTGTTCCCCTGCCTTGAGTTAGCCCAGATGGGATTTTTTTGCAAGCTTCCTCTATCTGGGTTATAGACATAAGCAAGTACACATAACAGAAATCCATGACTGAACCAAGATTCAATAAGATCTCAACAGGCTGGAAAATAATAAGATGAAATTTAACTAGGACAAATGTAATTGTCTGCATTTACATTTAAAGAGATTCAATTATAAAAGCACAAGTTGCAGGAGAGACTTTCTGAGCAGCTGTGTGATGTACCAGTTCACAGGATAAAGGCCTCAGGGATGTTTTTAACTACAGTCTCAACAAGAACTACTGAGATAGGGCTGCTAAAGTCCTTAATGCAATTTTTGGCTGTATTAAAGCGATGACAATGTCCAGATGAACACAAGAGTCCACTGTACTCTGAAATAATCAGATGACACATAGAGTCTTTGGCAATTCTAGGCACTAGGTTTTAAGAGGAACATTAAAATAAAATAGTAGGAAAGGTATTTAGTAATAGGAATGTAAACAGAGGAGGAAGAAAAGAATAAGAGAGAGACTGAAAAATACATTACATTGAGAATATTCGAAGGAGTTGGAGCTGTCAGTGGTGTCTTTGAGGAAGTACTTGTAAATATTTGGCAACGAAGGAAATGTTACATTTTGAAAGTTAAACTACACAATCTAAGCATAAAGGGTCAAGGCCATAAAGGTATAAAGTCTAGACGCTCGGACTCCTGGATAGCAGAGCTGAAGGTACCGTATAGAACAAAATGTGTGCTCCGGCAGAGGTATGGATGTCTACCAAAAGGTGGCAACAAAAGTGAGTCACAGAAGCAGATACTTGTCTTGCCCATCCTCCACTGCGCAGGGAGAGAAGGCCTGTCCATCCAAGAAAGATGAGCACACTCTATTACTGGAATCTGAAGTCATTTCACAATTTATTACCTATGTTTTTAATAGAATGCACTTAATTTTGCATGTGTATGCTCAGTTGTGTCCAACTCTCTGTGACCCTATGGACTGTAGCCCACCAGGCTCCTCTGTCCATGGGGATTCTCCAGGCAAGAATACTGGAGTGGGCTGCCATTTCCTTCTCCAGGGCACAATTTAAGTCATACAACGTAAGTCTCTTCTTGTTCTTACTCCATGTTCTATCAACCTGGTTAACCCTGGGATAATCTGACCTCCATTCAGCTTGCCTACCAGGAGAGGATGTAATTTAAATTGTTTTTTTAAAAAAATACATTTAATTTTTTTGAATGGTTTTAGAGTCACAGCAAAAGTGAGTGAAAAATCAGAGTGTTCCCACATATGGACAACCTCATCCACTACAGGCATCCTCCACTACAGTGGACCATTTGCTCCAATCAATGAACCAACAATGACACATCATTATTACCCAAAGTCCATAGTTGATTTTAGGGTTCACTCTTGGCCTCGTACATTCCATGGCTTTCCACAACTGCATGACTGCCTGTATCCATCCTTGTAGTGTCACAGAGTACAGTTCACTCTGAAAATCCTCTGTGCTTCGCCTATTCATCCCTCCCTTATCCCTGGAAAATCACTGCTCTTCTTACTTTCCCCACAGTTTTGCCTTTTCCAAAATGTCCTGTAGTTGGAATCATACAGAATATAGCCTTTTCAGACTGGTTTCTTTCACTTAGTAATATGCATTTCTGTTTCCTCCATGTCTTATCATGGCTTGAGAGCTCATTTCTTTTTAGTGCTGAAAAATATTCCATTGTCTGGATGAATCCCAGTTTCTTTATTTATTCACCTACTGGGTGACATTTTGGCTCCTTCCAAGTTTTGGAAATTATGAATAAAGCTGCTATAAACAACTGTGTGCATGTTTTTGTGTGAACACAAGTTTTAAACTCCTTTGGGTAAATACCAAGGAGTGCGTTCGCTGGTTCACATGGTGAGAGTATCTTTAGTTCTGTTAGAAACTTCCAGGCTGTCTTCTAAATTGGCTGTATCATTTTGCATTCCCAGCAGTGAATGAGAGTTCCTGTTGCTCCACATCCCTGCCAGCACTTGATGTCACCAGTGTCCCAGATTTGGGCCATTCTAAGGGGTGTGGTGGTATCCTATAGTTTATTACAAAATTAGTTTGCAATTTCCCAATGATATATGATGCTGAACATCTTTTCATGTGTTTATTTTCCATCTATGTATCTTTAGTGAGATTTCAGTGAAGGTCTTCTGCTTGTTTTTAAATTAGGTTGTTTTCTTATCATGGAGTTTTAAGGGTTCCTCGTTGATTTTGGATAGAAGTCCTTTATCAGATGTGTCTTTGGCAAATATTTTCTCCCAGTCTGTGACTTGTCTTCTCATTCTTTTCTCATTGTCTTTCACAGAACAGAACTTTTCCATTTTAATGAGGCCCAGCTTATCAATGACTTCTTTTATGTATTGTGCCTGTAGTGTTGTATCTAAAAATGCATCACACACCTAAGGTCTTCCAGGTTTTCTCCTGGGAATATTTTACTTTTTTTTTTCAAATAAATTTAACTTTTTAGAACAGTTTAAGATTTACAGAAAAACTGAAAAGACAGTACAGAGTTCCTCCATACCCCCTCATCAAGTTTCCCTGATTACAAACTGCTTACACTACTATGACACTTCTGAAACCATTAATAAACTAGCATCGTTGCTGCTGCTGCTTAGCCACTTCAGTCGTGTCCGACTCTGTGCTACTCTATGGACTGTAGCCCACCAGGCTCTGCTGTCCACGGGATGCTCCAGGCAAGAGTACTGGAGTGGGTTGCCATGCCCTCCTCCTAGGGGACTTTCCAAACCAGGGATCGAACCCAGATCTCCTGCATTGCCGGCAGATTCTTTACCACTGAACCACCAGGGAAGCCCATATGGTATTGATACATTATTATTTACTGAAGTCCATAATTTTTATTAGGATTTCCTTAATCTGTCTAATGTCCTTTCTCTGTTATGGATTGATCCAGGATACCAACACTAAATACAGTCAATATACCTCCTTAGGCTCTTCTTGGATATGACAGTTTCTCAGACTTTCCTTGTTTTTGATAACTTACAGTTTAAAGGACTACAGGTCAAGTGTCATAAAAACACCCTCATTTGGGATTTGGATCATGCGTTTTGCATGATTATACTGAAGTCTTTGGTTTGGGCAAGAAGACCACAGAAGTAAACTGTCCTTTTCATCACATCATATCAAGGGTACACAGTAATAACAGGACTTACCACTGTTGATAACCTACATGAACTATATTTGTTAGTCTTCTCCACTAGTTATCATTTTTTCCTCCTTTCTATACCATACTCTTTAGAAGGAGGTCACCTTCTGAGCAGTTTATACTGACAAAGCAGAGGATTATATTATGCACTATGTCCTTGAGGTGGGAATATTTGTATAAATTCTTTGGAATTCTTCTGCCAAGAAATTTATTTAATTTCTCCCCGGTAATTAATCAATTTTATATATATATATATATATATATATATATATATATATATTTCGTTGTTTACATTGTTTCTGCTTTGGACATTGGAAGCACTTTCTGTCAAATCTGGGCTCGCTGATGTGCACCCAGCAATGTAGCTTTTTTGTTTGTTTGACTTCCGCTTTGTTCTTCCTTGCTTTCTGGCATGATGAGGTTCTCCAGGCTCATCCTGTATATTTCCTGCCAAAGTCCTGGGGTCAGTCATTTCTCCGACCCTCGGTTCCGAAAACCAAGATCTGAGCTGTTGCTGCCTCTTGAGCATCTCAGCTGACAGAAGGAGATATATGTGTGTCTACTCACCCATGTAAACAGACATGTTTATAAATTCTGCCTCTGCATTTAAACCCTCTTCTCATATGAGCTGCCCAGCTGCTGAGTTGCACATAATTATCTGGCCAACTCCGAAGAGATTCCACTTTGGTGTCTGCCTGAAGCCTACTGGCCTCTACTTGGAAAAAAAAAATGCCCCGCTACAATGTCACACACTACTACTCCTTTGCCTCAAACACCCATAGGGGTTTTTAGTCTGGAGAAGAAAATATTTAGAAATATTTTAATAGTTGCATTCAAACATGTGAGTGTTTCATAAAAGAGAGATAATTTGGGGTTGCTCCATAGGGAAGAACCAGAACCAACCATTAAGTTTTACGGAAGACAATTTGAAGTTAACGTTAAGGAAAAAAATATGTAAAAATCAGAATGTTATTTTAAAAAGGAATGAACTGGTTTTGAAAAGTCATCAACACTGTATACATAGATGTGCTCTGAGACTGGATCACCATCAGCTTGTCCTGGAGGTTATGATGGAGACCCTTGTACTGGGCATAAACTGGACTCATTGAGAACCATGAGTTTTAAACCAAGAGCTGCTTTTATAAAAATGGTCTTAAATTCTAAGACCATAATCTAACCCCCCAAGACTGAGATTTATTATCAATAAATGAATAAATATGACTCCTGATTATTATTATATTAAAAAACCTATATTTTAATAAGTCTCTTTTAGTTGTTAAATATGGAACTAAAATATACTAAAGAACAGAAGAGGTTTATTTTTATTGAATAAGTATGAGTGAAGTAGAGGTGGATAGTATACACTTTAATTGCTAAGATTACAGCAAATATTTGAACCATTGCAATAACCTCATGCAGAGAAAAGATTTCAAGCGCTATTTTACATCTGCTGTGAGCTGTGTGCTAGTTCATCTGATGAGATGTTTCTGGGATAACATCCAAGGAAATCAGGCAATTCTGAACACCTTTTTCAGAAACGCTGCCAGATTTTTTTTTCCTCTTTACCTTTCCTTTTCCTTAAAAATTATGCATATGGGAGCGCAGATAGGTGCAGGCACACACATACACTTTCACTCTCCTTAAATAAGTGATAAAGATCTACTCATGTCACCAACACATCACCAGAAAACCAGATGTTCATACTCAGGAAAAGAATAACACAAGCCCTACAATAGCTAGAAGATGAAAGTGCTTCCTAAGTGAAGCTTTCAATAACCACAGCCATGGCATCATGTAGAGGGTAATTGTATTTACACAGGCAGCTAGCTATGTTCTTATAAACTATGCAGGATGAAGTCATCAGAAATTTAAATGAAAAAAGAAGTACTTCAACCGAGTCAATGAGAATGGCTGACTCACCTAATTTTCCTCAGTTAAAAAGAAATATTTAACAGCAACGCAAATTTTTATTACCTTGTGTTCATCCCTTCCCAGTATATTTTCTGGTGACAACAATTACAACTCAGTACTATTCTCCATCTCCACAGATTCTGGGATCTGAGATCCACCATGGAGCTTTGACTGAAAATGACCCATAGGTGACACAAGTATGTTGTAAAGAGAGAAGAAAAAATTATAAAGAAATGCATTTCTTTAAAAAATGACCTTTCTTGGATGCATGAGACAAGTGCTTGGGCCTGGTGCACTGGGAAGACCCAGAGGGATCGGTGGAGAGGGAGGTGGGAGGGGGGACTGGGATGGGGAATACATGTAAATCCATGGCTAATTCATTTCAATGTATGACAAAAACCACTGCAATGTTGTAAAGTAATTAGCCTCCAACTAATAAAAATAAATGGAAAAAATAAATTAATTAATTAATTAAAAATAAATTAAAAATGACCTTTCATAAAATCTTAACTACAATATATTTTCCATCTAAAAAAGGCCCACTGTGCTGAGAGGGGAGAAACAGTCTCTTTGCCATATTGTAGCCACAGTGATTCAGCAGGTTCCTGTTTTCCCATATTAGTGGGATTTCAAGAATATTTGCAAATCTCAAATCAAAACACCAGGCAGCACGAAATTATGACACATTTTATTTTTATTAAAAAAATTCCATGCATGACAAGAATCAGAATTTTGTACAAATGCAGTGACATGATTTTTAAAAAGTGTTGGATTAAGTACATGAATACTTCTAAAAACATAGAAAAAAGGAAAATCAGTACCGTAAAACTCCACTCAGTTGAACCCAACACATTTATAATTTATAAAAATCTAGCAACTGCCAGTTTTGAGCTAACAACTCTTTTTTTGTTTACATTTTCTTTTGTTTTCCTTTTTAAAAAATTGACTTTTAATGAGGGAATAATTGCTTTACGAGTTAGTAACTCTTTTAAGATGATAAAATTCTTAAATTTTAGCAACAACTTAGGATAGAAAAAGTAAAACGATGAACTAGAATGGTAGACACTGCCAGTTGCCAATTCTACAACCAATCTCCCTTTCTTTCTTACTACCAGGATGTTTGGTTTATTTGAGACGGCAATGTTCCCAGCTAAAAAATGACATTTCCCAAGTTGTAGAAGTGGCCAAGTGATAATTCTGTCCAGTGAGATGTAACTGGAAGGCACAAGGTAGGCTTCGGGAAAGGTAAATTCTGAGAGAGCTCTTCAAAAGGGCAAACTCAACTTTTTACCATTTACTCTTTATCCTTCCTCCTATCTCTGCCTGGAAAAAAGGTCAACGTTGGAAGCCAAAGAAGGAATCTTGAGTCTATGTGGATGACAGTCATGCATGAAGGAAGCTAGAGAGTGAAGTCAAGAAGCATGGGCTTCCTGTGACATCCTGGATGTTATTATATAAACTATGCAGTGGTTCTTAAAAGATGTCTTGTTACATGAAGGAGGAAAAAAGCTAACTTGTTTAAGCCACTCTTAGTGAGGTTTTTACGACATGTTGCCAAACCAATTTTAACTATAAAAATAATGTTGAGCACCCTTAAGTAATTTAAAAACCCCCACTTGAAAATAGCTAATAGACTAACCACTACCCAACTGTTCTCACAGCAGATCTCCTGAGGACCTCTACTCTGAAATATGACTGAGCCTGAATAAATATGTGCTCCGGCAAGTAATGTACTGTTTTCATTAAGAATACTTTAAAATTAAATCATCATTGTTTGAGGGATAATGTACGCCAAAGTGTTCAAATAAAATGAAATACTGTTATGTGTATAGTAATTGGTTTCAGTTATTGAGCTTTCCTATACACAATGGCACAATGCTAAGCCCAAGGAAAACATCAGTAAACATACTCCAAAAACACTCATTAGGAAGAAACCAGAATGATTCGGTGAAAGAAAATGCTGTCTCTCACAGCATTTTTGATGAGAGTTTTAAAGTGAAGAGATGACTAAAAACTGGCCTAAATTTGTGGGGAGTTATGCAGTGGGTACCTCAGCATGTGCTTCTGAGAGGGTCTCCGCGTAACTATGAAAGGCTCTGGTGGGACGGGAACTAACTCTTGATTCTCATTACTAATTTGAGTTATCACACTTAGATTGGTATATCAACAAACAGAATATATATTGTAGATTTAGATGAAGTCTTGTTATGGGCTAAATTAAATTGCTTGTTAAAGATGGTGAATACCAAGAATAGTCCAAGGATCATAAATATTAACCAAAACAAAGCCCTGTGGTTCAGGTTCAACAATTAATACGGATGAATCAAATAAAGTAAGTGTCCCCAAAGCTTCTGCCATTCTCCCTAGGTTGTGCTTCTGTTTGATGGGGACAAAGATTATCAGATTCAACAAAGGTTGTCAAGAAGAAATAGTTAGAGGAAGGGTAGATCATCTCAAATGTGTTATTTGTATGTTAAAGACAACATGTCAGTCAACAGACATTTAGTGATAAGTGTGCACTTCAGCATCCGGTCAGAGAACAAAGGTAAACAAGGTGGGGAAAAATTCCGTGTGGGACTGTGTGGAGCTGGTTATAAATGCGGTAACATTGCTGGCATGTTGTATCAGCCAGAAGCTGTCATCCTCACTCCTGAGTGCTTATCTCGGTGGGAATACAGAACAAAAACAAAGCCTGGGTCCCAGCCAAGAGTTCAGGTTTCAGTTGTTCCAGGACCCAGTCCAGATAAAATATTATTTGAGAAACACCTCAGGTGATGTTGCCGTCAGCCAGTGTTGAAATTCCTGGACTGGAATGATAGGGGATGGGTCTTGAGTTGGACCTTGAGGGTGGACAGCACAATAGATCAGTGGGGAGAAGGAAGATGGGTGTCCTAGAGTCTACCAGATCTAACAGATCTAATCTAACAGAATCTAATAGATCCTGGTATCTAGTTCCTACCCTAGGAAATAGAAAAGGGATGGAGGAAGGGATAACCAAGGACAAAAGACAGTGATGAATAGTGGAGACAGTGTGTTAGAAAGTTCTAGAAAATAAAAAACACATACATATGAGGCATACATACATAAGATTGGATCAGGTCACAGACATTTTTCAAAATAGGGGTAGGAAGTGGGAAATTCTGGGCAAGGAAGTGACCAGGTAATGAGAATAGTAGGTCAAGACGCATAATGGATTACGGCCAATGCCGAGAAACAGGAGCAGGAAGAGCCGCTAAAGGCAGATGCAGAGGTCCCAGGTGCAGGCCTGAGAGGGCCAGGCTAGGCAGAGCGGACAGCCTGGAGGAAAGGCAGCTCTGGGGGCGTGGAGCCGAGAGGATGTTGGAGGATACTGGGGACATCAAAGGAAAAGGGCGAGGAACAAAATGACAAGAGGTGACACTGAAGGAGCTACAGACAACTAAGAAAGAAGTAACCACAACTCCAAGCTGAGAGAGCCTTGTGAAAGGGAGAAAAGAAACTGCACACGGCAAGCCCCTGTGTCAGAGGGGAGAGAGGGTGAATGAAGAAGCAGAGACCCACAGTATTCAAAGATGCGGTAGAAGCTTAGCATGGTTTGGTTGCTAAGTCGTGTCTAACTCTTTGTGACCCCATGGACACAGGGGAGCCTGCTAGGGATTCCCCAGGCAAGAATACTGGAGTGGGTTGCATTTCCTACTCCAGGGGATCTTCCGGACCCAGGGGTCAAACCTGTGTCTCCTGCATTGGCAGGTAATTCTGTACCACTGAGTCACCTGGGAAGCCCATTATGAGCTTGGGGGAGGGAAACTCTGGCCAAGAATTACAGGTTGACGTGGGGCTGGTTTGCTAAATGCATCAGTTTATGGAGAGTGAAAAACAATTGCTCTGCTCAATGTATTCAGGTGAAATGAAATTAAAGTGAGAATATGGAATGTAAAATAATTTATTTTCCATGTGCAAATTTACTTGCACTTTGGGGTAAGGGGGTAATTAACAAGGACCTCCTGTTCTTGCTCTGCGCTGGTGAGAGAGGAGTGTATACAGGGGTGAAGTGGGATGATGGTGTGTCACTAGCTAATGCAGTCCTTGTCCCTAGGGAAACTCAAGCAGAAAAAAAAAAAAATTGCAGAATCTTCCCAGAAAACGATAAAGAAATTTCCTTCTCCAGTCAGAGCAGGTGATAAGTTCAGGGTCCGGAGTTACAAATGATCAGAGGCGAGGTCCATCACAACTGCAGAAAATGAGCTGGGTGGTGGGGCTGGGGGGAGTTTGGTGGCTCACCCAGGGGCATTCTTAGTGGGGAGGTGACCACTGAATCGCAGCCACAGGAGCCCATGGCTTATCACTCCTATTAGCAGACTGACTCGTAGGCATACATAGCTCACTGAACTCCCCTATACTGAAAGCAACTCCTACCTACACCTCCAAAACCTTTCGTGACCCTGTGCAGGGAGAATCGGCTGAGGCTGTCACTGCTGAGACTTTTCTGTGTGCAGTGAGTGACCTGGCCTGGCAATACTGTCAGCAACAGCATAGGGGGCAGCCAGGAAGGGAAGTAGCTGTCGCCAGGAGGAAGAGAGGACCAAGCAAGTGATGCATTTGGTTGGAGAGGTTAAGTCTGAGGCATGTCCAGGACATCCAGGCAGGCACAGCTGAAGGTGGCTGCACTATTGGAGCAGAACCCAGGAGATGGCCTGGCTGGACTTTTGCTTGGAAATTCACAGGGGTGTGCCTGTCCCATGAGTGGGTGGAGCTTCCTACAGGCACAGCACACTGTCAGCCCTCAACCATCAGTTGAAAGACTGGAGAAAGGAAAATGGGTCTTCAGACTGAACCTTCAGACATATCTTATGGGGGCAAGGGGAGTAGAAAGAAAAGAGATAAAAAGGAGACAGTCAATGGGCAAGAATACTAGAGAGTTCAACACCACAAAAGTCAAGGGGAGAGATTCAAAGGAGTCCCATTTTTTTTCACTTATTAGACTGATAAAGACTGCAAACAGAGAGAACTGCTCAGTTTTTTGGAGAGTTCAATTGCTGTTGGGGATGCAAGCTGGAACAACTTCTGCAAAGCGATTTGGCAATAGACATCAAAACCTCCCCAAAGGACACATAGCTTTTAATCAAGAATTTTTTCCCTTGCGTTTATCAGTTGGAAATATGAATGAATATGCATGAGGCTTAGCTACAAGATAGTTAATATGGCTGGAATGCTCTAAGATGAATCCCAGTGATCCCTGCCTCCTGGTAGTCAGTCACACCCTTGTAAAATACCTTCTGCTTGACTGTGGTCTGTGCTAGTGACTTGCTTCTAACAAACAGAAGGCACTTGTTTGGGTTATGATTAGGTGGCATAAGATTGTGACTTTTGTCTTGCCGTACTCATCCTGGTATAGTAAGCACATGCTATCATTTTGACATGTCCAGGATAAAAAAGGATTCCTCTTGCTGGCTTTGCTGAAGCAAACTGGCATGCTGGGGAGACCCATATGGTAAGGAATGGAGAGCCACCACCAGTCCACAGCCAGCTGTGAACTGAGGCCCTCACTTCAGCAGCCTTGGAAGAAGTGAACTGTGCAACAGTCATATGAGCCTAGAAGGGCATGTGTGCTTGATTGAGTCTTCAGATGAAATCCAGTTCCAGCTAACACCTTAACTGTACATGTGTAAGATTTCCTGAAGCAGAGGACTCAGCTAAGCCATGGCCAGATTTTTGATCCACAGAAACTTTGTGTTCCCTTAAACCAATAGGTTTGCAGGTAATTTTTTATACAACAATATGCAACTGAGTTAACTACAGTGCTATGTCTAATAAGAAATAAATGGAAACAAACTAAAATGATCAGGTAATGATTGAAGTAAAAAGTATACAGACATGATATAATTCACCCATTAAAGTTATGCTATAGATAAATGTAGATAAATATTTGTGGAATATGCAGTGTAATCATTACAATATATATTTTAAAGTTTAAAATACTCTGTGCTATAAAAACATTATTTAAAATATGTCTTTTTATATGTAAATATAAAAGGGTGAGTAGGATTATACATAGAAAGGTGCTAACAGTAGTTATCACCAAATCAGTGCATTAAGTGTGTTTTGGGTTTTTTGGTTTTATTTCTTCCGCTGATCTATACTCACAAATTGTTTAAAATGACTGTGTACTGCATGATAATAAAAAAGCACAATTAAATGCATGAGTAAGAGAAAAAGAACAACAATAACAACAACAACATAGAGTACCACAAGAAATTAAGGAGGTCTCATTCATTTTTTTTATCAGTTGCCTTCTATGTGCCGGGATGAAAACTGAGAAGAGTTATATGATTTAATTTGACAGGAAAGAACGTGGAAATGAAAGTGTCTGTCACTCAGCCGTGTCGGACTCTGTGACTCCATGGACTGTAGCTCACCAGGCTTCTTTGTCCACAGGATTCTCCAGGCAAGAATACTGGACTGGGTTGCCATTCCCTTCTCCAGGGGATCTTCCTGGCCCAGGGATCAAACCCAGGTCTCCTGCACTGCAGGAGGATTCTTTACTATCTAAACCACCAGAGAAGTCCCATGCAGGAAAGGAACAACTGGTTAACTACCACAATGTGGCATTGCCTCTTCATCAGTGCAAGAAGGGTAAGTGATTCATTCTGACTGGCTAAATGCACCTGATCGTATACAATATAGATAAAGAAAGGAAAGAATTTCAAAGACTGTTACAAAGACATCATAATTGTTACACACGGATAGGATTAATAGCCAACATCTGAAATTGATGCATGAAACAAAAAATAAGAAAATTGAAATCAATTAGACAAAATGGAGGTAAAAAAATTACAAAAATAAGAGGGACTGAGAAGAGTAAACACAAATAGATACTATGTGTACACAGGACAGAGGAAGAGAAAGGTATTACTGCTAAGGAAATCTTTTTCTTTTACTTTTTAATTGAAGGATAATTGCTTTACAGAATTTTGCTGTTTTCTGTCAGACCTCACCATGAATCAGCCACAGACATACATATATCCCCTCCCTTTTGAACCTCCCTCCCATCTTCCTCGCCATCCCACCCCTCTAGGTTGCTACAGAGCCCCTGTTTGAGTTTCCTGAGCCACACAGCAAATTCCTGTTGGCTATGTATTTTACATGGTAATGTAAGTTTCCATGGTACTCTTTCCATATATCCACCCTCTCCTCCTCTCTCCCCATGTCCATAAGTCTATTCTCCATGTCTGTTTCTCCATTGTGGCCCTATAAATAAATTCTTCAGTACCATTTTTCTAGATTCCGTATATATGCGTTAGAATACAGTATTTATCTTTCTCCTTCTGACTAACTTCACTCTGTATAATAGGTTCTAGGTTCATCCACCTCATTAGAACTGACTCAAATGTGTTCCCTTTCATGGCTGAGTAATATTCCATTGTGTATATGTACCACAACTTCTTTATCCATTCATCTGTTGCTGGACATCTAGGTTGCTTCCATGTTCTCGCTATTGTAAACAGTGCTGCAATGAGCAATGGTGTTGGGAAAACTGAACAGCTACATGTAAAAGAATGAAATTAGAACACTTCCTAACAATATACACAAAGATAAACTCAAAGTGGATTAAAGACCTAAATGTAACACCAGAAACTATAAAATTCTTAGAGGAAAACATAGGCAAAACACTCAATGACATAAATCAAAGCAAGATCCTCTATGACCCACCTCCTAGAGTAACGGAAATAAAAACAAAAGTAAGCAAGTGGGACCTGATTAAACTTAAAAGCTTTTGCACAGCCAAGGAGACTATAAGCAAGGTGAAAAGACAACCCTCAGAATGGGAGAAAATATGAAACAAATGAAACAACTGGCAAAGGATTACTTTCTAAAATATACAAGCAGCTCGTATAACTCAATACCAGAAAAACAAACAACCCAATCAAAAAGTGGGAAAAAGACCTAAACAGACATTTCTCCAAAGAAGACATACAGATGGCTAACAAACACATGAAAAGATGCTCAACATCACTCATTATTAGAGAAATGCAAATCAAAACTACAATGTGATATTACCTCACACCAGTCAGAATGGCCCTCATCAAAAAGTCTACAAACAGTAAATGCTGGAAAGGGTGTGGAGAAAAGGGAACAGTATTGCACTGTTGGTGGGAATGTAAATTGATACAGCCACTATGGAAGACAGTAAGGAAATCTTAATATTGTTTTTTTGTTTTGTTTTGTTTTGTTTTTTTGGCCTGGCTATCTCTTTCTTTAGTATACAGATCATTTTAGGGCAGAAACGAGTTTCTTCAATTCTATTGACCTTATGAAGAAACATACCTGTACAGTAATCAATCAGAGTTTGATTCTAATGATAATTATGTAAGAAAAATATTAGATCAAGTTAACTATCAAAGGAAACTATTGTTCATTTTGTTGCTCTATATTTCAAAAAGACTACCCAATATAAAAACACTCTTTAGAAGACAAATCAACTATCTGGAGAAGCAAGATATGCTGAAAAAAACTAAAAGGTTTTTTTTTTTTGCATTTAAAATATTGAAGTATAGTTGATTTACAATGTTTCAGGTATATAGCAAGGTGATTTAGTTATACATACATATATATATATATATACATTGGTGTATATATATTTTTTTTCAGATTATTTTCCCATATAGCTTATTATACGATATTGAATACCATTCCCTGTGCTACACAGTAGGTCCTTGTTATCTATTTTATATACAGTACTGTGTATTCAATAATCCCAAACTCCTAATATATACCTTCACCTCTTTCCCCTTTGGTAACCATACGTTTGTTCTCTATGTCAGTAAGTCTATTTCTATTTTGTAAATAAGCTCATTTGTATCATTTTTTTTTATATTTCACATATAAGTGATATAATATTTGTCTATCTCTGTCTGTCTTACTTCACTTGTACGATAATCTTTAGGTCAAGCCATGCTGCGGCACATGGCACTAATTCATTCTTCTTTTAATGGCTGAGTATAAAAATTGATTTTAATTTTCCAACATGTCTCCCTTATCCCCAGGGAGAAAGCTATGAACATGAAGCAACAGCTCCTAGATCAAGGAACTCAAACAGTAAAACTACCAAGGTCTTTGCAGACATGTGCAGAGTTACTTACAAATTCTGCTTTTGTTTGGACACACACAAAGCTGTGTCTGGGTACAAACCAACAAATGGATGTTAAAAAGCTTTGAATAAGTGAATCATTGGTGGTAACTGTATAAAATGATGAAACTGCAACTAAACTTGGAGGCTCTGAGTTAGGATTATTTTCCCTGCCTGGTCTCTATGGTTCAATGAGAAGAATTCAAAGGAACTTTTTTCATGCAAGTTTATAAAAACACATCTGAGGAGCCACAGCATAAATGTATGGTACATGAAGCCCCAGGTGGCGCTAGTGGTAAAGATCTTGCCTGCCAATACAGGAGAGATAAGAGACGTGGGTTCGATCCTTTGGTCTGGAAGATCCCCTGGAGAAGCAAATGGCAATGCACTCCGGTATTCTTGCCTGGAGAATCCCATGCACAGAGGAGCCTGGCCGGCTACAGTCCACAGGGTCACAGAGTCAGACACAACTGAAGCAATTGAGCACACACACACCCACACACGGAGCATCGCATGGGGATAGAACCACAGAGGGTGAACACAGAGCTAAGAAAGCCTGCATTCAAAACCAGAAAATGAATGACATCTTACTTCCTGGATGCAGAGAGGATCCAGCTGTCTCTCCCCCAACCCTCAACACACATGGAGAACCTACATGAATAGCAGCAGAAATAATCAGCTGGGACAGCCAAGAAACGCCAGCACCCCAAAATGTAGACAATTCAAATGAATGACCCTTGGGTTTCTGAATGGAACTTTTTCTTTCTAAAAAATGTTGTTCATTCTGTTTAAATGGCACAGTATAAAAATGGCACTGTAACTTGTAATTTCAAGATATAAAATGTGAAACAGAAAACAAGGGGTTATAAATCAGCAGGAGACCAATTAAAATACTTAGACTGTCATTCAAAAACATTCCACAGAATGTAATAAAATGAGTGGGTGGTTGTTTCTATTTTAATAACTGAAGGCTGCAGGAAGATTTTATTTCTTCAAACTATCAGCCAAATATATCCAGGACTGGCTGGAACATGGAAAACACAGTTTTACATTATGTTAAGCTAAAAAATAAAATGTCTCAGAAGACTGCATCTGAACAGTGTTCTGATTCACAGCAAGGCTCACTTGAGGATAAACCACCCTTTATATGCAGTATTTTGTGCAGTTAATCTCATAATCAAATTGTATTCAGCTGTTATTCTACAATTTTGTCATAAACATAAAAGCAACCAATGTTTCGCAATGAGGGTGGGCTGATATTTGGGGCACGAGAATTCTTCGTTGTGGTGGACTATTTTGCACAACTCAAACTGCCTCTGAGACATTTCCAAAATGAAGCAGGGCAAAGACTAACAGAATTTTGTCAAGAGAACACACTGGTCATAGAAAACATCCTCTTCCAACAACAAAGAGATGACTCTACACACGGACATCACCAGATGGTCCATACCAAAATCAGACTGATTATATTCTTTGTAGCCAAAGATGGAGAAGCTCTATACAGCCAGCAAAAAAAAAAAAAAAAAAAAAGAGTGGGAGCTGACTGTGGCTCAGATCATGAACTCCTTATTGCCAAATTCAGACTTCAAGAAAGTAGGGAAAACCACTAGGCCAATCAGGTATGACCTGAATCAAATCCCTTATGATTATACAGAGGAAGTAACAGATAGATTCAAGGGATTAGATGTGATAGAGTGCCTGAAGAACTATGGGCAGAGGTTTGTAACATTGTACAGCAGGCAGTGATCAAAACCAACCCAAAGGAAAAGAAATGCAAAAAGGCAAAATGGTTGTCTAAGGAGGCCTTACAAATAGCTGAGAAAAGACAAGAAGTGAAAGGCAAAGGAGAAAAGGAAAGATATACCCATCTGAATGCAGAGTTCCAAAGAATAGCAAGGAGAGATGAGAAAGCCTACCTAAGTGAAAAATGCAAAGAAATACAGGAAAACAATAAAATGGGAAAGACTAGAGATCTCTTCAAGAAAATTGGAGATATCAAGGGCACATTTCATGCAAGGATGGGCATGATAAAGGACAGAAATTGTAAGAATCTAACAGAAGCAGAAGATATTAAGAGGAGGTGGTAAGAATACACTGAAAAACTATACAAAAAAGTCTTAATAACCCAGATCACCACAATGGTATGGTCACTCATGTAGAGCCAGACATCCTGGAGTCAAGTAGTCCTTAGGAAGCATTACTACGAACAAAGCTAGTGAAGGTGATGGAATTCCAGTTGAACTATTTCAAATACTTAAAGATGATGCTTTTAAAGTGCTGCACTCAATATGTCAGCAAATTTGGAAAACTCAGCAGTGGCCACAGGACTGGCAAAGGTCAGTTTTCATTTCAATCCCAAAGAAGGACAATGCCACAGAATGTTCAAACTACTGCACAACTGTGCTCATTTCACATGCTAGCAAAATTATGCTCAAAATCCTTCAAGCTAGGCTTCAGCTGTACGTGAAATGAGAAGGCTGTATATTGTCACTTACATGCAGAGTACATCATGTGAAATGCTGGGCTGGATGAATCACACACTGGAATTAAGATTTCTGGAAGAAATATCAACAACCTCAGATGTGTAGATGATACCACTCTAATGGCAGAAAAATGAAGAGAACTTAAAGAGCCTCTTAACAAGGGTGAAAGAGAAGAGTGAAAAAGCTGGCTTAAAACTTAACATTCAAAAAACTAGCATCATAGCATCTAGTTCCATCACTTCATGGCAAATAGAAGGAGGAGAGGTGGAAAAAGTGACAGATTCTATTTTTGGGGGCTCCAAAATCACTGCCAACAGCCACGAAGCCATGAAATTAAAAGACACTTGCTCCTTGGAAGGAAAACTATGACAAACCTAGACAGCGTATTAAAAAGCAGAGACATCACTTTGCTGACAAAGTGGATACAGTCAAAGCTATGGTTTTTCCAGTAGTCATGTATGGACCATAAAGTTGGACCATAAAGAAGGCTGAGCACTAAAGAATAGATGCTTTCGAATTGTGGTGCTGGAGAACTCTCGAGAATCCCTTGGATTGCAAGATCAAATCAGTTCATCCTAAAGGAAATCAATCCAGAATATTCATTGAAAGGACTGACACCAAAGCTGAAGCTCCAGTACTTTGGCCACCTGATGCCAAAAGCCAACTCCCTGGAAAAGACCCTGATGCTGGGAAAGACTGAAGGCAAACAGACAAGGGAGCAGCAAAGGATGAGATGGTTGGATGGCATCACTGACTCAATGAACATGAGTCTGAGCAAACTCTGGGTGATAGTGAAGGACAGGGAAGCCTGGTGTGCTGCAGTCCATGGGGTCACAAGGAGTCGGACATGACTTAGTGGCTGAACAACGGCAACAAGAGGTCACTACTGTTTTAAATTGCCCACAATTTAAATATGAAAAACAACCTCTCACCTGTGACCATGATGTCATAAAAGAAAAGCCACTCTAACACCAAAAAGTGTAGAACCAACCAAAGGACAGCCCGTTAGACTGAAAACTTCATCCTGGCCCAGTGTGTGGAGGCTCCAGTATACTGCTTGATTATTTTACCAATTTCTTATTTGTGATCCCCATTGCAGGCATTCAGTCAGTGACTACTAGGTTTATTAGGACTTTTAAAAATGCTCTTGGGGGAAAACATTGATATTCCTTATGATTTGCATAGATCTATTCTATTAAGAAAGAATTTTTGAATAGAAATATGATTTTCAAACTATGATACCAAAAAGGAGAAAAGAAATCAACACCCCTGTAACTCTGCCCTATCCCAGTTGAAGGTCAATTCTGATAAGATTTAAGTCATAGTTTGAATTCACCTCGTCTATGAGTAGAAGAAACAGCATTATATTCAGCCATACATGGCATTAAAGAAAGATCTTACAGCAAGACTAGTCATTTCATAGGAGGCCATGGGGAGTTATGATTTTAGAAAGACTCTCCCACTAACCAGAAAAAAAGTGCATTCAGGCTAAGGAATTTGCTCAGTGAAATAAAGACAGTGAAAATGCAAATATACCAGGCTGTCATTACATGTTAAGCAAAAAAAAAAAAGCTACAGGGATGTAATTATCAGTAGTGTGATTAAACTGTAAACATTAAATAGTTCACCACTGAAATAGGTAAGTTCAGTTCACTTCAGTCACTCAGTCGTGTCCAACTCTTTGCAATCTCATGGACTGCAGCACACCAGGCCTCCCTGTCCATCACCAACTCCCAGGAAATACGTAAAGCCTAGGTATATAAAACTTCATTCTTCCTCAACAGACTAGTTGCCTGCTGTGGAAGTTTCAAGCTTGGGGGACTACCTTGTCATTTAACGAAACGATCATGATTGCCTTCGAAGCAGTCATCCCATGCTTTTCCTTGGCACTTCTGGCTTTTGATGCTGCAGCTTTGGTGAACACGAAGAACAAAGAGGAACTGGGAATTCCCTGCTCTCTGAGAAGACACTGCTCTGTGTTCCTGTGTCCACAACCTGAGACCAACACTAACTCAACAGCAGGGTCTTTAATGAAATCATGGGGGACCCAGCCTTGATCTAACATGCCCTCTTAAATAACACAGGGAAGGTTTCCTGGGAGCAATTTCAGTCAACTCAGAGAAAGAAAGCCCCCAAGAGTCAAGGAATGAACTTTAAAGCTAGAGTTTGGAATTAACATAAACACACTGCATGCATGCTAAGTCACTTCAGTCATGTCCAGCTCCCTGCAATCCTATGGACTGTAGCCCACCAGGCTCCACTGTCCATGGGATTCTCCAGGCAAAAACACTGGAGTGGATTGCTATGCTCTCCTCAACATTAACACACTACTAGATATAAAATAGATAACCAACAAGGACCTACTGTATAGCACAGGGAACCATACTCAATATTTTATAATAACCTACAAGATAAAAGAGGGCTTCTCACGTGGCTCAGTGGTAAAGAATCTGCCTGCCAATGCAAGGAGACACAGGAGACATAGGTTCACCCCCTGGGTTGAGAAGATCCCCTTTTAAAGGAAATGGCAACCCACTCCAGTATTCTTGCCTAAAGAATCCCATGGACAGAGGAGTCTGATGGGCTACAGTGCATAAGGTCATGGAGTTGGACACTACTGAGCACACACGCATGGATAAGAAAAAGGAGTCTGAAAGAGAATAGGTTGGATGTATATGTATTATTGAATCACTTTGCTGCACACCTTAAACTAAAACAACAACATTATAAATCAACTATACTTCATTTTTTTAAAAAACTAGCTACTCCATCTTTCTTCCTATAGGATTACTAATTTTTGTTTCTTTCTCACTAAGTTTGAAAATTTTTCTTCATTTGTTTTTCACGTCCAAAGGTAAAGGAAAAAGAGAGCAAAGATGAGGTGTTCTATCCATCGAATTAAACATCCATTTCCCCAAATGATCATAATTCTGACTAGAGTAACAGTGGACTTTTTAAAATTCCCTAGAACGGTCAGATTTACCTGAAATCATTGCCCGCCTTTGACTTTCAGCTTTCCCCCTTTACTCTAGGATTCTCGTTGGGCTCCTGCACATCTCAATGTGCAGCAATGCATCACACGGGTTGCACTGATCACCCCCTAAGCTGCCACCTGCTATCACCTCCCACCTTTGATCCTTTGCCATCATCAGTGGAGCCTTCAAACAGCACTGCTGTGTTCTCACTGCAAAAACAAGTGCACTCCTCAGTGGAAAAATACCGCATTCCAGCTTGGTAAAGCAGGTGGTGTGTTTCAGAGGATAGAGCAGAAAGTAGTGTCTCTTCCTTTCAGACAAGAAGGAAGACTATTAGCACATCCGCAAATAAAGTCCTGCTCGATGAATTTTAAGTGCTGCCTCACAAATGAAAATGTGGCAAAATCTGAAAACTCAGCTTTTAGCGAGAGTGCTTCAGTCCATTTTACAACCCCAAATTCTGAACTTTCTTTTAAACCAATCTTCCTATCTTTCAAATAATGTGGAAAGATTTTCAAGATGCTCATACTTCTTTTTGCTCTGTGAGACAGAAAACCCTGACACTGGCTTAATACAATGACCATCACACCCAGCACTACTCTGGCACACACAGGGCAGATGCCTGACGTGTCTTAGAGGTCTCAGCCGGACGAAATAGCCTGTTTCATTGCTATCCCAGGAAGGCAGAGAAAAAGGCTTGTGTTTTCGCTTTGTTTGGATAATTAGAATTTATATAATTAAATTACTCAGAGTCTGGGAAACAAAAAGAAAGCAGCGATCATATTTGGACTTTGAAGTTTCAGCTATAAGCTCAGAAACACTTAGTTTTCTTTTTCTTTTCATTTCTATTCTTAGAATAGAAATGAGGTTTTTTCCCTCTATTAAGGCTGCTTCCTCTGCAGCCAGATAGGACACACGGAGTTTCAATAACGTGAAGACAAAACCCCATAAGCAAGAGTGGCAACTGTCCCTCGGCCACTGACAGAACTTTATAAATGCAGGGAATTCTGCCCAGTTTTGATTGGGGCTAATAAAGAAGACACATCAAGCAAAGAGATGTCCTTCATGGCAAACACCTCAGCACTGGGAAAGTACTAGATGTGACAACTGCTGTCCTGGGTCACGCTGTCATCAGACTGACGCCATAGACACACAAATCGTTTTTCATTTTTGCACACAGTCTCACCACACACAGTGAAGCAATGGCTGAAGCAGAAGTTACTTTTTTTTTTTTTTTTTTTGCCACAGATTCTGGAGCACACTTGCAAACTGGTGGATTCACATTTGAGATCAAAGGAAGCCAACATCAGACTCAGTCAGCTCAGCTGGGCATGATTTCGAAGGAAGTGTAAGCAGCTTTATAATTCCAACATAATAATGTCTCCCTCTATTTACAAGGGTGGTAGCAGAAGGACTGATTCAGTACATACAGAAAACTCTGAGTCTGGAAACATCAAACACATTAATGAAAAGCTGTGGAAACCTGTTCCTTCTGGATGTGGCGCCCTGGCCCCCTCCTGCTCGTCCAGAGGGTATGCATAACCTTGTCTCTGGGTGACACATTCAGGTGGCACCAGCGGCCGCTGCTCTGTCACCGCTACGTGGAGTTTATCACGACGGGATGAATGAAGCAGGGAATCCTCATGGCCAAGAACAACGGATAAAAGCTCACTTAATCACATTCCTACAGAACACCAACTCACTGGAGAAACGTGGGTGGTTTTCCTTTTTTTAATTGAAACATATTAGCTGATGTATGTTAGTTTTAGGTGTACTCTTTAATGATTTGACATTTGTATATATTATGAAATGATCACCACAGTAAGTCTAGTAACTATCTGTCCCCACACAATGTTATTATATTGAATAGTATTACTGACCATATTTCTGATGCTGTACAGTACATCCCTGAAGTTTATTTATTTTATAACTGGAGGTTTGTGCTTCTTAATCCCCTTCACCTATTTTCCTTACTTTCCCAACCCTTCCTTCTGGCAACCAGAGATTTGTTCTCTGTATCTATGAGTTTACATTTTGTTTTGTTTGTTTTGATGCACATATACGTGAGATTATGTGGTATTTGCCTTTGTCGGACATTTGACTTAGTGTAATAACATCTAGATCCATCCATATTGTCACAAAAGGCAAAACTTCATTTTTTTAAATGGCTAATGAAATTCCATTGTGCATATATGCCACATCTTCTTTATCCATTCACCCACCAACGAACACTTTGGTTGCTTTCATATGTTTGGCTATCAGAAACAATGCTACAGTAATGGAATGCATATTATCTTTTCAAAGAGTGCTTTCTTTCTTTTGGTTAAATACCTGTAAGTGGGATTGCTGAATCATATGGTAGTTCTATTTTTAATTTTTTGAGGCATCTCCATGCTATTTTCCATAGTAGCTGCACCAACTTACATTCCCACCAACAGTGCACATGGGTCCCCCTTTCTCCACATTCTCACCAATACTTGTTCTTTCTTGTCTTTTTGATGACCGTTATTCTGACAGGTGTGAGGCGGTATCTTATTGTGGTTTCAATTTGCATTTCTCTAGTGATTAATGATGTTGTGTATCTTTTCATGTGCCTGTTGGTCATCTGCACATCCTCTGCCCATTTTTTTACTAGGTTGTTTGGGTTTTTTTGTTGATACTGAGTTGTATGAGCTCTTTGTATATTTTAGATATTAACTCCTTATCAGTTATATTGTTTGCAAACATCTCCCATTCAGTAGGTGGACTTTTTGTTTTGTTGAGAGTTTCCTTTGCTATCTAAAACTTTTTCAGCTTTATGTAATCACATTTGTTTATTTTTACTTTTGTTTCACTTGCCTGAGGACACAGATCCAAAAAAATTATTACTACCACTGATGTTAAAGAGCATACTGCCTGTTTTTTTCTAGAAGTTTTATGATTTCAGGTTTTAGACTTAAGTCTTTAATCCACATTATTTTTTGCAACATGGTGTGAAAAAGTAGTCCAGTTTGATTCTTTTGCATGTAGCTGTCCAGTTTTGCCAATATCATCATTGAAAAGGCTGTCTTTTCCCCATTGTAGATTCTTACTGCCTTTGTCACAGATAAATTATCCATAGAGTATGGACAACCCAGAGTTTTTTTCTGGGTTCTCTGTTCCATTCCATTGAACTATGTGTCTGTTTTTGTGCCAGTACTATACTGGGTTTTGGGGGGGGTTGGTATTTTTAAAAATTCATTTTTTTAATGGAAGTATAGTTTTTTTCTTTTAAGGTTCTTATTAGTTATCTATTTTATACATAGTAGGAATACTGTGTATATGTCAATTCCAATCTCCCAATTCATCCCACCCCGCCTTTCCCCTTTGGTATCCACACAGTTGTTTTCTATGTCTTTATTTCTGCTTTGTAAATAAGATCATCTATACTTATTTTTTCAGATTCCACATATAGGCATTAATATGTGGTATTTGTTTTTCTCTGACAGGTCTGAGAAAATATGTGAAGTATAGTTGATTTACAATGTTGTGTTAATTTCAGGTGTACAATAAAGTGATTCGGCTATACACATTCTTTTTCAGATTCTTTTCCCATAAGGTTCTTATAAAATATTGAGTATAGTTCCCTGTGCTATATAATAGCCTTGTTGATAACCTATTTTACATTTAGTAGTGTGTATATGTTATTCCCCATATCTTAATTTATCCCTTTCCCCACTTTTCCCTTTGGTAACCAAAAGTTTGTTTTCTATGTCTGTGAGTCTGTTTCTATTTTGCAAATAATTTTATTTGTATCATTTTTTTTAGATTCCCCATAAAAGTGATATCATATTTGTCTTTCTCTGACTTCACTTATATGATAATCTCTAGGTCCATCCATGTAGCTGCAAATAGCATTATTTCATTCTTTTTTATGGTTGAGTAGTATTCCATCATATATATACACCACATCTTCTTTATCCATTCATCTGGCAATGCACATTTAGGTTGCCTCCATACCTTGGCTATTCTAAATAGTGCTGGTACGAACATTTCAGCATATGTATCTTTTCAAATTAAGATTTTCTCAGGTTATATGACCAGGAGTGGGATTGTAGGATCATAAAATAGCTCTCTATTTTGAGTTTTTTGAGGAAACTCCATACTGTTCTCCATGGTGGCTGTACCAATTACATTCCCACCAATAGTGTAGGAAGGTTCCCTTTTCCCCACATTCTTTCTAGCAATTTATTATTTGTAGCCTTATTGATGATGGCCATTCTGACTGGTATAAGATGACATGGCACTGCAGTTTTGATCTGCATTTCTCTGATAATTCCTGATGTTGAGCATCTTTACCTGTGGCACTTGGCCATGTTACCATACTGTTTTGATTACTATAGCTTTGTAGTATAATTTGATATCAGGTTCATGATGCCATCAGCTTTCTTCATTCTCAAGATCACTTTGATATTCAGGGTCTTTTGTGTTTCCATACAAGTTTTTTATTTGTTCTAATTCTCTGAAAAATGTCATTATTATTTTCATAGGAATTGTATTGAATCTATAGATTGTCTTGGAAAGTATGGTCATTTTAGCAATATTAATTCTTTTAATTCATGAGTAAAGTATATCTTTCCAATGTTTGTGTCTTCTTCAATGTCTTTCCTCAATATCTTTTAGTTTTCCAAGTACAAGTCTTTCACCTCCTTGGTTAGATTTATTCCTACATATTTTATTCCTTCTGATGCAATTATACATGGAAGTTTTTCATTTCTCTTTTGATAGCTCATTGCTAGTGTACAGAAACAGAATAGATTTTTGAAACTTTATTATTGAATTCATATATTAGTTCTAATAGGGTTTTTTTTTTTTTTGGTGTTGTCATTAAGTTTTTCTATATATAGTATTATGTCATCTGCAAACAGTGACAGTTTTACTTCTTTTACAATTCAAATTTCTCACTTCTTTTTCTTCTCTGATTACTATGGCTAGGATTTCCAATACAATGCTGAATAAAAGTGTTCCGAGTGGACCTTCTTGTCTTGTTCCTGTTCTTAAAGGAAGCTCTTTCAGCTTTCCACCACTGAATATGATGTTGGTTGTATGTTTGTCATGCTATTGTTGTTCAGTCAGTCAGTTGTGTCTGACTCTTTGTGAACCCCCTGGACTGCAGCACACCAGGCTTACCTGTCCTTTGCCATCTCCTGGAGTTTGCTCAAACTCATGTCCATTGAGTCGTTTGTCATATGTGGACTTTATTATGTTGAGGTATGTTTCCTAATACCAAGTTTGTTGAGAGTTTTTAATCATAAATGGATGTTGAATTCTGTCAAAATTTTTTCTGTATCTATGAATGAGTTTTATTATTCAATTTGTTAATGTGGTGTGTCACACTGATTGATTTATGGATACTGAATCATTCTTGCATACCTAGGATAAATCCCACTTGATCATAAGCATGAAAAAAGTGAAAGTGTTAGTCTCATCATGTCCAAGTCTTTGCAATCCCATGACTAGCCAGAAGTAGCCAGGCTCCTGGAATTTTTCAGTCAAGAACACTGGAGTGTGTAGCCATTCCCTTGTCCAGATGATCTTCCTGACCCAGGGATAGAAGGTGGGTCTCCTACACTGCAGGCAGATTCTCTACTGTCTGAGCCACCAGGGAATGTAGTCCTGGATTTGGTTTGCTAATATGTTGAGGATTTAAGCCTTCCTCAGTGGTCAACACAAAGAAATAGGAAAACAATAGAACAGGAAAGACTAGAGATCTCTTCAAGACAATTCGAGATACCAAGGGAACGTTTCATGCAAAGATGGGAGCAATAAAGGACAGAAATTGTATGGACCTAACAGAAGCAGAAGATTTTATGAAGAGGTGGCAAGAATACACTGAAGAACTATCCAAAAAAAAGATCTTCATGAGCTAGATAACCACAATGGTGTGATCACCCACCTAGAGCCAGACATCCTAGAATGTGAAGTCAAGTGGGCCTTAGGAAGCATCACTATGAACAAAGCTAGTGGAGGTGATGGAATTCCAGTTGAGCTATTTCAAATCCTAAAAGATGATGTTATCAAAGGGCTGCACTCAATATGCCAGCAAATTTGGAAAACTCAGCAGTGGCCACAGGACTGGAAAAGGTCAGTTTTCATTCCAATCCCAAAGAAAGGCAATGCCAAAGGATGTTCAAATTACTGCACAGTTGTACTCATCTAACACGCTAGCAAAATAATGCTCAAAATTATCAAGGTAGACCTCAACAGTACATGAACCAACAACTTCCAGATGTTCAAGCTTGATTTAGAAAAGGCAGAAGAACCAGAGATCAAATTGCCAACATCCATTGCATCATAGAAAAGGCAAGAGAGTTCTAGAAGAACATCTGCTTTATTGACTATGCCAAAGCCTTTGATTGTGTGGATCACAACAAACTGGAAAATTCTTAAAGAGTTGGAAATACCAGACCACCTGACCTGCCTCCTGAGAAATCTATATGCAGGTCAAGAAGCAACAGTTAGAACTGGACATGGAACAACAGACTGGTTCCAAATAGGGAAAGGAGTATGTCAGGCTGTATATTGTCATCCTGCTTATTTAACTATATGCAGAGTACATCATGCAAAATGCGAAGCTGGATAAAGCACAAGCTGGAATCAAGATTTCAGGGAGAAATACCAATAACCTCAGATATGCACATCACACCACCCTTATGGCAGAGAGTGAAGAAGAACTAAAGAGCCTCTTGATGAAAGTGAAAGAGGAGAATGAAAAAGTTGGCTTAAAACTCAACATTCAGAAAACTAAGATCATGGCATTTGGTCCCATAACTTCATGGCAAATACATGGGGAAACAATGGAAATAGTGTCAGACTTTATTTTCTTGGGCTCCAAAATCACTGCAGATGGTGACTGCAGCCATGAAATTAAAAGACACTTGCTCCTTGGAAGAAAAGTTATGACCAACCTAGACAGTATATTAAAAAGCAGAGGCATTACTTTGCCAACAAAGGTCCCTGTAGCCAAAGTTATGGTTTTTCCCATAGTCATGTAAGGATGTGAGAGTTGGACTGTAAAGAAAGCTAAGCACCAAAGAATTGATCCTTTTGAACTGTGGTGTTGGAGAAGACTCTTGAGAGTCTCTTGGGCTGCAAGGAGATCCAACCAGTCCATCCTAAAGGAGATCAGTCCTGGGTGTTCACTGGAAGGACTGATGTTGAAGCTGAAACTCCAATACTTTGGCCACCTGATGGGAAGAACTAACTTATTGGAAAGGACCCTGATGCTGGGAAAGATTGAAAGCAGGAGAAGGGGACAACAGAGGATGAGATGGTTGGATGGCATCACCAACTTGATGGACATGAGTTTGAGCAAGCTCCAGGAGTTGGTGCTAGACAGGTAAGCCTGGTGTGCTGCAGTCCACCAGGTCACAAATAGTCAGACACTGCTGAGAGACTGAACTGAACTGAACTTCTCATTTATTTTGAATAAATCAGGGACATTCTTTTCTTGTAGTGTCCTTGTCTAGTTTGGTATACAGGTGATGCAGGCCTTGTAGAATGAGTTCTGAAACATTTCTTCTCCTCAATTTTTTAAAGAAGAGTTTAAGAAGGATAGATGCTAGCACCTTAAATATTTGGTAGAATTCACCTATGAAACCACTTGGTTCTGGACTTTCATTTGCTGGGATTTTTAAAATCACTGACTCAATTTAATTACTGGTAATTATTCTGCTCATACTTTATATTTCCTACTGATTCAATCCTGGTAAACTAAGTTTTTAGGAATTTATCCACTTCTAGTTCATCCATTTTATTCATAGTAATCTCTTATGATCCTTCGGATTTCTGTGGTGACAGTTGTAACTTCTTTTTCATTTTTGATTATGTGGGCCCTTTCTCATTTTTTTTCTTGATGAGTATGACCAAAGGTTTATCAATTTTCTTTATCTTTTCAAAGAACCAGCTCTTAGTTTCATTGACCTTTTCTATTGTTTATTTTTCAGCCTCTATTTTATCCATTTCTACTTCAATCTGTATGATTTCTTTCCTTCTACTAACTTTGGGTTTTGTTTATATTTTTCTAATTCCTATAGGTGTAAGATTAGAGTGTTTCTTTGAGATTTTCCATAGGTAGGTTTGTATCACTGTAAATTTCCCTTAGAACTCTTTTTGCTGCCTCCCACGGATTATAGATTGTTATGTATCCATTTTCGTTTTCTCCAATCCTCTTACATTTTCAAATCCTCTTTGATTTCTTCAATGACCCATTGGTTGTTTAGTAGCATACTGTAAACATGTGAAAAACCCTTCATGTGTTTGTGTTTTTGCAGTTTTTTCCTTGCAATTGATTTCTAGTCTCATGCTGCTATGGTTGAAAGGGATGCTTAATATGGTGTCCAAGTTCTCAGATTTACTGAGACTTGTTTTTGTGGTCTATCCTAGAAAAAAAAGTGTGCTTTCCCAATACTGAGAAAGAAAGCTTACTTAATTCTATACAGGATAGATCCTGGTACAGCATACTATACTTTAAGAGGACACTCAATAAACTTCTAAGTGGTTATCCAAACAGTTGACTCTTGAACAATGCAAGGTTTGGGGCACCAACATCTGTGCAGTGGAAAATTCATGTATAACATTATAGTCAGACATCAATATGTGTGGTTCCACATTTATGGATTCAACCAACCACCAATTGTGTAGTACTTTAGTACATATTTATTGGGAAAAAAAAAATCTGTGTATAAGTGTACCCATGCACTTCAAACCCATGCTATGTTGTTTAAGGTCAACTGTAATTGATTTTAATAAAAGCTCTCCAATAGGCAATGAACCAATGTTTTCAGAGTAGAAAGTGTGAGCAACAGAATGTGCTTGCTTAGCTTATAAATATATCAGCTCTGCTTAATGGTCTTTTTGTTTTTATAGAGAAATAGTTGAAGTATAAAAAGTGTAAAGATATATATAATATACCACTGACTGATATACCAAGGAGCACGATGACCCTTTTACATATTCATCACTTAGTTACGAAAAACTGTTGACAATTTATTTTAGCAAACTAACACTCTGAAATCCTGAGTTGAATATATTCATGTTTTTGAAATGGGTTTTTACTTCTTTTTAACCTTAGGATGTTGTTAAGTCTTCTAGCTTTGAAGGAGATAATAAAGACCCAAACCTTCTTGGTTTCTATTATCCAGTCTGATTATATCTATGGGAAGCACAGCCTATTTCACAAGATTTGGACAGTGTTCAGAGAAGGGAAACTCTCTGGCTAGCTCGAGAGAAGCTGAGACACAGCCAGAAAGTAAACCTTCCAAGGGGAAGAAGCATGGACAGTGCCTGGCCCTGGACATATGGAAGAAGGTCAAAGGACTTCCTAAAGATCAAAAAGCAGCAGAACCCCAAATCCCTCCCTCCTAAACACCAGTTCTATTTTTAAAACTACTTTATCTCTAATATAGAAATGTGCTCTTCAAGAATTTTCTTATTCCTTAAAATTATATTTTTTCCCAAAGTGATCTGAAAGTGACAGCAGACTTGTTTTTGACTTTATTTTGTTTACATTGCATACAGAGAAAGGGACAGTTATTAATTGAATGTGAAGATGAATTTGAGACAACATATTGGTGGAAAATCACAAAAATTCATTACTTCTCAAGTTTTCAGCAGTTTCTCTGCAAATGCAAATGTTAATTTTCACTCTGTGTCATTATCTGTAGATATGTGGAAAATATGACTGCATAGTTTACTCGTTAGGGATGAATCAAAACAGACAAATAAAGCTTGTTTTAGCTCTGAAAAATAAACATGTGGGGGAACACAATTCTTAAATACAGCTTTCCCCAAACTTTTCAGGGGGGAAATATAGCTTTCAGCTTTCTGTGAAGATTACAAAGCACAATACAGGCTAAATGCCATGCTCCCCATGCCTCTAACCCTCCTTATAAATGTGGTGCAGCTGTCTGGCACTTTCACCAGTGATAGCTCTGTGTGATCATTAACACTACCTGCTTAGTATTTGTGAAATTACATTGTATGTGCAAAGAACTGAGGTGATATTTTGAAACCCCCATGGTTAATATATTTACCAATTCGTGGTTAGAGAGCATAGTTTTTCCAAAAACAGTATTTAAGATTCAAAGTTGTGCTTTATTCAGTGGCTTTGCACAACTTGGTACAGTGGTCACATTCAAGTAACCTCAAAGATTAGAGTTATCCTGATGAAATCAATTCCAGGGAACAAAAATGCCAAGTTTGAAGCTCCAAGACTTTGGCCACCTGATGTGAAAATCTGACTCATTGTAAAAGACCCTGAAGCTGGGAAAGACTGAGAGCAGGAAGAGAAGGGGGCAACAGAGGATGAGATGGTTGGATGGCATCACTTATTCAAAGGATATGAGTTTGAGCAAACTCTGGGAGATGGTGAAGGACAGGGAAGCCTGGCGTGCAACAGTCCATGGGTTTACAAAGGGCCGGACACGACTTAGCAACTGAACAACAATGTGATTTGATGAAATCTCATATTCTGAAGATGAAAGCCATATTTTATTTATTTTCTAGTATGTGGTCACAAATTGGATACAGAAAATAGCAGATAACCTTATGATATGTTATTCTTAGAAAGGGGCAGAGAAATTAGGCAAATCTATCAAGTGACTGAAATTGATTTAGGAAAGTGACTTAAAATGATGATTTAGGAAAGGGGAGTGCATGCACTCCATTAAAGAAGCAAATGTTTGTCAAATCTGGTCAAAACAAACCCTGAGCTGAGGAGAGTCATCAAAATCTTTTCATCATTTAGAGATTAAACTCTATGAGCAGCTCTTGCCTCAAGAAAAGCCATTATGTGAATATCAAGATGTGGAGAAATGATAGTTACGTTAAAATAAAATAAACTAGTAAGCACATCTAGTAATGTGTTTACATTATAATTGTGCTCTGACTGCTTCAGTTGGTCTATATGCTATTTTTCATAAACACATTTATTATTCATATGATTTTTGCTCAGAGTACAGGCCTTTGTTACTATGGTTTTATTGTTAAAGGTAATTTGGATTTAACATGTTTAAAACCAAACCCCTTTCCTCCATCCAACCTATTTTCTCTTATATTACTTCTGAATTACTTTTTTGTTTTTTTAAACAGCATCACCAACCACTTTATTCATCCAGATATGCACAACACAGTTTCTGGAACCATCCCGACTACTTACTTAAGCTCCCCATCTGCTTTATTCCCCCAAGTTCTGTAGAGTCTGCACTTCACACTCTTGAACATAGCCCACTGCTGTGATGCTTCTGTCCTACTTAAAGGTTCCACAATGATCTCTTTCAGATTTCTACATCTGCCTCTTATTCTTTCTGCCTTCAGTGTCAGAACTTACACAGATGTCCTCCCTACCTTCTCATCTCCACAGATACCAGCTGACTTTTCTGAAATGTCAGTCTATCACTTGAATAACTTAACAGATAAAAATCAAATTCTGAAAGTATTTCAAGTCAAGCCTAGCTCTCCAGCCTAACCTCTTATCCCTCTTCCACCCAGAAATCTACATATAGGAGGGGAAAAAAACATAGGTCAATATTTAAAAGAAGAATCAATAATAGCTTTAAGTTGGAAACAAAGTAAACCATTTGTCCTTTGGAGTCTTTCTAAAAAATGATATATTTGCTGTATTTTCTACTTTATCAGTAGTATGCATTCATTAACTATTTTGTTACTATATTAAAAAAAAATCATAAGAAATACAATAAGTGTGACAATCCAGGTCCAAGCCTAAAGTCTTGACTTGGCCTGTTAGAACTGGTAACAGCTGCTACCGTAGGGAATGTCAGAGTATCTGGTAACAACTAAAGAGCCATTTTCAAACTCTGGAAATGAAACTGCTTTCATATTTTAAAAAAAGCCAGAACTGTGGCTATATCAATTTAAACTTTCTTTTATTTTGATGGAATTTAAATATTCTCATGGTAATTATAATTGTACAAAAGCATTAGTTATTCACAACTGGAAAGGAAGGGACATATCTTGGATCTGTGCTGCAGATTTTTTTCTAACTAAATATTCCCTGATCCACAGACGCTGAAATTCTCTCCTTACATGGGCTACTGCTGCGTCCTTCACTAACCCTTAAGAAACACTGCAGTAGAAGGCTACTGTTCCACTGCATCACTGTGAGTGAGGCATTTTCTTCATGTGTGTTGGAGCAAGAAAAAAAGAGAAACCCCTGTCTTAGGGATAAAGGATAAGCTGGACTGAAAGGTATAATAACCAATGTTTTACTCGGAACATGCACTGTCCAATAGTCATCACAACCTCTGCAGCTACTGATCGTTTGAAATGTGCCCAGTCCAAACTGAGAGGTGTTGTAAGAGTAAAATATGCATTGCATTTTTTAGACTTAGTATGCAAAAAAGAATGTAAAATATCTCACCGTTGTTTAGTTGCTAAGTCATGTCCAACTATTTGCAACTCCATGGACTGTACTTCTGTTCATAGAATTTTCCAGGCAAGAATATTGGAGTGGATTGCTATTTGTTTCTCCAGGGGATCTTCCTGACCCAGGGACTGAACTTGTGTCTCCTTCACTGGCAGGCAGATTCTTTATTGCTAAGCCACCAGGGAAGTAACACTTTATATTGATTAAAGGGAGATAATGACATTTGGGATATATTGAGTTAAATAATAGGTAATACTGAAATTCTCTTCACCTGTTTCTTTATACTGCTTTTAATGTAACTATTAGAAATTTTAAAATTACATATATAGCTCATATGAAAACTCTATTGTACAATGCTGCTCAGACACAATTTGTTTTAAATAAATGACCAACATCTTGCTTAATTATTATTTGCCTTTCTGTAATTAAAGCAGAATACAGAAATTTATATTGGCAGGAGAAAGGAGGGAGTGGGAGGTAGCGGGAATCCAATTGTTTCTACTCCCTTGTTTAAATTTTGAACAGAAGTAGGGAGGGGGAAAAAAAGATGTGTAAAATCTAAACATAAACCAATTCTCAGAGGCAACCAGTGACATCAGAAAAGCAAAATAATGGCACTCTTAAGCATTCTGGAATATTCCCATTTACCCAACCCGTGCAACAAAGTCAGTGGTCCACTGAGTACAACAAAGCTACTGGTCCACCAAAAGTTTTGGGCATTTAATTTTCTCCATTTTGCTACTAGAAGTGATTTCCATAGAAGAGCATTTAGTAATTATCTAAGGACTCCCTGGAGGTGATGCCTGCAAATGCTTGAATGTCACACTTCTTAAAAAATTGAAGTAGAGTTGATTTACAGTACTGTGTCAGTTTCATGTGTTCAGCACAGTGATTCCATTTTTTTTTTTGCATGATAGGTTATTAAGAAATACAATAATCCTATAATTAACCTCATAATCTTGGGTATAATTCCCTGAGTCATACAGTAAATCCTTGTTGCATATCTCTTTTATATATAGTAGTTTTTATCTGTTAATCCCATACCCCTAATTTTTCCTTCCTTTCCACTCTCCCCTTTGATAACCATACATTTATTTTATATGTCTGTGAATCCATTCCTTGTTTGTATATAGATTCATTTGTATCATTTTTTTAGATTCCACGTATAAATGATATCATATAATTGTGTCTTTCTCTGTCTGACTTATTTCAGTAAGCAAAGTACTCCCTAGGTTACACTTCCAGTATTTTACTCAGTACTGCCCAACTGATACAGAGAGAATATCCTTCATTAATAGCAAAAGGACTTAAATTACTTATCATTTAAAAATCCACATTGATATGCAAAATTCAAAATTCACAATGAAGTTATAAACAGGTGGCACATTCTAATTTGGCACTAATGTGGTACTTATAATAAAGAGATATACCACAAAATGATTGTAAATGAGTGAAAAGACCCTGATGCTGGGAAAGACCAGGGCAAGAAGAGAGGGGGGACGACAGAGGATGAGATGATTGAATGGCATCACTGACTCAATGGACATGAGTTTGAACCAACTCTGGGAGATAGTGGAGGATAGAGAAACCTGGCGTGCTGCAGTTCATGGGGTCGCAAAGTGTCGGATATGACTTAGGAACTGAGCAACAACAAATGCATGTTTAAAGTCAACACAAAAAGTGTGTAACGTTGTCTCACACATACACAACCTGAGCCACTTATATCACAAAACACAAGCTTTCCTAAGTTATCACTAAGAAAATATTGCCAGTCAATGTCATCAGAGTCAGCACAGGGAAGAACCACTGTTTTAGAATTGCTGGCTCCTGACTCACCTTATTAACAACTTTCATAATTTCATAGACAATTATGAGAGTAGAGTTGTAGCATATGTGCATTTAGATCACAGAAATTCAGCTATAAGCATTTGGCAGGGAGAACCTTAAAAAAAAAACACAACAGACAGAAGTCCTACCATTCGGTTCAACGAAATTTTGTGTAGGAAGGGAGAGAATAATTGTCTTTTTTTTTCAATTGGTTTCTGATCTCAAGTCTTTCATGGAGGGTGCTGGTCTCACAGGTGATCAAAGACATTGTAAATAATAACTTTGTTTCTACTTAATCTTGATTTATTTGTTGACTTTAAATCCCCAGCAAGATGTGACTTGATGGTGTCCCGATAGCACAATGTGTTTCATTAAGTCCTGATGTCAATATGTGGGTTCCTAGCAACTTCCTGTCTCTTTCCTCTATCCACATTATTGTACCTGTGCTTTGGGAAGATCATTTTGGCTGCTGTGTAAGAAACAGACAGACCAGACTGCAGCAAGAAAACAGGAACAACAGTTATTTGCTGACCTGAATTACTGAAAGGATAGGAAGGGATGCAAGTGGATAAAGCTTTCCTGGAAAAGATGGTCTTAAAAGCTACTTTGTAGAGATTGCTTTGGTTCTTAACAATTACATAGCATTAGTCTTTCTCCAACATAGGTAGGTACATTTATATTGCCCTCCCAAGATACTTTGTTAAAAAGAATATGTTCCATGAGATTCTTTGAGACCTTTAACAGTTTCCTTCTTTTCAGTAGTTTCATACTGGTTACAGAGTTTGTGACTGGAAGTGTTTTTAATACATTTAAACATTAAACATTTGCTCCAGAAACTGATATGTGTCTGGTGATTCAGAAATAATGATCGCAATCTTGCCTTCTCTCTCACTTCATTCCAGGTTAGACATAAAAGACTTTTCTATCAGTCATACACAGGACATGAAAGACAAAGAAGAAAACGTGGGGAACACTACTGAGAATGACAGTCCAAATTAGTTCACAAGTTTCCATGTACACATAAGATATTGCTTTTAGCTCAGATCCTTTCCTAACTTTGAACTCAAAGGTTAACAAGCTTCTGAAGTTCTTTTTCAATGATACATAATTCCCAGTGAGGCATTCTATAAGGAGAAGATGACTTCATTTTACCCAGCAAGTGATATATCTGACATCACTATATTTTAAAACCCTGCAAAACAAACAGGGCCGTATGGCTCCATTTTTTTTTCCAACAGTAATCTAACAATCTGGAGGATTCTAATAAACTGCTGTTAGGTCTAGGAATATTTGGGGCCAAAATTTTCTTTTTTTCCCTCGTTATAACTAGTTTGCTAATAGATTTCTTTAGCTTTAGAGTTATAATTAGAAGACAGTTACTACTTTGCATAATCACATTGTAATTGTTATTTGGGTGAAATCCAACCAATTTAAGCATCAGCACTTCCAAAAAAACAATGTCTGGCAAAAAGAATAACAAATGCCATGCTCTAATGGGCCCAGGTTATCTAATAATGTTTGCCTAATGGTTTAGTCTTTTTTTTTTTTAAGAGGCTCAACAGCAACTAACATTAGAAATCAATGTATTTTAAGGCATCACAGTTGTAACTGGCAATAAGTTAATGTTCTCTGATAAACACTAATGATGATAGTAAGAAACAAAAATTCACCTGGGGTCAGAAACCTAGCCGCCTTAGATCTGTCATTTGTTAAATTTGTGTTCCAGTGGCTGAATTTATTTCTAGTGCCTGGAGAATTTCCAAACACACACATCTCTTGCTTCAAAAGCCAAGAAGCTCAGTGGTAGGCCCCAGTTCTATAGAATGAATGAACACAACTATGTTTCTAGCTGCCCACCCTCCTATCCACTTTTTAAGTTGATTATTCAGCCTTCCTAGAAACTTCATAACTCCTTCAGGAAATTCCATCCTTTGTTCAATAAGCCAGCTCTTTGCTGTTGCTTACAACCGAGAAACCTCACATCTACTTCAAAAATATACGTGCGTCTTTCCACTTCATGTCAGCTGTCATTACTCTAGTCCAAATTCCCATGACATCTCTTCTGTACTAAAGCAGTAGCTTCCTAACTAGTCTTGCTGCCTCCATTCTTGCCCCTCTCCCACCCAATCTGTGCATGCTAAGTCACTTCAGTTGTGTCCGACTCTGTGACCCCATGGACTGTAGCCTACCAGGCTCCTCTGTCCACGGGATTCTTCAGGTAAGGATACTAGAGTGAGTTGCCATGTCCTCCTCCAGGGGATCTTCCCAATCCAGTGATTGAACCCAAGTCTCTTATGTCTCCTGCATTGGCAGGTGGGTTCTTTACTGCCAGCACCACCTGGGAACCCAATCTATATGTAACGTGATCTAATGTGGTCACACCTAAATACAAAAGGACCATTAACCATTCTTTTCTTATCAACCTAAATATATACTTTAAAAATCTTTACCTCAATCAATATAGCTCCATGTGATTTGGCTCCTGCCTGCCTCTCCAACCTCATCTCTGGCCGCTCTCCCCAATTCTCTGTGCTTCGGCCACATAGGCCTTCCTTCTTACCTTAGAGTTTTCATGAATATTCTCCTGTCCCTGGAACACCTTCCTCCCTAGTCAATATAACTTCCTCATTCTTTAGGTGTCAACTAAAATGTAGTTTCCTTAGAGAGAGCTTTCCTTATGCTTCAATATAAGCCTTCTTACTTGTGGACCTCATAATGTCCTGTACATTTAATAGGTTGAATGTCCTGGACATTATAAGTTATATAATTTATAATTATATATTTGTATTGTTTATAATATCTCTCTCCTCATTTTTATGAGAGCAGGAAATATATTTAATTTACTCTACCTTGGATTTCAGTATCTGGTACATAAAAATCCACTTAACTAATAAATATGTTGAATAAATTAAAGAAATGCATATTACTCAGTGAAAGAAGCCAATCTGAAAAGGCTGCATAGTAGATTATTCCAACTACAGACATTCTGAAAAAGACAACTATGGACACAGTAAAAAGATGACTGGTTTCCAGGAGTTCAGGGTAGGGAAGGTATCAATAAGCAGAATATGGAGTATATTTTAGGCAGCAAAAAAATAAACACTCTGTATGATACTAAAATGAGGGAAACATGTCCTTATACATTTAATGCACAACACAAACGTAAAATTTAGGACAAAAATAATGACAGATGGAAGGGTGTGTTGTGTGTGTGGGGACACAGGGTATGTGAGAAATCTCTGTAACTTCCTTTCAATCTTGTTGCGAACCTAGAACTGTTCTGAAAAATAATAAAATCTTTTTAAAAATAAGGTATTGAGGAACAAATAAAAAAAAAAGAAATAGAATGTATAACTTTATAATCAAGCTAAATGAATTAAACAAAAGGTAGGAAAAAGAAAACATAGTAAAGCATCATTTAAAAAAATTAAGTTGCCAAAATTATCAGTAATTACAATGAATCACATAGCAGTAATTATAATGAATGAAATGAGTTAAATATCCTATTTTAAGAATATGCTGCATATTTCTGTGTTCTGGGTTGTTTTCCCAACTACAAATAATAAGATGAAAAATGTATCTCTTTACTTTTTAAAAATAAACCTAATTATAATAATCCAATTTTAAAAAAGAAACAACTGAACAAAATTTGGGAAGTACATATAAACAAGTGATTTCCCAGGTGGCTCAGAGGTAAAGAATTCACCTGCCAATGTGAGATCGGTTCAATCCCTGGGTCAGAAAGATCTCCTGGAGAAGGAAATGGCAACCCACTCCAGTATTCTTGCCAGGGAAATCCTATGGACAGAGGAGGCTGGCAAGCTATAATCCATGGGGTCACAAGAATTGGACACAATTTAGAGACTAAACAACAACAATATAAAGAAGTGCTTCAAAGGAGTCATAGCATATAACTTATAGTTGTAAAGAAGAAAAGTCTATAGTTGATCTAAAACTCTACCTTAAGAAACTAGAAAAAGAAGAGGAATTTAAACTCAAAATTAGCAGAAAGAAAGAAATAATAAAAAATAAATCAGTGAAATAAAGAATGGACAAATAACAAAGTCAACATATGCAAAAGCTGACTCTTTGAGAATAGCCATAAAAGTGATAAACTGCTAGTAGACTGATTAAAAAAAAGATAACACACTGACCAATATCGGAAATGAGAGAGGGAGCATTACTGTAGATTCTCAACATTTTTTTAAAAGGCAATATTATGAACAGCTACATGCTAACAAATATAACAATGTATATGTCATGGATAAATTCTTTGAAAGACACAAATTACCAAAATTGACTCAAAAAGAAATGTGAAACCTGAATAGCACTACAGTTGACCCTGGAACAATGTGAGGATTAATCTGCATATAATTTATAGTCAGCTTTCTGTATCCATGATCCCTCCACATCTGCAGATTCAACCAAGGACCATGTAGTACTATAGTATTTACTACTGAAAAAGATCTGCATTTAAGTGAACTTGTACAGTTCAAACCTGTGTTGTTCAAGGGTGAACTGTATATCAATCTTATAAATTGAATCTGTAATTAAAAAAACACTTCCATAAAGAAAACTCCAGGTCCAGTTGGTTTTACTAGTAGACCTACCTTTTAAGGAAAAAATACCAGTCCTAAAACAAATTCAGAAAACAAAGAGGGGGAAACACTTCCTAAACCATTTTATGAGGCCATCATTAAATTGATATCAGAACCACACAACAATCTCCAAGAAAATAAAATGATAGGTCAATGGGTGGAAATGAATGAATCCTTAACAGATATTTAGCATAAATTATGAATTCCAGGTCTCTTAATATATAAAATGGTCTAATGAAAATTTTCCATAGAGTAAGTTCTGTAGAATTGCAAATTGGCACCAGACTATGTGACAGTGGGAAGTCTAATTCTTGTCCTACAAACTTAGGAAAAAAAATAAAACCACAGCTCTTCACATTCAAATTACATGTCATTCATTTTACCTGTGAGTCAACCAAATAACAGATATGAATTGAAGGGCTTGTCAGGTTCAGGTCATGATAAGGCATTTCATAGTGAACTCCCAGTTAAAGGAATTAATCCTAAAGAATTTAGCATGTACTTTATATGAAAAAATTAGACAAGCAAATAATTCCAAGTAGTTAAGCAGAGGTAATGAACATATGAAAAGTTTCAATTAAAAGTTAAGGGAAAGAAAGAGGCCTATAATTTTACAAAGTTTGACAAATTTGATAGCAGAATTGAAAAATACATAGTTTTTTAAGAGAAGAGACTTATGATTTCATATAAAAAGAAATGAAATTCTAATTACAGGCAGTGAATGGGTAGAAAAGGAATATTTATTCCTTTTCCAAAGATATTATTTTTCTAGTTAGCTGTCAGAAACCACTTGCACAAATGTAGACCTTCTACCAACAACTGCTTATGAAGTTTCATTATAGATGGTTTTTGGTAACAAAACATATTTCATACATTAAAAATTAGCAAGCTTTCATGCAACAGCATTTCCTTTCTTTTCTCCACTCAACAAATATTTACTGAGCCCTTAATATATAATTAAACATGGTCTTAGTGCTAGAAATGTAGCATAAACAAGGTGGACTAAAATCACAGCCGACATGGAATTTACTTTCTAGCTGAGATACATGAGAGGCCAGAAAATAAGTAAAGTTCTAGCATGTATATTCTACCACTGTTCCACTGTCACTCTGCCATAATATTATCCTCTGATTCAGTGCTGTTGGATGCGGTTTAAGTAGAATTACAATGTGATAAAAGCCTTTTGATATTGCAGATAAGCCCTGTTGGCCCAGTTCTAAGCTAGATCTGTCTTAAAAGGATTACCATGATATAAACCAGGAATCACCAAACTTTTCCTGTAATGAGTCACATAAAAATATTTTAGGCTCTACAGGCCACCTATGATCTATACTCCATATTCTTCATTTTTTTAACCCTTTAAAAATGTAAAACTGTTCTTATCTGGCACGGAATTCTCCAGGCCAGAATACTGGAGTAAGTAGCCGTTCACCTTCTCCAGGGGATCTTCCCAACCCAGGGATCAAAGCCATGTCTCCTGCACTGCAGGTGGATTCTTTACCAGCTGACCCACCAGGGCAGCCCTCTTATCTGGCAGGCCAAACAAAAACGGGTCAGGGGCCAAATCTAATCTGCAGCCACAACTCTCCAACTCCTGACCAAAGGATCTCAATATCCTTGCTTGTAAGTGGCTATGCTCAGTCCTACACTTTGTATTTCTTTTAATTTTTTTTTATATTTCTTCTCTTGCTGTTTGTTGTTTATTTGCCAAAATCTAATAAAACATGCTTTTCTAGAGCTACAGTAGTTCGACTGCTATAGCCTCAAAGTCAGCTCTGAAGAACAGAACCACCTGCTCTGTTTCACACAAGCAACGGAAAGATGTTCTCAGCAGAAAAGCCTTCTATGTCTGCGTACTTTAGAGAAATACAGCAGAGACAGTACCTGCTCTCCACTGACTTCCTGGGGCAGACACATACAAGGTCTAATGGTCCCTTACCTTGCTGGAGGAACATCAATATTGGAAGAAACAACTTTTCGTTTTTGCTCAAGGAGACAGATGGAGCGAGTGTTTTCTTTTTCATGGTCAAGTGCTCGGTTGGCTTTTTTGGTGTCTGCTGTTTTCGCATCTTCCTCCATGGCCAAGGGAAACAAGTGTTGATGGGACATTTTTTTACTAGAGTCACGTTTTAAGTCCTCTGTTTGAAACGTGAAGGTCATTTCCCGCTTAATGCTCCCCACCTGTGAAACAAAACACAAAAATTCTCACTCACCCAAAATATCAGCTTTACATGACTATGTGCAGATGGCCAGAGGACAGACCACAGACACTGCTGTCCCTGTTCATCTTGAAGATTTTTTAATTTAAATGGGGAAAATCTAACATGGAAATAAAATAACTGACTTTACAAAGTAAGGTACAATTGATGTGCTGCCTGTCATAATGCAAGCAACAAGCATCATGACCACAAGAGAAGCCTTTCAGATGGGCAAACATTTTGAAGACTTGAAAGCATGAGGCTTCTAAAAAAATGAGAATTTAAAACATCATTGTTTTCTCTTCTACAACTGAGAAAACTCAAATAAATAAGTTCTTAAATATTTCATGCTGATTATGCTTAACAGAGGTTCAGTTCCTGGGTTGGGAAGATCCCCTGGAGGAGGGCATGGCAACCCACTCCAGTATTCTTGCCTGGAGAATCCCATGGACAGAGGAGCCTGGTGGGCCACGGCCCATAGTGCTGCAAAGAGTCAGACACCACTGAGTGACTAAGCGCAGCACATGCTTAACAGAAGAGAGCTATACATATAAAAAAAATCAAGTCTTAAATCTTTGACTATGAATAATGACCTTAACCCCACTCTTCACCTCATGAAAAATGTTTTTATTAATTCTTTATCTATAGCAGTTTTGATCTTAAGGAAAGCCCTTCATTAGTATGACAATTAAAAAGTCATAACACTGGAACTTCCCTGGAGGTCCAGTGGTTAAGAAGCCACCTTCCAATGCAGGGGATGTGGGTTCGATGCCTAGTTGGGGAACTAGGGCCCCACATGTCGCAGGGCAAATAAGCACCCACATGCTGCAACTATGGAGCCCACAGTTCTGGGGCTCATGTACCACGACTGGTGTGCCCATACACTGCAAAAGTCATAATAATCTATCATTTTTGACTAAATGCAATGTTTAAGACAAATGTAAATTTAAATGTCAAAGGAATTATATCTGGTGATTTCAGAGTTTAGAATTCTGATGGATGAAAAAGGAGACTAAAGTTAAAAAAAGGGGATTTTGTATTTTGTAAGATGACTGGCACTGTTCATGAAGTTTAGAGTGACCCTGTTAAGCCCTGGGCTTCCCAGGTGGCTCAGCTGGTAAAGAATCAGCCTGCAAATCGGGAGACCTGGGTTCAATCCCTGGGTTGGGAAGATCTCCTGGAGAAGGGAATGGCTACCCACTCCAGTATCCTGGCCTGGAGAATTCCAGGACTGTATAGTCCATGGGGTCGCAGAGCAACTTTCACTTTTTACTTCGTTAAAGTTCTAAGTGTACAAAGAAGAGCTGGACTATCTGTCAACCCGGAGCCTCACTAATCAGTGAAGAATGTTTCAAAGTATGCATGTCTGCCCTCAGATTGGGAGAAAATAATAGCAAATGAAGCAACAGACAAAGGATTAATCTCAAAAATATACAAGCAACTCCTCCAGCTCAACTCCAGAAAAATAAATGACCCAATCAAAAAATGGGCCAAAGAACTAAACAGACATTTCTCCAAGGAAGACATACAGATGGCTAACAAACACATGAAAAGATGCTCAACATCACTCATCATCAGAGAAATGCAAATCAAAACCACAATGAGGTACCATTACACGCCAGTCAGGATGCCTGCTATCCAAAAGTCTACAAGCAATAAATGTTGGAGAGGGTGTGGAGAAAAGGGAACCCTCTTACACTGTTGGTGGGAATGCAAACTAGTATAGCCGCTATGGAGAACAGTGTGGAGATTTCTTAAAAAACTGGAAATAGAACTGCCATATGACCCAGCAATACCACTTCTGGGCATACACACCAAGGAAACCAGATCTGAAAGAGACACGTGCACCCCAATGTTCATCGCAGCACTGTTTATCATAGCCAGGACATGGAAGCAACCTAGATGCCCATCAGCAGATGAATGGATAAGGAAGCTGTGGTAAAATATACACCATGGAATATTACTAGGCCATTAAAAAGAATTCACTTGAATCAGTTCTAATGAGATGCATGAAACTGGAGCCCATTATACAGAGCGAAGTAAGCCAGAAAGATAAAGACCATTACAGTATACTAACACATATATATGGAATTTAGAAAGATGGTAACGATAACCCTATATGCAAAACAGAAAAAGAGACACAGATGTATAGAACAGACTTTTGGACTCTGTGGGAGAAGGTGAGGGTGGGATGTTTCAAGAGAACAGCATCGAAACATGTATAATATCTAGGGTGAAACAGATCACCAGCCCAGATTGGATGCATGAGACAAGTGCTTGGGCCTGGTGCACTGGGAAGACCCAGAGGGATCGGGTGGAGAGGGAGGTGGGAGGGGGGATCAGGATGGGGAATTCATGTATATCCATGGCTGATTCATGCCAATGTATGACAAAAACCACTACAATATTATAAAGTAATTAGCCTCCAACTAATTAAAAAAAAAAGTATGCGTGTATATGAGACATTTCACAGGTCAGAGTCACTCTCTCATGAAGTCCATGTGTAGAGTCAGTAAACCTTCACTCACCCACTTAAATAGAAAGTATGCTCGCTTGTCTCTTTTTGATTTTAGGTAGGAGGAAAAGCACAAAGAATATGATCAAGTAGATTTAGAATTTATAGAGCTAAAGCCACAAATATAGGGGATTTTTCAGAATGAAATGAAAGTATGTGTGTTCAGTGAAGCAGAGACTGGCAAAATACGGTGTGAATGGCTAGAAATTCTCAGACTGCAAGAAAACTTGAAGCTATGTGTTTGTTGGAGCCACAGAACCAGCTCTCATATGTATTCTCCTTGAGCACAGGGGTAACTTGTGAGCCTCAGGATCACCATGGCTGGAATGTATCTTTCATATGAACCCGGAGCCCTAAATTGAGCTCCCTGCTCTCGTTGGCCTGCACTTGTCAGGCAGAAGAGACTATCTTCCATGGTGTTCCGGCCACACTGAGCCCGTGCACCACAGGACAATGTCAGTCACTTTGGTACATTTGCAACTCATTAAAATTTGCCATATTTCTTAGAATGTATTAATGAATGAACCAAAGTAAGAGTCCAAGAAAAATGAGTGCTTTTAAGAGCAGTTTCAATGACATCAATACTCAATAGAGAGGAATAAGAAACTATTTTATACTTCTAAAATTCAATACATTTTCAATAAAAATGTAGTTTGGAAAACTAATATAATTACAAATGTTTTAAATATCCATCACTAATCACTTTCAGTGCAACTTCTTCTGCCTGGAGGTGGAAGGGAGTGGGAGGCAGTTTTTTCACTTCTATAGCAGCTCATTCCCAACTATGTTACAAATGGAATATGCCAAACATCAGCCACAAAAGATGAAAACAAAGGCCTGGCTTTGATGATTATAAACAGTTTCTCCCTAAGTGTCAAGTATTACATTAATTAAATATTTAAGTAGTCATTAGTATTAAGTTGTAGCAATAATTGACATCCATACCTCCGCAGGGACCAATTCATCTGATTAAAAGAATTCAATCCAAAGAGAGGTGGGGTTGAGGGAGAACATTACAGGAAGGTTAGCTTTTAGCTTCAAAACTTTAAGGGAAGAAAACAGCATTTGAAGCAAATTAATACAAAGTAGAATAAATTCACTGTAGAAATGATAGTATAATCGTATATCATGCTCTTAGCTAAGACTTCATAATAAAGTAAGCCATGGTAATATTCAACAATGTAAGCTATAAATCTTCCATAATACATTCTAAACATAAAATTAATCTCTAAATGGTAATCAGGAAAGTTTAGCAATGTAATGAAATTCAAAGAATATTCAGCCCAGACTCCTTTTATAAAAGTGGAGTTAAAATGAGTTAGCTAAGATCAAAGAGGACAAAAAAAAAATGCAGAGATGAGCAAGACATTTTTGATACTTTGAGTCATGTGTTCCACTGTTTGTAAGGCTGGTGGAAGGAGTGGGTGACAGATGTAGATGTTCATTGTATCTCTATGCTTTAAAGTTTACATATATATATATATGCTCTTTTTAATGTTCTTCCACTCATATCAGATACTACATTTTTTCAAATTTTAAAAGGAATAGTCACAGGGGAGAAGAGAGTAGAGAGAGAACATGAAGTCAAATCTTGAGACATGGGCTCAGAAATGGCCCAGAGAAATATGGTGGTGGCTAGAGAGGATGCTGAACCAGGGAGAAGGTTCTAAGACAGAAGGTAACAGAGCATGTCTGAATGCTGAGGCAGGATGGAAAGAAAGGGATGAGCGAGAGTTTGTAGGAGCAGTAGAAGGGGGCAGGGCCAACATCCAGCCACCACACCACCAGCAGATCAGCAGAAGAAAGCAGCAAAAGGAAGATATAACCCCAATTCAATTTGAACCCCTATTAGATTAGCAGAGGAGAGCAGCTAAAGGAAGATAGGATCCCACTTACATGAGATTTCCAGAAAAGGCAAAGCTATAAAGACAGAAAGCAGATCAGTGGATTGCCTGGGGCTGGGGTTGATAAGGGAAACTGATTGCAGATGGACATCAAAGAACTTTGTGCCGTGATGGACATGTTCTAGAACTAGACTGTACCGATTTGTACCATGCTATAAATTTATAAAAAAAAACAAACCTGAACAGTATTCTTACAATGGGATGAACATTATGATATGTAAATTGTACCATAATAGTACTGTTGATTAAAAAAAAAAAGAAAAGAAAGAACCAAACCAGGAATAACTGGTGTAGAAAGTATGTTTCCCAAGAACTCCCAGACCAGAAATTGGGAACCTGTGCCACAAACAGGCAGCCACGGAGTGCCATGACAACGCAGGCTGCTGCAAGTAGCTGTGCTAATATATCCTGTTCACAAGTAAGGCTGGCTGAAATCCAGTCCCTCCTCAAGCCAGGTCCCCAGGCCTCCTCACCCATAGAAGAGGGACATTTTTCTAATTCATTCATCTGGAGAAGAACTTTTTATGTATTTGCCCAAAGAGGGCACTCTTTCTTATTTTTGTTCCCAATTTGCACAATGCCCTGGTGACAAAAGGAAACCCTTCTGGTGGTGTGGAGGGCCTGAGCCAAGTTAGCTTCCTTCCTTGAAGCTGATATCAATTAATGATGTGACTCATATGAGCTGATATTTTTAATAATAGAAAGCTGAGGAAATCTGAAAAATCTTTCGTATCATAGCTCACAAGGAGGCAAAGGGTTCAACAATACAAGATACCCAGAGAAAACAAAGAAACTCCCCAAATCTAGAAGTCCTGGGTGGCAAATAATGAAGAAAAACAGCAAAACTCTTAACTAGGAATTTTAAGAAGAAAACACAAGGCAGAGGTTTAGGAATAATCTTAGTCTAGATTTTAAAAAATGCGTCTCTTACATGAGGAAGGATTAATCTGATTGTATCCCACAATGACAAGACTGTAAATTGGAAGGCAGTAGTATTTGATTATGGTCTTCTAATTTCAAGATGGACATTGACAAACCAGAACAAACACAACAGGGTGATCAGGATGACAAAGGATCCTATTGGGAGGAACTGGGAATATTTCATCTAAAAGTCAGAAGGTTTAAGATTCACAGGTAGCAGTAGGGATAGTCATCAGTCATGTCCAACTCTTTATGACTCCATGGACTGTAGCCCGCCAGGCTCCTCTGTCCATGGGATTCTCCAGGCAAGAATACTGGAGTAGGTTGCCATTCCCTTCTCTAGGGGATCTTCCCAACTCAGGAGTGGAACCCGGCCTCCTGCATTGCATGTGGATTTTTTACCAGCTGAGCCACCGGGGCAGGCCCACATAGCTTCTCTTAAATACGTGCAGAGCCCTCTTGAAGAAGAGAATTTGAGTACTGTGTTTCTCTGGAAAACGAGGCTCAATGGCGCCCACTTCTGCTTCCAACTGACTCCATTTTGACCATACGGTTTACTCTCTCTTCCTCTTTTTTCTCACTCTTCCACCACATTGTGAATGAAACATTCTGTATCTATAAAGAAGACTGACTACTTTTCACCTGACTGATTTCATGAACTCATAATCTGTGAAGCAGGCATTATCTTAGAGACTATCTAGTCTCACTTCAATGTTTTCTTTTTCATTGTTCCTGTAGAGCCTGAATGTACTTTCCATTTTTTTCAAACATTCATTTATTACAAAATATATGCTTGTTGTTAAAATTTCCATAAAAATGTGTGTAAAACAATATGGGGACAGCTTTATATTCCTCCCCATTCTCCTCCCAACCCTGCCCAGTCAGGTCCAACCCCTAGAAAGAACAGCTTTTAACAATTTACTGCAAAGCCTCCACTTATTTAAAATGCATTAAATTCCTAACTGTGTATATGTCTGTTTGGGGTGTCCAAACATGAATGTATACTGCATGTATTATTCTGCAGCTTATTTTTTCACTTCACAATAAATCACAGGCATCATTTCATGGTAGTAGTAAATGCACTATATTTAAGTTTTGAATACAGTAACATTTCACAAGATCACATGGTTTAGCCCGTCTTTTCCTCTCAGACATTGAGGTACTTTTCAGTTTTCCAGACATTGAGGTACTTTTCAATTTTTCATCATTAAACATAATGCCACCATAAATACCACTGTTGTATGTATCCATGTACCTCTATACACTTGTGCAAGTCATTTTTGTATGAAAAATTCCTGGAAGTTAGAATTGCTGAGTCAACCAACCAAAATTTTTCCTTATGGAGGGACAAACTGTGGGAAATCCATACAGTGGACATACCACAGTGTCACTAAAAAAGAAGAACATCAGAAAAAATCCATGATGTATTACGAGGAACATATTCACTCATGATTTACTAAGAGAAACAGGTAAGCTGCAGACTAATATATTAGGCAGGATTTCACTGCTCTTTGAAAGCAAAGTAGTTTGTTAAAAAGTTACACACCTTATGGGCCAAGAAGGTTCTACTTCTTTCCTTATATAATTAGATACTGCATACACACACACACACACACACACACAAACAAGTCAACGCGGTGAGATTATGGGGACTTCTTAAACTTTTTTTAAGGTTTTCAAAGTTAAAAAATTTAAACAAAGATACAATTTTATAGAGATTCACAAAAATTGTGAGGAATAATGCTCTTTGCTGGTCAACATATGAGGGAACTGGCACTCTCAATAGCTGTTGGTGGGAACATACATGTTGGAGGAGGCCAGCATGCAAAAGGCAATGAATTTAATGATACATCCCTTTGATTTAGCAGTTCTATGTCTACGGAGAAAAAAATATCTAGAAAAGAACACAAGAATGTTTACTACAGAATTTCTTATAATACAAATATTATGGGGAATTAAATATGAACAAATAAAATGTATAGTTAAAAACAAAGACATATTTCTGCATTTATTGAAATGGAAAGACATTCAATATACTATTTGAAAAAAAGAAATCCAAATGAGTCTTATGTAATATAATCTTGGGGAGGAGGGATATATATATATATATATATATATATATATATAGAGAGAGAGAGAGAGAGAGAGAGAGAGAGAGAGAGACAAACAATTCTGAAAGGACATTCCAAAATGTTAAGAATGGTCTTCCTTGGAAGCAGATTTATAGTCTAATTTTGCTTTTTACCCTGTTTGCAATTTTTACAATATTCATGTATAGCTTAGTATTTTAAAACCTATAAAGTTATTTCAAAAAAATACACATTACTTTTATATAATTAAGTTTCTCAAGAATACAGCATTTACATAATAATTTTTTTTCCTTCTACCAGCTTTCAGTTATTAGTATATATGCATATGCATGTGTGCATGCTCAGTCGCTCAGTCATGTCCAACTCTTTGCAACACCATAGACTGTAGACTGCCAAGCTGCTCCTGTCCATGGAATTTTTCAGGCAAGAATACTGGAGTGGGTTGACATTTCCTCCTCCAGAGGATTTTCCCAACCCAGGGATAGAACTTGTGTCTCCTGGCGCTCCTCCATTGGCAAGCAGATTCTTTACCACTGAGTCACCTGGGAAGCCCATATTTGCCTATACTAAAGGGGAAAAATTAATTACTTCAAGTTATCCATCCAGTTGCACTATTACTTCCCTTGATCACCAGTACCTCTCAGCTATATCATACTACAGTGATTACCACTGAATTCCTCCTTCCTACCCAACACAGAAGCCCTTCAACAGCACATCACAGACACACACTTTATTCAGTGCAATTTCTTGCAAGAGAACAAAGCTTCAGTGTTCAATTATATGAGAATACTACCAATTACCAAGTTAACTAACAAAATTCAAAATTTCTATTTTGATGAACATCTTTTGTTTTCCTAGACAAAGATAAACAGTATATCTATAAATATGATATACTTGGGGAAATTGCAATTTTTTAAACAAGATGCTAACAGTATGTATCTCCATCTTGAATTTCTCTAAATGGTGTCCTTTGTAAACTGGACTGAAGCTCATTGGCTTTCTTCAATACAAAAACATCTGCTTTCCATAGGAGGACTCTAGCAGCACAACAGAAAAGAGAATGGCTTCTAGCATCAGCCCATTTACTCGATCAATCCTTCCTTCTGTCCACACTCAAGTGCATTCCAGGCTACCTTGAACCCAATACTCTCCCTGTGAATATATGATAATAAGGTGCCAAAGTGCATGAGCCAATATTCACTCTCAGAAACTGTCGTCATTTACTCATCCCAACCCAATAAGATTTGAGGGATTGGCTCTGGAGATTAATTGGATTTCCAGGAATAATCTAAAGAAAGTCAACCCATTTGCCTTCTGGAACTTTCTGAATAGTAAGAAAGTAGTAGAGACATTTTAGAAAAGAGAATCACATTCAGGCCACAGCAAAATCCACTTTTGGGGAGCAAGCCACGGGAGACAAGGGAATGGATCACTTGACCAAGTGACTTTTTTCAACTGACTCTTCCATTCACCAGGCAAGCACACAGTCACATTTGACAAATTATAAGACAATTTTCCCTATTTCAGATTGTGCTTCCACACCTTAGTATTTATTTTTTAACTTGCTTTAGAATACATAAATATGTATGTTTAGTGATTGATGACAATGACACATCAACCACAGTGTAGAGCATGTAATCAGACTCCCACATTTTAAAATATGCTATGAAAGAAGCAAAAGTTATATTACTAATAGGAACAATTGATTTTTAAATTAATTTAAAATATTGCAACTAAAGGTCATGCTCAAAGAAAGACCAGACTCTTGAGTCAAGTGATAAAGACTGTGTCTAAAAATAGTCAACAGAACTCTGCTCATCAGTTCAGATTAAATTCTTCAGATTTCATGCTAGATACACAAGAAAATAAGTTGGACAGCAAATCTATCCAGTCCTAGTGATTAGTTGTAGTAGAAACAGTTTAAAAATAACTGCTTCCAATCGCTAGCCCTTTGATTATATTATTCCTTAAGCTCTCTGAAAAGAATGAAGTGTTTTTTTGACTGCTTTAACTTCAAGTTTATAATTTCTCAATACCAACACAGACTGACTGGCTGGTGAAAATCAGCCTGGTTTGGCAGTGTGATGATGGGTGAAAAGTAAAACAGAGTTGAGATCTGGTGACGGCAACCACAGCGCTACACTACTGTAGCCATCAATGTTACTAATGCCGGGATTCCTATACGAACCTGCACCTCTAATATCTTGACAATTTAATGTTAAACAAACCATGACTTGGCATGCCTAATGACAGATTAGTCAGCCACACATTTAAGAAATTTATTGCAAAAACTTTTGGTGGAAGACAATTTGACTGAAGTTTCAAACCTTCTATTAATAGTAACATCATGCAAGTGAGAACAAAGTATGTAAGTATTTAAAAAACACTTTCTGAAAAATTCCGAATAGAAATAACCATCTCTATGAAGTCCAATATTAAGGTCAAGCTGGGCTAAAGTCAACCATATATTTTTCCAAACAAATGTAAGGAGAAAGAGGAAACATCAGTATGGGTTGACCTCACTGGATTTAACTTTACTATAGAGAATTTTGAACTTCACACAGTAATTAGATATTCCACTTATTTTATATAAGTCAAAGTTTAATTCAACCCATCACACCCAGTTCAAGTGAAAACTCTGTGGCCTTTCCCTTCAGAATATATCCAGAATCCAGTCACTTCTTACCACCTCCACAGTTACCATCTTGGTCAAGCCACCCTCATCTCTTGCCTGGATTGCTACAAGTTTCTTCCCTGGATCCCCATCTCCATTTTTGTCCTGCCTTTCCCACACCCCAGTTCCTTCTCAGAAGTTGTAGCCACCTTATCCCACACAAACTAGAGTCAGATCATACGTTTCTTCAGCTGAGAACCTTCCAGTGACTCCCCATTTCATCCAGAATAAAATCCAAAGTCCTTGCAGTGGCCTCCCAGGCCCTGTTTGTTTTTCCCTGCCCCTCTTCCCATATCCTTATTTTCTCCCTCTCCTCTTCTTTCCTCTATCCTTACCTCTCCCTCCCACACTTGCTGGCCTGCATCAGGCCAGGCACACCCCTGCCTCAGGCATTCTCACTGGCTGCCCCATCTTCCAGGAATGTTCTTCATACCTCCCACTGCTGGCTTCCTCACCCATTCAGTCTTCATTCAAAAGTCTCTTTCTCAGTGAAGCCAACTATGACCCCTCCTATTCAAATTTCAGTGCTCCTTACCCACTCCTCATCTCCCATAGTCTATTCTACTGTTCTTCTACAGCACTTATAACAAAAGGTATAATTTACTATTTCTTATGTCTATTGTCCAGGATGTTTTTGTGTATTGATACTTCCAGTACTGAGAAGAGTATCTGAAACAGAGTGGGCCCTGAATAAGCATTTGGGGAACAAATAAATGAATGCATTTTCAGGTGATTATATGTGCTATATGGTAGCAACTACTAACAAAAGTCTAAGGAGGCTTGATGCCAACTTGCTGGAGCTGCAAAGAGTAGAGTCATAGTCAAGAGAAGTTTCCTAAGCTACCAAGAAAGAAATAGTGAATTGTGCTATAATTTGGAGAATAGATGGAAAATAATTACAGGAGAGTTACCATATTAATCTTTTCTTTACCAAGTGTTCAGTTTTATTTCATGGAGGATTTTCTCTCCAGGCATACAGTCCTTATTTTATAATAAAATCTACAAAGCTCAGTCGGTAAAGAATCTGCCTGTGGTGCGGGAGATCCAGGTTCGATCCCTGGGTTGGAAAGATCCCTTGGAAAAGGAAAGTCAACCCACTCCAGGATTCTTGCCTGGAGAATTGCATGGACAGGAGAGCTTGGTGTACAGTTCATGGGGTTACAAAGAGTAAGACACGATTGAGTGACTCAACCACCACAGAGAAAATAGGGTTGGTTTTGCTTTTAAATTAAGGGACTCTGAACCTTCCTTCTACAAATATCACCCAGCTCTATCAGGGCAAACCTGTTGAGAGATGAGGCAGAATTTCAGAACCAAGTCACAGTTAAAGTTCTCTACTTTTCAAACTCCTTGGCAGCGGAGATTCCGATAACCCGGAGCAGCCTGGTCTCCAGGGAGGCCCAGGAATGCTTCCCCCTCCTGTCTGAGGCTCACGGCACAACCAGCCCACTTACTCTCTCTGTGAATTCTAACATCCACAGTCAAGAATAACAATGCCGATAATCACTGCCATCTTTAATTTCTTCCACATTTGGCTCACAGAGACTATTTTTGCCGATGGGATTTGCGCCCCTCCGGAAGTATTTTCTTAGAAGTTTCTTTCTGAAGAAGAACAGGCAGCTGCGTTGCTGAGGGCCTGCTGACCTAGAGAAGACTTGTCCACTCCAGCTGCTGTGACTATGTAGAGGCCGGAATTGAAACTCCTGCAGCCCCTGCCAGGAGGAGCTGGATCCCCAGACACAAGCTTCGCGGTCTCTGACCTCTTCTCACTGCAACTTCCCTCCAGAGGAATCTCACAGTCTCCATTCACAGGAACCTTCCTCAGCCCCTCACACAAAGAGGCTACCCCAGAAACTAATAGTTCACAGAGCCTTTTCCAACTTCCTACTGGAGCCCACCCCCATGTCCCAGAATCCCTCTCATCACTCCCACTGAGTGTCTCTGAGCAGCTCTTTCTCCACCTGGCCTGAATCCTAGGCACAAACACACACAGCAAACAAGAAGAGATTCTTGGCAATTCAAGGAGTACATTAGAGTTCACTTTTTCAGGGGTTACTGGTTTTTTGCCATTGACCTGGGACCCAAACCACACTCTAAAATGTGACTTTTCTGACCAAACCACACATTTCTCCAAAGTGGTTAGAAAAGAACTTTTTGTTATTTTGGACAAGGTAGTTCTGATACGTATAAATTAACCCTAGTGGCTCAGACGGTAAAGAATCTGCCTGCAACGTATAAGACCAGGGTTTGAACCCTGGGTCAGGAAGATCCCCTGGAGAGGGGAATGGCAACCCACTCCAGTATCCTTGCCTGGAGAATCCCATGGACAGAGGAGCCTGGCGGGCTCCATGACAGAGGAGTCCATGGGGTCGCAAACAGTCGGACAGGACTGAGCGACTATCACTTTCACAAAGGGTGAATCAGTTTTCAAAAAGGACAACGCACAATTTCTCTGCGCACAGAGGACCAAGAAAATCCTTTCTTTCAGTAGCCTAGGCTGAGGGCCCACAAACTGAGGTCCCGTAGCCGTGGAGGCTTGGAGTGACGGTGTGATCAGGCTGTTAAGGGCATGTGAGAAAGTAGAGGACACCAGGTTACAGGGAGGAGGAATGGGGTGCTGCCGGCTTTGGGGAGAAATAGAAACATGGGACGGTCGCGGGGGGGCTCAGAGAGACGAGGCGTCTGAGAGCTGCCAACACCCCTCCCCAGCCCGTCAGCATCCACACCCAAGCACACTGGTTGCAGGTTGTCTCTGCGCCTGCTCACCTGCATCTCCCTTCTCATCACCAGAATCCCCACACCACCCACCTCACCCTACCTTTCTTTTGTGCAAAAAAAAAAAAAAGATTTTTTTTATTTTTTGTTTCTTTTTGTTTCAACTTCTTGCAACAAAAACAGTTGGACTAACTAACCCAATGCCTTGAATTCCTTTGGCAATAAGAACTATAAATACGGCTTCTCCAATTCATCAGTGGTTGTCACAGGCTAACACAACTTCTTCAACTTTTCAAGGCAGATTAAGAAGCCATTTTTAAGTAAAAAAGAATTCTGGTTGCTAAGGGTTCCTCCTGAAATAAACATTTTATTTAAATACAATTTGTCCTTCCTTTGAGCAGTAAACAGCAGGTGAAATTAAAAACTGAAGTTGAAAGCTAATGAATTCACATTTTAGCTTGAGTTGTGCTCTTAACTCACAGACAGCCAATTACTTCTGCTAGCTGCACAGATGACTAAATAAAATCTGCTAATAAATGCAGCTAGAGTATATTCAAGAAAGTAAATAGTACATATTAGAATAAATCTGTATATCTGCTTATCACAAATTTAATTCTTTAGAATAAAGGTCCAACAGGTATTTGGGAGAGTGGATGGGAATATGAGAGAGAAATACCTCCCACTTCAACACAGTCCTTCACAAGAAGGTAGATGGTTCAACAGAAGAACTGGACAGGACAATGAGCGTAGGAGGATCTTAAGATAGAAAATTGTGCTCGTGGGGTTTCAGTCTGGTCACGATCCTTCCTTCCTGCCTTGCTGCCTGTGGACTTTAGGCTTGCTTAGCCAGCTCTAATAAATATGCAAATATGTGTGCACATGTATGTATCCATGCATGTATGTAGGAATGAATAAATAGAACACACACACACACACACACACACGCACACTTCCTGGTGGTTCTGCTCCTGCTAGCACTCTGACTGATATAATATAAAACTTGGTATAAAGTAGTCATGCCCCCCCAGCCCTCTCCTCTAGCGTTCCAGATGCTAGTTAGAGGTGGAGAACAAGTTCTGCTCAGTTTTGTGTCCCAGACACCTAATGTATGCATACTTGGCACATTCAGGTGCTTGGTAAATGTTTACTTAATTAATGTAATTAGTGATGATAAGATGGCAATGGGGCCAGCTTGTAAGAGCTGAAAGGGAGACTTGTAAATTCAAAAGACAAAATGATTCCATATTCACAATACTCTAAGGTATAGAGAAGACAGTAACAACAAAAATAGTATTAGCAATAATACTAATGGCTATGCTTATGAAGCCTTTCCCTAGAGTAGGAAATGGCAAACCACTTTAGTATTCTTGTCTGGAAAGTTCCATGGACAGACAAGACTGGTGGGCTAAAGTCCACGGGGTCAGAAGGAGTGGGACACGACTGAGCGACTGAGTATGGTATTAAGCCCTTATTAAGTACTAGACATTGCATTAAAATTTCTTCATGGACATTATTGCACTCCAACCCAAAAAACTCTAAGACGAGGATCTTATTATCTAAATTTGTTAAGGAAACTAAAGCACAGAGTGAGTCAGTTTCTCACTCAGTAGTGTCTGACTTTGAGACTCCATGGACTGTAGCCTGCCAGGCTCCTCCGTCCATGGAATTCTGCAGGCAAGAATACTGGAGTGGGTTGCTGTTTTCTTCTCCAAGGGATCTTCACAACCCAGGGATCGAACCCAGGTCTCCTGCATTGCAGGCAGATTCTTTACCAATAAAGCCACCAGGGAAGCTCTAAGGCACAGAGAAATTACGTAATTGACTGAGGTCTTACAGATATTTCCCCTCATGTCTCTCCTCTCTTCCTGATACTTCCCATCAGCAATCAAACACGCTCCACTACCCCTTATCTTTAAAAAAACAAAACAAAACATTCTGACCTCTGATCCTGCTCAACTACAGCACCTCTACTATACTCCCTGTCAGTCATCAATAGAGACATGTGCATGAGCTGCCTTCATTCCCTACTTACTGTTTACTCTTAAACTTATTGTCACTGATTGCTTCTTATTCTGAAACAAACAAAATCCCATGCTTTTGCTAGAGTCACAGTGGACTATATATATATATACATATAGTTCATTTATATATATATATATGTATATATATACATTTATATATATATCACTAAATTTAATAAATATATACTTTAAAATTTCCATTATTAATTTAATTTCCATTGTCTCAGTACTAAACACAATTAGCCTCCTTGAAGCTAACCAGCCTCTTCTCTCTTTATCTTCTTTTGAATTTTTGGTAGCAGGACCAGTTGCAATTCTTATTTGCAGAGCAAGACAACAGATTCTCTAAGAAGCCTGGAGGATCAGGCTGGGCTGCTGAACAAGACAACCACACAGAGCCAAAAGGAAGGTCCAAACACACCACAAGCCTGCACTAGCACATGTACCACAGCACTGCCTCCCACCACTCAAATCCCATGACAACAGGCACAGAAAGCTAGACTTCCACAACAGATGCCCCTGCAACTCTAGGAAGCCATGACACTGTGTTTTGCCAGAAGATCAATTTTGCACACAGCGGCCCCTCACTGCCTTCCTCGTGCCTCGTCACATGCCTCACGTGGGTACACTGCTTTGACAGAAGCTAAGTCACACAGAATTCTAGCTGCAAGGTATTCCGGGAAGTTCCAGCCACAGAAGCACAGAAATATAATATAGGAAGGGGATGCAGAGCTATTAAATGAACCAATATACAATATTTCCCATGCCACCACCTGCTTCTGGACTTTTTTATTTTCTTAATTTTTTTAATTGGAGGATAATTGCTTTACAATACTGTGTTGGTTTCTGCCATACATCAACATGAACCAACCACAGGTATACACATGTCCCCTCTCTCTTGAACCTCCATCCCACCTTCCACCCCATCTCACCCTTCTAGGTTGTCACAGAGCACTGGGTTGAGCTCCCTGCATCAAACAGCAAACTCCCACTGGCTATCCATTTTACATATGGTAAAGTATATGTTTCCATGCTATTCTCCCAATTTGTCCAACCTTGGACTTTTTTATTTTTTCCTTGCAGCCTCCTCTGTCTGCTACCCCCTGCTACATATTTTTAATCTATGTATTTTATTTCTATTGCCACCATCAATTTCCTTGGACTATGACAATAACTTCAGGCCTAATCTACCCATTTCTATCCTTAACTCCTCAGAATGTTTTTGCAAGAATCAAATAAGAAAGAAGGTTTCACAACTTTAGCATACCATATAAAAATTAATGCTAATAAACTAGTGTTTTTAGTTATAACCATTAAATTTTTTAAAAATCATTTAAGTAGGCAACTATCTATGAGATTCAACTTGAAAGTGAAAGTAAGTCTTAGTCGCTCAGTCAGGTCTGACTCTTTGCAACCCCATGGACTAGAGCCCACCAGGCTTCTTCATGGGATTCTCCAGGCAAGAATACTGGAGTGGGTTGCCATTTCCTTCTCCAGGGCATCTTTCCAACCCAGGGATTGAACCCATGTCTCTTGCATTGGCAGGCAAGTTCTTTACCATCTGAGCCACCAGGGATAGTGCCATAAAGATCCCTTGTCGAGATTACATTCCAATAGCTAAGAATGATGCCAGAAATTTTATCAACAGGGTTAAGTCATATTTACATGGTTAACCCAGAATCCTTGGTTAAACTGTAAATACCCCAGGAAAAGGAGTCTATGTTTGCTGTGAAATCATATATTACTGGAATCAAATTCCAGTCCTGCCACTTGCTAGGTGGTTGATTGGGGAAAGTTTATTAACCTCTCTGCAATTCAAGGTCTTGTCCTCATCTATAAAATAGGGATGACAGGTTGGTAGGAAGGATCAAAGGGCAATATCTAGTGAAGGAACTGATGCATGGTGAATAGGCAATGAACTGCAACCCTTTCTCTCTGGCAGCACTTATTGAGAATTAGCTTGTGAGAGTAGTTCATATCCAGTTTGCTGATAAAGGAAAGAAAAAATGCTGTAGCAATCCAACACAGGTATCAAAGGGACCACAGACATACAGAAAGGAGGCTCTGCTGAAAAGAATGGGGCTCTGCTCAGAGAGAACGGGTGGGTCACCAGGGGCAGCTAGAGGTACATAAGGCTTCTGGGGACCTTGAGTGATCATAAGGAAAATAAAAATAGCAATAAAACCAGGAAGGGATAAATAACGAAACCCACCTCTTTCTTAAAAGCTTTTGCCTGGAGTGAGCCCAATGGGTGTCATCAACATCTCTCACTATGGTCCAAATCATCCCGCTTCCTGAACTCTAACCTCACTCAAGAAAACATAGGAAATAGAATCCGCAGTGGAAGATGGGCAGGAAGCAGGAAGTGTTTAGTGATAGCACATCATTCCTTGTTTTGCTCTATATCCCAGAGCTTATTCAACAACAGTAACAATCTTCTTATCAGTGGGGTCCTGCATGAGTCTCCCAACCAGAGACAGAGGGCAGGCTGCAGGCTAGGAAACATGCCAAACAGAGGTGAACCTTCTCACCTGCTGACATCTGCTTTCATCTTCAACTCAAGAGATGAGCCAACAGATAACACTGCTTTGGCTGTTTTTAAAATGCACCGGTAGCAGTTTACCACTGCAAATTGTGCAGAAGAAATTACGTTCCACCAATTTTTTTTAAAATGTATTTAGCCTCTGGGTTAACTTTAATTTTTGATTTTCTGAAAACAGAAACTCCGTTTTGATATAACCTTTACTAATTTAGTAGGAATTTTGCATTAGTTTGATATTCTAGAATGGTGGCATCTAATTTACTGCTTTCAAAGACAGAATAGCTAGGAGGCTGGGATTCTGCAAGTCATTTAACAGGTTATACACATTGAAATTCTCCTTATAAACACAACTATGTGGCCCTGACATCCCCAGTATAAGAAATGAAACTTGGCTGGCAGCCAAATAGCACTTATCACAGGACTGTACATAGACCAAATGACTCATATGTGTTTATGAACGTCAACGGGCACACATTCAGATTTTTAAAAGTTGAAGTCTTTTGTTCACATGATAGCTATTTAAGGGACATTCTATAAAAAGAAGGTAAAATATGAATAAGCCACAATTTATTCTCTAGCTTCAAAAGGCAAATAAGTTGTTTACAGCTAGAAGCATGTACAGTCTTCCAGGAAAACAGCAGACAAGTGATAGACACTATATAAACACCTTCTGCATCTCTGTGTAACACACAGTTTTAAAGTATATGTTAATACATTAATTTCCAACTAAAACGTCTCTTTAATTTTCTTATTTAAAGATCATTTCCCTGGAACTCTTTATAAAAGAGGTTATATAAAGAGATTTCAAGGGGGATAAAAATTCTAAAGCTTGAATATTTATTCAAACCACACATAAACCAATCTCTTTTTTTTAACCAGTGATAATAAGAAAGGTATTTTAGTAGACCTTTGAAAAGAGTGTTTGTTTGAAAAGTAAGCATTCATTTAACAAATATTTTTACTAGGTATTGTAGGTACAAGGGTTAAATGTGCTAAATATGTATACATATACTAAAAATGTACAAAAGTCCCTATATTCCTACTTGAGATCAGTGGGAAGGAGGGGCATAAATAAGTGAACTATACAAACTGGTGACTCAGATGGTGAAGAATCTGCCTGCAATGCAGCAGACCTGGATTTGATCCCTAGGTCAGGAAAGGCAACCCACTCCAGTATTTTTGCCTGGAGAATTCCATGGACAGAGGAGCCTGGAGGGCTACAGTCTATGGGGCCTCAAGGAGAGTGACTGAGTGAAAGTGTTAACTTTCTATGAAAGTGAAAGTTGCTCAGTTGTGTCCGGCTCTTTGCGACCCCATGGATGTCCATGGAATTCTCCAGGCCAGAATACTGGAGTGGGTAGTCGTTCCCTTCTCCAGGGGATCTTCCCAAGCCAGGGATGGAACCCAACTCTCCTGCATTGCAGGCGGGTTCTTTACCAGATGAGCCACAAAGGAAGCCCAAGAATACTGGGGTAACCTATCCCTTCTCCAGCGGATCTTCCAGACCCAGGAATCAAACCGGGGTCTCCTGCATTACAGGCGGATTCTTTACCAACTGAGCTATCAGGAAGCTATTAGGGAAGTATCCACTTCTATACTTCCTCACAAACATAAATAATATAACAACTGCCACAAATACTCCAATTTGAGAAGTATACAGAGAAACTCTGAGCACATGAAAGGGGGAAAGTCAGAGAGGTCTGAGAAGGAAATTCCAAGAAAGTATCTTTGTTGGTTTGGGCTGCTATATCAAGAATACCATCTACTGGATGGCTTAAACAACATTTACTCCTCACAGTTCTGGAGGTTAAGTCCAAGGTCAACTCACTGGCAGGTCTGGTGCCTGGTGGGGGCTGGCTTCCTGGCTCATTGACAGCTGTGTTCCCTGTGGCAGAGAGAAAGAGAACGCTGGACTTTATGAGGACATCAGTGGGGCTCTACCCACCAAAGACCTCAACCAAATCCAATTACTTCCCAAAGGTCCCATCTCCAACACCATCACACGGGGGTTTAGACTTCCACATGTGAATTTGCAGGTGGGGCCGAGGGACACAAGCACTCAGCCCATAGCAGGAAGTGATGATGTTTGGAGTGAGGTCTGATGGGAGATGGTGCTATCTTGGTGAAGAGCAGTTTGGGAAGGAAAGCATAGCAAGTTCAAGAGCTTGAAAGAAAGCCAGTGGGCTGGAGACCAGAGCAAAGTCTGTTACAGGGCATGAGATGAGGTCAAAGAGATAGAGGGGGCTAGATCATGTGTTATGAGCTAAATTGTATCTCCCTACCCTCCTAAATTCATGTGCTGAAACTCTCATTCCTAGTACCTCAGCATGTACCTGTATTTGGAGATAGGGCCTTTAAATAGGTAATTAACACAAAATGAGGTCTTAGCTACTGCTGCTGCTGCTAAGTCACTTCAGTCGTGTCCGACTCTGTGCAACCCCATAGAGGGCAGCCCACCAGGCTCCCCCGTCCCTGGGATTCTCCAGGCAAGAACACTGGAGTGGGTTGCCATTTCCTTCTCCAGGGCATGAAAGTGAAAAGTGAAAGTGAGGTCGCTCAGTCGTGTCCAACTCTTCACGACCCCATGGACTGCAGCCTACCAGGCTCCTCCGTCCATGGGATTCTCCAGGCAAGAGGACTGGAGTGGGTTGCCATCGCCTTCTCCTGAGGTCTTAGAGGTGGGCTCTAATTCAGTATGACTGGTGTCCTCATAAGAAAAGAGATTAGGACAGAGATAACACACAGACCAAGGGATGACCATGTGAGGACATGGAGAAAAGGTGACTATCTTCAACTCAAAGAGAGAGAGAATGCTGAAGATACCACACCTGGCCAGGACCTTGATCATGGATTTTGAGCCTTCAGAAGTAGTCCATAGTACTTATAGCAAAGTATGACAGCCTTAGCAAACTAAGGTTATACAAGGAACGGTAAAGAACTATGGTCTTAATGCTCAGATCATAGAATTCACAGATGGGGCTTTAACTGGGAAGAGGAAGGGTTATAGATCTGGTGTGCCATTTGTCTCTCTGCAGTGTCAAGGTGAACTGAAAGAGGCTGAGTGGATACAAGACACAGTAGGCTGAATGCTGTTGTTGTTTAGTTGCTAAGTCATGTCCAACTCTTTGTGACCCCATGAACTGCAGCATGCCTGGCTTCTCTGTCCATCCCTGAGTTTGCTCAAACTCATGAGTCAGTGATGTCATCCAGCCATCTCAACCTCTGTTGTCCCCTTCTCCTTCTGCCCTCAATCTTTCCCAGCATCAGGGTCTTTTCCAAGGAGTCAGCTCTTTGCATCAGGTGGTCAAAGTATTGGAGCTTCAGCTTCAGCATCAGTCCTTCCAATGAATATTCAGGGTTGATTTCCTTTAGAATTGACTGGTTTGATCTCCTTGCTGCCCAGGGGACTCTCAAGAGTCTTCTCCAGCATTATTCAGTAGGCTGAATAATGGCCTCCAAAGACATCCATGTCCTAATCCCAGGAACCTGACCTTAAATAGCAAAGTGACTCTGCAGATGTGACTAGGCTAAGGATCCTGTGATAGAGAGATTAGCCTGAATTATCCAGATGAACCCTAAATGTAATCACAAGAGTCCTCATAAGAGGGAGGCAGAGGGAGATTTCACCATAGAGGAGAGGGGCATGTAACAACAGAAGCAGACAATGGAATAATATGCTTTGAAAATGGAAGAAGAGCCTACAAAACAAGAAACATAGGCGGGGCCATCAGAAGCCAGAGAAGGCAAGGAAATGGATTTGCCCCTAGAGTCTCCAGAAGAAACCACCCTTGCCAACACCTTGCCTGTAGCCCAGTGAGTACCTGTGGATCTCTGACCTCCAAATCAGTAAGAGAATATACCTGTGTTGTAAACCAAATTCATGGTACAGTAATCTCTTACAGGGGCAACAGAACCCTAATACACAGTGAAATGAGCCAGGGGTCTGCAAGCAGTAGTCTAATGTAGAGATGCTTGGATAGTGATGGTGGGAAGAACTTGAGAAACAGGAAGTAAAATCAAAAAGAGTGGATGCTGGATTACGTGGATGCTGGGGGAGAAGGAAGGGGAGGCAGCCAGTGAGAAGCACTTGTACTCTCCCTACCACAACCTTCAAATCCAGGCAGGGCAATGACTCTACCATCCCACTTTGGGAGTCATAAATCTGACAAGGCATTTAATGATTTGAAGGCAGGAAACAAAATCTGTTTTCCTGATTTATTAGGTTAGCAAAAAAAAAAAAAAAAGGCGTTTCTGGTTTTTCTGTGTCATAGAAAATCTTGAATGAACTTTTTTGGCCAACCCAATACTTCATCTTGGAGTTTAAATTTTAAGTCTAATATGCTATTAAAATTTCATGTGGGGACAATCAAAACCTTTAGTTTAAAAAGTACTTCTGAATGTGAAATATTTCTTGACTTTGATTTCAAAAAGCCTGGAGCCCCCGAGGTGCTTACCATAAAGATTCACAAATGGAACGTATAGAGGACCTATTCTCTTCTATTCACTTATTATATATTTATGCTCTCCTCAATACACTTTTAGCCTCTTAGGCCACTGAAACCTAATACACACAGAGGAACACACATCGCTTTGCAATATATAGCCCTACAGCACCCACGCCACACCCTTCCTCGCTTTTGTAGTGATTCGGATCCCACGGAGCTCAGGGCAAACACAGTCATGAGCAGGGCCTTCTCGATGCCAGATCTATTTCAGGTCATTTCCTGCACTTGCACTTCAATTTCCTCACACCGGAAGCTGACCTTGCTGATAAGAAGAGTCTTGGCTACACTTAGGAAGTCCATGCACTTGATGATTAAAAGTGGTGCTGATGTGACCTGTACAGTTGCCCTCACTCACACTAACTGCCTAGCTTACATCAGAACAGAAAAGAGCTAGTATCCTCCATTTTTCTGCATTCCTCTTTTAAAGGCAGAAGTATTCCACATATCTTAGACACAACTTCTACAAATATTACAGAGAATTTGGTAGAACCTCTCAGTGTTGAGAAAGGAACTATCAGTCTTAAAGACTGTGAGCTTTGCTGTAGTAAAGTGGTAAGACTATCCTCAGAACCATGAATTTAGACTTGGTTTTTAAGTAAGATTTTGAAGAAGAAGAGACATACCCAAGTATCTTTAAACAGGGGAAGAACACCAAAAATCTGCAGAATTATAGCAATTGGGAGCCATTCATTCAGATGTTAATGACTCTGAGTGACATAAGAGTCTCCACATCAAAAGCAAGGTATCTGATGTTCTTAAGTCGCTGTGTTCATCCTCAGTGGGGAGGGAAGTATGTGCTTTAATTTTAGAAGATTTTAATAAAAATTGCTCAAGTAAAATGGCTAAGTCCTCAACCTCTGTAACACCATAAGTTATGTTGCACTATTCATTTATAGTAATACTAAACTAATGAAATAAAGAATCTCCTGTTGGTTTCTATATTGCTGGGTTTATGCAATGAATGTTCAAGATTTTGAAGGGCAGGTTGATGCTATCTTGGGTTGTTACCAGGAAATGCTGTTTGTGAATCATGCATGACTAAATCAGGCTTTTGGTTTTGCAGAGATTTGCATTCCTCTCTAGGATATCCGGGGTCATACTGATCTCACTGATGGACTCAATTCATTGACAGTGACTTACATACTCTTCACTGGTGTTTTTTTAGCAGGTGTTCATGAGGGAAATATACATGTAGTTTCTAGCAGCAACTATCTATTTCCTAAGCAGGAACTTTAAAATATAATAGATATTTATCTTGGAGGCTACAAACTAAAAGACATTCCAGACTTACTGAGTAACCCAGCTCTTAAAGAGACTTAATACACACATACACACACACACACACACAGACTTATTTAAGTCTTGATTATTCTATTTTGAGAATATTGTTACCAGTACATTTTTAAAGGAATCAAGAGATCTTGAGGGTTTACTCAGGAACTGAATAGATTATCTAAATCAAGCAGTATGTCTTCCAGGAAAAGCTAACTATGGCACTGTCAGAACTCTCAAAGGAGGAGGCATTTTCTAGGCAAGTCTACTAAAGTGGTCCTGTTTTGGGTTAGTAAGTTCTTTTGGATGGACTTGGGTTCCTCTCATGGCTCAGATGGTAAAGAATCTGCCTACAATGCAGGAGACCTGGGTTCAATCCTCTGGGTTGGGAAGATCTCCTGGAGAAGGAAATCGCAACCCACTCTACTATTTTTTCCTGGAGAATTCCATGGACAGAGAAGACTGGTAGGTTTTAGTCCGTTGGATCACAAAGAGTCAGACACAACTGAGCAACTAACACACACAACCTGGTTTCTACTCTAGAAAACTTAACTTGGTTTCCACTCATTCCATCTTCACTCAGATAAAGAATAATTATTCACTGTCCTTTTAGATTTTCCAGAGCTAAAAGGATTCCAAATGTAACTCACCAAGGTCACAGTGTCGCACAAGATTAACAATGCAAGAGACAATTACATTTCTATATATTGCAATACTTATAACAAACACATGGAAACTGAAATTTAAAACACAGTTACACTTACAATCACTCAAAATAAAATTAAACACTTAGGTATAAACCTAGCAAAAACATGCAGAGAATAATCTGTTTCCTGAAAATTCAAAAGACTTCAAAAAGTAGTTTATTTATAATGGCATGTTAGTTTCAGGTGTACGGCAAAGTGATTCAGTTATATTTATATATTAAAATGTTCATTTTCAAATCCTTTTCCCTTATAGGTTATGACAAAATATTGAGTATAGTTCCTTGTGCTATACAGTAGGTCCTTGCTGGTTATCTATTTTATACATAGCAATGTGTGTATGTTAATCACAAACTCCTAATTTAGCCCTCCCTCAAATCCCCTTGGTAACCATAAGGTTATTTTCTATGTTTGTGGGTCTATTTCTACTTTGTATATAAGTTCATTTTTTAAGATTCCACATATAAGTGATATATGATATTAATATTTGTGTTTCTCTGGCTTACTTCACCTAACATGATAATCTCTACATACGGACATGCTAATTCTAAAATGTATATGGAAAGACATAGAGCCTAAAATAACTGAAACAATTTTGATAAAAAAGAATAAAGTGAGAGTAGTCACCCCACTGTGTATAAAGGTTTATTCTATAACTACCATACTCAAAACAGTGTGACATTTGCAGACGGAGAGACACAGAGATCCACAGAACACAACACAGAGCCCAAACAAGACCCATACAAACACGTCCAGCTGATTTCTGCAAAGGTGAAGATGCAATTTAAAGGAGGAAAGACAGCTTTCTAACAAATGGTGTGGAAGTGTCGCACATCCATAAGCAAAAACATGCATCCCTTAACCTACACCTCACAAATTTAACTCAAAACACATTGCTGGTATGAATGTAAAATGACATAGTCACTACAGGAAAAACTATGGCAGTTTTTTACAAGACTAAACATACATGTTCTTCCTGTAATTGAACCAGCAACTCTACTTTTGAACATTAAGCCTAGAGAAACAAAACTTTATAAAAGTGCACATTCATGTACAAAATGTGTATATGAATGTTCACAGTAGCTTTATTTATAACAGCCAAGAACAGGAAACAAACCAAATATTCTTCAATTAGTTAAACAAACTGTGATATATCCATACCATGGAATACCATTCGGTAATTAAAAGGAACAAACTACTGATACATGCAACAACTTGGGGTTTGTTCAAAACCTCAGAATCTTCCTGGGTGAAATCTGGAACTGGTCTCCATACATAGAGAGAAACGGAAGAAAGAGGCAGTCACTCCAAGTGGTGGGTGGTAATTTCAATAAGCAAGGGAATTTACATAGGGGGCTTGCCTTGGGCAGCTACCAGATGACTAAATCTCTGCACACCCACCAGAATCTTAACAGCTTATTCTTGTTGCTGTTCAGTCGCTAAGTCATGTCTGACTCTTTATGACCCCGTAGATGGCAGCATGTCAGGCTTCCCTGTCCTTCACCATCTCCTGAAATTAGCGCAAACTCATGTCCATTGAGTCAATGATGCCATCCAACCACCTCATCCTTTGTTGCCCCCTTCTCCTCCTGCCAGCAATCTTTCCCATCATCAAGGTCTTTTCCAATGAGGCAGCTCTTCACATCAGGTGGCCAAAGTATTGGAGTTTCAGCTTCAGCATCAGTCCTTCCGATGAATATTCAGGGTTGTACAGAGGCTGTAACTGAGTTCAGTCACGATCTAATCTTGATGGTCTCAGCAACACCTTACTCTTCTAAGGCTGCTTAGAAACAGCTCCTACTGTGCAAACAGTGGGCAGAATGTACACTCCAAGGACAGGGGAGGGGTTGAGGAGCCTCCGGTTGCCCAGGTCCAACCCTTGGGTCACATCTTCTTGATGACCTCCTCCAACACTTGAGTGGCTCTCAAGGGAATTAGGATAAGGCAGTGGCACCCCACTCCAGTACTCTTGCCTGGAAAATCCCATGGATGGAGGAGCCTGGTGGGCTGCAGTCCATGGGGTCGTGAAGAGTCGGACATGACTGAGCGACTTCACTTTCACTTTTCACTTTCATGCATTGGAGAAGGAAATGGCAACCCACTACATTGCCCTTACCTGGAGAATCCCAGGCACAGGGAAGCCTGGTGGGCTGCCGTCCATGGGGTCGCACAGAGTCGGACACGACTGAAGCGACTCAGCAGCAGCAGCAGCAGCAGAGGTAGGAAAGAGGAAGGTGTGGCTATACGAGGGCGACTTGGGGACCCTTGGGCTAGGACTGCTCTGTGCCTTCAATGTGACGTTGGTCACATGATGCACACCTGTGACAGTACTGCACACACACAAGTGCATGTAAAACTGGTAAAATGTGAACAGGGTCAGTGAACTGTATCAATGTCAATTTCCTGGTTGTGATATTGTACTGGAATTATGCAAGATGTTCTCACTGGAGGCAACTGGGTGAAGTATACACAGGATCTCTCTGTATTAATATTATTTCTTAGAACTGTGGGTGAATTTACAGTGATCTTCTTAAGCTTTTTCAAATAAAGAAATGTAAAAGAGAAAAATATATAGTCTATTCCCATTTTACAGATGAATGAAGGAACAAGAAGTAAAGAAATTTACACAATATTACACTGTAGTCTTTTAGTTAGGAGGTAGGTCAAAAATAAGACTTAGGCCTCTGAATTTCCACTATGCCACAAACCTTAACACAAGTAATAAAAAAAAGCCATCACTACTGTCCCACCCCTATTGGGGGATTAAAATAATAAAGGCATCTTTAAGCAGCTAAAAATGTAGTTTAGGATATACAGAATAATATTAAGGGAATAAGTGAGTGCTACATCCAAGTATTATATAGCTCTAATTTAAATATAATAAGAATACATATAATAAGAACTCAGAGAAAAAAGGTACAGACATTTGTCACACTATTCTACTGCAAATCTGAACAAATCCTCTGTGTTATATATAACACACAGGAAAGAGACTTCTTATTCAGATTTACCTCCAACTATGTTCTACGCTTAGAATACCGTGTTACAGGCAGAAGATGGACTACCACAGATGTTAACCACAGGCTACTGGTTACCAGATACCCCTGCGTTACCCTGCCTCCACCCTCCTCGGTGACAAGTCCAGCAACACAAAACATCCCAGAAAAGAAACACGCCCTTTTGGTCACAGAAATAAGCCACATGCAACAAACGAATCCAGCCCATCCGAAGCAGAATTCATTACTTCTCTCAGACTCAAGATTTAAATTTATTACTATAACAATCTGTGGCCCAGAGATGAAGACAAAGGCATTACCCTGCAACAGAACACTATAAAGAACTGAGGCGTGGTCCCCCTGCACAGGGCGCGGACTAAATTTGCACTGCAGTGAGTTCCAAAAATGACTTTTTAACACTGAAATTCTTTTTAAAAAATTTTTATTTATATATTTGGCTGTGTCAGGTCTTATTTGCAGCACGCACAGCCTTTTAGTTGCAACATGCAGGACATTAGCTGCAGTATGTGAACTCTTAGTTGAGGCACCTGGGATCTCGTTTGCTAACTTGTTTAGTCGCTAAGTTGTGTCTGACTCTTGCGACCCCATGGACTGTAGCCCGCCAGGCTTCTCCGTCCATGGGATTTTCCGGGCAAGAATACTGGAGTGGGTTGCCATGCCCTCCACCAGGGGATCTTCCTGACCCAGGGATCAAACCCTCCTCTCCTGTGTCTCCTGCATTGGGAGGTGGAGTCTTTACCGCTGAGCCCCCTCCCCGTCCCCCGGTGGGTGGAGAGGAGGGGCGGCGCGGGCAGAGCCAGGGATCAAACCCAGACGCCTGCATTGGAAGTGCGGAGTCAGCCATTGGATCACCAGGAAGTCCCCAATAATGATTTAGATTATGGTAATGATGTGGATTTTCAGTCTCTATTTACCTGGCTCTGAAGGTGATAACTTTCAAGTTCTCAGGATGAAGATGAAAACTTTTATGATATTTTTGTTACCATTTTGAGAGCTTGTTATATAGCTTAAATGTTCACTGAAATACCTTTCTTTTTAGAAATCCATTTTTCTTTCCCAATAAAAGATATGCTTTTACTGTACCATGAGTGGCACACCAGGATTCCATTCCATTTGTTCTACTATGTTTCACATCAGTTTTTCCCGAAATATTTTTTTGAAAAAATGTTTTGCATTCATATTCAATGGTAACTAGGACTTTTCTCAAATTTTTTTGTAATTTTGCTGACTTTGTACCTTTATATTTGCTTTTCAGTCATGTAGTGGATAAAAGTGCATTCTTAGAGACTGACTATTGTTGTGGCTTGCTCTTAAATTACAGCCCCATTATTTGTTTTATATAACATGCATGGCATGGACTTAAACTCACCAGAAAGTTGTCTTTTCTGGTTGTTTGCATTCTCTAAAATAGAAACTTCCCTGTTCACACTTTTTTTTTTTTTCAGAATCATAGGCCATCACAATCTTTCCATAGCTTATTATTTCTTTATGTATGTGAATACATCTTAAAAATCATGTACAATATGCACATGGGATAAAAGTACTTAAAAACCCCTCTCCTGCCCCTCCCCCCAAAAAAAAGTCCTTATAAAACTGAAATGCTTCTCACAGGATGACATGTCACCAGCAAATTCAGCAAAACCGATGATGTCTGGCACTAAGGCTGGCTGCCACCACCCTGTCCTTGCACCAGCCTCCTTCCTGTCCCCTGGTCTCTGCATTTGCTCTGTGCTTCTCACTGTTGTTTTGTTTTGCTTTTTATCTAGGGGTGTCATTCTCCTCCTTCTCTACTTTACAATCTCTTTCTCAGGCTTTAGACTTAGTTCTAACATCATTTACCCCAAAGCCTTTATGAGCTCCCCTGAGCAGTTAACTTCCCCTTCTGTGTTCCCGGAACCCATTGGAGCTCATTACTGCAGAACTCAAAAGGCTGGGCTGTGAATGTCACAAACATGTCTGTTTCCCCCATTTGACAGGAACGCCTCAGGTGGGGACCATGGGAAGGCGCCTGACATAGAACAGGTGACAAAGTGAGCAAGCTGGCTTCCTGATCGGCCCCGGCCCTCGGCCTGCTGGTGTGAGCTATTGTTTCATTTTTGGAAAACAGGGGCAAGTTTATTCTCATGATCTAGGGAAAAGGCACGAGCCAAGTACACAGGCTGGGACTTTTTATTTTTCCAGCTGATCCAGGCAGTGATCTCTCAGGACTCCCATTTAGAAGTAAGAGCTTAGACAGAAAATCCATGTTTGCTCAGAATCCTTTATGTTAGGAGCCCTGTGAGGGTAGGACTTGTTTTTCTGGTAGGTGAATCTAGAGGGCAATACAAGTTGGATAGCAATATCTAAGGAAAGAATCCAGTGTCCCTGGTCTTGAAAACACACTCTTTTATAAGTCCGGTGTACTCTGGACACTAAGGTTAGAATATCATCTCTTGGATCTTTAAGATCTGCCCTTGAGAAGGAAGGGCAGGAAAACAACATGGAGCTTTGCGGACAAGAACCCTTAGACAACTGTTGAGGATGAATCAAGTCATTTGGGGGTGCACTTCCATGCTGGTGTACACATGGTAAAAACAATAAGTCTAACAATGATAGTGCAGCTATGCCACATAAATCAATTTTTAATATAGGAAGTTTCTACTGCTTTGGCCAATAAACTTCAACAATTTCTGTTGTACGTTTCTTGGAAATGCATTAGTTACTTTCTTGTTTTTCTACTGAACAAACTTCCCTTGATGGTACAATGTCATAGAAAGACTATAAAAAACTGTAACATGGAGTCATATGCTCTCAGGAACTCCTTGCAACCATATTAAATGACTCCAGAGTTTTAAAACTATTTCATGTGCTCACTTGCACAGTGTTTTAAATATAGATTCCATATGTCCCATCAACGTCAGTTATACGCCTGCTGCTCTGAGGACACTGACTGTTAATGGAGAGATGTACTGTCTTGCTACTTCCCAGGTTTTCATTGGCTGTGGGCCAAGAAACCTCACAGACTTCCCAGGTGGTTCAGTGGTAAAGAATCTGCCTGCCAACGCAGGATACGCAGAAGACTCAGGGTTGTCGGAGGAGGAAATGGCAATACACTCCAGTATTATTGCCAGGATAATCCCATGGACACAGGAGCCTGGTAGGTTACAGTCCATGGGGTCACAAAGAGTCAGACATGACTGAAGCGCCTGAACACACACATGCAAGAAACCACATTTTTGGGGACTGGATGTTAAGACTGAGTAAGGCAACAGGCTCGTGTTTCTCACTAGACTGAATATTCCTAGAAAATAACTAATCATTGCTACCTTTGAGCCCCCAAAATGTCTAGCATGGTATTTTTATACCATGGCCCTAAGCAAATGTTTTCTGATTTGAATTAAACAAGTATGAGCTATGTTTTTTTTACATCTACTTCAGCTCCTCAAGCATTGTTAGCTTAATTTTTTTTTAAGGTAGGTTGCCAAGAACAGAATTTGCAAGATAAGTGATCTCCCTATAAATGACATTATTCTTGTGGTCCAGAAACATAAACACAGCAAGGTGAAGGATCAGTGTAATTCTAGATGATTATTAGTTCCTTCTTTTGTCTTATGGGGACTTTTGAATTATCAGGATAAGGACTGCTCCTATGATGTGAAAAAGTTACATAAAACCAAAGATTATTTCAGCAGTTTTATGGAAAAAAGACTTTAATGAGAAGGGAATGGAAGCAACGAGGATACTACAGGAATGAAGACAGTGATTTTTAGGGAAGAAAAAAAATGGTAGAAAAAAATAAATAGGATCTGGTAATAAATAAGATACAGAGAAGGAAGGTGGTAGAGGAAAAACAGAAAATGTTTGTACATTGGCGCAGGATCCCCACGGCGAGGCGGAAGCCGCGCGGCAGCCTGAATGCGCGCGGAGCCTCCGGACCGGCAGCGTTTGAGCCGCCATCATGGTGCGGAAGCTTAAGTTTCACGAGCAGAAGCTGCTGAAGCATGTGGACTTCCTGAACTGGGAGGTCACAGACCACAACCTGCATGAGCTACGCGTGTTGCGGCGTTATCGGCTGCAGCGGCGCGAGGACTATACGCGCTACAACCAGCTGAGCCGTTCTGTGCGCGAGCTGGCCCGGCGCCTGCGCGATCTGCCGGAGCGTGACCCGTTTCGCGTGCGCTCCTCGGCCGCGCTGCTGGATAAGCTGTATGCGCTCGGCCTAGTGCCCACGCGGGGGTCGCTGGAGCTCTGCGATTTCGTCACGGCCTCGTCCTTTTGCCGCCGCCGCCTGCCCACGGTGCTGCTTAAGCTGCGCATGGCTCAGCACCTCCAGGCCGCTGTGGCATTCGTGGAGCAGGGCCACGTGCGCGTGGGCCCCGACGTGGTCACAGACCCCGCCTTCCTTGTCACGCGAAGCATGGAGGACTTTGTCACCTGGGTTGACTCGTCCAAGATCAAGCGGCACGTGCTGGAGTACAATGAGGAGCGTGACGACTTCGATTTGGACGCCTAGCGGATGTCCCCTCGCCAGGACTGCATTTTGTAGATAGGGAAGCTGAGACACAAGCTTCAGATTCTGTGAAGGCGCGTCTCCGCAAGAGTGTATCAGCCAGTCGTCGGTTCTTAAGAACTTGCCTCCTCAGCTACAGGCCACGCGCGGAGCCAAAGGGTACGCCCTTTTCCACGAAATTTTCTTAGCTCTTGGACAATTGGTAATTCAGTGACTGCCGTAAGAAACAATAGGAAGCGGTTTTGTGCTGCACTGGGGAATTGTTATGTTCTTGTACCTGAAACATTGCGGTGTGAATGCAAGGACTTGGGATGGGGGAGGGCCTACCCTCGCCCCCAGCTTTCCTTTCGTTTCTTTGTAACAGGAAGTGTGGTTTAATTTATTTAACTCAAATCCTTGCTCTTGTTCCTGATTAAACTATATAGATGTTGTAGAGGTTGGTCTCAAGTTTTCATAAAATGGATAAGATTTTAGTGTTCAAGGTTCTTTCTCTTGTTTAAAGGAATGCTCTCCTAATGCCAATAAATGACCTACCTGCTTTTTAAGTGCAAAAAAAAAAAAAAAGTTTGTACAATGGTATGCTTATTCTTTCATTTTCCGAACATATTAACATTTATTGAGCACCCACTCCTACTCGAGTAAGTTTAGTGGGGTCTAGTACCACTAATAATGGAGAAAATCAGAATCAAAGGGTGGTTTTGGAGGAAGGGAAGACAATGATGGCTTGGAAGTTACTAGGAAACAAAATAAATATCACTAGTTCAACATGGGTAAACAGAAGACTAAAGCAAGAATAAGTCATAGTTGAACATGTAAACATGAAAATCTACAAATATATGGCAGATGAGACAAAAATGGGGAGAATCAGAAAGAAAGAATTCGAAGTCATTTATGAAGTCATCTTGAAATAGTCATTTAACATCTAGCCAGGGTTGCCTTGTGATTTAATTGAAATGATAGTGACTATCAAAAACATAAGAAATACAAAAGGTACTGTACGTGAAATGTACTAAATAGTACAAAGTTTTGCACAACAAAAACTATAAGCAAGGTGAAAAGACAGCCCTCAGATTGAGAGAAAATAATAGCAAACAAAGCAACAGACAAAGGATTAATCTCAAAAATTTACAAGCAACTCCTGCAGCTCAATTCCAGAAAAATAAATGACCCAATCAAAAAATGGGCCAAAGAACTAAACAGACATTTCTCCAAAGAAGACATACAGATGGCTAACAAACACATGAAAAGATGCTCAACATCACTCATCATCAGAGAAATGCAAATCAAAACCACAATGAGGTACCATTACACGCCAGTCAGGATGGCTGCTATCCAAAAGTATACAAGCAATAAATGCTGGAGAGGGTGTGGAGAAAAGGGAACCCTCTTACACTGTTGGTGGGAATGCAAACTAGTATAGCCGCTATGGAGAACAGTGTGGAGATTTCTTAAAAAACTGGAAATAGAACTGCCATATGACCCAGCAATCCCACTTCTGGGCATACACACCGAGGAAACCAGATCTGAAAGAGACACGTGCACCCCAATGTTCATCACAGCACTGTTTATCATAGCCAGGACATGGAAGCAACCTAGATGCCCACCAGCAGACGAATGGATAAGGAAGCTGTGGTACATATACACCATGGAATATTACTCAGCCATTAAAAAGAATTCATTTGAATCAGTTCTAATGAGGTGGATGAAACTGGAGCCCATTATATAGAGTGAAGTAAGCCAGAAAGATAAAGAACATTACAGCATACTAACACATATACATGGAATTTAGAAAGATGGTAAAGATAACCCTATATGCAAAACAGAAAAAGAGACACAGATGTACAGAACAGACTTTTGGACTCTGGGAGAAGGCGAGGGTGGGATGTTTCGAGAGAACAGCATCGAAACATGTATATTATCTATAGTGAAACAGATCACCAGCCCAGGTTGGGTGCATGAGACAAGTGCTCGGGCCTGGTGCACTGGGAAGACCCAAAGGGATTGGGTGGAGAGGGAGGTGGGAGGGGGGATCGGGATGGGGAATACATGTGCATCCATGGCTGATTTATGTCAATGTATGACAAAACCCACTACAATCTTGTAAAGTAATTAGCCTCCAACTAATAAAAATAAATGAAAAAAAAATAAATTAAAAAAAGTAATAAAAAGTTAAAAAAAAAAGAGTACAAAGCACTATGGAGATATAAGACACAGTATATATTTCGGTCACAAATGCAAGGGTAAAAAGAAGGACAAATGTATTCATTCCCAATAAATGTTTACTTTCAAAAGTAAAGTCTTCTCTTCCAAGTGAAATGCTCTGAGTCCTGTATTTTTCTCTGTACTTCCCAGCACCTTCCTGTTAATTCTGCTAACTTTGGAAAAAGGACACACTGCTTGGCAAAGCACAGATGAGAGGGGCCTGCCTAAAAAGAGCTCTCTTTTGCAACTCACTGGGCACTATACAGCAAGAGAATATCCTTAGAGAGACTTACCTAATTTTGATGTTGACATCATAGTTTGAAAAACTAACTTCAAAACAAGGCTTTAAAATGGCAACATTGAAGTGGAATTTCTTTAAACAGCTCCAATCCCATTTCTCTTCTTAGTAAACTAGAAGCATGAATACCATTTGCTACTTGATCCCTGGCCACTAAGCTTAAGTTTAAAATTCCACTCCCTTTGCTTGGAACAGAAATTTTAAAAAATAAAAATAAAAAGGTCGAGGGCAAGAGGGGAATAGGTGTCAGCAAATATGAGCTTAGACTGGCTTTGCAACTTAGCAAATTATTAACCACTGCCCGGTTTCTACACTTGTAAACTAAAACCATAATATGAGTTTTACACTTTCACCATCCTTGCACTTGTCATTTCATATTATAATTATTTATTTGTTTGTCTCTTTCTCCCACTAAATTGAATGTTTCATGAGGACCACACCTTTCTTGTTAAATAGTATATTCTCTCCATTCAGCAAAGGGACTGTGCAGAGTAAACACAAAATGAATGCAATGTTTGGATAGTTCCAGAAAAAAGTAGTAACAGAGGAAATCTATTTAATTATTAATCCAGTCTCTTAATTGTCTTTCGATGGTCATACATATTTAAATTTTATAAAGTATAATTAATTGTTTTTTCTTTTGTATCTCAAAAGTCGTTGCCTACCTTGAGGTTGCAATGATTTTCTATTTTCTTCAAGAAGCTTTATAAAGTTTTGGTTTTGATATTTATGTTTATGTTTCATTTTGGAATAATTTTTGGGTATGGTGTAAGGTAGGCATAGAGGTTTTATCTTTTCTTTCTAGGGCCATGAAAAGACTTCGCCACTGAATTTCTTCGGTGCCTTTTAAACCATTTCTGTGTGGGTCTATGTTTGGCCTCTCCTCTGTTGCATGAATCTACCTTTCTATCTTACAGTACACCAGTAGCACACTACTTGGATAACTCTCACTTTATAGCAAGCCCTGAAATCAAGTACAGTAAGTATTGCAATTTTGTTCTTATGTTTCTTCTGTTTCCATAAACATTTTCTATTAGCTTGTGAATTTCTACAAAAATTTCTGCTGAGAATTTCATTGGGATGGCATTGAATCTATAGATCAATATGTGGAGAATTGACATCTTAACCATACTGAATTCTCTAATTGAACGTGGCATATCAATTCATTCGTTTAGGTCTTCTTTAATAACTCCCATCAATGTCTAGTAGATCTTGCACATAAAAGTAGTAGTGAAAGTCATTCAGTCCTGTCCAACTCTTTGTGATCCCACGGGCTATACAGTCCATGAAAGTCTCCAGGCCAGCATACTGGAGTGGGTGGCCTTTCCCTTCTCCAGGATCTTCCCAGCCCAGGAATCAAACCCAGGTCTCCCGCATTGCAGGTGAATTCTTTACCAGCTGAGCCACAAAGGAAGCCCAGGAATACTGGAGTGGCTAGCCTATCCCTTCTCCAGTGGATATTCCCAACCCAGGAATTGAACTGGGGTCTCCTGCATTGCAGATGGATTCTTTATCAATTGAGCTATCACTGGGATGGCACTAAATCTATAGATCAATATATGGAGAATTGGCATCTTAACCATATTTAATTTTCTAATTGAACATGGCATATCAATTCATTCGCTTAGGTCTTCTTTAATTACTCCCATCAATGTCTAGTAGATTTCACACATAATTTTTGCACATTTTCATTAATTTTATTCCCAAGTGTTTAGATTTTGACACCACCGTAAACAGTTTTTTAAATTTCATTTTTCCAGTGAAGTACACACAACTAATTTTTGTAAACTGACCTTGTATACTAAGTTCACTGATTAGTTCTGGTAGTTGTGTTAGGATTTTCTCTGAAGATGGATCATATCATCAACACATAGAAACAGTCTTATTTTCTCTTTTTCCCTAATCTCTATGCCTTGCACTTATTTTTCTTCGCTTACCACACTGGTTAAACCTCCAGCACTATGTTGAATAAAGGAATTAGCACACACATCTTGGTCTTGTTCCTCATAGTGGTGGAGGAAATTATCTTTTGCTATTAAGTGTTAAGATGTTACAGGTTTCTTATATATGCTGTTTATCAATTTGAGACTTTCCATCCTTATTTGTTGAGAGGTTTTTCTTTTTTAAATCATGAATAGGTGTTGAATTTTGTTTTCTCTGCATCTATTAACATAATCATGTGACTTTTTCCTTCCTATCTAATATAGTAAATTATACCAATTGATTTTCAAGCATTTAACCAAAATTACATTTATGAAAGGGAAAAAAAAACTTTGGTCATAACCTATTTTCCATTTCTATATGACTAGATTTGATTTGCTAACCTTTTGCATAGTATTTTTGTGTCATGTATAATAAGAAAGACTAACATGTTATTTATTTATGTTATTGTATGTTTTTAGCATTAGAGTTATGTTGACCCCATAAAATTTATTGGGAAGATTCAATCTTTTTCTTTTTTGGTAAAGGCTTTTATAAAACTGAAAGTGAATGTGAAGTCACTCAGTCATGTCCAACTCTTTGCGACCCCCTGGACTATAGCCCACCAGACTCCTGTCCATGGGATTCTCCAGGCAAGAGTACTGGAGTGGGTTGCCATTCCCTTCTCCAGGGGATCTTCCCAACCCAGAGACTGAACCCGGATGTCCCACATTGCAGGCAGATTCTTTACCATCTGAGCCACCAGGAAACTGTACCTTTGTAAGATTAGTATTACATATCTCTTTCTTAAATATTTGACAGATTTCACTAGTAAAGCATTCAGGTCTGGAGTTTTCCATGTGCAAAGGTTCTCAATTATAAATGCCATTTCTTTAACAGATGGTAGGTTATTCAAACATCCTGTTACTTTTAGTGGTCAGTTTTGTTAATTTGTGTTTTTCAAGGAATTTACCCATTTCATCCAAGCTGTCAAATGTATTGGCATAAAGTCCTCTACTAACACCAAGTAATATGTCGTAATTATTCTTTTAAAGTCTGTAGCTCCGTATGACACCCTGTCTTTCATTCTGGATTCTGCTTTCTCTCTTTGCAAAATCTTTACAAAACTAGGAATTTATCAATTTGATCTCAAAGAATCAGCTCTTGGCTTCATAGATTTTCTCTATTGTTTTCTACTTATTTCACTGATTTCCTACCATATCTTGTTTCTTCCCTCTTCTTTTTCTAGCTTCTTTGGATGGAAGATTAGATCACTGATTTAAAGCAATATATTTCCCTCTAAGCAGTGATTTAAGTTCTGCAAACTTTGATAGGATACATTTTAATTTTCAATTAAAGTTCTTTTCTAATTACCATTGTGATTTCTTCTTTCTTCCAAGTGATTATTTAGAAGAATACTGATTGATTTTCACATATTTGGGGATTTTCTAGTTTTTTTAATTGATTTTCAAATTTAATTCCATTGTGGTCAAAGAATATACTCTGTTCGATTTCAAGCCTTTGAAATTTACTGAGACTTGGCTTTGCCCCCATGATATAGTGTATCTTTGTAAATATTTATCATACAATTAAAGGCAGTATTTATATTTCAATTATTCAGTGTGGGGATCTATAAATGTTAAATAGGTTAAATTGGTTGACAGTACTGTTCAAACAGTCTATATTCTTACTTTTTTTGCTATCAACCATCAATAAATGAGAGAGTAATTAAAATATTCAGCTATACTTGTAGATTTGTCTATTCCTCTCTTTTTGATTCTATAGACTTTTGCTTCATATATTTTGAAGCTATATTAGGTGTATAAATATTTAGGACTTTATGTCTTCTTAATAAACTGACCCTTAGCAGAGACATTACTTTTCCAACAAAGGTCCATCTAGTCAAATCTATGGTTTTTCTGATAGTCATGTATGGATGTGAGAGTTGGACTATAAAGAAAGCTAAGTGCTGAAGAACTGATGCCCTTGAACTGTAGTGCTGGAGAAGACTCTTGAGAGCCCCTTGGACTGCAAGGAGATCCAACCAGTCCATCCTAAAGGAGATCAGTCCTGAGTATTTATTGGAAGGTCTGATGCTGAAACTCCAATACTTTGGCCACCTGATGCGAAGAGCCAACTCCTTGGAAAAGACCCTGATGCTGGGAAAGAGTGAAGGCAGGAGGAGAAGGGGACAACAGAGGACAAGATGGTTGGATGGCATTACTGACTCAAGGGACATGCATTTGAGCAAGCTCTGGGAGTTGGTGATGGACAGGGAAGCCTGGTGTGCTGCAGTTCATGGGGTCGCAAAGAGTCAGACATGACTGAGTGACTGAACTGAATTAACATAATAAGATATTCTTTTTTATCTCTGATCACAGGTTCTAGGCTCTAGGCCTAGAAAGTGGCCTGGATAGGACAACTGTTTTCCTGTTGAAAAGACATGCACATCCCATGCTAAAGTAAGAAGATAAAACATAGGACCAGGTTAATAGGCTCAAGAAGCTACTACTTTGTGTGAGAGGACTCTCTCCAGGCAGGGCAGGGCTGTTTCCCTGTCTTGTCTTTCCCATGACCCACTGTTGGTACAGGGTGCTAGGAACGATCCCACGGGAGATGCTAGCAGGAAAGATAAAAGGGGAGGGATTGGGGTAGTATCTGAAGGCTTGCTGCCTCAGGCACAGTTCATTCCCCTGCTGTTCTGATCTATTACACATTTATTTGCTCATAACTCTAACTTGGGTCCGGCTTCCCTCGGGGTGCTGATAGCACTAGCTATGCAGGAATGACATTCACTGTGTACTGAGTCTTTTCTTCATTTTTCTGAATCTAACTCTTCTTTGTATCTTTGAATACATTATTCTGAGAGGTCCTCATGTGCACACTGTGCTCTCGGGTATAGGAGAAATCTCAGGGATAAGTAAGTCAGTAGCTCCGGGTCTGCAGAGCAGGACCAACTTCAAAGAACAACTCTGACTTACCTCTCAGATGTATGACTGGAAGTCAGCCCTGAACGGGAAGTGACACAGAGGTTAGAATAAGTCAGAGTTGGCAAAACAGTGTGAGTGAAAACAAAAAGACTTGTGTGTGTGTGTGTGTGTGTATGTATATGTGTGTATGTGTTGTTTTTTTTTAAGAATTCCTGACCAAATATTTAATCCTGGAACACTGACTCACTTTCCATATGAGATCTTACCTTCTATTGGATCAGGCTGTCTACATTACCCAAAAGTGGGTGTAGGATATGTGTGTGTCTGCACAGCCACACTCACGCTTGCAGTATAAAGATCTCAAGATAGTGTTAGGGAAGCAAAATTTTAAGAATGAAACCTCTGTACTCTCCCATGCTGCCTGGGAGGCATGCCTGGAACAAAATTAGAATCCTTAACCTTTCAAAACTCTGTACTTCTGTATGGTTCCCAGATGATCCTCTAAACAAGAGCTTCTTTGTGATTCCAGGGCCAGTGTCCCCTGCTGCAGCGGTAACAACAGTGCCAGGGTAGCTAATGGAGAAAGGACAAATTAGGAGATCAGCACAGACCTACTGCACCGACCACTGTGTGCTAAAAGATGCCAAATGAAATAGGACACAATGATCAAGGTATATCACCCTGGATGCCAGTTCCCTCCAGTTTCTGGGTTTATATGAGCTTTGCAGGACTTCACAAGTTATGATTTGGTGTGATATTTTATGTGATCCAGTTTGTATAAGTATAATATGCTAGCATTTCTCACATTGTTTGGGCGTGTTTATTGTTTACAAATTTCTTTTTGTATTGAAAGAAAAAGAATCAAAGCATTTTTGTGAAAAGATTCTGCACCAGGCAAGATGTGACCTGTGAGGTTGGTGCCACTTTTCACAAAGCGGGAGTTCCTCATCCATTCTCTCATTCCTTACTTCCTATTTTGGACAAGTTTTTTTATCCTGAAAACTTGACTCCGTCCCACCTTTAGCCAAAACAAACAATAAGACTCTAAATCCTAAAAGATCTGCATAAAACCTAAACAAACTAGGAACTCTCTACTCCTCATTTCCAATGCCAGAAAGGGGCTTCCACATAGAAACTCAGAGTGAGAGACTGAGAAAGGAAAAGAAAGTCTGCCCAATTCATTCAGGGACTTTTCTGCTGATGCCAAGAATCTGATGTTAAAGTAGACATAGGATTGCCTAGTAGGATGTAGACTGGATGTAATTCAACTCCATGTTCACTGCTAGAAACCAAGTTTTATCTGGAATTGACAAGGAAGAGAGTGGGGAAGGAAACTGAGGGCCAGTCTGTGGGCTGTCTCTGATTCCTTCCCCCCTTTTTTTCTGAGCTGTAGGAGACTGGACTCCCTTGAGCTGTGGTGAACCCCTCACTGGGGTATATTCATCAAATGGGTGATTTTGCTGTACTAGCTTTTCTTCTCTCTTCCTCCTCTTCTTGTTTTCTAATATATGTTAACCCTCATCTCCCTCCTGCCTTCTTTCCTTCCTGAAAAAGCACAAGGAATGAATAATGACTTATTGACACTGAAAAATAAAACCAAATGAGTATGCTGCTGCTAAGTCACTTCAGTCGTGTCCGACTCTGTGCAACCCCACAGACGGCAGCCTACCAGGCTCCCCCGTCCCTGGGATTCTCCAGGCAAGAACACTGGAGTGGGTTGCCATTTCCTTCTCCAGCACATGAAAGTGAAAAGTGAAAGTGAAGTTGCTCAGTCGTGTCTGACTCTTAGCGACCCCATGGATGGCAGCCTACCAAGCTCCTCTGCCCATGGGATTTTCCAGGCAAGAGTACTGGAGTGGGGTGCCATTGCTTTCTCCTCCAAATGAGTATAGGTGCATATAAAGGAGCGTGGAGTCGTGACTGCTGATGGCTAGTGTTTCTTAGGGCTTTCCTGGTGGCTCAGATGGTAAAGAATCCGCCTGCAGTGCAGGAGACCAGGGTTTGATCCCTGAGTTGGGAAGATTCCCTAGAGAAGGGAATGGCTACTCACTCTAGTATTCTTTTGGGGGGGGTGACAAAATGTTTCAAAATTAGACTGTGGTTGATGGCTGACCAGCTCTGCGACAATACTAGAAAGTACTGACTTGTGTGCCTTAAAAGGAGCATTATAGACCATTATATGGTCTATTATGTGAATTATACCATAATAAAGGTATTGAGAGAGAAACAGACAGAGGAAGCATTACAACTGAAGTGTTCCAGAGCTCCTCACTCCTAGGCACCTTCCCTTCTCTACCCGCACTCTCCCTAGAGGTATTCTCACTGCTCCCTCACTGTAAATATTGTCCACATGCCCATGAGTTTTGATGCCCATCCCCGCTTGTCTTCTCTACCTACCTCCTGTCTACCTGACATCTTCACACGGGGTTCTAACAGGCATCTCACACTTAACACAGTTAAGACCCTTATCAACAGTTAAGGGTGAACTGTTGATTCACCCTTTCTAGCCCAAATCTTCTCTTCCTCCATGCATTCTGAGCTCAGCAATGGACCACCATCCACAAAGTTTACTGTCTGTCTCTCCAGCTAGAATGTGAATAGAAACCCTTCCCAAGTCTTTTTTCTTCTGAGTCCTTGAAGCTGACAAAGAGTATAGCTGTTGAATGAATAACCATGGGATTGAATGAAGTAGTAACCCCCCACCCCGCAAATTTCTTTAAACAATCAAACCATTAACTTGTCACTGAATTTAAACAAGATCTTCAAGATATCTCCATTTTAACACATAAAAAATAGGCATAGTTTACAAACAATGAAAACTACATCATTTCTATTATGGTTTTTAAAGTAAAAAGAATTTTCTCTAATAACCTCTGTGCTAGATTTCAAGAAAATTTCAAGTGACAAAATCAATACAGAGAGTGGAGAGACCTATTTGAATAGAAATCTCTTTTAGAATAAGAATAAAGAGCTGAAAAATATTGCTGTCACCCAACAGATGGCTAAGAGCGCATTTTCAGAACCTCTTAAATATCCACCAAGTACTCACGTAATGGGAAATCCAAATAGCAGTCACTGTTCTCTTTCCATAAACCCTATCTTGGATCATTTCAAACCTTCCAGTGGCTCCTCCATATTATCAACCTCCTCTTTCCCACCTAAGATGATACAGTGTTCAGTGCTTACATAGGCCCAAGGGTTCATTTTCCTCCTTTTTCTGAGACAACTTTTATTGCAAGTAATATCTGATGAAAAAAATTGTTTTTGCCTCAGATACTCTTCACATTTTCATTTTCATAAGTCCTAATAGCAAAAAGATCAAACCAGTCAATCCTAAAGGAAATCAACCCAGAAAATTCATTTGAAGGACTAATGCTGGAAGCTCCCATACCTAAGCCACCTGATGCAAAGAGCCAACCCATTGGAAAAGACCCTGATGCTGGGAAAGATCGAAGGCAGGAGGAGAAGGGGACAACAGAGGATGAGATGGTTGGATGGCATCACCAACTCAATGCACAGAGTCTGGGAAAACTCCAGGGGTTGGTGAGAGACAGGGAAATTTGGCATGCTGCTGTCCATGGGGTCAAAAAGAGTCGGACACAACTCAGTCATTCAACAGAACTAAAGATCCTTATGCTAACATTTTGACTATTTTTCTAAGTTTGTTAAACTAGTTCTGAATTTTAAGTATATGAACTTACTAATTGAAAACACTGTCAAAAGCTTACATTAAAAAAAAAAAAATTGTTAAGCTCAACTTGGGATCCTAACCTAAACTGATACAAATTAATGGTTTGTTCTTCAGCAAGCACTTGTAGGGGAGTTTTAAAACATAAACAAGCTAAGTGAAAGTGCTTATGACAACCTATGAAACTGTATTTCATGTTGTTTTAATTTAAAATTTACTCCAAAATAAAGTCCTTCTCTCCTTAAATTTCCATTGTTGCTTAGGTAACAATACCAATTATTTTTTAAATCTGTTGGCCCCAAATGTTTTCTGAAATGTTTGACAAATATGTCATTTGGTAAAAAAAATTCTATATGTATGTGTATATATATGTATATACACGTACATATTGTCCACAAAAACTGCCCCATTGTTCTCCAATATATTTTTCACATCTATAAAATGGAGATAATAAAATCTACCTTCCAAGATTACCAAGTTAACTATGACTTGTTGTTGTTCAGTTGGTCAGTCCTGTCTGACTCTTTGCAACCCCATGGACTGTAGCACGCCAGGCCTCCCTGTCCATCAACATTTCCCAGAGCTTGCTCAAACTCATGTCCATCCAATCGGTGATGCCATCCAACCATCTCATCCCCTTCTCTTCCTGCCTTCAGTCTTTCCCAGTATCAGGGTCTTTTCCAATGAGTTAACTCTTTGCATCAGGTGGCCAAAGTACTGGAGCTTCAGCTTCAGCATCAGTCCTTCCGATGAATATTCAGGAGTGATTTCCTCTAGGATGGACTGGTTGGATCTCCTTGCAGTCCAAGTGACTCTCAAGAGTCTGCTCCAACACCACAGTTCAAAAGCATCAATTCTTCAGCGCTCAGCTTTCTTTATAGTACAACTCTGACATCTATATATGACTCCCGAAGAAACCATAGCTTTGACTATATGGACCTCTGTCAGCAAAGTAATGTCTCTGCTTTTTAATATGTTGTCTAGGTTTGTCATAGGTTTTCTTCCAAGAGAGTGATGAGCATCCTCTATAAATGATAATGCATTAAATGCTGGGTAATATTGAAATATTGAACAATAGCCAATAAAGAGTGCAGCATCGGGTACTAACTTTTCATAAATGCTTAACCCCTTTATTTGTAGTAGTCCTACTGCTATTAACAGAAAAGGTGTCAATCCTACTCAATGTATATGTCCCTTCTCATTTAAACAACTGTGATACTTTCAATCTTGTGAAAACCATATTATTAAATACACCCGCCTTGGTATCAGCACTGTGTGATATTCTGCTTCCTGGGCACCTTGTAATTCTTTCATGATAGCACTTCCCACATTTCCTGTCTCCCCCACTGGACTCATCACAGAGCCTGATTTACCAAGAGAAGTAGGGTTTTCTACCAGGTTTTAAACTTCACACCAAGGAATGGTGTTCACAGATACACAAGTGAAAATTCACTACATAGAATACTCATTTTTTTTATAGTGAAGAAATTTGCAGCTTTATGAGGAAATATGTTTCAAAGCTTGCAAGACACACTAACAATATTTCAGCCTTGCTCTGTGACAATTTATTTCTTTAATAATGATATTTTAGGAATTTATCCCAAGGATAAGCCACTTATCCATGGATTTCCCATTTAGAAAAAATAATTTTAAATTGGAATTTCCCAAAATGCATCTGAAGGGAAAGGTGATCTAGAAAAAAAAAAAGGCTCCAATAAATATGTAAATTTCCCAATAAATATGTAAATGCAACAATCTATATTCACCTTCTTAGAAATTCAAAATGGCCCTTGTTATCTACAGTGAATAACTTACAGGTATATGGGTGTTATACTTCTCTTTCAATTTATTTTACATTTAAAACATTTTATAACTTACCAAAAAAAATCTGTATCTTTCTTTTTAACTGAAATTCCCCTAAATTGTTAAATTAGAGTCCTTTTCTCCTTCTTCTAGATATCTTCCGATAGTGGAAGCAAGCAGTTACAAGCATTTAGAAGAATACATTGAGCTTTGCATCCCCATTTACCCAAAGAACAAAGACTTCACCAAACAAAAGTACAACAGGTCGTAGACACCAATGCAGAGGTTTTCAGCCCCAAGCAAGTTAGAGGTGAGAGGTAACATCATTGGTACTTGCATCACAGGTCTCAGCAACACATCACTCAATGTGTGTGGTAAGACTTTCCCCTCCTGCATGGCTTGTGGCCAGACTTTTTCCAAAATAAGAGCTATACGTCTGAACAGACTGGTGAACTTGAGAGCAGGAATGTTTTCGTCCTCTTTGCACAAGTAGATAAATGACTCTCAGCTTCCTGAGATGAAAGGGGAGATTCAAGCTCACCACTGATACAATGGAACACTCAGAGTTCAGATGAACGAAGGCACTTCAGGAAGCAGCTCTCTGAATTACCTTGGGCGTGTGGAACAAGCAGGAGGCTCTAACAGTCAAAATGACTGTAGGATTTTGGGTCCTTGAACAAAGTTCTACAAAAGAGTCTTTTCTGGAACCAGAAAGGAAATAAATTGCCATCCATCTCTAATTTCAGGAGGTCCCTGGTCATATTTAATAACAATAGGCAAACTTCTCTGGTGATCCAGTTGTTAAGATTCCGCCTGGGGACACAGGTTCGAGCCCGAGTTGGGGAAGATTCCACACAGCATGGAGCAACTGAGGTCATGCGCCACAATGAGAGAAGCCACCACAACAAGTAGCCCCATGCTTGCTGCAACTAGAGAAAGCCCAGACACAGCAGCGAAGACCCACTGCAGCTAAAATATTTCTTTTTAACTTAAAAAAAAATAACATGAGGCAATGGCAAAACAGTATCATCCCAATTTTATTTGATAACACTGAAGCACTGGGACATCAAGTTACTTGATGAGGCCATGCAACTAGCAGTGGAGAAGCCAGAATTGGAACCCAGAGCCTGTGTTACCTCATTTCCTGATTTATGAGGAGGTCACAGTGGGGAGGGGGCAGAGGGCAAGGTCATCTGCTCTGACTCAGTCATGTTCCCTCTTGCCTTACTAATGAGCCCACAACACAGATCATACTAATGGACAAAAATTACCCTGCTTATAGGTTTTACTACATGATATTTCAAGGCATGTAGCCTTTAAAAAATTGGATTTAATTTAAAATGTCAAAGCACTTTTGACATTCACTTATTTTGACCATCCATCCCCAATTAGTCCTTCATCAGGAGACTTGACTTTCACTCAGCCTTCCAGTAGGACAAGAATATAAGGAAAGCAAGTGTGTCGCTGGTAAGTGTTGTGTGTAGCCTGGAAAACTCACGCTCTTAGTACACATGGAGCGGTGGACAGGCAAAATCCTTTTAATTCTTTGCATCTCAAAGCTCCATGGTCTTCTGCAAGATGAATGAACCCCTCTTGTATGTTACTGCAGAGTTCTTACCCTAAAATTACAGATCTCCTTCAAAATTCTAGTGTGTGTGTGGCTGTGTGTGCACTCAGTAATCTCCTGACTCTTTGTGACCCCATGGACTGTAGACCACCAGATTCTTCTGTCCATGGAATTTTCCAGGAAAGAATACTGGAGTGGGTTGCCACGTCCTTCTCTAGGGATCGAACCCACATCTCTTGCACTGCCTGCATTGGCAGGCAGATTCTTTACCACTGCACCACCTGGGAAGGCCCTTGAAACTCTAGAGTCGAGCCTATTTCCCCCATGTATAAATTTTAACTCCGGATCTTCCAAATAGTGTCTTAAATGAAAAGTGAGAACTTAATCACTCTAATTCCACTACACAAATCTCAGAGTTATTACATTCTGTTCCAATTCATCCAGTAAATGAGAGCAACAGAAGTTATTTGTCAAATTTATGATCTAAACTCATCCTTTGACTAATTACTCAGGAATCACCTCCTGTCCAAGTCATATAATCTTCTTCATATAGACTGGCTACAAATGCTTTAGGATACATACCAAAATTTCATCCCAAACTGTAGTAGCCATGCAAGGTCTCTCAACAGATCTAATCTTGATCTTGGGGATAAAGAGGAAAAGGGGCTTTGAACCTCTTGATCGATAACTTGGCAGGAATCTGCCAGGCTGTGGTCTCTCCAGAAGTGGAAATTGGCCTTATTCATTCTTGTTTCCTACATGTATATCAGGAACATGGCATGCAATGACCTCTAATAAAGATCTCCTGAGGGAATGACCAGAAACCTGGAGAGCAAACCCAAAGAAAATCATCTTTATTTCAAAAAGAGATTCAACTATGCTGGAAGGTTGGTTACAAGTGCCTCTGAAAGTGTTACTCACTCATTTACTCATGTCTGACTCTTGTCGACGCCATGGGCTATAGCCCACCAGGCTCCTCTGTCCATGGAATTCTCCAGGCAAGAATACCGGAGTGGGTAGCCATTACCTACTCTAGCGGATCTTCCTGACCCGTGGATCAAACCCGGGTCTCCTGCGCTGCAGGCAGATATTTTACTGTCTGAACCACCCACCAGGGAAGCCCCAAGGGCCTCTAAGTCCCAGATATTTCAGAAAGTCTAATGGAAACCATGAGTTTACCTTAAAAGAGATGGGACAGGGCAATGAAAGGTCAGGTTTCCTCCGCATTAGCAGACATCGTATCAAGCCATGTGTAAGACTGAATGCTCCATGTAGACCAGAAGCTCTGACAGTGCACATGGGTGGGGAGGGGCAGGCTCCCACACCTCTCCCCTCGGGGCTCCCCTGAGCGGGGAGGGCGGGCTAATGAGACCAGGACAGATTTACTAATGAACAGTGTCCAGTCTCAGAGGTCAAGGGCATCCTGACTGTATCTCTTGGCTCCTTCTCACTAAGCTCAGATGAGCAGATCCCAGGCAGAGCTGACTTCCCACCTTTCCTCCTCCTTTCCTAACCCTTGTGCTCTGGGACACTGCAGGCTCAACTAGTAAAATCTGGTAGAGGAGGAGAGGTCCTGCTTAAGGGCTGAGTATAAACTGTTTTCTAGGCTGGTTTACCAGATGCACCACACCAGAAATTAAGGGAATTTGGTTCACAGTAACATGGGTTCATCTGCCATTTATTACCATCCACTGGAGGCTCAGTGGTAAAGAATCCGCCTGCCAATGCAGAGATATGGGTTCAATCCCTGGGTCGGGAAGATCCACTAGAGAAGGGAATAGCAACCCGCTCCAGTATTCTTGCCTGAAAAATCCCATGGACAGAGAAGCCTCGTGGGCTACAGTCCTCGGGGTTGCAAAGAGTTAGACACAATTTAGTGAACAACAACAACAACAAACAGCAACAAGAAGTCATCCTCTGAGTACACAAGTGCCTTGGGAACTGCCCAGAAGTGGGGACTGATACGAACAGGATTCACAGAGGGTCCTGCCCACCTCCCACAGCCACAAGTGAGACCACCTCTCCCTGATGTATTTTAGAAAGCAGAGTGTTCCCAGAATAGAAGTGGATAAACAGTGAGTGGTGGATCATTTCAGGAAACTGATTTTTCTAACTACAACTCCAAGGGAGAAAAGGAGGTACAGACAGATCATTCCAGGCACAAAGGACTACTAGGCAAGGAGGGTGATAACTTGGCTTTGGCAGACCAGGTGCTAATCCTGGCCCTGCCTAACTGGCTAGTCAGCCCTAACTAGACAAGGCATTTCTGATTTCCCAGCCCCAGTGTCCTGAGCAGTTGAAGGAGGGTGTCGGGTTACCAGATAATCTGTTTCACTTCCACGTCTGGCAGTGACAGTTCAGTGAATGACAACTTTGTCTGGTATCAGAGGCACATGCCTTCCCCTTGAGCCAATGCAGACCGTGTGCAACACATATACTTGTTAATAAATTGAAATTCAGTGCTTGCACACAGTCCCTGCCAAGGGCTTCATAAAGTCATCTGATAGCCCAGAGACAGTCTGAGAGACGTCCCTGCAGAGCCAGCATACATGAAGCAGATTCCTCTTGAGTAACATTTATTAAGCACTGAAAGTGGACACTTTGACATATATCATCTCACTTAAGTGCCAAAGAACTGATGCTTTCGTACTGTGGTGCTGGAGAAAACTGTTGAGAGTTCCCTGGACAGCAAGGAGATCCAACCAGTCAATCCTAAAGGAAATCAGTCCTGAATATTCATTAGAAGGACTGATGCTGAAGCTGAAGCTCCAGTACTTTGGCCACCTGATGCAAGGAGCCAACTCATTGGAAAAGACCTTGATGCTGGGAAAGACTGAAGACAGGAGGAGAAAGGGATGACAGAGGATGAGATGGTTGGATGGCATCATTGTCTCAGTGGACATGAGTTTCAGCAAACTCAGGGAGATAGTGAAGGACAGGGAGGCCTGATGTGCTGCAGTCCATGGGGTCGCAAAGAGTCAGACCTTACTGAGTGACTGCTGCTGCTTAAGTCACTTCAGTCGTGTCCGACTCAGTGCGACCCCATAGACGGCAGCCCACCAGGCTCCCCCATCCCTGGGATTCTCCAGGCAAGAACACTGGAGTGGGTTGCCATTTCCTTCTCCAGCGCATGAAAGTGAAAAGTGAAAGTGAAGTCACTCAGTCGTGTCCAACTCTTAGCAACCTCAGGGACTGCAGCCTACCAGGCTCCTCTGTCCATGGGATTTTCCAGGCAAGAGCACTGGAGTGGGGTGCCATTGCCTTCTCCTACTGAGTGACTATAAACAACGACAATCTCACTTACAAACCTGTCCTCCCAATTTTTCAATAGATGAGCTCTTAATAGAACTACCAGCAGTCTTTCAGGTCCAGGTTTCTCCTAAACTTATTATATAACAGTACATGATCAATCTCTTCAGATTCTCTGGCTCTCATCCCTCAACTAATACACAGCATCACAGAGCAAAGTCTGGCCTTGTTATCTCAGCCCCCTACTGCTTTGCTTTCACTAAGTAACAACTTATACTAGGATCCTTCCTCCGATTGATCGAGTCCTTGTATTTTTTCTTTTATAAAAAATAAAGTTCTGGTTGAAGATATTTATCTGCTATTCATCATTCAAGGACCCAGGAGGTTAGTTTCTTTTGGTTTTGGGGGCTGTGTGGATCTTACCATTGCAGAAAATGTGAAACTTCTTTGATTAGAAATTGACAACTATGTAACACAAAGTTTCCCTTCTTGTCTCATTTAAAGCCCAACTTAGTGTCCATGATAGTAATCAAGCATCTCAGATACTTAGTATCTATTCCTCTAGTTCCTGAGCTGTAGCAAATCCTCCTCAATGTAAATGGACATAAACATCGCAAACAAATAGGGAGAGATTAAAAGCACAGGCTCTGGATGTGAACCACAGCTCTGCTGTGACCAACAGCCTCAGGTGTGTTATTCCAGGTCCAAGTTGGTACATTCAGCTGGAGCAGGTGTGCGAGCATGCTCAGTTGCTTCAGTCGTGTCCAACTCTTTGCGACCCTATGGACTGTAGCCTGCCAGGCTCCTCTGTCCATCGGGATTCTCCAGGCAAAAATACTGGAGTGGACTGCCATGCCCTCCTCCAGGGGATCTTCCCTACCCAAGGACTAAACCTACATCTCGTGCATTGCAGGTGGATTCTTTACTGCTGAACCACTGGGGAAGCCCCCAGCTGGAGCATACCAATTCCCAAATCATAATTTCTCAGGAGAGCCTCCTTCATATAAAGTATTTAGCACACTTCCTGGTTTATAAGTATTCAGAAAATATTCATTAACATTATCTTGGAATCCAAACTGTCCTGCATTTCATTCCTATTCTTTGAATGATTTTATTGGTTCCCCTTTGTTTTCTCCAATCCACTCACCCCTAACTTTTTACCACATGGCCCCTTCCTGTCCTTACTTTTCTTAGGGCCCATAGTCCATCATTATAGTCACAGCAGTATCAACTTCATCAACAATATAGTCTCTCTTTCCATTGCTCAACCACCTGGCTAAATTTCATCTCTGCCAAATATAGCTCTCTGCTTTGTCTCCAACAAGAGACATTAAAGTGTAAGGCTTAATGGTACTAGATGTGGAGTTGGACTGCCCAGGACTCAAACCCCTGATCTGCCACCTAACACCTGTGTATTTTTAAGTAAATTGCTTATCAGTTCTGTAAAATGAGGATGATATAATAATGCCTGACAGGGATATGTAATGAAGTTTCAATGAGACTGTACACTTAGACCTGCACTGTGTGTGCATGCTCAGTCATATCTGACTCTTTGAAAACCCACTGGACTATCTCCTGCAAGTCTCCCTTGTCCATGAAATTCTCCAGGCAAAGAATACTGGAGTGAGTTGCTACACCTTTCTCTAGGGGATCTTCCCAATCCAGGGATTGAACCAACATCTCCTGTGTCTGCTGCACTGCAGGAAGATGACCTCTGAGCCACAGGGGAAGCCCAGATTTGTGTTAGCATAGTTAATTAAATAACTTGATAAACATTAGCTTGGATTCTTTCTGTTATTATTATTCTGTGTCTGAACCAGCGGAATGAAGCTGGGAAAATCACACACCCAGACAGAGTGCTTACTCTGTCCATGTAAGAAGCACCAACATCAAGTGAGTCCTTGATACTATCCAGCTGCTCTATTTGGTGTCTCTGGTACATCTGTTCTCCTGCTCTCTCATAGCACTACATCCTGGCTTCAGCTCTTACTCCAAAGCGCCTTCAGTCTCAGCTGATGACCTTCCCTCCTGCTGCAGGGGGAAACAGAAGCCATCGGATGACTACTACTTTATCTGACCACCACCCAATGCACAACCACCCCTCGGGACCCACTTTCCCTACCTTCTCTCTAACTCAATGGAAGAAGGGTCTTTGCTTCTGTCAAAGGCCAGTATCAATACTCGGCGTCCAGGTCGCCCTTTCCAAGGACCTTCCTCTTGCAGGTGTCCCTCTTTTCTCTATCTTCCGCTCCTCCCCAAGGTGACCCACAACAATGCTCACCTCTTGGTATTCATGCCCTTGCATATTTCCTCCCCTCAAGTGTGGGCAGGACCCATGTTTCACTTTTAAGCAATAGACTATGGCAATGATGATGCAGTATTATTCCTGTGATTACAGTGCCTGATATGAGACTCCACCTTACCACAGACAGGGGCTTAGATTCTCCTTGCTGACTTGATGAAGTAAGAGGCCATGCTGAAGAAATCATGCAACAAAGCATTGCAGAAATGGAGGTGGGGCTGAGGGAAAGGGGCTCCAGGAACTGAGGCCAGCCTACACAGGAATAGGCAGCAAGAAGCTGGATCCTCAGGCCTGCAGATGAAAGGGAATGGATTCTGCTAACAACCAGAGGGAACTGAGAAGTGAATTCTTCCCCAGGCAAGCCTCCCAATGAGAACACAGGCTACCCAACACTTTGACTACAGCCCTGTGAGACTCAACAGAAGACCCAGCTAAGCCTGACCCTGACTCCTAACCCACAGATGTTGGGAGAATGCTTGTAAGCCAAAAAGCCTATGGTACAGTAAATCCCCTACATATGAAGGAGTTCCATTCTGAGAGTGCTTTCGTAAGTCTAATTTGTTTGTAAGACCAACAATGTTAGCCTAGACACCCAACTAATACAATCGACTCTACGCTGGCTTCGGTGTTTGTGTGTGCTCAGTCATGTTTGACCCTCTGCGGTCCCATGGACTGCAGCCCACCAGCCCCTCTGTTGATGGAAATTTCCAGGCAAGAACACTGGAGTGGGTTGCCATTTCCCACTCCAGGGATTGAACCTGTGTTTCTTGCATTGGCAGATGGGTTCTTTACCCGTGGCACCACCTGGGAAAACTGGGAGACTGTACTCGATAGGTTTATAATACTTTTCACACAAATAATACATTTTAAAAAATAACAAAGACATAATTTTACAGTACCTTGAAAAGTACAGTAGTACAGTATAGCAGCTGGCACAAAAGGGCTGGCATCAAGTGAACAGGCAAGAAGAGTTGCTGACTGGAGGAGAGAGAGGAAGTGGGAGATGGTAGAGCTAAAGGATTGTCAGCAATAGGAGATGGAGGGCAAGCTGCAATATCACATTGATGGCATCAGGCGTGAGTGACATTGCAGCTTGCCCTCCATCGGACAGTCCTGACGTAGACATTCTCTCTACCCAGTGACGTCTGGGTAGTGGCTCTTTTTTTCTCATTTTCTTTGTCGTAGATGAAACAGCAGCACTGGATTGCATTCTGAACAACTGCTGCAACCTTCGTGCCCTGCTCTACCTTTGAGTCCTGCGACTCAAAAACTAACAGACCCTCCTCAGATAAAGAACATCTCCTTGCCATCTCCTGTGCTGTGATGCTCTTTGGTACTTCAGTAACTTCTGGATGCATTTCCGGAACTTCCCAGGCAGCTACCATATCTGCACTCGCACTAGCTGCCTCTCCACTTACTTTTACATCATGAAGGTTGGCTCGAGCCTTCAACCAATGACACCAGCCATAGCTGGCATTAAAAGATGTGCCCTTTGATTCTTCACTGTGTTTCTTCAAGTCTTCATGAAGGCTTTTAGCTTTTTCTCAAATCAGCAGTAAGCTGAGTGGGACTCTGATCCTGCAACCAAACACTGAGAAGTTTCTCCATCTCCATCACTTTTCTATACTTCTTCAACATTATTGTGGACATCATTGGCAGAGCAGACTTTACATGATCTTGTCCTTAGAGTTGTGCTGATGGCTGAATGATTCATGTTATAGAATAATTGACATCTACAATCTTTTTGCCTCGCTCCACCCTCAATTATTTTCACTTTTGTTTCCATTGTTATTGCTTGGCCATTCTTAGCAGTACCAGCTACATCACTGCTGCTTTTACACTTGCTTCTGGACATCCTGGGTTTGAAATAAAGACACTGTACAACTGTACTCTATACTGTACTATATAGTAATGCATACAGAAGCACAACCACTTGCAGAGGATGCACACAAGTGACAAAGTATGCCAGACACATGAACTAACTCACATGCTTGGACATGTGAATGCACGTTCGCATGTTTGAAAGTTTGCCACCTGAAGGTTAGTATGTAGGGGGCTTATTGTACTTTGTTACACAGCAGCAGAAAACAAATATACTTCCCATACAGGTAACAGATAATTCCTACTGTGCTACAGTCTCTATATTAGAGCCTACTGTGCATGTGTGCGTACTAAGTCGCTTCAGTTGTGTCCAACTCTTCGCAACTGTATGGACTGTAGCCCCGCCAGGCTCCTCTGTCCATGGGATTCCCCAGGCAAGAATACTGGAGTGGGCTGCCATGCCCTCCTCCAGGGGATCTTCCTGACCTAGGGATTAAGCCCATGTCTTCTGTGACTCCTGCCTTGCAGGCTTACTGCAGAGTCTACTGTATCCTATCTTAAAAAAATTCTAGACCATATGTTCTCCAGATTCTCCCCCTTCTCTCTACTTTCCTTCCTAGCAAAGGGCTTTTAAAAGAGTTTGAAAGAGTTTTTCACTGTGTTCTCAATTCTGCTCACTGCTCAGGCCACTCAGGTCACACCGCTGACTTTACATGCTTTGGTTAAGGATACCAATACATTGTGCATTATCTAATCTGAATGAACATGTCTCTGTCCTTGTCTTACTCAGTATCCCAGTGGTATTCAACACAGTTCATTACTCCCTACTTCTAGAACTATATCTTCTCCTGCCTTACTGTACTTTCTATCTTCTAGTGTTCCTCTGACTTGTTTAGTTGCTGCTTCTCAATTGTCATTGCGGGCTTCTCCCTCCATACCCAAACTTAAACAGTGCTGTGCCCCAGAGTCTAGCCCAAAACTGTCCTCTGGCTCGCTGTGCTTCCTTTCTTGTCCCCAGCTTTACAGGACATCAACACATCTCCCCAAATTTTCTCTCCAACCCCAACCTCTCCTCTAAGCTCCATACCTTACAGCCATCTGCCTACCTGCAGTTCCCATGCCTATGTCTAAGCATCATCTCAGGTTTAACATGCCCCAAAAAGAATATTTGATTCTTCCCCTCACAAAAACCTATTGTTCTCTAGTTTTCCAAATATCAGCAAATGGCACATCTAACCAACCTTTACACTGGGGTCTCATCCCTGATTCCCTTCTGTCTGTCAGCCCCCCACCCACTGCCACCTAATCCATCAGCAAGTTATCACAGATGGATCTTCACAATTGATCCTGAATTTGTCCCCTCGTGTCTAACACCACTCTGGTCCAAACTGCCTGGCCTCTCACATGCACTTCAATAACACATTCGAACTAGATCCCTGCCCCTCCCAGCTGCCTTTTATACCCTACACAACATGACCCTATTAAAAATACAAACCATGTATCAACCTAGAGGGGTGGGATGGGGAGGGAGATGGGAGGGAGGTTCCAGAGGGAGAGGACATATGTATACCTATGGCTGATTCATGTTGAGGTTTGACAGAAAGCAACAAAGTTCTGTAAAGCAATTATCCTTGAATTAAAAAATTAATAAAAATATACAAACCACTTTGTATGCCTTTACTGCTTAAAACCTTGCAAATATTTTTTTCTCCACTTTAAAAAGGCCCACCAAGCTCTATGTTGCTGGCCTGTAAGCTAGCTTACCTGACATATCTACTACCTACCAAGCTGCAGCCACACTCGGCCTTTTCTCCTTCCCACCTCATGACCTTTGCAATTGTTATTCTGGAAAGATCTTCCCAAACTACACATCTCAAATCTCAGATCAAATGTCCCCTCCTCAGGGAGGCCTTCTCTCTATTAGCTTTCTCCTCTTCTCCTAGATGGTATCATTTCCTTATGAGGGGATGCATCACAATCTCAAGCACCAGGCTTCTTTATTTGTTTGGATGGTTGTTGCTTTGCTTTCTCTTATAGGATATGGGCATCTGAAAGGTGCTGTGTTCTAGAATAGTACCTGGCACATAGTAGGTGCTTAATAAATATGTGAATGCATGAATGCCTAAGTATATATAAAATATTGACATTCTTGGGCTTCCCGGGTGGGAAGAATCTGCACTGATAAAGAATCTGCCTGCAAAGTAGATGTGGGTTCGATCCCTGGGTCAGGAAGATCCCATGAGTATTCTTGCCTGGAGAATTCCAGGGACAGAGGAGCCTGACAGGCTACAGTTCATGGGGTGGCAAAGAGTTGGACATGAGTTAGAGACTAAACAACAAATTGACAGTCTTAAATGCATTAGAATAAAATGATCCTATTTTATTCATTAGAAAACCTCTTTAGATGTAGTGTCAAGATGACTTTAAAGCAGCAAAGATTATAAAATTATACCTCAAACTATTCAATATATAAATTCCTGAAAAGTTATGGGCAACCCAAAATGTTATAAAATAAGACCCATTTAGAAAGAATTTAACAGAAATTTTCCTGGAGATGTGAAAATCTTTTTCTGATAATATGAATGATCACATTCTAGTTCTTTGGTTTTTATAAATTTGATTTTTTTTTCTATACTGGGTTTGCTTTGATCACAGGACATAAATTATAATTAGTTTTTCCATCACAACTTGTGCAACAACTGTCCAAAAGACATCTTTTCAGTATTTCTGGACAAAAATGGTAAGGAGTCACTACTCTTGTTACTTAATGTCACTGATGCCATGTGATTTAATTCCAAACCCAGCTATATCCTGTAGCCATACAATGCAGGCTTTTTATTAGACCATGGTAATGAGGGTGGTCATGGTCTGGATTCCAACAAGCAACTGTCAAAAACTATCATCCCAAATGACCACTTGCTGAAAATTTCTCACTCCCAGAGCTGGTACTTCCAGGGTGGTCTAGGGAAGAAAGTTGTGCCCATGTCTACTCTGGGGCTCTTCAAATGCTAATATTTAACATTTCTTTGGAACTGCAATTTCATGTTTTGAGGAGTGACTTTTTTGCTGGTTCCTTTTTTTTTAAAGGTTTTTATTTTTTTTAATAGAGTCTATCTATTAAGCTCATGTATTTTTCTTCCTGAAATACCAATATCTTGTGAAAACTCCCATCAACAGTGTTATTAAGTGGATTTTAACCACCACTCTTCAGAAAAATCACTCACTCCATTGCTTACCACTTGCTGCCCTCAAAACTTCTTAGCAACATACACTGTGTATGAACCTCAACGTGGTTTGCTTTATCCAATCACATGCCTGAAAGCCCAGCCAGTCAGTTGTGTAATAATAAACCCCTTATCTCCTGAAGATACACAAACGGAAAGATCTCTCAGTGCTTCAGGACACAAGGGACTTTGCTTGAATTCTCAGCTGAAACTCACGTCCATTTTAAATGCCAAATGACCCCCACTTCCTCTGGTTTCCTTTTTTTTTTTTTTCCTCTCATTTGCAATTTTGAGGAGGGGGGAAAAATATCACAAATGCTAAACAATGTCGAGTTTAAACGGGGGTGGGGGGTTGGGGGGTGGCAGGCACTGCCAAAAGCTGCCAGCAAAATGCATGTAGAAACCCAGGGCTTGGTTTGTGTCCTGTCCTGGGCTTACCGGTTCCCTCACAGGCGCCGGTGATGGAAACTCACCCACAATTGTTCTCGGATGCAGAAGGGGTTGAGAGATTGACAAGAGAAGCAGTTTGCTAGTTTCCACGCGCTAGACTCGTCCTCGGAATAAGGGGAAGGGGGACCCTCGAGCTTCCCGGGGAGGAATATGACCTCACGGCCCCCTACCTCGCCCGTCCCCACCAGGCGCAGACCCGCTCCTACCTCGTCCCGCCTCCAAGTTCCCCGCCTCACCCGGGAGAAGCGTCCTTTGCCCGCAACCCACCCCGGACGAGCACGCCCGGCCGGCCGGCCCTGGAGGAAAGGGGGAGCGGCCGCCCGGGGAAGGTGTGGGGCCCGAGCGTTGAGCTTCATCAGTCCCCTCGCTCGGCCCGCGCGGCCGCCGGACACACCCCTCCCGGGCCGGCCTCTGCGGTCGCCGGTGCTGGCTGCAGCCGGCGCTGCGCCGGAGCCCGGGGCCCGTCCCCTCCCCGCGCCCGAGGGTCCCCGCGCGCGCCCCCGCAGCCGGCTCGCACCTTCAAGGCGCCCCGGGCCGGGCCCTTGGGGAGCGCGCGGCCGGGGCCGAGGGCCACGAAGCGCTCGTCGCCGTCCTCGTCGTCGTCGTCGCCGTCCACCACCTCGACGACCACCTCCTCGTCCTCGTCCTCGTCGTCGTCATCCTCCTCCTCCGCGCCCCCTCGGGGCTTCGCCGGCGCCCGCCCGAGCCCCCTCCGCCGCCGGCTCCCGCCCTCTTCGTCCTCGTCTTCCTCCCCCAGAAGCAGCAGCACCGGAGACGAGGCGGCGGCGGCGGCGGCCCCGGCGCGAGGGGGGTCGGTCCCGGCGTTGCGCGGCGGCGGCAGCGGCGGCCTCCAGCTCTCCGGGGCCGGGGCCGGGGCGGGCAGCGGGAGCCCGGGCAGCGCGCCTTCCCGGGCGGGCGCGGGCGCGGGGCCGGGCGGCTGCAGCGCGGCGCTGCCCCGGCGGCTGCCCAGGCTGGAGCGCTTGGCTAGACGCCGCGCCTGCATGCCTGCCCGCGGGCTGCCGGCCGCCGCGCCGAGCCGGAGAGTTGGTCACCTCCCCCTCCTCGTCCTCCTCCCTCTTCCTCCCCGGGCGGCCGCTGTGGTCGCGAGGCGCCCGGGGCGCGGAGCTGCCGGGGGGCTGCGGGAGCCGCCTCCCCGGGGCCGCCGGCTGCCACTGGCTGCAGAGGCGCGGGCGCCGCCTTCGCTGGACCGGCCCGCGGGGACGCCGGCGGCTACGGCGGGGCGGCGCGGCGGCCGCGGGCGGGGGTGGGTGTGAGCGAGCGGCGCGCTGCCGCCTCAGCCGCCGCCGCCGCCCGGGAGCCGCGGGCCGCGCTGCGCTCCATGCGGCCGGCGGCCGGGCCCGCGCGCTCCGGGCCTACAGCTGCCGTTCCCCGGCGCGAGCTGTTTGTGTTGTGTGTTTTCCACCACCGCCCCCCTCTTCGCGAGCCGTTCCTCGCAGCCCTCCGGTCCCCCTCCCCCGTGCAGACAAAACCCGGACTGGATTTATTTCTCCAACCCGCAGCCTCCGAAAATCGGGTCCCTCCGACCAGTCGGCCCGGCGAGCCGCAGGGGCCCGCGCTAGCCCACGGCAGCTTATTCCCTTCGAAAAGAGGATCGACCGGGCTTCTAGAAGTAAGGTTGGCGGTCCAAGTCAGACTTTTGAAGGAAGAGATTTGCCACAAGTCATTTGATGATCTTTACCGGGCAAGGCTTGACTACTCTTGAGCTTGTACGAAATCTCGAGGAAGGTGGACCAACCCGAGAATTGGGGTTAATTGCTAACCTGAATCATTTGGATTTTTGAGATGCTGTTTCTGGACATTGCCCGCCAATCTCTCCGGCTCCTTGAATACACCGCTCTAGGCCCTGTCTTTTGAGTTCTCTTGGCGCTGTGCTTTTTTTTTTTTTTTCATCTTTTATTTCTGCATTTTTTATCTTGAGTGCCTGATTTTAACAGCTAAATTGCAAGAAGCTTTTGGCTCTCACCATTCAATGTGCAGACTGCTGGCGCTGTCCGGACCTTGAGAGAAGCAAACTGGGGCAAGGGTTCAAGATTACTTGAGTTTGTTGTTGTAAAAATTAATATGAAGTGAGATCAAGTGTGGAAACCAAGCACAGAACCAGTTTGCCACATGACATTGTCACTTTCTAAGGATTCTTAGGTGTGACAAAGGAAAGTCATTTGCTAGTGTTTGGGGTTAGGCTGTATGGTAAGCTGCGTTGTTTACATTCAGATTATAAGCCAGCTCCACCTTTGTTGCTGAGGGCTCTGGAGGATCTCCAAACACTATGCAGGTGCCTTCAGAAGACCAGTGAAAACGATGCCTTTGCCCAGCTCCCTTTCACGGTAATGACTGTAGGTTTAACATCACATGCCCTGTTAGACTCTGGAAGGCTGCTCATTAAATGCTCACTTATGGTGTCTTCCAACTGTTGAACATTTCCACTGGGATGATGATGAAGATTCTAAAATGAACTTTTTGTTCTCCCTGAATAAGATTAGCTTCCTGATAGACCTATTTCAGTAATGACATGCTCATTAGAATCATTCAGGCCCAAAATAGCGGTTATTTTATTCATTCCCTTCTCTACCTTATTCCTAGAGGCAGTTGCCCACAACTCCACTGGTCTTTCTGAAATGTCTCTGGAATCCACTCATTCCTTCTCATTCCCAAGCTCCTACAGAATTTCATGACCATAAAAGTTAGCATTTCTAGCAAGCTTCCTATCCCCTGACCCTCTCCAAATATAAGCCCCAGATTCATCTTCCCCAAACTTCATTCAGATCAAGGCATTTTCCGGTGGAACTTCTCATGTCAATATTCCACTGGAGAATTCAGAGAGAGAGGGAAGGAAATGGTCTGAGCATTTTGAGATGGATGTGCTTGATCAAAGCATGAAACAGCAGAGGGGTCAGCTAAGAAGTAAACTAATCAGTATTAGTGAGTGTGAAGAATGGAGGGTCACAGAAGTGATTTCATCCCAACTGCAAGAAATTTCCCTTGGCGATTTGGAGAATGATTTTAGAGAAAGGCAGCAGAGTCTTTCTCTGACCAGGAAGAATAAAGATCAGAGGCAAGGGGCTGGCTGACAGATACAAGGAGGGTGGTGGAGGGGAACAAAGGTGAGACAAGTGGGCTAGTGGTTAACCACATGGTCTCAGGAGCTAGAATACCTGGGTCTGAATCCCAGCTCTGAACTTAACAGCTATATGCCTTTACTCACCCTACCTCTGTGCCTCAGTTTCCTTATCTTTAAAACAGGGATAATAGTAGTACCTACCCAATATGGCTTCCCAGGTGGCACTGCGGTGAAGAATCCACCTGCAATTCTGGAGACTACCTGCAAGGCAGGAGCTGTGGATTCAGTCCCTGGGCCAGGAAGATCCCCTGGAGGAGGAAATGGCAGCCCACTCCAGTACTCCTGCCTAGGAAATCCTAATGGACAGAAGAACCTGGCAGGCTATAGTCTATGGGGTCACAAAGAATAGAACACAAGAGCACACACACAAATACATACACCCCTAATAGTTACGTTGTTTTGTGGGATAGTGAACTAATATGTGTAACAGCTAATATGTTATATATTAGATATATATACTAATATATATATATATATTAGTTACATATACTAATATATCTATTAGTATAACATATACTAATATGTATAACATATGTAAAAACATCTATATAAGGGCTTCTTATAGTAAATATATTCATGGTGGTGGATAAACAAGGTGTTTTGGGGGTACTGTCAAACAATAACAAGGTAACTTTCCTTTAGCAAGTTCAGAACGGTCAGTAACTATAATAACCTGCCTTTAAAGTCCAGCTAGATCTTATCAAGGGGCTGTGGGCAGGCCAAAGATAAGCTTTTTATGTCTGAAACTGCCATAGATAATGGAGAGTATTTTCCTGACAACTGAGAGGAAAGACAGAGTAAAGTGAGTTTGTGATTGGTGTTCGTGGTTTAGTGGAAGAGGTACTAATTTACACCATTGTACCTTCTTTCAAAATTGCTACATGTGTTTTGAAATCAACTGTTCTTTCACTCAGGCCACCTTAATGGAGTCCACATATATGTGTTCCCTGGTCCCACTAGGCCCGAGATGCTCCCCTCGGAGTGGGAGAAAAAGACTGACTTTCGTGTACTGGGACTACTAAGTTGAGGTTAATGTTACAGAAGAGGTTTGTTCTCAGCTGGGCTTTGAGGGAAGAGAAGGATCTAGATGAGCAGGGAGAGCAGTATTATCCAGGTAACTGCAGGCTACTGCAGACTACTGCAGACCAAGCTCATGAAATCAGAGCATATGCGGCAAGAAGTAAAATCAAATTACCTAATTCATCAGGAACCAAAAATTATGTCATCACATGGGCTCATGGTGCACTGCTCATGGTACTCATGGGCTCAGAAGTCAAGAACTATTAATATCTCATGATGTCAGACATGGGTGCCTGACAACTGCTCCCCTCTCCTCTATTCCTTAAATATAACACATTTTTACTTATAATACTGGGAACACGTGCCATTGAGCATGAGGTGTGCCTCTTAAGTCATGAGATACAGAAGGCATGTCTCCAGAGAGTCCGGTTTAACTTGTCATCATTCATGCCACCATTCATTCAATATGTATTTACTGAGCTCTGCTAAATGCCATGCCTTCTTCTTGGCACCGGTGTGCAATAGCAAACAAAATAACCGTCACTGGAGAGGGAAAATAGATAACCATCAAGGAAAATAAGTGAACTCTATGATTTCATAGATGCCCTAAGTGCTACAGAGGAAAATAAAGCCCGGAGGTAAAGAGTGCGGAAGTTTAAAAAAAGAAGTAAATATTTATGCTTAATATTTATTTAATGTACTTAATTTCTTCTTATTATTTGTAGTTATTTTTAAAGTACTTTTTATTTGCATATAGTTGCTTTACAGTGTTGTGTTGGCTTCTACTGTACAGTAACAAAACATGTACAGTAAAATGAATCAGTCATACTCATACATATATCCTCTCTCTTTCGGACTTCTTTCCCATTCAAGTTACCACAATGCATTAAGTCGAGTTCCCTGAGCTATACAGTAAGTTCTCATTAATTACCTATCTTACACATAGTAGTGTGTATCTGTCAATCCCAATCTCCCAGTTCATCCCACCCTCACCTCCTTTCCCCCTTAATATCCATATGTTTGTTCTCTGTGTCTGTATTTCTATTTCTGCTTTGCGAATAAGACCATCTTTCTAAATAAGACCATTTTTCTAAATTCTACATATATGTGACACTTATTTTTCTCTATTTATTGTAATGATCTATAATTATATTTATTAAAATTTATTATATATTTCTCAGGTAAGTATATATTTCATATTATATTTAATATAAATAAAAATATTAAAACAAACTGAGAAACAGTACGGTCGTAATGTAAAAGTCGAATGCAGCGAGTGCTTTCAAGCATTGTAGTGAACTCTGTCTTTTTCTGTGGAGCAGGCTCAGTTCTCTTATGCATCCTGTAGGCTTTGTCTGAACAACCGGAGAAGGGCTGATGAGGAAGACAGATGATGGACTTTGGAGTAAGTGCCACCCCACAACCAAGGAGCAACTGGCTACCTCGTGCCTGGTTTCTTCTGATCCTAAATGATTCTTAAACCATTGAATTCTGAGTCCCAAAGATACCCAAAGAATTTTTTAAAAACATGTACTAAGAAATTGTACAGAGAAAATCAGGCTCAGTTTAACATTTTGTTCAGTTTTTTTAAATCTAAGATTCAGAGAAAGAATAATCACACTCCCCAGATCACAAAGAACTGACTCATTGGAAAAGACCCTGATGCTGGGAAAGATTAAAGGCAAGAGGAGAAGGGGATGACAGAGGATGAGATGGTTGAATGGCATCACCAACTCGATGAATGTGAGTTTGAGCAAGCTCCAGGAGTTGGTGATGGACAGGGAAGCCTGGTGTGCTGTGGTCCATGGGACGGCAAAGAGTCGGACACAACTGAGCAACTGAACTGAACTGAACTGAGGTCACAAAGTATAACCATAACCAGGACAGACATGTAGCAAATGCCTGCCCTCACACGAGAGCTCTTTTCTGTCCTTGAGAACCTTAGATAGATGGATTCCTTGAGCGTGGCAGCTCCTTTTAAAAATTACTCTAAAACTAAAAGTAAAAATCTGCCCTTTAAACAAGTTATAACAGTAAGATTAAGTTAGTTTTTCCACAGTTCTGGGAAACTTAAAAATGGTTTCAGATGATGACTGTCATCCCACCGTATGAAAAATAGATTAAGGTTAAGAGAATCACTCATCTATTACACCCTTCAGGCTAAAAGCCTATATAAGTCAAGCATAAACCTCCACCCAGATAAATGTTTCTTCCATGAGCGATTAACTCAAACTCTCAACAACACAACGTACTTTCTACACAGTTCTTTAAAATATCTCCCAGAGACTTGGATCTTTTTTCAATTTTTCAATATTATTATTTTTAGTGGGCATAAAACTGATAGAATTACTTTTTTTATGAGACACACATTTGCTGTTTTGGGGTGGGGTGGGGTGGGGTGTAGGGGGTGTGTGTGTGTATGTGTGTAGAGAGAGAGGGGTTTTGTTTGTTTCCTGATTATGCTGGTCATCTTACATTTGAACTTGAAAGGCAATAGAAAGAACACTGGACTGGGATCCCAGAGACATGAGTTTGAATTCTGATCTGAGGATTATTCGCTGTATGACTAGTTATGTAATATGCTTAGTCACTCAGTCGTATCCAACTCTTTGCAACCCCATAGACTGTAGTCTCGCAGGCTCCTTTGTCCATGGGGATTCTCCAGGCAAGAATACTGGAGTGGGTAGCCATGCCCTCCTCCAGGGGATCTTCCCAACCCAGGTATCGAATCCAGGTTTCCTGCATTGCAGGCAGATTCTTTACCATCTGAGCCACCAACTGGTTAAGTCCCCTGATCTCGGCAGAGTTCACAAAGTAGGATCAATGAGTTGTAGTCTTTAAGGTCTTTCAACTTTTGAGTACTATAAAGGAAGATATGGACCTGAAGTATGCTTTAAGATTAAGCCAAATGCCTATTATTCAAATCCAGTTATTCAAATGCCAATTACACAAATGGCATCTAGTGTGTAAACCTACAAACGTATATAGGATTTTTTATAGACAAGTCCTCTAAGCCAATGTGTTGTGCTGTATCTTAGGACTGCCCTCTCTGTTCTGATCACTCTCACCCTTAATTCCATAGCCCCTCCCTGCTTTGCTGGGAATCCAAAATTATGAAAGTGTGCAGACACTTGCTGCCATCTTATTTTGCTAGTTATATCTTTGGTGGTAAGATGCCCTAATGACTACCAACCAAGTAGTTGCTACTTTATATCATTTGTATTAAAATCTTTTCCCACAAAGTGAAGATTGCCTCCACCCAAGATGTATATTTACTTCCTACTAATGATATGCTCATATCTCTGAAGTTTTGCTCTCATCCTTCTTTTCCTTTTGCTTTTTAAAAAAAATCCAAGATACTTCTGGTACAAGTAACTGAAGTCCCCATTCACCCAAAATGAAAAAGAAGGGAAGGGATTTATTCATTTGGGTAACTCAACCACATTTTAAAAATTAAAATTCTAAAACATTAAAAAGCAGAGGCATCACTTTGCCGACAAAGATCCGTTTAATCAAAGTTATGGTTTTCCCAGTAGTCACGAATGGATATGCGAGTCGGACCACAGAGAAGGCTGAGAGCTGAAGAATTGATGCTTTTGAACTGTGATACTGGAGAAGACTCTGGAGAGTCCCTGGGACTGCAAGGAGATCAAACCAGTCAATCCTAAAGGAAATCAATCCTGAACATTTGTTGGAAGGACTGATGAAGCTCCAGTACTTTGGCCACCTGATGCGAAGAGCCGACTCATTGGAAAAGACCCTGATGCTGGGAAAGATTGAAGGCAAAAGGAAAAGAGGGTGACAGAGGAAGAGATTGTTAGATAGCATCACTGACTCGATGGACAGGAGTTTGAGCAAACTCAGGGAGATAGTGAAGGACAGCGAAGCCTTGTGTGCTGCAGTTCATGGGGTCTCAGAGTCAGACATGACTGAGTGACTGGACAACAATAACTCAACCACAGATGAGCCTGGGTTTGGGGAAATTTAGATTCAGGGCTTACGTGATATGTGGTTGTCTGTCTTTCTCTCTGTGTGTTTGTGTGACTTGTTTCATTATCTGGCCAGCTAGAGCCAGGTCATAGGCAGCTCTGACCATGCATCTGTCAGTCTTATAACCAGAAGCAAAGGCGCTCTCTGCATCTGCAACTGTTAAAGAACTCCTAGCAAAAGACCCTGGAAGGCCCTTGAGTTGTGAGTCTGTGTCTGTGGCCAAGGGTGGAAAGCTGTGACTGGTGGCCTTCACTGTACAACATGGCTAAAGGGGAAAAGGGGGACTGCTGTCCTCAGCAGAAAAAGAACATAAGAGGCCACTATATCTTATAAATATAACCAATACTATTTAAAAGCTGAAACATGAAAATAGGTCAAAGGAAAAAAACACATCTAATCTAACCTCCCTACCCAAAGACAACCACTGATATTGTTTTGGTGTGTTTAATTCGTTTTCTGTGCATGCTTTTTTTGTTTCATATTGCTTTTGCACCTGTTTTTACAATTTAAGCTTTCACTCACAGCTAGCAATATAACTTGTAGATGGATTATAAGCTAGAAGGAAAGAAATAAGTCAGGAAAATATTACAAGAAAATGCACGTGAATATTTTTTTAAAAACCCTGGGGAATGATGGCCATTATAAGCAGGATATCAGGTCACAGCCATAGAAAAAGATGATAAATTTGACCACAAAAAAAGCCCCCTTAAACTTTATGGTAAATGTACCATTAAAGAGTTTTAAAAGGCAAAAGATGGTTGACTTTCAACATAAAATCATTGATTAATATGCAGCAAAATACAAATAATTCAACATTATTAAAGCAATTATATACAATGCTCACCTACCAGACTGGTAGAAATGTTAAAGCTTTGAAAATATTCAGTGTGACATAGAGTATGGACAAACAGGTCCTCATATACAATATATATCATAATTCTAAAATGCACTTGCCATTGGAAACCACTGATTTCACTTCTGGCTGTGGATCCTAGAGAAACATTGATACATGAGCACAAAGGAGCACAGAGACCGTCCTTGTTGCAGTACTGGTTTTCATAGCAGAATGTTGAAAGCAGCATAAATACTCATCAGAAGGAGAATGGTTTAGAAAGAAGCCTTTGACAACGTAGGAACCCCCATGAAGCAGCTAAAAAGAGTTAGGGAGATCACTGTATACCAAAAGGGAAAAGACTCAAAGTTTTAAATGGAAAAGGCAAGTTGTAAAATTTTGTTGATGCATGCTCTCATTTGCGTTTAAAGCAAAACCCCACAGAGTATAATGTACACGCTACATAGTGTGATTTCAGATGGGAAGGTGGACAGATCAATGGGAAACTGACTAAAGGTACTGCGCAAACTTGGGAGAGGCTAATGGGACTGAAGGAAAAGATAAAGGAGGTCTCTTACTTTCTATATCTTGGGTTTTTAAAAAACTTGAATTTGTATTCAGATATTGCATGGATCAGGCTTCCCAAGTGGCTCAGTGGTAAAGAAACTCCTTGCCAAGCAGGAGACATGGGTTTGATCCCTGGGCCAAGAAGATCCACTGGAGAAGGAAGTGACAACCCACTCCAGTATTCTTGCCTGGGAAATTCCAAGGACAGAGGAGCCTGGCAGGCTACAGTCCATGGGGTTGCAAAAGAGTGAGACATGATTTAGTGACTAAATCACCCACCATTATATCAATCACTTTAAAATAAAGTCACAGCATTATTTTTTGTAGAATATTCTGTCCTGCCATTGTGCCATGATTTCACCATATCTTGCTATTTTCAAGGCCATTTCTGTACAGAAAGTGCTGGACATCTTCTGGATTCCTTCCTTGGGACCAGAGCCAGAACTGGAATCAGTGGTCCCAGGCTGTGCACATTTTCCTGATAACGTTTTACTAGACGGCTCTCTGGAGGAGTTACCACAATAGACGTTCTGACAACCGTGAGAAAGTGGCCCATTTCCTGCACTCTCCCTTGCTTTGATCACATCATATCTCATTCTTTCCATCATTTTCCCGCTCTTAGCTGCTTTGATAAATGTTCCATCAAATCTCATTTTGTTTTAATTTCTTTCTTTGATCATTAATGAAGAAAAGTATTTCCCCATGTGTTCAAGTTTTATTTCCCCTTCTGCAAATGCTTTTCTTATCCTTTGCCCATATGCCTACAAGAGTCTGGGTTTTCCTCTCCACTGGTATGAGCTCTCCACATTAAAAGTCCTCTTGTCATAGCTTTTGCAGATACTTTCCTAACTTTGCTATTTCTCTTTAAATTTCTTCACGTTTTCTTTCCCAAAGCTTTAGACTTACCTATGAGCCTTTCTTTTCCTTCCTTTGCTGATTTTATTTACAAATTCCTATCTCTGTTTTTCCCCCGAGATTTGCACTAATAACCTCTGCTAGACTTCATCCCTTATCATTTTCCTTCAATGCTTTTTACTTATTTATTTACCTATTTTTTGCTGCAAGGCTTCATTTCAATTTTATTTATATGTTACCCAACATAATTTCCTTATACTGCAGAATATGCTATTATTTATTCTTAAAATTAAGTTTTCAGACTTGATTCTCATTTACTTAGTATTGATCACATGCCTTCTTGTCTGTATTTTACTAAATAACTCTCGATTAATAGTTCATTCAAATAAATATATTTTTAAGTTTAAATAATTCTCATCCAAACAATAATATCTGTAATAAATAGTTTTCAAAAATACCAAAGTTAACCCTTTTAAAGTATTTAATATTAATACAAATGTGAACATGCAGATAGTTCATCTGCCAGCACATCCTGTAAAAAAGGAATTGGTCTATAACTGTACTGTCCAATACGGTAGCCACTTGCCACAGGTAGCTCTGGAGCACTTGAAATGTGGCTAGCACAAATGAAGACCCTGATGCTGGGAAAGACTGAAGGCAGGAGAAGGGGACAACAGAGGATGAGATGGTTAGATGGCATCACCGACTCAATGGACATGCATTTGAGCAAGCTCCAGGAGTTGGTGATGGACAGGGAAGCCTGGCGTGCTGCAGTCCATGGGGTTGCAAAGAGTCAGACATGACTGAGCAACTGAACTGAGCTGAACAAATGAAGAACTAAATTTTTAATAGCATTTAACTTTCATGAAGTTAAATAGCCACACGTAGCTAGTGGCTGTAGGATTGGACAGTGCAGGCTCAGACCTTCCAAGGATCATCTCTGACTTCCCAGATCCATTTTTAGGTGCACCTCACTGAGCTAATTAAAGAAACAGAAACTACACTCCTGATACTTTGCTGCAAATCCAAAATCAAAGCTACCGTAACTATGTTTTCTCATCTACCTGCCCAGTTTTTGAAACCTAATGTTTTTTAATTATTAGCTTATATTTCACAATTCTCATTTATTACCTTCATCAGGCTTCCAATTGGGCTGTTTTTCAGGTTTGAGGTTGATGAGATGTCAGAAGCACCCAATCTCTCCCCTCTGCCTCCAGAACTATTTTTACCTACCCCATTTTAGTCCCTATGTTTGTTATTTTATTCTGAAGCTATTCTAAAGAAAGAAGTACCTGAGTTAACCCTAGTAACCTATTATAAGAGTCTTGAAAGCCATAAAATATAATGAGACATTAACGCATGCTGATATAAATGCCCCTGGGATTTCTTAAAAGCTAGTTGTAAATTTCTTTTTGTTGACATTATTAAGCCAGAAAGAAAGAGAGACAGACAGAATTTTACAAACTGTTTGAAAATTCCTTGGAGCTCTATACCCTCAATACTAAGATCTAGAATTTCCCCTGAACCAGTATAGCTATAAAGACTGTCCATCTGGTCTCATGCCTGGAGTGAAGGAGGGCAGGGGGTAAGGAGTAGCGGCCTTGGTCATCTTCAGTTTGTTTCCTTAGGGATGCAAAGACTATCTGCAAGTTTTTTCTATCATTTCTTTAAAAGCGATGGTGGTGCTGCCTGTCCTCCAATGTATAAACCACTTCCCGTATGTAAACCCCACTAACCACAGAGTTACTGCTACTGCCAAGTCACGTCAGTCATGTCCGACTCTGTGTGACCCCATAGACGGCACCCCGCCAGGCTCCCGTCCCTGGGATTCTCCAGGCAAGAACACTGGAGTGGCTTGTCCTACTAACCACACCGCCCAACTAAATCCATCTGTTTACCTAGTCACAGCCACCACTGCCACTGGATGAGCTACTTCCATACGGCAGACAAGGCGGATTTCCAGGACCTTTGCCTAGACTGAAATTTCAAATACAATCTGGTACAAATACTATTATTTCTTCCTCCTTTCCAGAAGTTGAGGGAAGGGAAGAGAAGAAAGAAAAACAGAAAAGGAAGGAGGAAAAGAAAGGCAGGGACATGAAGAGTGAACAGCAAAAAAATATAACTGTCTTGGAGCTTTGATAATTTACTGTGCTATATATACACATAAAAGATTTTCTTCTATTTATCCTAAGTGTGTCCTTCAGAAAACTAGGGCTAATTTCCCCTTAGTCAATTCTCAGTAAAAAGAAAAAATTACTAGTTATGATCTTGGATATTAAAATAATGATCTTTATTATTTTTTAAAAATCTTTCCCAATTTTCAATATGGCATTTCAGTCACAATGCCAGTCATTTCCCCCATGCTGTCAGATAAAGTTTTTGTTTTTTGTTTTTTACTGCTTCTATATTATTCTACTGTTAGTGATATCATTTTCTTGTTAGCTTTAGACCTCTCTCCCATTCTCACTTTGTGTTCAATTTCCTGTTCTCAATGACCTCTGTATTACTTTTAATATCTTCCAACTCATCACTCATTCCCTATCTTTCAGAATCTAAAATCAGAGGTCACCCTAAGTATATAAACTGCCATCTTTTAGAAGAGCATTCAGCTTGTGTTACTCAGGACTATAAGATATTACCAGCCGATACTGGCTGCATAATTTGCAGGGCCTATCTTGGGCTTCTTGCTCCAGATAATTGCACATTTCAAGATGGCAGAGCACTAAACCAAATGTGGGGTCTTCTAAGTGTGAGGCCCCAGGTGACAATCAGCCCATGAAGCAAGCCCCATTTCTAGGTTTATCCATGACTCTCGGAAGGGTGGTTACAATACCCTTATGGTTTCTTCCACTTCCTGTTCTCCAGATTCTTCTCTTTCCTTGGAGGAGAATTCCACATTAGGAACTGAGAGTTATTTTGTGGGATAGGGTGGGGACGAAGTGGGTTGGGGGTTTCAGGATGTTGGGACACAAGTGTACCTGTGGCCAATTCACGTTGATGTATGGCAAAAACCATCACAATATTGTAAAGTATTTATCCTTCAACTAAAATAAATTAATTTAAAAAGAAGCAGAAATGCAAAGTCTTAATCTATACCTACTGAATCAGAAAATCTGGGGGTGGGCTTTAAGAGGCCCTCCAAGTGACTCTGTTACACTTTAAGGTTTGAAGAGTACTGCCTAGATCATGGCCATCAAAGTGAGATCTGCAGACAAGCAGCTAATTTGAAATGCAGAATTTCAGCCTTCCCTCCCCCAGAATCAGAGTCTGGGTTTTAACAAGATCCCCGAGTGGTTCATAAGCACATTCAGCTAAGAAGCACTGAACTTAGTAGTTTATGCTCTCAAGGGGTATTTATAGATTAGCCAGTGGAGTCTAAATTGGGGGATGACTTTTAATGGAGTAATTTCAGGTTCAATTTAGATGGGAGGGGATATGTCACATTTAGAGGCTAAGTACCCTGCCTGACACCATTTACTTGCACATTTCAAATGACACCACACAGCACACATTCTGTCTTCTTCCATGCCTTATATATGAGAGCAAGATTTGAAAATATGAAACCAAACCAAACAATTGCAACTATGAAGGCCAATCTTTGCACAAAGATGGTTGAGTGTTTCCTGTGTATGTCCAGGTCTTTGCTAGACTCTGAGATGCCCAGTTCCTGCACTCAGGAACTCCAGTCTAACAGAGGACATAGTCATGGGCTGACATTATCACTGTGCCTCTGACAAACGCATAGTGATAGTGTTAGTCACCCAGTCCTGTCTGACTCTTTGTGACCCCATGGACTGTAGCTCACCAGGCTCCTCTGTTCATGGAATTCTCCAGGCAAGAATACTGGGGTGGGTTGCCATTTTCTTCTCCAGGGGATCTTCCTGATTTAAGGATCAAACCCAGGTCTGCATGTCAGGCAGACTCTTTACCATCTGAGCCACCAGGGAAGCCTGGCAAACACATAAGCATGGTCTTCAAGAGAATTTGGCAGTCTCGGAGAACAGTGAAGCCTGGCTGGCCAGAGTGGGCCAGAGATGGTTTATGGAGTGAGGTCTTGCCGGAGTTGACTGTTACAGGGTGAGTGGAGATCCACCAGATGATGAAGTGGCAGGAAGAACATTCCAAGGAGAGGAGCAGGGGAGCAGAGATGCAGGGACAGCACCAAAATTCAGGAATTCTGCCCCGGGGATGGAAATACGTTTGTGGCAATGCCAGGACACATCTCATTGAAATAACAGTCCTTTTTGATGTTTCCGCTCCAACGTCTATGCCGTCTTCCTTCTGAGCACAACTCATCTTGTACAGGCATGTGGCTCAGCTGCCTGATGGAAGGATTCAACAGTGGCAGCAGCACTGCCATCACTCACTTCAAACAGGAACCAGCCGTCCAGAGAGCAAGAAATCCAGACGTGTCAGGTGGTCTGCGGAGGAACCCCTCCATCATCACAACCTCTCCTCTTCTCAGTCCAGTAACCTGACTTCACCACCATAGAGAAATGTGAATACACTTGTTGGAAACATTTGACAATCTCTTTTCTCCATCAGGGGCTTCCCTGGTGGCTCAGATGGTAAAGAATATGTGCAATACAGGAGACCTGGGTTCGATCCCTGAGTTGGGAAGAACTTCTGGAGAAGAGAATGGCAACCCACTCCAGTATTCTTGTCTGGAGAATTCCTTGAACAGAGGAGCCCAGTGAGCTACAGTCGATGGGGTCGCAAAGAGTTGGACACAACCAAATGAGTCACACTTTCTTAACTCAGTGTTGTTTCTTAACAACACCTCAATTTTTACCCAGGACAGGGAATGGGTTCCTCTGTAGACCTTTCTCTCCTCCATCCCAGCTTTATCTTTAAAATACATCCTACATCTAACCAATCCCACCACCTCCACAGTTATCATACTGATCTAGCTCTCACCATCCTTAAGGTGGACTACTGTGCTAGAACTCCAAACTAGGCTTATTGCTTTCACTTTTATCTTTCTACAGGCAAGCCTTCACACAGCAGCCAAATGGCCTTAAGTACAGAGAACAAAGAACAGCCCTCTCCTGTCTAAGAGCCTGCAATAATTTCCCAGCACATGCAGAAGGAATTGAAACATCCTTGAGAGGCTTAGAAGACCCTGTACTATCCCACCTCTCAATCACCTGCTCTCGTCTCCTTGTCCACTGTCCACCCCACCTTCTCAGTCTTTCTTGATCAGACCGGCTCTTGATTCAGGCTCACATCAGGCTGTCTACTCCCTTCCACCAGAGTGCCCTCTTACACGTCACTTGGGCATCTGCTCAAATTTCATGTCCTTAAGAGGCCTTTCTTCACCACCCTGCTAAAAACAGTACTCCAAATCTGACGCTTTTTTCCGTTAGAGCACTAATTACCAGCAGCTAGAAGGTAAGCTCCATGAGGTTGAGACATCATCTGTTTTGCTAGAATAGCACCTAGGATTTGTAGATGCTCAAACATTTCTTTCCTGAATTTAAAGTCATACTCAACTCTTCCATCTACATTGCTATAAGAATGGTTATCCAGTCTAGTGAGCTTACAAACCGAATTTGCATCTTTTTGTGGCAAGCTTCAGTGGCTGTCAAACTTCCCCTGCCTCAGAATCACCTGGAGGGCTTATTAAAACACAGAGTCAAACAAACATAATGAGTTAGTGATAAGTAAGACTTGAGACTGGGCCTCCCCAGTGGTTCAGCTGTAAAGCGTTTGCCTGCCAATGCAGGAGATGTGGGTTCAATCCCTGGGTCAGGAAGATCCCTAAAGAAGGAAATGACAACCCACTCCAGTGTTCTTGCCTAGGAAATCCCATGGACAGAGGAGCCTGGTGGGCTACAGTCGATTGGGTTGAAAAAAATCAGACACAACAACAACAAGGAAGGTGTTGAGCTTAGTAAAACTAGTACTTAATTATACTTGGAACTTTTTAGTTCTTTGAATCTCCACATAAAGTATGAACTGTGATCTAATACTCGAGAAGGAAATAGCAAAAAAGAAAAACACACAGGTTCATGGCACACAGCCTCAAAATCTGATTCCAAAATGAGGTTGGGGCTGGAAAATAGCATCAGGAACAAGTCACTGGATGCAGCTGATAGTGCCGATCCAGGAACCACACTTTTGTAAGAGATCTCTGTGCCAAACATCCCCTCCAGCAGTGTGTCTCCTTCTCTTTTGTCTCTCCCAAGCCCACTACTCTGTTCATAATTGCCAATACAGTGAGTCCCCTACACACGAATCTTCAAAGGTTCAAAGTTGAGAACTTTCCAAGATGGTAATGTGACTTCGCGCATCCAATCACGTTAGTTCACGCATCTGACATACATTGACATATGTGTACATCCTCAACAACTGGTTGTGCTTTTGTGTACTTTACAGTACCATTAAGAGTACAGTTGCACAGTATGTTTATTTTAAGTCCAGAATGTCCAGAAACAAGTGTAAGAGCAGCAGTGATACAGTTCGTACTACTGTACTTTTCAAGGTATTATATGTTAGATTTAAAATGTTTTGTTTTTTGTGTTTGTTTTTATGGATTATTTGTGTGAAAAGTATTAGAAACCTATTTCTGTACAGTATGATACAGCCGATTGTGTTAGTTGGGTACCTAGGCTAATTTTGGGCTTCCCTGATAGCGCAGACAGTAAAGAGTCTGCCTGCAATTCGGGAGACCTGGGTTCAATTCCTGGGTGTGGAAGATCCCCTGGAGAAAGGAAAGACTACCCACTCCAGTATTTCGGCCTGGAGAATTCCACGGACTGTATAGTCCATGGAGTTGCAAAGAGTCGGACACGTCTGAGCGACTTTCACACTAGGCTAACTTCATCAGGCTGGCAAACAGATTGGACTTAAGAATGCGCTCTTGGAATGGACTCATGTGTAGGGGCTTACTGTAGTGTCATAAAGTGAAGGCGAAGGGGAACTAGTGCCTGGGCTCTGCTCCTGGGTAAGAGGGTGTCCTTGTGATATGAAGCACAAAACCTCCACTTCTCACTCTGGGGATTTGGTGTTATTATCAGGCTCTGAAAAAAAAAAAAAAAAAGTCTGTGGGGAAAAAAAAATGCTTGTGGAACATTATGCATTCTAATTATGTTAGAGTCTGTAAAGGGAATGCTTTTCGCTCTCACACCCTGTCGGGCTATAAGCCAGTGCTTCCTGCGCCTTGCAGAGTCTGTCAGGGTCACCAGCACTTAGAGTCTGTGGTCGGCCACAGACAATCGAACAGGGCTCTGCGGCGGCGATTGCAAGACTAGGCACTGGCTGGTGGTTTAACTTCTGACCTGTGCTATTCAGAGGGAACAGACCAGAGATGCAGTTCTTGGGCTCCAACAGGGAGACTTCTTATTTGTTCCAATAGGTGATGGAGGTGGTGATGAGGGGGAGGTTTCTGAAAGTCACCTCATTTTAAAGATGTGTGCTATGGTCTGAAGGTTCGTGTCCTCCCAAAATTCATACTTTGAAACCTAACCTCCAAGGGGATTGTTAAAAGGAGGTGGGGCCTTTGGGAGGTGAATAGGTCATGAGGGCAGAATCCTCATGAATGGGACTAGTGTCCTAATAAAAGAGGCCAGAGACAGCTCCCTCATCCTTCCTACTACGTGAGGTTGCAAGGAGACGATCATTGTCTGTGAGGAAGTAGGTCCTCAACAGACACTGAATTTGCCAGGGCTATGATCTTGCACTTTTCAGTTTGTGGAACTGTGAAAAACAAACCTTTGTTGTTTGTAAGTCACTCAGTCTAGGGCACTTTGTTATATCAAATAGAAACCCAAATGGACTAAGACAGTGTGTATTTGCATGTGTGTGTTAATCCTGGCACACTTCTGGTCAATAAGAGGCTTCTGTGTTTCTTTCCCATCTCAACCTTCTTCATGCACATTGAAAGTCCAGTAATAATTCTGAGCCCCATTTTCCTCTGCTTTCTCCCTTGATGTTCTCCTACTACTCAGAGAAAAATTATTGAACCTCTCTGAGAACACAGTGATCTTGGGGGTGTGCTCCATTCAACACTTGTAATCCACTAAACCCTAGCCATGGGCTTCCCAGGTGGTGTTAGTGGTAAAGAATCTGCCCACCAATGCAGGAAACCAAGAGATGTGGGTTGGATCCCTAGGTCAGGAAGATTCCCTGGAGTGGGAAATGGTACCCACTCCAGTATTCATGCCTTGAAAGAGGAGCCTGGCACGCAGAGTCAGACATGACTGAGCAACTGAACTGAACTGAACTGTAACAGATTTGTTCTGAATCTTGACTGTTGTGGTGATCACACAAGTCTACATGTAATCCACATCTACAGGCTTCAACAGTATACGTGAACCGTGAACTTCCAGATGTTCAAGCTGGATTTAGAAAAGGTACAGGAACCAGAGATCAAATTGCCAACATCCATTGGATAACCAAAAGAGCAAGAGAGTTCCAGAAAAACATCTACTTCTGCTTTATTGACTATGCCAAAGCCTTTGACTGTGTGGATCACAACAAACTGGAAAATTCTTGAAGAGATGGGAATACCAGATCACCTGACCAGTCTCCTAAGAAATCTGTATGCAGGTCAAGAAGCAACAGTTAGAACTGCACATGGAACAACAGACTGGTTCCAAATAGGAAAAGGAGTACCTCAAGGCTGTATGTTGTCACCCTGCTTATTTAACTTATATGCAGAGTACATCATGAGAAACGCTGGACTGGATGAAGCACAAGCTGGAATCAAGATTGCTGGGAGAAATATCAATAGCCTCAGATATGCAGATGAAACCACCCTTATGGCAGAAAGTGAAGAAGAACAAAAGAGCTTCTTGATGAAAGTAAAAGAGGAGAGTGAAAAAGCTGGCTTAAAACTCAACATTCAGAAAACTAAGATCATGGCATCTGGTCCCATCACTTCATGGCAAATAGATGGAGGAACAGTGAAAACAGTGGCAGACTTTATTTTTGATGGCTCCAAAATCACTGCAGGTGGTGACTGCAATCATGAAATTAAAAGATACTTGCTCCTTGGAAGATAGGCTATGACCAACCTAGACAGCATATTAAAAAGCAGAGATATTACTTTGCCAACAAAGGTCTGTCTGGTCAAAGCTATGGTTTTTCCAGTAGTCATGTATGGACGTGAGAGTTGGACTATAAAGAAAGCTGAGTGCCAAAGAATTGATGCTTTTGAATGTGGTGTTGGAGAAGACTCTTGAGAGTCCCTTGAACTAGGAAATCCAACCAGTCCATCCTAAAGGAAATCAGTCCTGAATATTCATTGGAAGGACTGATGCTGAAGCTGAAACTCCAATACTTTGGCAACCGGATGCTAAGAACTGACTTGCTAGAAAAGACCCTGATGCTAGGGAAAATTGAAGGCAGGAGGAGAAGGGGACGACAGAGGATGAGATGGTTGGATGATATCATTGACTTGATAAACATGAGTTTGAGCAAGCTCCAGGAGTTGGTGCTGGACAGCGAAGCCTGGTGTGCTGCAGCCCATGGGACTGCAAACAGTCGGGCACAACTGAGCAACTGAGCAACTGAACTGAACTGAATACATAAGACAGGATTGCACAGAAGTAAATTCACACACATATGACTGCATGTAAAACTGGTAAAATATGAATAAGGTAGATTGCACTGATGTTCGTATCCTGGTTATTATACTATCACACTAGATGCTAATGTTGGGGGAAACTAGATGAAGAATACACAGGATCTCTCTGTGTTATTTCTTACAACTGCATGTGGATCTACAATGATCTCAAAATAAGCACTTAAAAAAGAAGTGCTGCAGAGAGGACACATTAGTTGACATCAGAATGCAGGGTCCTGGGCAGCTGGGGCATCGAAAGGGCAGTCGGCCCAGAGAAAAAGAGAGGACCTATATCTAAAGGGAAGGAAGGCACAGACATGATAGGATATGTTCCTAAGAAAAAAATTCCTTCTCCTCCTGTCCTTAAATTATACTGCCAGCAAAATATAGTCTATCACCAAGCCATCATTTCTAGAATGCCAGCATTTCCATCATATGCTGAAGGTAATAATAATAATAATAGCTGACACTTAATGAATGCTGCCAGTAGTGCCAGTGCCTTTCCATGAGCTATCTTATTTGATGGTCTCAACAATCCTATGAGAGTGATACTATTATTATATCCACCTTACAGATGTGAAAATTAAGGCACAGAGAGACGAAGACATACAACTATAACTGGCAGAGCCAAGATTTCGCTGATCTCAGCAGCAGCACCACCAACAATAACTGGACACTCATAAGTGCCAGGTATACAGGCCGAAATTCATTTCTCTTCATGAGAAAGAATGTGACTAACATCCTCCCATTATTTCTGGAAAATTCTCCATGATATTTTGGCATTGATTAACCACATTTGTTTATTATGTGCTTTCTAAGTGCCAGCCACTTTACATAATTTATTCCATTAAACCTTCACAGAGAGTCTGGATTATTATCTTCACTTCACTAATAAGAAAATGGAGGCAAGGTCTTGTCCCAAACCACACGACCAACAGACACAGCCCTGGTAGTGGCCGCCGGGTGAGCAGACTCCAGAGCTACTGTTTCGCCTCTGAGCACTGCTGCCACCAACCTTGAAACTTCAGACTCACCATCATTTAATTTCCCCCCAAAGCTAGATGCTTTTTACTCTCCTGGTCTCCACTGACTAGGCATGAATCTGTTTTATTTTGCCTCCTGTGTAACTGATAATAGATCTTGCACATTCATTTTGCAAAGCACATTCTGGGAACTTTCTTTGTTATGTTACTCTATTCGCTGCTCAAAGCTCAAGTTACCAAACCACATAAATAAAAAGAATTTCTGGTTAAGCACACATCAGCAAGAGCGATATAATGTTTAACAAGCAGCATCATGATGATGGCAATGACATTTTGCCTTGAAGCGTTGCAGGAAGCAATCAACATCTTAAACCTGTAAGCTATCAGCAACTTCAGTTTCTCTCACCGGTGCCACTTCAGAGCACCTGTGATGGGGTATTCAGAGCCTAACTGTTCATCTATCAGTCCCCTGCCCCTTACAAGTAAAGAGGACACATTCTGTTACTCTGTGTTAGTCACTCAGTTGCCTCAAACTCTTTGCCACCCCATGGACAGTAGCTCACCAGGCTCCCCTGTCCATGCGGATTCTCCAGGCAAGAATACAGGAGTGGGTAGCCATTCCCCTCTCTTGGAAGTCTTCCCCAGCCAGGGGTCCAACCTGTGTCTCCTGCATTGCAGGCAGATTCTTTACTGCCTGAGCCACCAGATAACTCGTGTGTGTGTGTGTGTGTGTGTGTGTGTGTGTGTGTGTGTGTGTGTGAGTTGCTTAGTCCTGTCCAACTCAGGCGACCCCATGGCCAGTAGTAGCTCACCAGGCTCCTCTATCCATGGGATTCTCCAGGCAAGAATACTGGAGCAGGTAGCCATTCCCATCTCCAGGGGATCTTCCCAATGCAGGGATCAAACCAGGGTATCCTGCATTGCAGGCAGATTCTTTACCACTGCTGGCTGTTGCTACTTTACCCCTGAGCCTCCAGGGAAGCCCAGGGAACTCTCTATTGCCCTATGATCACAGAGTTTGTACGCACGGAATCAGAAGGGTTTACCAGGGAAATTTCTTGTAGGAGTTTACTAAATAAGCTCACAGCACCTTGCTGCAGGCCCCGGGTGACCACGTGGCTTCCCAGGGCGGCGGGCCACACACTGGCACTTTTCTCCCGGGGCGCCCGCCCGCTCCGAGCCAGTGACTCCACGTCCTGGTTTTCCCCCGGCTTCCTCCCCGGCCGCGGCTGCCTGTAAACACGCGGGGCTGCAGGCTGGGCCGCCGCGATTGGAGGAGCCCAGCCCGGCCTCCCCTCCGCCGGCTGCCGAGCTGTCAGTTACCAGTACGGTGTGAGCTAGATTTTGGCGCCACAGCTGGGGAGTGAGGCTTTTGTTCCATAACAAAAACAAGCGCCTGAATGGCAGGGCTGCCAGCGCCCAGCCCGGCGAGGCAGGCAGAAAGGAACCGCCTGGTGAATGTTTGTGACCTGTCATTAGAGACAGCTCTCTCTATTTCTAAATGATCTCGTGGAGGCAATGTGGCGTCCCCGCCACTACCCGGCTCAAGCCTCCCGCCAGGGTGAATATAGGGCTCCGTGCTCTAATAACCGGCCTATGAGCTCAGGTGGAAATCCACCTGGGTGGGAACCAACTGCAGTCTCTTCCAGCGCTTTCTGCCTTGTCTGTCAAAGAACTTCTGTTTTCCCTCTGCGACTGAAAGGCCGGTCTTCTGGCTGAGACAAGTTAAATGATGGATTTATTTATTCCAGGAAGAAAAGCGAGGCATTGACTGTCATAACGCAGTTCACGAGATTGTACTCTCTATAAACGCATAGACAATCTCTACTATATGATTTGTTTGCTTTTGGCTAAGTTAGGACACATCCAGATCCAAGCTGCTACCTACTCCGGGAATATTCCAACAGAAGACGCCGGTTTGATCCCTGTGTCGGGAAGGTCCCCTGGAGAACGGCATGGCAACCCACTCCAGTATTCTTACCTGGAGAATCCCCATGGACAGAGGAGCCTCGTGGGCTGCAGTCCATGGGGATCGCAAGAAGTCAGACACAGCTGAGTGACTTAGCGCACATCCTCATTTCAGGAAGGATTCTTTAAGTTCCAAAAGCATTTAGAAAACTTGAACATTCCACACCCCATCCACGCCACAATCTAGGAAAATGAAAAAAGGAAAAACAAACCCTCCATCTCAATTAGTGGTGCTGCTATTTAAAGTGTGATGATTAAAAATTTATTCCTTCAGCTTTAGATTCAGTCTTGTTGGAATGAAATGTTTTTGAGGAAATTATGAGGTTGAAAGGTAGTCATTTACACCTCAGTGTGAATGAGTTTAATGACTTTGCTTGAGAACAGGTTTTCAAGAAGGGGAGAAACTAGTTGCAACTGAGTTCCTGAAAAGATACAAAGGAAAATATGAGTGGCCATGAAGGCACATAAAGAGAGTCTGGATGCTTCAGAACATAGATGTTTGTTGTTTCCAATTCTGAGAAAAGTCAGCTTTTTAAAGAGAGCAGGTTTTTTGGATTTGTTCTTTTGTTTTTGCAGGACTGTCCAATAGAACTTTCTGTGACAATGGGCATGTTCTATATCCACACTGTTCCAATATAGTAGCCACTAGCCACATGGAGCCCTGAAATGTGGTTAATGTGACTGAGGATACAAATTTAAATTTTTGTTTTATTTTGATAGCCCTGTGTGGCTAATGGTTCCCATGTTGAACAGTGCAGTCTCAAAGCATTTTGAAAGTTGAATTTGCACACAAATCTTTAGGAATAAAGAATTGCATAAAGTTATTGTGGTGGGTAGCCTCTAGGATGGCAACCAATGATCCTGCTTCCTGGTAGATTCCCCACCCCTCCGGGTGAGACCCCCCCTCATTTGAAGGAGGCTATACCTATAGACTTGCTTCTAAAAATAGAATATAGCAAAAGTGAAGGGATGTTATCTCCAAGATCAGGTTACACAGAGACTGTGACTCTGTCAGGAGCGCCCTCTATGACTCTCTCACACCTTTGTTCTGAGGAAAGCCAGCTGCCATGTCATCAGCTTCCCAGTGGAGAGGCCCCTCAGACAAGGAACTGATGTTTCCAGCCAGCAAGGATCTGCGGCCCTTCTGAAGTCACTTTTCTAATGGCAGAGTGACTGCTCTGCCATTAGAGCCTTGAAATGATTGCAGGCCTGGCCAACACCTTGACTGTAGCCTTCTAAGTCCTGGAGCTAGACGCACCAAGCTAAGCCATGCTGAATTCCTGACCCCCAGAAAGTGTGAGACAATGAATATATGTTGTCTTAAGTCACTATATTTTGAGGAAATTTGTTATATAGCAATGTAATAAATTTGATTGTAATATGGTTGTATGTGCTTGTGTGTGTTTAGTCACTCAGTCATGTCTGACTCTTTTGCAATCCTATGGACTGTAGCCTGCCAGGCTTCTCTGTCCATGGAATTTTCCAGCAAGAATACTGGAGTGGGTTGCCATTTCCCCCTCCAGGGAATTTTCTTGACCCAGGGATTGAACCTGAGTCTCCTGCATCTCCTGCATTGAAGGCAGGTTTTTTACCCACTGAGCCATCCCATTTAAAAGACATTTGTACTAGTTAGGGCCTCACTAGATCCAGAGAAACTGGCAAATATTAATGTCTAATGCAATAAAAGTTCCATTCTTTTAACATTCCAGTCTGGGTAGTCTTCTGATGGTGATTCAGGGGCTCAAACCCTTTTTGATTATGGCTTTGCCAACTTTCACTTATGGCTGCTTAGGTCACCAACTAGAAGGTGAAAATTGCAGAGTGGAACCGTGGCGGAGGTGTTCTGGTAGAGGAAGAGACCTGGAGATGGCACGTATCATTTCTGCCTAAGTTCTACTGGCTAGACTTCAGTCAAATAGTCCCCCTGAACTGTCAGACTTGGAGATCTTGCCAAACCCCAGGGTCTCACTGGCAAAGCTCTCTTTACAAACAGCAATGATGGTGATGAAAAATGAGAAAGGGATTGACTGTGCTTCCCAGCATAAGAGGGCCACTCACCAAAGTTATCAGAACATTCTATTCCTATAAGTGCCCAGGATTGAGCCCAAAGTTCACCAAATTAGAATTGTTCATAGGAAGGCTTGGGCACAATTTTGGAAATGACTGTGGGAGAAAGGGGACTTGGGAACCACAGAATGGGATCTGGGGTAGAATTCTGTAAGCCAATGAGGCATCACTCAGATATGAGTCCAAAGGCACTGTCCAAAGTCTGTCATTGCTTCTGAGGCCAACTCACATTTTCCTGGTGCTGCTCAAATGTCACCATCAGTCCTAGGGTCTATGTTCTTGTTCAGTTGCTAAGTCGTGTCCGACTCCTTGTGACCCCATTGATGGCAACATGCCAGGCTTCCCTGTCCTTCACTGTCTCCCGGAATTTGCTCAAACTCATGTCCCTTGAGTCAGAGATGTCATCCAACCATGCCATCCTCTGTCGCCACCTTTTTCTCCTGCCATCAATCTTTCCCAGGATCAGGGTCTTTTCCAAAGAGCTGGCTCTTCTCATCAGATGGCCAAAGCACTGGAACTTCAGCTTTAGCATCAGTCCTTCCAATGAATATTCAGGGTTGATTTCCTTTAGGATTGACTAGTTTGATCTCCTTTCTGCCCCAAAGGAGGGACTCTCAGTATCTATAGAAAAAGGCAAGGAAATACTGATTTGATCAATTTTTATTGTTTTAAATTGAGGAGCTATCACTCATATATTGATACTCTTTTCATCTCTCTGGGCCTTCCATCCACCTCCCTTCATCTCAAACTGTAACTTGTTCCCAAAAACAAGTCAGTGAAGGTGGGAATGTTTATTTAACTAAGTGTGGATCTGTCAACATGACTTTAAAAAAAATTTGGCAACATGAAGTACTCACATAACCAAAAGAGAAAAAATGGAGGAAAGAATGGAGGGAGGGAAGGAATAAAAAGAGAAAACAAAAAAATGAAAGGAAAGAGAATGTTTGGAGTTCACCCAAAGGCAGATTTCCTAGGAGCTAATGTAGCTCAAGCATCAGGGTTCCTCGCTGGCCGGTGCCCCTTCCAAGGTTTTGTGTTCTCCTCCAGAGAGGAGCAAAAGAAGCAGAAGCTCAAGCCTGTGCCTGAGGCCAGGAGAGCTGCCCTAGCCTGGGCTCCGCCTGTATATACATCATTTTAAGAACTTTATTGAGATTTCATACACATAACATAAAACACACTTATTTAAACTGTACAATTCAGTATCCTATAGTATATTCACAAAATTGGGCAACCATCAGCATAATCTAATTTTAGTACACTTTCATCACTCTCTAAAGAAACTCCAGACCCATTAGCAGCCTCTTCCCACTCCTACTCCCACACCCTTAACTCAGGCAACCACTAATTTACTTTTTGTTTCTACAGATTTGCCCATTCTGGACATTTCGTATAAACAGAATCATATAACATATGCTTTTGTGACTGATTTCTTTCATTTAGCATAAAGTTTTCAAGGTTCACCTATGTTGTAGCATGTATCAGAATTTTGTTTCTTTTTATTGCTAAGTAATAGTCCATGGTACAGATAGACCACATTTTCTTTATCTGGCCATCAGCTGATGGGCATTTGGGTTGATTGTATAATCACTTTTGTGTCTATTGCGTATGTGCATGGGGCTTTCTGGGTGGTGCTAGTGGTAAAGAACCTGCCTGCCAAGTCAGGAGACATAAGAGATGTGGGTTCGACCCCTGGGTTGGGAAGATCCCCCGGATGAGGGCATGGCAACCACCACTCCAGTATCTTTGCCTGGAGGAGCCTATGGCCAGAGGAGTCTGGCAGGCTACAGTCCATGGGGTCGCAAAGAGTCAGACTACCAGTCATCCCAGAGTTGTGGGTGTGGTCGGCAGACTGTCAGCACTATCTTCGTGTCCACCTGACCTCTTCTGACAACTTGTCTCTGTCAGTTGTCAGGGAGCATTTGGGCTTTATTTTTGAGCCCTGGAGAAGTATCCCAGACCAAGATTCAACACTGCACCCTGCCCAGGGTACATTATGACCCAGACTTCCGAGTGTCTTCCCTCAATCCCAGGACCACACCAACATGGATAGGAGTATGAGGGAGAGGTGAAAGGACCTGACCAAATCTAACTAAGATACTGGTTGCAGGAGCCACGCCAGCTATGACAAAGAGCTGGAGTTCTTTAAGGGCTTGCTCTAGTAAGAAGCTCTGCCTGAGCAAAAACTGGATGAAGTTATAAATGTGGCATTCCTTATGACCACAACACAATTTTCTAATTTTTTTAAAAAAGTTTAGTCAACTATGCTAAAAGACTCAATCATCCTTCTACTTTTTCAATAGAAACGCATTCCAAAACTGTTTTTATATGAGGAAATAATAAAAGAGTATCCAGAGAGGAATGATGTCAGTGAAAATGGAAAAGAATACAAATATTCTGTCTCTATAAAAGCAAAGGAAAACCTGGCAAAAGTGGGCAGCATCAACTTTTGCAACCCTGGAAATGAACTAATGGCTTGCAGCAATCAGGGAGTGCTTACTCAAGGGAAAGGGGGGAATCTCATTTGAGATTGGCAGCTCTTTATTCTAGCCTTGGACCTGCCCCACATCCCAGCTCAGAGGTAGCCTGGAAAACAGAGCCTGCCTTTCCAGTACTGGAGGCACAGAATGGATATCATTTGCAAAGAATTGTAATTACTTTCTTTTTATCTGGTGGCTCCTTGGAAGACTAACTCAAAATGCTTGTCTTTATTTGCCTTGTTTTGGAACTGGCCCAGTTCAAAAGATATTGGGAGGGAGTGGGGCATTTGTCCAAAGCATTTACTGGCAAGTGTTTTAGCTGCTGCTTCTGGGGCTATAGATAACAGTTGGCATAAACCACAAATCTTGGGAGAAAAGGCTGGGAAATGAGGTGTCCATAAAGGCTTTGAAAAGCTCACACACGTTCCTGAAAATCTAGAATACTGTGGGTGCTCAGGATCAACATGAGAAGGCTGTAGGATCTGCCACTGGGCTGACTTTAAGGTTCTGCACAAGAAGAAAATGAAGGCTAAGGCAGAGTTGTAAACTGTCAGGTTGCATGACAAAGGCCTGCCCACCCACCACACCCCCCAACAGAGCCCCTTGACCAAAACTTTGAAATATTTTTGGTATCAGTTTTTTAAGGAAGTAACCAACTCTTGGAAAATACCCTGATGCTGTGAAAGAGTGAAGGCAGGAGGAGAAAGGGACGAGAGGACAAGAGGATTAGATGGCATCTCTGACTCAATGGATATGAGTTTGAGCAAGCTCTGGGAGAGGGTAAAGGAGAGAGAAGCCAGGTGTGCCACAGTCCATGGGGTCACAAAGAGTCAGACATGGCTGAGAGACTGAACAACAACAAATTTAACAAAATATCTGTTCAATCATCAGTGGACCACTAATCTGAGCACACACAATCTAATAGAATAGTGACTTCAATGGCCACATATGACAAAAAATACAGAGTTTTCAGGATTAGTTCATAAAAACCATTATATAAACAACAATAAGTAAAACAAACAGCAAACAAACAAACAAAAAAAACCTTGGAAAGAGGAGAGAATCTGATTTCTAGAGTTGCCACATTATAGTATTCAATATGTCCAAGTTTCAACTAAAAATTATGAAGTGTGCAAAGAATAAAGAATATACAAACACAGGAAAAACAAAAATTAATAGAAGCTGTCCCTGAGAAGATCCAGATGTTGGATTTACTAGTAAAAGACTTTCTCTTTATTTGTTTATTTTTTTGGCTTCACTAGGTCTAAGATGTTTTGTGCATGCTTTCTTTAGTTGTAGCAAGTGGGAGCTACTTCCTAGTTGCAGTGTGTGGGATTCTCTTTGCAGTGGTTTCTCTTGTTGTGGAGCACGGACTCTAGGGGGTACACGCTTGGCGGTTCAGGTACTCAGACTGTAGAGCCCAGGCTTCAGCAGTTGTGGCATATGGGCTTAGTGGCTCTGGGGCATGTGGGATCTTCCTGGATCAGGGATCACACCTATATCCCCTGCATTGGCAGGCAGATTCTCAACCACTGGACCACCAGGGAAGTCCTAGTAAAAGACTTTAAATGAGCTACCTGAAATATGTTCAAAGAGCTAAAGCAGACCATGTCTAAAGACCTAAAGCGATGTATCAGAATGATGTCTCACCAAATAAAGAATATCAATAAAAAGAAATTATATTTTTATATAAGAACCAAATAGAAATTCTAGAACTGAAAAGCGCAGTAACTGAAATAAAAAATTTACTAGAGGAGTTCAACATCAGGTAGAAGAATCTACAACATCCAAACAAATCAATTGAGGTTATCCAGTTTGAGGAACAAAAGCAAAAAATGAATAAAGTTTTAGAAATCTGTAGGACACCATCATATGTATAATGTGAGTCCCAGAAAGAGAAAAAAAAGAGAAAGGAGCAGAAAAATTGTTGAAGAAATATTAAACTAAAATTTCATGAAAAGCATGATCTATACATTCAAGAATTTCAATAAACTCCAAGTAGGAGAAACTCAAAGAGATTCACAATGTTGTTCTTATTCAGTCAGCCAGTCACGTTCGACTCTTAGTGAACCCATGGACAACAGTACGCCAGGCCTTCCCATCCCTCACCATCTCCGGAAATTTGCCCAAGTTCATGTCTGTTGCATCAGAGATGCCATCCAGTCATCTTGTCTTCTGACACCCTCTTCTCCTGCCCTCAAACTTTCCCAGCATCAAGGACTTTTCCAATCAGTCAGCTGTTTGCATCAGGTGACCAAAATACTGAGACCCACAATAAGACATATCATAATTAAACAAATCAAAAGACAAAGACAAAGACTGTTGAGTGCACAAAGAGAAAAACGACTCATCACCTACAATTGTACCTCAATAAGATAAACAGCTGGTTTCTCATCAGAAACCAGGGAGTGAAACCAGGAAGCAGTGGAATAAGGCATCTGAATTGCTCAAAGGAAAAAAGAAGTCAGTGAAAAGTTTTATATCTGGCAAATGTATCTTTTAAAAATGAAGAGAAAATAAAATATTCCCAGATAAACAAAAAGAGAGTCTGTTGCTGGCAGACTTATCCTACAAGAAATGCTAAAGAAAGTCCTTTGGGCTGAAAGAAAAGGATGGACACAAGGTGGTAATTTGTAGCCATATGAAGAAATAAAGATTTCTGATAAAGATAATTACATGAGTAAACATAAAAGACAACATGACTGTATGTTTTGTTTGAAACTGTATTTTTTCTATCTGATTTAAAGACCACTGCATAAAGCAATATTTATCAACATATGTTAATGGGCACACAATGTATAAAAATGTAATTTGTAATAGTAACAGCATTAAGCGGGAAAAGAGGCAGAATTGAGCTATGTAGGAGGAAAGATTTGGAATACTAAAATTCAATTGGTGTTAATCTAAATGAGATTGTTATAAATTGAGAGGGTTATTGTAATCCCCACCACAACCACTTGGAAAATAACTTAAAAAATTTATAGTGAAAGGGATGACAAGGGAATGAAAATGGCACCTAGAAAATATCTATTTAACATAAAAGAGCATTAATGGAGGAATTGAGAGACAAAAACTATCTAAGACATATGAAAAACAAATGGCAAGATGGCAGAAGTTCTCCTTCATATTCAGCTGATACGTTAAAAGCAAATGAATTAAACTTTCCCATTAAAAGAAAGTGGTAAAATGGATTTTAAAAATCCAATTATATGTCATCCTACGAAAGACACATTTTAGATTCAAAGATTACAAATAGCTTGAAAGTAAAAGGATGGGAAAGGATATTTTGTATAAATGGCAACTAAAAGAGCTCAAGTGGACATAGCAATAGACAAAACAGACTTTGTTACTACAGTAAAGGATATTTTATAATAATAAGATTCTATCCATCAAGAAGATATAACAATTATAAACGTGCATACACCTAACAGTGGAACTCTGTTGAAATATTGAAACAAAAGCTAGCAGAATTAAAGGAAGAAATAAACAACTCAATAGTTTATTGTGGGAGACTTCCATGTTCCACTTTCAATAATGACTACAATTAGAAGATCAGCAAGGAAACAGAAGAATTGATAGTAGCAAAGAACACAATAAAGAACACTTACAACTCAATGACAAACACCCTGATTAAAAATGGGTACAGGATCTGAATACATATTTCTCCAAAGAAGATAAGAAAATGGTCAAAATGTAAACCTAAAGATGCCCAGCATCATTAGCCATTAGGAAAATGCAAGATAAAATAATAATGAGATACCATTTCACACCCACTAGGATGATAATAATAAAAAAACAGAAAACAACAAGTGTTGAGGAGGATACAGAGAAATTATAGCTTTTATACATTCAGGTAGAAGCTAAAATCCCTTAGCTGCTTTGGGAAATGATTTGGCAGTTCTTCAAAAAGTTAATGTAAAATTACCATATGACTCAGTAATTCCACTCCTCGCTTTGTACCCCAGATAATTGAAAATGGCTAGTCAAAGAAATCCACATACACATATTTTAGTAGTACTGCTTACAATAGCCAAAAGGCAGAAAAAACATATTTCCATCAGAGTAAGAATGGATACTTATCATACTGTTCATGGGGTTCTCAAGGCAAGAATACTAAAGTGGTTTGCCATTCCCTTCTCCATGGCAAATAGATGGGGAAACAGTGGAAACAGTGACAGACTTTATTTTTCTGGGCTCCAAAATCACTGCAGATGGTGATTGCAGCCATGAAATTAAAAGATACTTGCTCCTTGGAAGAAAAGCTATGACCACCTTAGCATATTAAAAAGCAGAGACATTACTTTGCCAACAAAGGTCTGTCTAGTCAAAGCTATGGCTTTTTCAGTAGTCATGTATGGATGTGAGAGTTGGACTATAAAGAAAGCTGAGTGCCGAAGAATTGATGCTTTTGAACTGTGTGTGTTGGAGCAGGCTCTTGAGAGTCCCTTGGACTGCAAGGAGATCCAACCAGTCCATCCTAAAGGAAATCAGTCCTGAATATTCATTGGAAGGACTGATGCTGAAGCTGAAACTCCAATACTTTGGCCACCTGATGCAAAGAGCTGACTCACTGGAAAAGACCCTGATGCTAGGAAAGATTGAAGGCCAGAGGACAAGGGGACGACAGAGGATGAGATGGTTGGCTGGCATCACCGACTCAATGGACATGAGTTTGAGTAAACTCCGGGAGTTGGTGATCAATGGGGAGTCCTGGCGTGCTGCAGTCTATGCTGTCACAAAGAGTCAGACACAACTGAGCAACTGAACTGAACTGAAGAGTGGATAAACAAATTATGATACATTCATACAATGTAATATTACTTAGCCACAGTGGTGGTGGTGGTGGTTTGGTCGCTAAGTCGTATCTGACCCTTGTGACCCCATGGACTCTAGCCTGCTAGGCTCCTCTGTCCATGGGATTCTCCAGGCAAGAAATACTGGAGTGGGTTGCCATTTAAGCAATAAAGTACCAATATAGTCTACAAAACCTTTTGTGAAATGATAGAAACCAGATACAGACAGTAACATACCATATAATTCCCTTCATGTGAAATAGGTAAATCCATAAAGACAGAGATTAGGTTGGTGGTTGCCAGTGGCTGGGGGAGGGGAAAAGGAAATAACTGCTTAATGGGTGTGGGGTTTCCTTTAGAGCTGATAAAACTGTTCTGTAACTAGATAGAGGTGATGGTTGTACAACACTGAGAATGTACTAAATTCCACTTGAATTGCTCACTTTAAAATGGTTAATTTCATGTGACATAAATTTTACTTCAATACATTTTTTAAAACATATAAAATCCTCTACAACATGGATGAACCTTAAAAACGTTATGCTAAGTGAAAGAAGCCAGACACAAAAGATCACATACTATATGATACCATTTCCCTGGAGAAGGAATTTGCAACACATTCCAGTATTCTTGCCTGAAAAGTTTCATGGACAGAGAAGCCTGGTGGGCTAAAGTCTACGGGGTTGCAAAAAGTTGGACATGACTTAATGACTAAACGACAACAACATGATACCATTTATATGAAAAGTTCAGAAGAGACAAATTTATAATGACAGAAAATAGATTAGTATTCCTAAGGGACAGGGAGTTGGGGATAGTGTTGGGACTGACTGCAAATAGTGACAGAGATTTGGGGGGCCTGATAGAAATGGTTGGTAATTAGATAGTGGTTATGATTCCCTGATAGCTCAGTTGGTAAAGAATTGACCTGCAATGCAGGAGACCCTAGTTCAGTTCCTGGGTTGGGGAGATCCACTGGGGAAGGGACAAGTTACCCACTCCAGAATTCTTCTGCTTCCCTATGGCTCAAATGGTAAAGAATCTGCCTTGTATACGAGAGACCTGGGTTTGATCCCTGGTTTGGGAAGATCCCCTGGAGAAGGGAAAGGCTACCCACTCCAATATTCTAGTCTGGAAAATTCCATGGACTGTGTAAGTTCATGGGGTTTCAAAGAGTTGGACACGACTGAGCAACTTTCACTTTCACGTTCATGGTTGTATGACAATGAATATACTAAAAACCACTGAACTGTACACTTTGAAACAGTGAACTTTATGTTACATGACTATTATAAATAAATGTCCAATCAGTCTCCTGCAAAGAAATTAAAACTCAATTTAAAAACAAATACTCAGAGAAAGGATGTCAGGCTCCTAATTAATAATAATTATAAGAGGGACTTCCCTGGTGGTTAAGGTTTTGCATTCCCAGGCAGAGGGTGTGGGATCAATCTCTCCCTGGTCGGGGAGCTAAGACCCACATGCCTCAGGAACAAAAAACAAAAAAAATATAAAACAGAAGCAATATCATAACAAATTCAATAAAGACTTTAAAAATGGTCCATATAAGAAAACTTTAAAAATAGTTATAATAAAGTTATGCCATTTTCTTTTTCAGCTTTTTATTTGAGATTTGTTGTAATTTCCTCTCTCCCTCCAATGAATATTCATTTTTGTACCTATTTTGTATTTTTTTCCCCTAAGAAAGCTCTTAAAGTTAATTAAACTTCAGTTCAGTTCAGTTCAGTTCAGTTGCTCAGCCGTGTCCGACTCTTTGCAACCCCATGAATCGCAGCACACCAGGCCTCCCTGTCCATCACCAACTCCAGGAGTTTATTCAAATTCATGCCCATCAAGTCGGTGATGCCAACCAGCCATCTCATCCTCTGTCGTCCCCTTTTCCTCCTGCCCCCAATCCCTCCCAGCATCAGGGTCTTTTCCAATGAGTCAACTCTTCGCATGAAGTGGCCAAAGTATTGGAGTTTCAGTTTCAGCATCAGCCTTCCGATGAACACCCAGGACTGATCTCCTTTAGGATAGACTGGTTGGATCTCCTTGCAGTCCAAGGGACTCTCGGGAGTCTTCTTCAACACCACAGTTCAAAAGCATCAATTCTTCAGTGCTCAGCTTTCTTCACAGTCCAACTCTCACATCCATACATGACCACTGGAAAAACCATAGCCTTGACTAGACAGACCTTTGTTGGCAAAGTAATGTCTCCACTTTTAAATATGCTATCCAGATTGGTCATATCTTTCCTTCCAAGGAGTAAGCGTCTTTTAATTTCATGGCTGCAGTCACCATCTGCAGTGATTTTGGAGCCCTCAAAAAATAAAGTCTGACATTGTTTCCACTGTTTCCCCATCTATTTCCCATGAAGTGATGGGACCAGATGCCATGATCTTAGTGTTCTGAATGTTGAGCTTTAAGCCAACTTTTTTACTTTCCTACTTCAGGTCATTCAAAACCTGGATGCCAACCAGGTGCAGGTTAATGGGTGCAGAAACTCAGCCACCCATAGCTCTACAAGATGTAGGAATTCTGTTCCCAAGCAGGCTGTGCAGTTTCAAGAGGACTCACTGCTGACTCCTCCACCCCTCTCTGCCCAGACTCCCAGGTCTCCAGTCCTCCTCTGAGATGGCCTTCTATTCTCAGCCTCACACTGCCACTGCTTCTTCCGGGTCTTAATCAGTCATATCACCTCACTGCTCTACAGTTTCACAAACCGCTTCCTCCAATCATTCTCCAAAGTGCTGCCAGGAACAATCTTTCCGAAACACATCTCTCCCTTCTCTCCCTACTCATCCCTACCAAGAAGCCTCCCAAGGCTCTTTATTTGTAGGGTAAAGAACAAATTTCTTAACTAACAGGTCCCAGCCTGTCTTTGCAGACCCAAGTCCTAGTCTTTGTCTCACTAAAACGCATCTCTGCATCACATGTCACGTCCGACTCTTTTCCTAACCTCAGGTTTTTATGTCTCCCCTTAGCTTTTGCATGGTTCTTCTCTCACCTTCTCTCACCTTCTTCTCTTCTCCTTGAGGAGTTCTTCATCTGTCAAGACCCATCTCAGGTTTTGCTTCTGCAAGGCTTCCCAATCCTCTCTGCAGTGTTTATGATCTCTCATTGTGCTTATCAGTACAGGTAGTTGTGCATTCTATACATTCACATATGTGTACAAATCAACTAAAGATTTTGAACTATTTCCCTGTACATATAAAAATATATAAAACTCACACACACATGTATATTACATGAAAAAAAGGGTAAGTGTTAGTCATTCATTCATGTCCAACTTTTTGTGACTCCATGATCTGTAGCTCACCAAGCTTCTCTGTCCATGGAATTTTCCAGGCAAGAATACTGGAGTGTGTGTATATATATATATGTATTCTAAAGATTTAGGTGCCTATCAACATACTCAAAGCAAAGACAGTGTCATATCTATTCTAAAAATGTTCTCCTTGATAGTTACTATATTTTCTGTACATAGTATGTACTCACCCATGTTCCAGGCACTGATTGAATCAGAAGTATCTATAGATGTGTGTGTGTGCTGTGTGTATATAAACACTCTTTTCCTTAAGGACTTTATACACTGAATAAAGAAACAAGCACATGAGAGCAATTAAGAATCTCATTATTATAAATAAATGTCCAGTGGACCACTGCAAACCAATTAAATGAGCACTGATGACTCCCAGAGCAGAGTGCATTGAAATCTACGTGTTCTTATGCAGTGACCAAACACTCAGATGTTTTAAACAGCCATAACTGGTAGCTTCATACCTTAAGACAGAATAACCACCCTTTGTTTGGCAAATGTATTACTTACCCAGGGCATTCCTGGGCACTAGATACGAGGCACTGTGACAGGTGCTGGGGGCAAGAGCAAGGGTCCCAGATCTCAAGCTGCTCACAGCCTCTGTGGGAGGCAGCCAAATTCACCAACAGGCCTTCACATCCTTGAGTACTTTGCAAAATACGTTCTGTCTTTAGCTCATTGTGACTCAGCTCTCATATTACAGGAACTGTGAGAGAGAATATAGAGATAAATGCCTGGACTCTACCTGCCCTCAAGGAGTTCAGAGTCTAAGAGGGGAGACAGACATATCAACAAATATTAACAGTGCAGAGTGATTCATCAACACTGTAAGTATGTGAAAGGTTCACTGGCAGAAAAGAGAAGGGGGTGATTAGTTCCTCCCAGTTCCCCTTCCCCACTGGGACAGAGTAATTGCAGATGTATTTGTGGAAGAGGTAACACCTTACCTACTCTAGGTTTTGGAGAGCATTCTGAGCAGTGGGTTGGGACACAAAGACATAGAAGGATATGGCTGGAGGCTGAATGGTGGTGGAGGTGAGTGGATGAGAAGGTGAGGAAGGCAGCAATGTGAAGGGCTTTAGGTGCTGGTCAAGAGTTAGACAAATGTTGAGGAGCCACAGGAGACCACAGGGAATAGAGAGATATGGATAATGCAAGCTCCTAGGTAGGATCACGGCACACTGATGAGGTAGGGACCACGCTGGAGGTGGAGAGATGGTCTGAAAGATGATGGCAAGAATCAGACAAGAGAAGATGACGGTCAAACACAAGTCCATGGCATTGGGGATTAAGTGGAGAGGCTACACTTGAGAAGGTTTCAGGGAAGAATCTGAAGGTTTCATAACTGGATGTGCAGGAAGTAGGAGGCATTGAAAAAAATGTCCAGAATTAAACTCAGGTTTCCACCTCAGAAAAACTGGGTAAATGAGGATGTTACCAGCCAAGAGAAAACATGGAAGGAAGAGGGACAGTGGGAAGAAGAGAGAGAGGGAAATCAGTTGTGTCAGAGATAGTGAAGGAGCATTTAAGTGGAGATTGTCACAAGAAAGTTGGGTCTACATGTCTGGAATAGGAGGAAGTAGAACTAAAATATAAGTATAAAATCTTCTGGAATTTGGATGTCAGAAACAAGAGAGAGGTTGAAATCTCCTAAGCAAAGAAGACAGGAGAACCCAAGACAGAATCCAGTCTCTTACAGGATGGGTTCAGTTCAATTCAGTTTAGTTCAATCGCTCAGTAGTGTCTGACCCTTTGCGACCCCATGGACTGTAGCATGCCAGGCCTCCCTGTCCATCACCAACTCCCGGAGCTTGCTCACACTCATGTTCATTGAGTTGATGATGCCATCTAACCTTCTCATCCTCTGTCATCCCCTTCTCCTCCTGCCTTCAATCTTTCCCAGCATCAGGGTCTTTTCCAATGAGTCATTTCTTTGCATCAGGTGGTGAAAGTATTGGAGCTTCCAGTATCAGTCCTTCCAATGAATATTCAAGGTTGATTTCCTTTAGGATTGACTGGTTTGACCTCCTTGCTGTCCAAAGGACTCTCAAGAGTCTTCTCTAGCACCACAGTTCAAAAGCATCAATTCTTCAGTGCTCAGCCTTCTTTATGGTCCAACTCTCACATCCATACATGACTATTAGAAAAACCATTGCTTTGACTAGACGGACCTTTGACAATAAGGTAATGTCTCTGCTTTTTAACATGCTATCTAGGTTGGTCATAGCTTTTCTTCCAAGGAGAAAGTGTCTTTTAATTTCACGCTGCAGTCACCATCTGCAGTGATTTTGGAGCCCAAGAAAATTAAGTCTCTCATTCTTTCCATTGTTTCCCCATCTATTTCCCATGAAGTGATGGGACCAGATGCCACAATCTTAGTTTTTTGAATGTTGAGTTTTAAGTCAGCTTTTTCACACTCCTCTTTCACTTTCATCAAGAGGCTTTTTAGTTCCTCTTCACTTTCTGCCATAAGGGTGGTGTCATCTGCATATCTGAGGTTATTGCTATTTCTCCTGGCAGTCTTGATTCCAGCTTGTGTTTCATCCATCCACAGGATGTGTAGATAAAATGATTATGGGAAAGACATTATATAGGAGAGAGTGGAGTTCTTAAAGTGAAGAGGATTTCAAGGAGAAAGTGGACAAAATTATCATTGCTACAGAGTAACTAAGAAAGGCTAGACAGGAATTTGGCAGTTAGGAAACTGCTGGAAATCTCTGGCTGATATCTTTCCCTGTGTTGTAGGGACTGGGAAACCAGGTACATTCAGGGTGAAGGGGTAAAGGAGTGGAGCTATTAGTAGAGTTTATTCCATCAAGAAACTTGACCTTGAAGGCATGGGGGGAGAAAGGCCAGTAGTTATTAATAGAAGGGGGCATTGGATTTGGGGAAGTGTTTTATGTGTCAGAGTCTTGAATGTGTTTATCGATTGAGAGGAAAGAGCCTGTAGAAAAGGAAGCTGAAGAATCAGATGCTCTTAGAGGGACAGAGGGGGGTAGATTCTGAAGCAGAGCTAGAGACATTAATTTTCAAGAAAAAAAAAGAACAAATCTTCACCTGAAATTGTAAGAATGGCAATGGATGTAAGAAGGTTGTATGTGGGGAAAAAAAGGTTGTAATGTATGTGTGTGTAAGGAAAATTTAGGAACTTCAAGCCTGATGTCCTCTATTACTCAAGAAGTCAGTTTTCATGGCTAAAGAATCAAGAAAGAGAATGGGAACTGGAGGGCACACAATGTTTTTATGTGTCCTGTGGACATTGGAGGAATGGAACAAATGAAACTATCTCCTTCCATATTAATAAATAATATCACAGCCATCAGTGATTTCTGGCCTCCAAATATGAATCAGGGTTCCCAAAACTGCAATCCAGCAGATGTTGCCACCCCTGATGGTGATTGCTGAGGAGTTGGGGGAATGCAAGAAGCAACCGTCTGCCACTCCTTAAGATGAACAAGGAAATAGGATTGGCACCAGATAGCTGAGGTGATACGAAAGGAATGAATTCACTGAGCCCAGGGTGTTGCATCTTCCCAAACATAGAATGCTAAATTCCTTAACCTGATACCTGATCTTTGATGTTCAGGCTGCCTTTTCCCTTTATGGCAAACTTGTATATAGCCTGACTTCCCCTTCTGCCTCCTTGGAGCAGTTTTCTCAGAGCTACTGAGATGCTGTCTCATGGGCTCAGAGTCCTAAACATTCCCACCAAAGAAAAGAGCTCTCCACTTTCAGGTTGTGACTATATTTTTCAATTGACAAAACTTACAAAGTGGAACTAACAGGGTGTTGAAACCACTGGAGAGATCGTAGGTTAGTGGAAACGCTGTCAGCAGTATAGAGGTTTAAGTGCCTTGCTCATCTCACACTAATAACTCAGGTCTGATACACATTTAAGCAGGTTGTGTAATTCCTAGAAGCTCAGGGTTCTTTCCCAATGAGCTAAATATTCAAGGTAATGAATTAATATAAAACCAATATCATAGAAGGATGGTGAGATCACTGAATCTGTGGACTCAGCCACTGGCGACCAAGGGCAGGCGTTCCAGGGGGAAGAAAATGCTGTCTAGCTGTTTGGTCTTCACTGAAGACAGGACAATAGACAATGGGCTTAAATTGCAGCCAGATGTCAAGAAAGAATAATATTCTAAGAATACAAGAGGGGGACACAGAGCAACCTGCCTTGGTGATCCTTAGAAATAAGTGCACCTCAGGTGGTTCTGATTCCAGCCTTGGATGATGGCTTATTTGTACTTTTTACTTTCCCTTTTAGCTCTATGCCACAGTCTGATGTTAAGTGAAAAGAATATATAGTAGCACACTCCAAACAATGGAGACAGAAGAGTAGTTTGTTTTCCTTTGCTCTCCTTCTTATCTTACTCTTTTCTCTAATGGGCACATGAGAAACAGCTACTATGTAAAAATAATCTGGACATTAAAGTAAAACAGTCATATGTAATTATTAACTGTGTCATAGCCCAATCAAAAGAGAGAGAGATTTAAACCCCTCAGTCCTCTATCCTGCCTTGTTGGTTATCTCTAGCTTGATTAAAGGGAATGAGACTCATTTGTAAATGCATTTGGCAAACTTACCCTGCTATTGTTTCCATTATTTTGCAAATTACAGACATTGAGATGAAGGCTCTGTAATTTCCTAGCATTCCCTTTATTCCTGCTTGGAAAACTGGTATTGCCCTGGCATACTTCCACTTTGCTGTTATTTCATTTGAATACAGCAAATTCTTTATTATGATTAACAAAGACTTCTGCTCCATCCCTCTTTGAATATCAGTCTGCTCTTGGAGATGAGTTGATTTTGAGCCCTGCTGTCTCCTTCAATCTCTCAAAGATGTTCAAGACAGCAGACACCAGTGTATTCCTAAATGACATGTTTTCTGTGTGTTTCCCCTTTTGAATCTGTTATATGTTTAGTAATTTTATCATCGTCTGGAACTTTTTTTCTCTTCTATCAATTGTCTGATTCTAAATGTCTCCTACACTCGTTACTTAAAAGCCTGCAAATATGCAAGCAGTTGGGTTTAGTAATCTTGTTATTTTTAAGCTTCTTTCTCTTTTCAGTTTTCCTTTATCCTCATACATACATTTCTCAAGATTTTACAATGTTTTGTAAGCAGTCTTGATACCAGGCACTTTGCGTGCGTATATGCTAAGTCGCTTCAGTTGTGTCCGACTATTTGAAACACTATGGACTATAGCCTGCCAGACTCCTCTGTCCATGGGATTCTCAAGGGAAGAATACTGGACTGGGTTGCCATTTCCTACTCCAGGGGATCTTCTCAATCCAGGGATAGAACTCACATCTCCGGGTCTCCTGAATTGACTGGAGGATTCTTTGCCACTGCCCTACCTGGTAAGCCTCAGGCACTTTGGGGCATTTCAAATAAATAGATCTTCTCCTTGAGCGCTATATGTTTCTAGTCCATTCATTTGTCATTGCACTAGAATCATATTCCCCCAGATAAGTCTCTTCCTCCTTAAATGTCCACCAATTTAATACCCCTGTAGCAGTCCTCACACTTAGAGAGTACTAGCTAAATATTCGTCTCCTAAGATCAGTCATATTGTTACCCGGAAGCTGGGTTTACCCCTTGGTGGATATTGAGCCAAAAAACACAACCAAACCAAAGACTGGGAGATGGAAAGATTTATTGCTTGCAGTGAGTAAGGAGAACATGGAGGATTTTTCCCAAAAAAATGTCTCTCCAAGGAGTCAAACTGGGAAAGTTTAAGCTAAGGGTATATGTGTCTTCATGAAGGGCCTTGAGCAGAAAAGGAGAATTCAGCATAGAATTAGGGCAAAGGTTGAGGGCCAGATTATTATTTATATCATTGGAGGAGGAACTAGGACTCTGTTTATTACCAAACTACTGTTTCTTAACTGCTTTTCCTTTGTTCCTGCATTCCCTTACTTCCCTTAAGTAAGAGACCTGTGTAAGGGCAAGCATTATGGCCAGGCTTAGATCACAAAACTGTTGTGCGATCACCAAGTTGTATCTGACTCTTTGCGACCCCATGGATGATAGCACACCAGGCTTCCCTATACTCCACTGTCTCCTGGAGTCTGCTAAAACTCATGTCGATTGAGTCGATGATGCCATCCAATCATCTCATCTTCTGTTGCCCCCTTCTCCTCCTGCCCTCAATCTTTCCCAGCTCAGGGTCTTTTCCAATGAGTCAGTTCTTTGCATCAGTGGCCAAAGTGTTGGAGCTTCCACATCAGTCCTTCCAATGAATATTCAGGATTGATTTCCTTTAGGATGGATTGGTTTGATCTCTTTGCTGTCCAAGGGAGTCTTAAGAGTCTTCTCCAACACCACAATTCAAAAGCATCAATTCTTCACTGCTCAGCCTTCTTTATGGTCCAACTCTCACAACCATACATGACTATTGGAAAAACCATAGCTTTGTCTATACGGACCTTTGTAGGCAAAGCAAGATCTCTACTTGTCAAGAAATCTATGCCTGATTCTCTTTCTCTGTGAGCCCCTATCCTATCTGCACACAAAATTTAGAAAAAGTCACATTCAAAGGATTCTTCTAAACCACAAGCCTTGGTACAAAATGCTGGAAGTGAAACAGGTGCACAATTGTGACTTGGGGGCTCCTCTTCCACAATCAGATATCAGAGCACAAAGTTCTCTTATTCCTCTTTGCCTTCATCTCCTCCTGCCTTATTTTCTTCTCTCCTCCATGATGCCAGCATCTTTAGGAACCAGACATCATTTCTTTAACCTAGTTGGGCCAAATATGTGGAAGAGTATATTGAGGTGAGGATAGTTTAGCCCCGTTTATTCATGTTGGGTAGGTAGCATTGTAGAAATTGAGGGTAATACCAGGGGAATTGGTATGTCTCACACTATTGAGAGCTTATTATATGCCAGGTATTGTTTCACCTGCTGTACATGTTTCATCTCAGTTCATCACAACAATAAGCGAGGTGGACCCTCAGGACGCAGAGAGAATGAGGAACATGCCTAAGACCCCACAGCTAGCCACTGAGTCGCAGGTGCTTGAGAACCTGGGGTGTCTGATGGCAGAGCTAGGACTACACTCTGTCTGTGCAGAGGAAGCACACGGTGAATTGTTAGCATTTTATGGTGACCATTGTTCAAAAATTTCTCTCCCATGTATTGAGAAATACTGCATGTTAGGCTGTGTTTGACACTTTCATCTTGTGAACTGAAAAAGTAAAATTCACAGAGTAATTGTTGTGAGTTAAGTTTTATCTGGGGCAAGATGAGGACTATAGGCTGGGAGACAGCATCTCAACTCCGAGGAACAGCTGTGAAGAGGGGTTGGGGAAGTCAGTCCATGTGTGATTTTGTGAAGGGGAATATGTACAATCAAGCCACATCTTTTTGCAAAAGGTTGCTGCTAGTCTCCTGATGGTTACCTCTAGTCATGAGGAGCAGATGTCCCCAATAACAATCTTAGTGCCTTTCTAGATGTGAGAGGATGCAAGAATTTGGGCTTATAAAATCTTCTCCTGCAAATATCTAACTATCTGAAAACCTGTTCTGCCAGTTTTTCCCACACCAGTGTGCCTAAGTTCTGAGCTCCACCCTGAACTCTTTTAGTGTGTGTTGAAGGTCAGCAATTACACTGGCTAGTGACTTAATCCTTGTAGAGGCAGGTGACAAGTGCCAACTTTTAGCTGGCAACCTCATTTAATTTTCACAATAACCCATGGGATTACGGTTTCCATTTAACAATCAAGGAAACTGAATCTCAAAGGCATTCTGTAACTTGCCCAAGATTACTCAGCTAGTGAGAAGGAATGGTCCTGGGCACTCCAACTAGCCCTCACACTCTTTTTATTTCTTTTCAAAGCTCTCTTTGGAGGACATATTGAATTTTTCCTGACTAGACTCCGGAATCTAATGAGGTCATATTGTGACAGTAATAACTCGGATGTGAATGACTGGCATTCCCACCTGCATGAACCCCGCTCACACACTTCTCCTTTTGCTGGGAGCTGCTCCTGCACTGTGGGCGCACTACTGCCTCCAGGGGATCCCCCTCTCCCAGGGGCCATATAGTCCAGTGGCCTCTGGCAAATGGAGAAGGACTCACATTAGCCTTCACTCAGGCAGTGCTTCTGGGGCCCTGGGACCCTGATGTTTTAGTGTTTTCCTAGAAATGTAAGAAAACCTCTTTTGCTCTGTATTTACAGCCCGTCTGCTGTCTGATTCAGCTGTGAGTGCATGGGGACCCGAGTAGGGATCAGGACCACGAGACAGGTAACATTCTGTGTTCAGAATTATCCTCCTGTTCACTGACTAAGATGTGGGTTTGGACCCAAGAGCCCCTAATTCTTTTAGGGGGGAAATTCCTTTTCCTGAACTATGTGGCCTGGGTGGAAGGTAGTACCTGTCTCCTACTAGGGAGGCTGAGGGGCCAGAGCCTCCTCTCCTGCAGTCAGGGAGTAAGCATGTGGCCTCATTTGACCAATCAGTGCTCTCCTCTGAAACAAGCTGAGTGAGTGATACAAAGAAAAAAGGGATGAGGAGTCCTCAGGTGAGTCATCCAGTCCTGAGGCCTGACCCTCCCACTCCCCTAATGTCTGCGGGTTTCAGGCCTTTAGCTGATTCTCTGAGCTCTATCCTTTCAATAAGTGGCCTTTCATGTAAAAATACCCAGGGTATATTTCTGTTGTACACCATTAAGGAGCCTGAATTGCACACGGATTTACAAGGTAAATGTCAAGAAAACTTTGTGGTCCTTTTCCCCCTTCTTTTCATCCCCCTCTCTCTTAACTTCTCTTCTGCTCCCGAGTCCCCATGGGTCAGGTTAGCCTTCACTGCTCAGACCCCCTCATGCTGCTAATTTTACTAAGCTTCCCTTTCCAGAACCCAGAGCTCTGGGTTTCCTTCTCCACTTTTTACCACAATCCATGTGACAGCATATCTCAAATTTTCTTCAGCAAGCGCTGCTGTTCAACAGGACTTCATGGTTGTACAGCGATACCATGAAACCATATATTTTATTTATTTTCTTTTTATAATTTTATGTATTTATTTTTGGCTGTGCTGGGTCTTCATTGCTGTGCAGGCTTTCCCAACTTGCAGAGAGCAGCGGCTGCTCTTCACTGCAGTACACGGGCTTCTCGTTGTGGTGGCCTCTTTTGTTGTGGAGCACAGGCTCTAGGGCACGTGGGCTTCAATCACTGTGGCTCCCGGGCTTTAGAACACAGGCTCAATAGTTGTGGTGCCCAGGCTTAGATGATCCATGGCATGTGGACTCTTCCCAGATCATAGATCGAACTTGTGTCTCCTGCATTGGCAGGCAGATTCTTTACCCCTGAGTCACTAGGAAAGCCCAAAGCCACACAGCTTACCTCACAGAAAATTCCGGAAACAAAATCTTATAGGAGGGATATGTGGACCAAACAAAAGAGCAGCTGCTCTGGCCCCCATTGAGCTTGGAAACACTTGGGGAAAAAGTGTTATAAGCCAACCTGTGACTCCCCTCAGCTCCCTGAGAATATTCACAGGTGATAATGGTTCTGAACAGGCAACAGAAAGTATTTGATGGCGCCAACTCCTCCCATCTCTACCACCATCCCAATGTGTAGTATTAAACAAATCATCGGACACTTTTGAGTTTTACTTTTTGAGTTTGGAAAAATAAGGCATTATATTTTCTCTAAGTTTCTTTCAATACTATGGTCTGAGTGTTACATATTCCATTACCTTTTTCATTTTAATATAAGAATTTTGAAAATGTCAAACTTTTGAGTCCCAGGCACATCATCACTATACTGAAATAAAGCTTTATGACAGGCTAGAAGGAGGAGTAGTTTTGGTTGCTTGGTTGGCGGTGAGAGAGAAGGGAAGAAGAGAGGTGAGGTACCCTCAAATTTTTTGGTTCGGGTTTCCTGGCAATTGCAACTCCACAACCAATTCCTTCTCTCATTAGACTAAGAATGCCAAGAGTTCAACCCTTCCCCCTTTCCCCCACCCCAGCATGGTAGGAAGGCGCTCCCTAATGCACTTCCATATTTGGCCCAAGCTCAAGACAGTTGCTCTCCTGGTATTACTGACCACAGTTCTTGGCCTCCTTAATTAATAGAAATTGCTAAGAGGCCAGACAAGAAATTCAGGCAAGGCTTTATTGGGACTCCTGTTGCAGAGAGGGAGAAAGAACAAGCAACAGGTTCCCTTGCTTGCTTCCTGGTGTGGGGACGTGGGGGGGTGAGCTGCTTCCTTATATGGGTAAGGGTAGGGGTGTATCCAGGGGGTCCAGCTGGAGGGGTGGCTTAGGTCACTTGTCCACCTCTTTGGTGATGTTGTGTGCAGGGGGCATGCTCAGTACCCTGTTTTTGCTCCAGCTCTTCAGAAGCAGCAGTTGGGTTTTCAGTCTTTGTATATCTTGTTGTCCATAACTTTCCCCAACTGGCATACACAGTTATCTATAGTTTCTTTGTATTTTGTTGCTCAAGGAGACACTGCAAGCAAAGAGTCCCAGGTTCCAGGTCCCAGCCTGTCTCACTGGTATTAACACTTGTAGAGCATTATCAGTCATCACTCAAATGCAACATTATCAACTCACATTGGAGTGCTTTGGTTCAAAACACAGTAAGTGGATCCACAGTTTCTCCTGGAGGAAACAGAAATCCCCACTTGTCACTCTGCACAGAGCAGGGAAGTTTCTTTTCTTATGGCTTCGTGTGTGAGTGCTAGGTCTCTTCAGGCATGTCTGAAACTTTGCAACCCCCTGGGCGTAACCCCCCAGGCTCCTCTGTCCATGGGATTCTCCAGGCAAGAATACCAGAGTGGGTTATCATGCCCTCCTCCAGGGGATCTTCCTGACCCAAGGGTTGAACTCACATCTCCTGTGTCTCCTGCATTGGCAGGAGGGTTCTTTACCACTAGCGCCACCTGGGAAGCACGTGTCTTTGTATTTCTCTCCCTTGAACTTGGGGGGGGTACATTCACATTGCTACCTCAGTTACAACTCATACCAATAAATGTTAGCTATGATTATCCTGGTAGTAGTTACTATCTCTTCAATTTTGCTCTAAAGTTATAATGTTTGTAAATTCTTAAAAAATAGTACCATTTACTTTCAACATTTATATGGAAGAAATGTACTCTTATCTTTATTGTAGATGAAGAAACCAAGTGATGAAAGTATGGGTAACTTCCCCGAAGTCTCACAAACTGTAGGAGGCAGAACTGGGACTATGAACCAGCGTTGTTGATCTGTCTCCAAGTTATTATTGCTGAAAACAATCTTGAAGGAGAAGGAAAATTTTCCAGAGCTTGGGCAGATCACCTTGGAAATCGGAGGCAGATAAGCACCTATTTAGTCTGTATTCATTTAGACTCAGGGCTCTCTAAAAGCAGGAAGTGGAAGGCGCGAGGGTTTGCCACAATATTTGTCGTTCATAAGTCAGAAATAAGCAATCAGTGCCTTTTCACGTAGGGCACTATAATAAAACACTGGCACAGTCCCTGCAATTTGGTTTTGCAAAGAAAACAGGAAACAAGCACATTTTCACTGTGGCTTCAGTCTAAGGAGGGCTGGCATCTGCTGACTGGCGGGCTGGATTTTCTTGTCAATAGCCCGTGTTTACTATCCTGGTAACATGAGCAGAGGGAGGAGGGTGAGTCACAGTAACTGACTGCTAAATTAGGAAAATGTAATCCATTTGTTTCTTTTAAATTAGATGCCCCCAAAGCATCTTAAAGCTTTTTTCCTCAGCAACCATAGTCACAACCTAAACAGTTAATGGATTCCTAATTTGTGCTAATCTAGCTATTATAAGTAAATAAATGATCATTTTGTAGCATTCTTTTCCTATGTGAGGGCAAGACTTTGAATATACTGCTTTTCATCTACAAATGCCAAAACCTGGTAGATTTTCTGTCTTTGCTTTTCTCAAGCCCGCCCCTCACTACTTACCTGCAGAGTCATCGAAATACAGTGCATCACTTTGCACGTTACATTGCTAGCGAACAACATCGCATTTCTCAACCAATATGAGTCACTGATCAGCAGCTCTGCAAGGAATCAAAGGGGGTCACTCGATGTGACTTCTCCATTTTATAGATAAAACTGAAGTCCAGCAAGGTTTAAGGAATTTGATGAACTCCAGGTCTCTGGACGCCTAATTCCCCATTTAAGTCCCTTTCTTTTCCCTGTGGTACACCTGCATTCCAGGAAATCAGTGTCACTCAAGAAACTCTGGTTTGAATGAGTGAAATGTATGATGATCAAAACAATCAGTCCATCGAGCAAATAAAACAGCAGATCCATGCAACAGTCATCATCCCTCAAGAGGAGTACTGGGTTAAAGTCACTGGCCAGGAGCTTTTCATAGAAAGTACTTCAGTTTAATCTCTAGACCTGCACCCATTCTCTTAATTTCTTTTTAAAATTTTCTGACTTGAATCAGAGCCTGGTTTCTGGTTTCACCCAAACTTAGCAATGAGGTCCGAGACATCTGGATTTATTCACGCATAAACATGAGGTTGCCTGTTTTGAGCTTTATTTTCATGCTGCAGCTCTTTGAAAAACCTCTGATTGGTGTTTCTCCAAATGAATAGAGCTATGCGGAGCACAAAGCAAGCACAAAATAATTGTTGTCAGTGATGGTATTGACTGAGATAAAGTATGGGTGATGATAGAAAGGGTGGTGGGGGCGGGGGGGTTAGATAATTCAGGATTGAAAAGGTGGATGAGGGAAAAGAGAGGTTGAGGCTTGAGTAGTAAGGGCAGAAGTGAGGAGCACAGGAATTATGCAGGAGGACATGGAACAGGTGATGCGAATTATCCATGTGTATGTTAAATGAGAAGGAGATAGAGCAATTTTTACATTAAATTCCAAGCAATGGGCTAGTTTATAGTAAGCCATCTTAAAGTCAATGGCATGGTTAATACTATGTGGTGAGAAGAAAGTCAATGAATTCAAAGCCAAATGCGTAGCTTTGCAAGCACTGACTTGTGAAGTAATCCACGTTTCAGCTTTAGAGAGAATGTTCACCTCAAGGAGCCATGTATTTTAACATTTCTGGGTGCGATAAAGCAAGAATGGTCAGGGCACTTTGGTGCAACTCAGGTTTCAGGACATGAGTCTCTAATATTTGGCCCTGCCGCTGTGGAGCAGTAGCTCTGATTACAGTGTTTCCAATGAGCACTTTCGAGGATATGACTCTGGGGAGAAGAATACCAAGCCTGTGATTGTGACTGCAACACAAATTGGCTCTGAGGGTCCTTTAATGAAAAGATTTCCACATCACCTCCATCCACCTTTACCCTCCCCCCGCACCGCCTCAATATTCTGGCCATGTTAGAGTGGATGTGAATTCCATAAACTGCATATGAGAAAGAAAACAACAACTGTATTTTTAGTGTCAAAACACAGAAAGGAGAAAGGGGAGGGAATAAGATATAAGTGCTACAGACCCTTGGGACTCACAGCTATCTTGCTCCTTGGGGCTTAGAAGTTTCTTTCTGGCAGATGCTCCCTTGAAAGGGGGAAACAGAATTCAGACTTATTGCAGGTAGGGCTTCCCAAGTGGTTCAGTGGTAAGGAATCTGCCTGCCAATGCCCAAGATGCAGTAGACGCAGGTTCAAGCCTTGGGTCAGGAGGATACCCTGGCAAGGCACGTGGGCTCCCTCTCCAGTATTCTTGCCTGGAGAATCCCATGGACAGAGGAACCTGGCGGGCTACAGTCCATAGAAGCACAAGGAGTCAGACATGACTGAGCATGCACTCACTTGCAGCAGATTAGGGTTCAGGAGGCCTTGATGGGTGCCATGGGATCTGGGGAAAGGTGGTATCATTCGTGTTTCAAGCTCTGCTTCTGTTCTGCAAGTGTGGTAGGTGGAGTTTAATGAGCAAATATTTTCAGTTTCCTCCCTCTCAGGCCCTCATCTCTTCCATGGATTTCTGTGCCTCCCTTCCCATCTACTACATGAGAATCCAGTTGGATTCTTGGACGGTTTATGAACAAAACTTGGGAGAATTAAAGAGGGTAGGCTAGATAAAAAGGGGGTCAGAGAAGTGAGGATTGAAATGGGAAGGTTGGTGGAAAGGGAATGGGATGGGGTAAATTGCTTAGTGTGGTAACGTGAGCATCTTAGTCACTCTATTACGTCTGACTTTTTGTGACTGCTTGGACTGTAACCTGCCAGGCTCCTCTGTCCATAGGATTGTCCCAGCAAGAATACTGGACTGGGTTGCCATGTCCTCTTCCGGGGTAGGTAGTATGGCAATGCTGAGCTACCAAAGAAGAGAGGAGAGAAAACAGTGTGGGCTATTCTGGAGAGGGAATTTTTTTGCAAATGAGGGACACAGAAGGAGTGAACAAAACCTGTGAGTGTGAAAGAAGGGGCTTGCCCTGAATTAGAACCTCTGAGAGGGATGAAAATAAAGATTCACATCTTCTTAAATTGCTACTTGGCAGCTGGGCCAGTCCTCTGAACATAGAGATGAGACCACAGGAGATCTGCTTATATTTGGATTATACAACAAAGGTGGAGACTTAAATACCCTCTAGTATAAACTGTCTCTGTTTTTCTAAGAAAGAAACCCAGGGAATTCCCTGGTGGCCTAGTGGTTAGGATTCAGGGCTTTCACTGATGTAGCACAGGTTCCATCCTTGGTCAGGGAACTGAAATTTGGCAAGCTGTGTGGTGTAGCCAAGAAAAAAAAAAAAAGGAAAGAAACCCAAATGATGCAGAGATCTTTGACTGCAACAAAGATTGGGGAGAAGCCAATAGCTCTGAGAAGCTGTGCTCAGTCGCTTCAGTTGTATCCGACTCTTTGTGACCTACGGACTGTAGCCTGCCAGCCTCCTCTGTTCATGGGATTCTCCAGGCAAGAGTACTGGAGTGGGTTGACATGCCCTCCTCCAGGGGATCTTCCCAACCCAGGAATCGAACCCATATCTCTGGCATCTCCTGCATTGTAGGCAGTTTCTTTAACCACTGAGCCTCTTCGGAAGCCCATTAGCATACTAAGACCCCCTAAACCTTGCTCCCTTTAGCTCATGATATTAGAATGTGGAGAAGCAAACCTCTTCTCCAGGGGATCTTTCTGTCCCAGGGATCAAACCTGGGTCTCCTGCATCACAAGCAGATTCTTTATCATCTGAACCACGAGGGAAGTCCCTCTGAGAAGCTAAACTCTTCTATTATGAGACATTGGAAACTTGTTCTATACGATTTAGACTGAGATGCTTAAAGGGGTTGTCTTTGCAGGGCACTGGTTTTCAATGGCTGTATCAGATGGAGCTGTATCTCTGCAAATGTTTCTTGCAGAGAAATTGCCCCTCTGACACCAAGAATGTGAACTGTAAGACATCCTCAGTTACAGAAGCAGGCGATATCCTGCGAAGTTCAAAAGCTGAGAGAACTCTTCAAAGAAATTGAGATCCATTGTTTTAGGAAGATTACATTCCAGAGACATTCATTCAACCAACTACCTCCTTCTTGCTTTCCAAGTTAAATTTCAGGGAAATTGAAGTTTTGGTTATAAACTAGCTGAGAGTTTCATTTAATTTGTTCATCATGACCATAGTTACAAAGGGCTCTGCTCGTTTTAAGGTATCCATTTCTTTTTCTTGTTTTTAAAATTTTCTATTTTAAGAAAATAAAGAATATCCCTCAGAAAATAGCTCTCTAATTACCGCTTTCAATCTTTCGGAAGGTCCTAGTGTGGTCATCAGAGCCCCCGTTCTGGTCAAATCTTCATTTCTTCGAAGAATACTTCTAGCTGTTGCTTCATCCATTGTGTAATCAAAGGGAATACTCCTGGGGTACCTGTTTAAAGAATGGGTGGTATAAGAGGGAACCATAAACAGTCCCAGACCAGGGACTCTTTGCAAGGCTTTGGTATAAAACAATTGCCTGAGTGTAACTGAAAATTCCTGTTTATGTATCAGGTAATATTTCTTAAACCTTGGATTTAAAATCAGCCTGGGACATTAAATCTCTCAACCTTCCACTGTCCCCCCCCCCCCCCCCCCACCGCTTAGTGAACTCTGGGGAACAACTATCGAACCAAACCAAACCAAACCAAACCAAAAACTGTACTTTGAATTCCCTTATGTTTCAAGACATACACGTCAGAGGAAACTGTTTAAAATGACTTACCCCAACACAAACAATTGTGAGGGAGAAGGAAGGAAGAAAAACTTGCCAGTTCACAAGATCACTTTTCCTCTACTTACTGCCTGCTTTTGCTGACCTGACAAATTAAAAATACGTTATTTCCTCAGAGCATTTTAGACATACTTGTAGCAATATTTTGAAAGAGGAAAAAGAGTTCTGTTTGCTTCCACCCTCAGGCCTCTTGGACTTTGGTCCCCTGAGCATGATCCTGCGTTTGGAAGCCCTCCAAGTGACAAAAAATTGGCGGGTTCCTCATCATTGATTCCTTGCTAGCTCTTTGGGGAGAAGAGTTCTGCTCAGGACTTGGCCGCGTTCTTAGCTTGGGGCCCCAGCCAGTTACTCAAAGTTCAAGGAACTTGACAGACAGAGGCTGTTTGTCTGGCAAAACGATGTGAACTGGCCGGGCCGAGCCTGCCATCTCATGCCGGCACCTTCTGTCTCCTTCCAGGGAAGCTTGTTTCCAACCAGGCTCTCAAGGCTGTGCTCTGTATGAGAAGACCTTTGCCCAACATGGGTGACATTGGCCCTGTGTTGAGGCGAATTTTGGATCTTTGTAGAATCCTAATCCATGCAGTCTCATAGTGTATTGCAGGAGCAGTGGTAGTGTGTGTGTGTGTGCACGCATGTGCACGCGCGTGTGTGTGTTTAATCCAAACAGTAAAAAAAAAAAGACAGAAGGCTAAGACAGATTTCCAGGAAACAGACTGTGTTAGTCTAGACTAGCAAAATCTAGCCAATTTAATTTCTGAATTTGTGATCATTATTTCCATACTTATTTTGTATTTAATCTCCCTAAGAATGAGTTCAAAAGTGAGGAAAACAATGTTTGTGCACTGAGCTTTCAAATGACCAACCAATTTCAACTAGATGCCATACTGGCATCTAGAGAGCTAAAATTCCAAGAATTAGATTTCTATATTGTTTCTACGAAAAAGAACTTTCTTGTGCATCTTAAAAAGCCTACTTTTTTTTTTTTTAATAGCAAAAGCAACACATGTCATTGTTGAAACTTTAGGAAAAAAATAAGCAAAAAGAATAAAATTAAAATCATATGTGTTCTCCCTATCCAGATATAAGATAACACTGTTTTGTTAGGTAGGAATTGATTGAATTAGGTAGAACAAAATTTGAATTATGGGTTTAAAGGTATGATTCAGAGCAGGTTCATCTACTTAAGCATTAATTTTCTCTAATTTTCTCTCTGTAAAATGAGAAACCTGTGTTTATAAGAGTGTTGGAAGATTGTGGCAAAGTTCTGGGGCACAAAAATAACTGTTGATTGATAATATCTGTATTTTACTGCCTAAACTACTCATAGCTTGTTATTAGTTTTGTACCACCTTCCAAACATGAGCTCATTTAATTAGTCTTATGCTTCTGTCCTGTGTTGTGATGACATGAATTTATGGCTCTAGTATTCTGGTTCTTGGGTCTGTTACTTAACACTTGTCTGGGAAAAGAAGTATACAGAGCCATATTTTGTAGTGAGCAAATCTAGTTTCATCACTCCATTATTTTTGGCAGTAAATGTTGTTGAGGCAAGTCTGAGACCAACTTGATTTTCTTCTTTTTTAAAACAAATTTTATTTACTTACTTGCTTGGCTGCATCAGGTCTTTGTTGTGTCCTGTGGGATCTTTCCTTGCAGCTCATGGACCCTCTAGCTGTGACACGCAGGCTCCGGAGCACACAGGCTCAGTAGTTGCAGCTCATGGACTCTAGAGCGTGGGCTCAGTAGTTGTGGCTCACGGGCTTGCTTGCTCCACCGCATGTGGGATCTTTGTTCCCTGATCATGAATTGAACCTGAGTCCCCTGCATTGCAAGGTGGATTCTTAACCACTGAACCACCAGGGAAGTCCTGATTTTTTCTTTAAAGGTGATTTATTTTACCTAGTAGATGCCTGAAGATTTTCTTCAAGTTCAGTGATGTACTCAGGATAAACTTTGATATTGATATTGTAATTTAAAGGTTCCTGGAACATGGTATTCACTTTTCATCTATAGTTTCAGTGGTATCTTAAAATTCAGACAATTCTCTTGTATTATATCTTAGAAAATATCTTCTATTTTGAGGTTTTTCAACTCAAATGTATCAATTATTCTTCTATTGGATTATGTCTATCTACCATATATTGTTTTCTGTATAATTGCCTTGTTTTTTCATTTGTATCCACTGGGTCAGTAATTTAATTTTCAGCAGTTTTTATTCTCTTTAAATTTTATTAGCTCTAAAACATTGCTGGTTTGTCTTTCAATTTGTTTACTTCATCTAGAAATCATCTTTTTAAAAATCTCATTTCCTTTCTATTTTATTGATTTGATCTTTTTATTTGATTGTACTATAATGAGAAGGAAGTTGAGTAACGTGCTTCTGTAACTTGAGTTAAAGTTTTATCTAGAATAGAATTTTCATCTTTTGCGTAGTATAATGTCTTTTTCCCCCTTTATTTTCTTCTGCTTAATGCTTTTTTTTGTCAGACTTTTTATTTTATTGTATTCTTTTATGTGTTTTTAATTAAACTTTTTACTTTGAGATAATTGCAGTTGCACATACGTTGTAAGAAACAATATAGAGAAATTTGGGATATTCTTTGTCAATTTCCATCAGTGATAACACCTCATAAAAACTATACTACAATATCACAGCTAGGATATTAGGGTATTGGCATTACTACAACCAATCTTATTCAGATTTCCCAGGTTTACTTGTACAGGCATATCTCAGAACTATTTTGGGTTTGGTTCTAGACCACTGCAAAAAAAGTGACTATTATAATGAAGCAAGAATGGAGCTGGAGAAATCAACTTTCTGGACTTCAGGCCATTCTACAAAGCTACAGTCTTCAAGACAGCATGGTACTGGCACAAAACCAGAAGTATAGACCAATGGAACAAGATAGAAAACCCAGAGATAAACCCACACACCTATGGATATCTTATCTTTGACAAAAGAGGGAAGACTATACAATGGGGCAAAGACAGCCTTTTCAGTAAGTGATGCTGGGAAAACTGGACAGCTATGTGTAAAAGGGTGAAATCAGAACACTTCCTAACACCATACACAAAGATAAACTCAAAATGGATTAAAGACCTAACTGTAAGACCAGAAACAGTTAATTTTTGTATATGGCATAGGTCAGGGGTCCAATTTCATTCTTTCGTGTGTTGATATTCAGTTGTTAAAGCACCATTTGTTGAAATGACTATTGTTTACTTATTGCACTGTCTTGGTATCCTTCCCCAAAATCACTAGACCACAAATACGAAGGTGTTTTTCCCTCTGAACTCTCAGTTTGGTTCCATTGAGCTATATGTCTATTCTCATGGCAATTGTTGATGCCTTCTCCCTAGGCCTGTGTGTGTCCTGTCCCTCTCCCTTTCTCCCCAGTTCACTCATACACATGATTACTTTTTATTTTTTTGGCTATGCTGGGTCTTCATTTCCACCTGTGGGCTTTCTCTAGTTGCAGTTGAGTGGGGGCTACTCTTCATTGCAGCCTGAGGGCGTCTCATTGTGATGGTTTTTCTTGTTGCAGGCTTTAGGACACACAGGCATCACTAATTGTGGCACACAGGTTTAGTTGGCCCATGCATGTGGGATCTTCTAAGACTAGGAATTGAGCCTGTGTGCCCTCCTTTGGCAGGTGGATTCCTAACTACCAGAGCACCAGGGAAGTCCCAAATGTGACTACTTTGAGATTGCCATCATTTCCTTTGGAGTCTCACCTCTGCTGCTTCTCAGGGCCTTGGACGTCTTATTGCAGTCCTCCGCCTGTAACCTCCTGGTTCAGACACCCATGGTCTGCAGTCCTCCTGCAGCTCTCCCCGCGGCCACTGCTTTCAGCCTCCTTCAGTTTGATATTCCAGTTACACCATGGTTCCTAGAAGCCCTCTGTGTTAGGCAAGACTGAGGCAGTCCCTTATGTAACTCCCAGACAAGCCTGAAGGGTGCAAACAGGTTTCACTTTTTTCCTTCTGTCCTGAGAAAGGAACTGGGAGTTGGACGGCTTCCTCAGTTCACCAAGGTGGGGTGGAGATGGGAAAAGGGTGAACAAAAACACCAGAATGTCCTACCATTCTGAGTGTGACTTCTTGTTTCGGGATGGGCCTGGTTGCTGTAGATCCTAGCTAATGTCTACAGTCCCCACAAAACTGCTTGGTGTGTATGCAGCTTGGTGTTTCATGGGAGAACAGAACGGGTAGCTTCCTAGTCCACTGTCTTGCCGATGCCACTGCCCTGTTCCGCCCTTTTTAAGTCTCTCACAAGTGTGTTGCCTCGGCTCTGGCAACCGTGTTTCTCATCCTTGGTTGTCCCATAGATCACCTGGGGAGTTTTAAGAAAAATCCCAATATCCAAACCACACCCCAGACCATTTCAATCAGAACCCACAGAGAATGGACCAGGTCATCAGGATTATTTTCTTTTTTCAGACATTTTTCTTTGGTGGTGAAAATACTTGCCACTTTAACCATTCTTCAGGGTAGAATTCATTAAATCATTCATTTAAGTACACTCATGAGCTTTGCAACCATCACCACCATCCTTCTCTAGAACTTTATTATTTCAAGTAGAAACTTAGTATCCATTGAACACCAACTCTTCCTTCCCCTTTCCTCTCCAACCCTTGGTAATCACTATCTCTAGGAATTTGTCTATTCTAGACAACTCCTGTAAGTGGAATCATACACTTGTAAGTGGAATCATACAGTCCTGTTGTGTCTGCCTTATCCATTTAGCATACTGTCTTCAGGTTTTATCCATGTTGTGACATGTGCTAGAATTTCCTCTTTAAGGGTGAACAACATTGCACTGTGTGTATATACCACATTTAGTTTATCTGTTCATCTGTTGATGGACACTTGAATTGCTTCTACCTTTGGCTCCTGTGAATATGCTGCTGTGAACTTTGGTATATAAATGTGTATTTGAGTCCTTGGTTTCAATCTTTTTGTGTGTATACTCAGAAGTGAAACTAAGGGACCATATGGTAATTCTTTAATATTTTGAGGCACCTACATCAGTATGCTTCAAGTTCCCCACGAGACTCCAGGGTGCAGTCACATTGACTTTCACTGCCATAGAAACTTACTTGTTTCTTTCAGTTAAATGTTACCTCTTCTCTTCTGAGTTCAGTTAACATTTTAATGAATCTTCCTTATGGCACCTGTTTATTTCTATGTTATGTTATTTATGTTGTTATACATAGTATTTGTCCTAGATGCCGAATATACAGTGACAAGTACAAGCCCCCCACCCCAAACTAACTGCTTTCATGAAGCTTGTAATTAATTGGAAGAGACAGATATTAATTACACAATTATATAAATGTATAATTATAAACTGAATTATCTGCTAAAAATGAAAGAAACATGGCTCTATTGAGGGCAAATTAAGAAAGAAGCTGACCTAGATTGAAGGTGGGGGTTAGGGAGTCTTCCCTAAGGAAGAACTACTGGAGTTTAACTCAAAATTATGAGGAGTTATGTCAGCATTTAGTAAGAAGAAAGATCATTCCAGGTGAAATAAACATGAAACATAGTGGGTGAAAGGAAGGTCAGTTTGTCTAGGATATGGGAAGCCAGGGGCCAATGTTGCAAGAAAAAGTTGACCATTAACAGGGGATGGACCATCTAAGACACTGCAGGTATTTTAATGATTTGGGTCTTTATGTAAGAGCAATAGGGAGCCACTGAAGAGTTTTAAGCATTGAAGGGTTTTTAGGAAAGATCATTCTGCTGGTGTGTGGAGAAGGAATTGGATGGGATTAGAGTGATTTTGAGGAAACCAGGTGATTACAGTGGTCCAGGAGAGATGCTGCTTCCTTGGATGAGGGAGGTAGCAGTGGTGATGGAGAAAAGCGTCAGAGTTGAAAAATACTTAAGATGGATGATCTTTGATGATAGGTTTAATACAAGCAGCCAGGTGAGGGCATTGTCAAGGTTGGTGTCTACTTTTCAGACTTTCCCAAAACTTTGAGATTATGACTATGCTTGATTAAACTTTGCATATATCCTAAATAGCCTGCACAAAACATATGTTCACTGAAAAATAATCTTCAAATGAATGAATGAGTCAATAAACCAACCATTATATTATACGGACACACTCATATCAAGCAAACTAATAGTATTATCTTCTAGATTCTTTTTTTTTCTACAGATGGATATTTGCATGATTATCCGAACTGAATTCAATTCAATTGAATTCATTATAATGAATTGAATTAAATTCAGAATTTTTCTTCTGCTACTGTTAGCATTGTGCTAGGCACTGGAAATACATATATAGGCAGTATTTTATCTGGCTATAGATAGTTCCAAATATAGTGGGAAAAGTACACACAAATAAATAGCTACAACAAAGTATAATTATAAAAATTATAAATGCATACTTTAATTGCAGAAGAAGTATAGAGGAGGCAGTGATTGATTTTTTTCCCTAAGATAGAAAGGAAGATTCCCAAGGCAGAAACGGAAGTGCAACATATTCCAAGCTGAGGGTTTATTTTTTTTTATTGTACTTGCATATGTGGGAGAATAGCTAGCTTATTGTGGTTAGATACCATGGGATACCAGGCAGACAATACCATGAGGGTGGAAAAGGAGCTGAGAAAGATGAAGAGGGATATTTGATCAGAGGCCAGAGCATCATGACAGCATAGGCACTGGAAAGAGTGAAGAGGCCAAAGTATACTCCCTAGTACATTGATCTTAAGATTTTTTTTTAAATTAAAGGATTTTGTGGTCAGATAACTTTGGTAGACATGGATAATTGCACCTTGGAGATTTGTATGTACACTGGCATATCAAAGGCTCTGCAGGATAGACAGGTTTAATTGTGTTCAATACAGTATTTCTCAAATTTATTTGACCAGTAAAACCCCTCTTCTCCCATTTAGCATCACACCTATTGACATCCTGCAGGAGAGAGCAGTTTGAAATGTGCTGTATTGGGCTATAGATTGAAAATGGTTGTCAACCACAAATTGGCACTTGCCATCCACCTCTACAAAGATTAAATGATGTGCTTCAGCAGCTGCTGATTTTCAACACCCCCTGAAAAGAGTTTGGGGTTGAGAGCAGAAATGAGGTACTCTGTGCTCTGGGAAACACTGGCAGAATAGGTCTTCAGACAATTAGGTATTTTCAGGAGCTGATGTTATGAGCCCAATTCTTATATCTCCTCATATCAGAAAAGCCCCAGAATCCTTCACGGTGATATTTGCTCCTTGTGACCAGCAGAAACCTTCTGCAAAAAAATACCTGTTTGATTGCTTGTACTCCCTCTTCACCAAAACCACATATATACTGTCCTTCCCCCTACTTCTCTGAAGCAGTTTCTCAGAGCTATCTGAAATGCAGTCTCATGAGGTATAGTCCTCATTTTACCCCAAATAAAACAACTCACAACTTTCACCTTGTGCATTCTTTTCTTAAAGCCAAGGTTTTTTTATATGGTTTTGCTGTCATCAGGGTCAAGGTGTAAAGTGCATTTTTGCTGCTAATGAGTGTGTATGACGTGACAATAAATCTTTCAAATGGAACCCTGGGCTGAGCAGGATACAGTAGAGAGCAGGGTTCAGCTCTCTGCTGGCAGGAGGCAAAAGAAGAAAGACACCAATTGGACATTTACTAAAACACCCAAAATGCCACCTCAAGAGTAGAAAAGACAGGGTGGATAGACTCCTAAACTCTTGTGACCCTGTAAGAAGTGGATTGTTTTATAAGCACTGTGACACATGGTTACACTCTAGTAGTGATGGCGTTGTCATTATTACTGACTGGCTTGGTGTAGTTTTGAGCTTTCACTCCTTTTGAGATGGCTGCCCACGATTCTAATATTTGAAAGGTTCCATGGAGAGAAGAAGTTGAAACTCAGTGCTGCAGCCTTGTCAGTGACGGAGGGACACCCAGAGTGTCCGTGCCAGCTCTAAGGGGCCAGCCATTTGGGCGGGTGGGGCTTCCAGTCAGATGAGCAGAGCTCAGGGGCTGCTACTGTTTTTCTATGTCTGGCATCTATTTCCCCTTTTGGTAAAACATCCTGATTTTCCTTGCAGGAACAATTTCCTGAAATTTACTTTGGGTAGTTCAGTATAAAAGAGCCATCTCATTCCTATCTGGCAGTACAGCACGCTGCTCTTTTCCTCAGGTTTCTATATTACGCTTCTGTTTATAAACTCTTTTGCTACCCAATGGTGCATGGGTTTCTTCTATGATGGTTTTGTCCTAGGTAGCAAAATCTTTTTATTTTTTACAGGATCCTTCCTACAGGTCCTAGATCGTACACGTCATATCACTGGGACTAAAAATACAATGAATAAATGATGACTAGATATAGCATAAAATATCTCTTCAATCAGAGACTCGCTAACCCACTTCGTTGCAATGTAAGCCATTATAGGGTACCCAACAGAGCCCACCTACCTCGTATTTTCTCTGAATAATAATTATAGCAGGCTTTTCTTTCTGGCTGCTTCAGGACTTACCCATAAGTTCAGATCAAATGGCACCCTGGCAGCCTTTATGTTTTCCAGGAGAAAAGAAGTATTATCTTGGTATTCCACTCACAGAAATTTGCTTTTGCTTTTTTAGGGTTAAAGTTCTTGGTTTGCAACCTTTAGTGTGCTTTCAAGTATTTTTTATTTGATCTCCCTTTTGAAGCTCATGTAGCTCTTCCAAGTCTAGAATAAAACAATTCTTCCTTCTGTCCTTGGATTTCTTTAAAAACAAATAAAAATAAAAGACATCTCATTCTCGATGATTTGGAACTCATCTAAGAAGGTAAGTTTTACCTGAGGAACTTTTGGTCCCAATGTATTCATTTTTCTTGTACAATTGTAGTCTGATCTAAGCTCACTTTACTTTTAAGTTCTCTCACTTGGGTGAGACAAGTTTGTTCGAAATAATATGAACTTTTAGGTGAGTCTCATACATTTTTTTCATGGCATCAGGTACTAGCATATTAATAGAGTAGCAGGAATAGAACTCGAATAATCCATTGTATATGCGTGTGTGCCCAGGTGCTCAGTCATGCTTATCTGACATGCTCCCTAGGACAGAATAGGACAATTTTTACCACTTCCAGCAGAGGAAATCAGAGCTATTCTATTGGAATATCAAGGGCTCATTTACATTTCCTTTACATTATACAAATTTTACAACTGTAAAGGAAATGTAATCGAACACTTGATCCAATAGAAGAGCTCTGATTTTCACCGTTGGAAGTGGTAAAAATTGTCCTAGGGAGCATGTCAGACAAGCACAGCTTGTTTCAGTAAAACTCACTGGGTTTCAGGAAGGAAAGACCATGACTTTATCCATGTCTGGAAATCTTGAAAGGCTTTAGTGCCAGAGTAAGCAGAAAATATTAATAGACACAGTTGTCATCTTGGATTTTTAAAGGTGTAAAGAGAAGACTGGGCTTCCCTGGTGGCTAATCCCCAACACAGAAGCTTCCCAGACCAAGACTGGATCAAGTAGGATACTAAAATAATGTACTTTATATGAGAAAACAGGTCTTTGGTGACCAAAAGGAAAATTATAGCATAGCAGGTCCAGTAATATCCCACTGTTCTGAATTCATTAAGGAAAAAGGGAAACGTCACACTGGTAAAATGTCTAGATCATGTCCACTTATTTTCACCCATTCCCAGGTGGCTCAGTGATAAAAGAATCCACCTGCCAATGCAGGATACGCTGGTTCAATGCCTGGGTTGGAAAGATTCCCTGGAGCGGGAAATGGCAACCCGCTCCAATATTCTTGCCTGGAAAATCCCATGGACAGAGGAGCCAGGCAGACTACAGTCCATAGTGTCACACAGAGTCAGACATGACTGAGTATGCATGCACTTAAAAAAAAAAAAATTGCGAAATTCCTGCTACATACCAGGAACTTTCCTACGTGCTGGAAATAGAGTGGTGGAGAGACAGGCCCTGCCCTTGTGCAGTTCACTTTCCAGTGGGAGACAGACAACTTATATATATGAAATTAATAACTTTTTCTTATTGGCAACAATGAGAATGTGAACAGAGAAACAGGATAGAGTATGACTGATAGCGGCCAGAATGAGGTGAGGACTTGATAAGGACCATCTAGGACACTGACCTCTCAGAACTAGAGGTTCTGACCTCCCACCACATCAGAACTGGAGCTGATGGATGAGAAAGAGTCAGTCCTGTGAAGGTGGCAGGGGAGCATTTTAGGCACAAGAACAGCAAAAGCAAAGTTTTTGTTTACCTTTCTCTGTCTCTAGAAAATTGGGTGAAACAGTTATCCGTCCCGTTCTTGCAGGGGTGTCCTAGCGTGGGAGAACCGCAGTGCAATCCACTTATGCCCGGAGGCTTTGGTGGGGGAGCTGGTTCTCATGAGAACGCTGGCTGTATTTTCTCCTGAGGCGCACTCACAGCCACAACCTTGGTGGGAGGTGGGGCTGGAGTTGGAGGCGCTAGACCTGAGCTGGTGTGCGCCTGGGCTTCTCCACGGCAGTCATCACCCTGACTACTGGGGGCAGGGATGGGGCCTGACTGGCTGGAGCAGGGGCCCTGAGGTAGTAAGGTTTCTCCTGGGTAGGAAGGAAGTTTCTTGAGAGCTTGGGGCTGTGCTTTTTTTCTCTTCACATTGCCCTCTGTGAGCATGCCTTGGCTAGAGACTGGGTCAAGGTCTGAGGAACTGGAGTCACACTCTTAAGCTGGTTTCACTCCCTCCCAAGTATGCTCACAAAGTGCGCCAGCAATGGTGGGCTCAGCGCTGGAGCTGCTCTGCTCCCTCCTGATGTGTGCTAGGGACAGCTGCCCCCACCCTGGTCAAGGGTGGGCCTGGACCGAGGTGGTTCCTTCTCTCTAAATGTATGTTCTCCTGGGCACCTGTGACCTCTGCCAGATAAGCCCCTGTCTTATTGTTGTTCTTAAGACTCTTGAGAGTCCCTTGGACTGCAAGGAGATAAGACAAGTCCATCCTAAAGGAAATCACCCCTGAATATTCATTGGAAGGACTGATGCTGAAGCTGAAGCTCCAATATGTTTGTCACCTGATGCGAAGAGCTGACTCGTTGGAAAAGACCCTAATGCTGGAAAAGATTGAGGGCAGAGGAGAAGAGGGTGACAGAGGATGAGGTGGTTGGATGGCATCATCGACTCAATGGATAGGAGTCTGAACAAACTCTGGGAGTTGATGGACGGGGAAGTCTGGCGTGGGGTCACAAAGAATCAGACACAGCTGAGTGACTAAACAACAATAACAAGGGGCTTATCTTCCCCATGTGAGACCCCAGTACTGGGACGCCTAATACACAGCTGAGCCCCTTGCTTCTCAGCAAGGTTCCTGGAGCCTGTGACATCCTCCTTTTCTTCTGGATCTCCCACTAGGGACATGAGTCCCAGCAAGATCACTTCTCCCTCTCGACCGATTCCACATGGATCTTTCTTTATAGCCTTGTTATTAGGAGAAGCCAGCCTGCTAGTCTTCAAGTGTATTTTGTCAAGAGTTGTTGTGTATATGGTTGTAGTTTTGTTAAGTTCTGAGGGGAGGTGAGCTTAGCATCCTCATGCTCCACCATCTTGGTCCTGCCTCACAAAACCTTTTAAGGCAGGTGATCCTCAGTAAGCCACCAGGGATAAAATGTAACCAGAATTTAAACAAAGAGGGGATTTCATTTGTTTTCTCTGTGTGTGCATTTAAGAGAGAGGAAGAGAGAAAAAGAAAATTTAATGAAAATTCAATCATATGGAAGGACTGAAAACTAAGTGGCTGGCAGACGTTCCACATTTCTCTTCTTCCTTTTCCCTAGAAACCCTGTAAGCACCCCTCCACACACCACAAATGCTTAAATGAAATCTATTGTATTAAAAACTAGAGAGAGTATTTGTTTTTGTTGTTGATGTTTAAATAGTTAAATGATATGGTTGAGTGCAGTGGCATGGGCTGAAGCCAACAGTGGTCATGAGAATAAAGGAAAGAATTTGTCAGACTTTGGGCCTCTGCAGGGCATGGAAAAAGAGGTCAAACTGACCTTATCCATCACTCATAGGCCAGGCTGCTCCAACAAACATCTGGAATTCATATGTAGCCACAAAGGCAGCATCTTTCTATCTCGTCTCCTGTCTTCATAGCTGTGTTGGGAAACGTGCATGTTTGCAGTTTTGGAGACGGTTTCTGAGGGTTAGATTGAAGGCAATTCCACAATCCTAGAACCTCACGTTTTCTGGTCTCTTCCTCACCTCCTTGGGGAAGAGCTGCTCTGATAGCCAGTGTAAGGGACCTCGCTCTTCTCTCTGGTCATTTTAGCTCCTATCTGAGACTCTGCCCAGACATTTTGCTCATTAATTCACTCATTAATTTAAAAAAATTTATTGAGAGCCCACTAATACCAGGTATTGTTTTAAATGTTGGGGATTCAGAGCAAATAAAACAGATAATAATATTTATCTTCATGGAGTTTAAATGTTAAACCATTTCTTCCACCTTGATTCATACCAATTCTCAGTGTCATGCTGAAAAATTGATGCTTTTGAATCGTGGTGCTGGAGAAGACTCTTGAGAGCCCCTTGGACTGCAAGGAGATCAAATCAGTCAGTCCTAAAGGAAATTTTCCTCGAATATTCATTGTAAGGACTGATGCTGAAACTGAAGCTCCAATAATTTGGCCACTTGATGGGAAGAGCCGACTCACTGGAAAAGACCCTGATGCTGGAAAAGATTGAAGACAGAAGGAGAAGAGGGCAACAAAGGAGGAGATGGTGGGATGGTATCACCAACTCAGTGGACATGAGTTTGAGCAAACTCCAGGAGATAGGGAAGGACAGAGAAGCCTGGTGTGCTGCAGTTCACGGGGATTGCAAAGAATCAGACAGGACTTAGTGACTAAATAACAAGAACAGCACAGTGTCACTAGAGGGAGGAGAAAATAATCACATGTCATAGAGGCTGACACATGCCCTCATGGAGGAAAGGATTCTCTTGTGGCTTAGACAGTAAAGAATCCACCTGCAATGCAGGAGACCTGGGCTCTATCCCTGGGTTGGGAAGATCCCCTGGAGGCGGGCATGGCAACCCACTCCAGTATTCTTGCCTGGAGAATTCCCATGGACAGACGAGCCTGGTGGATTGCAGTCCATGGGGCTGCAAAGAGTTGAACACGACTGAGCATCTAAGCAGGACACGACTGAGCATCTAAGCACAGCACTGTGGAATTACTGAACCTATCCTAGGGAATCAGCAAGGGTTTCCTGCAGGTGGTATCTGCCTTGGGCAGGATGATCATGGAAGGCAGGTAAAAATTTCCTCTGTCTTCCAAGGGAGGACTAACATAAGACAGATCAACAGGGGAAACACATATATGTAAGTTTTATTTATATAGAGCCAGAAGAAAAATGAAGACTCAAAGAAATGACTAGGCCTAAGTGTTACTATAGCAAGTTGAACAAAGGATAGCCATTTTTGCCATAGTATAGAAGTAACCAAAACATATGCGTGAGCTAAAGGAAGATAGATGTTTTAACAAAGTCTGCTTGTCACATTTCTCTAGGCATCTACTTTCTGTCTCTGATGGCGAGAATGTTTCTTTCTCCTGGTAGTGAGAACACTATTCACACTGGAATTTAAGCTCCTATTTTTTGGAAGAAAAAGGAAGGTCAGGGTGCCTTCTTTGCATTTGTAGTTTTTCAAGTGTCTTTTTTTTTAAAATGTGGACCATTTTAAAAGTATTTTATAGAACTTATTACAGTATTGCTTCTGTTTCATGTTTTGATTTCTTAGCTTCAAGACACATGGGATCTAAGCTCCTCAACCAGGGATCAAACCCACACCCCCTGCACTGTAAGGCAAAGTCTTAACCACGGACCACCAGGGAAGTCCCTTTCTAGTGTCCTTAACTCAAAATAATCATCATGCCAAAGTGACACATTTGGGGGCAGCATGTTCTGAACCCCTTCAAGTAGGAATAGTTAGGTGAGAAAATGGGACAGGTGTTCCTGGAAGAGGGACAGCAGCCTGGGAGACTAACCCCAGTGTGGCTCTGGTGTGGGGTAGGGAAGGAAGGGTAGTATAACCTTAGGATTCGTAGGAAAAAAATAATCTAATTAAGTTTGAGACACACCCCATAGTGTGGAGAAAAGGAAATTAGTTTTTAATCCTGGTTTAAGGCATGACTAACTTTGGAACACAGGCTAAGTCTTCCTAGAGACTTCCCGTACTTTTCCCAAGAAGAAGGTTTTGCTTAATTTATAAAATGGGGGTGTTGGGCTAGACCATTGCTGAAGTTTTCTCCATCCTGACTTTTCTGATTCTGTGAAAAGGAGATGGGGGTTGTTCGCACCTGATTTAGATTGTAGCTTAAAAGTAAATCAACACTTGACTGAAAAGACCATTGTGCACGTAACCAAAGAGCTCAGGCTGGGTGAGGCACCATCATTTCACCAAACTACAGAAGATAAGAGCAAATGCTTCAAGACAGGGAATGTGAATGACTCTGTGAATCCCTAGAGCTGAGAGACTCTGAAATTCTCTGGATGTTTTCAAAATAAATGTAACCGGTTTTAGTTTCAATTCCTTTAAAGCTCACAGGCAGAAAGAGTAAAGTGAGGAATGGACTTCCACTGTGTCCAAGGGGACTCTTGGTGGCAATCAAGGGGAGCGACCTCTGTCTTGGGAGCATCTAGAGGACCCAGAGATTGGCTGAGGGAGTGAAGGACCATCAGGGAACAAGGGAGCGTGGAGACCTCAAGACCAACAAGGAGGATGTTGCAGAAATGTTTGGGACATTGTGCACCCTTGTTTTTTCCAGAGTATCTGACCTTAAATGGTCCCTCCCATCTTTGGGTTAGCAGCTGGAGATTCAAATCCCCAATGGGGATGATTGGTCA